>NC_139562.1:61655315-62250465 GCF_965112155.1 Podarcis liolepis
TTTTTGAAAAAATCCCTAAGCCCCGGGGTCACAATTTCAGCAAAAGTCTGACTTTCGGCAATTCACTCAAAAATGGTGCCGTAGGGTTGCAAATGCTCCCCTGAGAGGTTTGGCGGTCGAAACAGAAGGCTTTTTATCACGGGAAATGAAATCAGCCCTCGACAACTTAACCGGCAGAAAAAGACTTTTTTGAAAAAATCTCTAAGCCCCGGGGTCACGATTTCATCAAAAATTTGACCTTCGGCAATTCACTCAAAAATGGTGCCAAACGGTTGCAAATGCTCCCCTGAGAGGTTTGGCGGTCGAAACAGAAGGCTTTTTATCACGGGAAAAGAAATCAGCCCTCGACAACTGAACCGGCAGAAAAGGTTTTTTATGAAAAGATCCCTAAGCCCCGGGGTCACAATTTCATCAAAAATCTGACTTTCGGGAATTCACTCAAAAATAGTGCCAAAGTGTTGCACATGCTCCCCTGAGATGTTTGGAGGTCGAAACAGAAGGCTTTTTATCACAGGAAAAGAAATCAGCCCTCGACAACTGAACCGGCAGAAAAAGATTTTTTTGAAAAAATCCCTAAGCCCCGGGGTCACAATTTCAGCAAAAATCTGACTTTCGGCAATTCACTCAAAAATGGTGCCAAACGGTTGCAAATGCTCCCCTGAGAGGTTTGGAGGTTGAAACAGAAGGCTTTTTATCACGGGAAAAGAAATCAGCACTCGACAAATGAACCGTCAGAAAAAGATTTTTTTTGAAAAAATCCCTAAGGCCCGGGGTCACAATTTCAGCAAAAGTGTGACTTTCGGCAATTCACTCAAAAATGGTGCCAAACGAATGCAAATGCTCCCCTAAGAGGTTTGGCGGTCGAAACAGAAGGCTTTTTATCACGGGAAAAGAAATCAGCCCTCGACAACTGAACCGGCAGAAAAAGATTTTTTGAAAAAATCCCTAAGCCCTGGGGTCACAATTTCAGCAAAAATCTGACTTTCGGCCATTCACTCAAAATTGGTGCCAAATGGTTGCAAATGCTCCCCTGAGAGGTTTCACGGTCGAAACAGAAGGCTTTTTATCACGGGAAAAGAAATCAGCCCTCGACAACTGAAAAGGTTTTTTATGAAAAAATCCCTAAGCCCCTGGGTCACAATTTCATCAAAAATCAGACTTTTGGGAATTCACTCAAAAATAGTGCCAAAGTGTTGCACATGCTCCCCTGAGATGTTTGGAGGTCGAAATAGAAGTCTTTTGATCACAGGACAAGAAATCAGCCCTCGAAAACTTAACCGGCGGAAAAGATTTTTTTGAAAAAATCCCTAAGCCCCGGGGTCACAATTTCATCAAAAATCTGACTTTCGGGAATTCACTCAAAAATAGTGCCAAAGTGTTGCACATGCTCCCCTGAGATGTTTGGAGGTCGAAACAGAAGGCTTTTTATCACGGGAAAAGAAATAAGCCCTCGACAACTGAACCGGCAAAAAAAGATTTTTTTGAAAAAATCCCTAAGCCCCGGGGTCACAATTTCAGCAAAAATATGACTCTCGGCAATTCACTCAAAAATGGTGCCAAACGGTTGCAAATGCTCCCCTGAGAGGTTTGGAGGTTGAAACAGAAGGCTTTTTATCACGGGAAAAGAAATCAGCACTCGACAAATGAACCGTCAGAAAAAGATTTTTTTTGAAAAAATCCCTAAGGCCCGGGGTCACAATTTCAGCAAAAGTGTGACTTTCGGCAATTCACTCAAAAATGGTGCCAAACGGTTGCAAAAACTCCCCAGAGAGGTTTGGCGGTCGAAACAGAAGGCTTTTTATCACGGGAAAAGAAATCAGCCCTCGACAACTGAACCGGCAGATAAAGATTATTTGAAAAAATCGCTAAGCCCCGGGGTCACAATTTCAGCAAAAATCTGACTTTCGGCAATTCACTCAAAAATGGTGTCAAATGGTTGCAAATGCTCCCCTGAGAGGTTTCGCGGTCGAAACACAAGGCTTTTTATCACGGGAAAAGAAATCAGCCCTAGACAACTTAACCGGCAGTAGAAGACTTTTTTGAAAAAATCTCTAAGCCACGGGGTCACGATTTCATCAAAAATTTGACTTTCGGCAATTCACTCAAAAATTGTGCCGCACGGTTGCAAATGCTCCCCTGAGATGTATGGAGGTTGAAACAGAAGGCTTTTTTTCACGGGAAAAGAAATCAGCCCTCGACAACTGAAAAGGTTTTTTATGAAAAAATCCCTAAGCCCCTGGGTCACAATTTCATCAAAAATCTGACTTTCAGGAATTCACTCAAAAATAGTGCCAAAGTGTTGCACATGCTCCCCTGAGATGTTTGGAGGTCGAAACAGAAGGCTTTTTATCACAGGAAAAGAAATCAGCCCTCGATAACTGAACCGGCAGAAAAAGATTTTTTTGAAAAAATCCCTAAGCTCCGGGGTCACAATTTCAGCAAAAATCTGACTTTCGGCAATTCACTCAAAAATGGTGCCAAACGGTTGCAAATTCTCCCCTGAGAGGTTTGGAGGTTGAAACAGAAGGCTTTTTATTACGGGAAAAGAAATCAGCACTCGACAAATGAACCGGCAGAAAAAGATTTTTTTTGAAAAAATCCCTAAGCCCCGGGGACACAATTTCAGCAAAAGTCTGACTTTCGGCAATTCACTCAAAAATTGTGCCGCACGGTTGCAAATGCTCCCCTGAGAGGTTTGGCGGTCGAAACAGAAGGCTTTTTATCACGGGAAAAGAAATCAGCCCTTGACAACTGAACCGGCAGAAAAAGATTTTTTTGAAAAAAATCCCTAAAACCCGGCTGACTTTTGGGAATTCACTCAAAAATAGTGCCAAACGGTTGCAGATGCTCCCCTGAGAGGTTTGGCGGTCGAAACAGAAGGCTTTTTATCACGGGAAAGGAAATCAGCCCTCAACAACTGAACCGGCAGAAAACGATTTTTTTGAAAAAATCCCTAAGCCCCGGGGTCACAATTTCAGCAAAAATCTGACTTTCGGGAATTCACTCAAAAATAGTGCCAAAGTGTTACAAATGCTCCCCTGAGATGTTTGGAGGTCGAAACAGAAGGCTTTTTATCACAGGAAAAGAAATCAGCCCTCGAAAACTGAACCGGCAGAAAAAGATTTTTTTGAAAAAATCCCTAAGCCCCGGGGTCACAATTTCAGCAAAAATCTGACTTTCGGCAATTCACTCAAAAATGTTGCCAAAATGTTGCAAATGCTCCCCTGAGAGGTTTGGCGGTCGAAACAGAAGGCTTTTTATCACAGGACAAGAAATCAGCCCTCGACAACTGAACCAGCAGAAAAAGATTTTTTTGAAAAAAATCCCTAAGACCCGGCTGACTTTTGGGAATTCACTCAAGAATAGTGCCAAACGGTTGCAAACGCTCCCCTGAGAGGTTTCGCGGTCGAAACAGAAGGCTTTTTATCACGGGAAAAGAAGTCAGCCCTCGACAACAGAACCCGCAGAAAATTTTTTTTAGAAAAAATCCCTAAGCCCCGGGGTCACAATTTCATTAAACATCTGACTTTCGGAAATTCACTCAAAAATGTTGCCACAGGGTTGCAAATGCTCCCCTGAGAGGTTTGGAGGTTGAAACAGAAGGCTTTTTATCACGGGAAAAGAAATCAGCACTCGACAAATGAATCGTCAGAAAAAGATTTTTTTTAAAAAAATCCCTAAGGCCCGGGGTCACAATTTCAGCAAAAATCTGACTTTCGGCAATTCACTCAAAATTGGTGCCAAATGGTTGCAAATGCTCCCCTGAGAGGTTTCGCGGTCGAAACAGAAGGCTTTTTATCACGGGAAAAGAAATCAGCCCTCGACAACGGAACCGGCAGAAAAAGATTTTTTTGAAAAAATCCCTAAGCCCCGGGGTCACAATTTCAGCAAAAATCTGACTTTCGGCAATTCACTCAAAAATGGTGCCGCACGGTTGCAAATGCTCCCCTGAGAGGTTTGGCGGTCGAAACAGAAGGCTTTTTATCACGGGAAAAGAAATCAGCCCTTGACAACTGAACCGGCAGAAAAAGATTTTTTTGAAAAAAATCCCTAAGACCCGGCTGACTTTTGGGAATTCACTCAAAAATAGTGCCAAACGGTTGCAAACGCTCCCCTGAGAGGTTTGGCGGTCGAAACAGAAGGCTTTTTATCACGGGAAAAGGAGTCAGCCCTCGACAACTGAACCGACAGAAAAAGATTTTTTTGAAAAAAACCCTAAGAGCCGGCTGACTTTCGGGAAGTCACTCAAAAATAGTGCCAAACGGTTGCAAATGCTCCCCTGAGAGGTTTGGCGGTCAAAACAGAAGGCTTTTTATCACGGGAAAAGGAGTCAGCCCTCGACAACTGAACCGGCAGAAAAAGATTGTTTTGAAAAAATCCCTAAGCCCAGGGGTCACAATTTCAGCAAAAATCTGACTTTCGGCAATTCACTCAAAAATGGTGCCAAACGGTTGCAAATGCTTCCCTGAGAGGTTTGGCGGTCGTAACAGAAGCCTTTTTATCATGGGAAAAGAAATCAGGCCTCGACAACTGAACCGGCAGAAAAAGATTTTTTTAAAAAAATCACTAAGACCCGGCTGACTTTCGGGAATTCACTCAAAAATGGTGCCAAACGGTTGCAAATGCTCCCCTGAGAGGTTTCGCGGTTGAAACAGAAGGCTTTTTATCACGGGAAAAGAAATCAGCCCTTGACAACGTAACCGGCAGAAAAAGATTTTTTTGAAAAAATCCCTAAGCCCCGGGGTCACGATTTCATCAAAAATTTGACTTTCTGCAATTCACTCAAAAATGGTGCCAAACGGTTGCGAATGCTCCCCTGAGAGGTTTGGAGGTCGATACAGAAGGCTTTTTATCACGGGAAAAGAAATCAGCCCTCGACAACTGAACTGGCAGGAAAAGATCTTTTTGAAAAAATCCCTAAGCCCCGGGGTCACAATTTCAGCAAAAATCTGACTTTCGGTAATTCACTCAAAAATGGTGCCACAGGTTTGCAAATGCTCCCCTGAGAGGTTTGGAGGTCGAAACAGAAGGCTTTTTATCACGGGAAATGAAATCAGCCCTCGACAACTGAACCGGCAGAAAAAGATTTTTTTGAAAAAATCCCTAAGCCCCGGCTGACTTTCGGGAATTCACTCGAAAATGGTGCCAACCGGTTGCAAATGCTCCCCTGAAAGCTTTGGCGATGGAAACAGAAGGCTTTTGATCACAGGAGAAGAAATCAGCCCTCGAAAACTTAACCGGCGGAAAAGATTTTTTTGAAAAAATCTAAGCCCCGGGGTCACAATTTCAGCAAAAATCTGACTTTTTATTATTTCTTAATTTGACCCCTCAGAATTACTCCTCCTCATAGAAATAAACATTACATTAACAAGTTACCTTTTTGTGTGTGTGTGTTCTTCACTCCCCTTCAAAGCAGTGACCAGCGTACATGCCCCCTTTCAATGCAGTGAGCTGCGTACATGCCCCTTACAATGTAGAGGATGGGCGGGCGGGAAGGTGACGTCGGGACGGTGCGTGACTAACGCACGCACCACCCCCATGCAACGTCACAGCCAGTACAGCGCCCGCCACAGTGGGGAGTGTTGGGGCGCACAATGCACCTCCTCCCCTCGCTAGTATCCGCCCCGGAGCCGCAGCAAAGGTGTAAAAGAGCCACATGCGGCTCCTGAGCCGCGGGTTGCAGACCCCTGTCTTAGACTAATCCTGTTAAAATGGTCCCATATTCAGTTCAATCTATATGCCAGGTGAAATGTCTGTCTACATTTCTACCAGTATGTTGTAGTGTTTAAGAGTGATAGACTCGTAATCTGGTGAACCGTGTTCGCTTCCCCGCTCCTCCACATGCAGCTGCTGGGTCACCTTGGGCTAGTCGCACTTCTCTGAAGTCTCTCAGCTGCACTCACCTCACAGAGTGTTTGTTGTGAGGGAGGAAGGGAAAGTAGAATGTTAGCCACTTTGAGACTCCTTCAGGTAGTGATAAAGTGATATATCAAATCCAAACTCTTCTTCTTCTTCTTCCTTTACTTTATGTTGCCCGATACCACACATTTCTGCAGAATTAAGTCCCGGTATGTTTGGTGGGATTTGCCCTCAGGTCAGCACACACAGGATTGCAATCTTAACTGCCGAATACACGAGGTGATGATTGGACTTGGTGCTGTGAGCTTCATCTTTGCCTCATCCATTATGGTAAAATCAGATGGCATGCATCTGTTTCAGAGGTGGGTAAAAAAAAATAAAAATCAGCCCAAGGGGTGCACTTCCTCCTTGGAAAACCTCTGGGGCTGCTTGCTAATAGTGGGTCTCCTCAAAAGAGAGGCATGGCCACATTAGACTCTTACACCTGCAAACACACTCACCACACAAACATACACACACACCAGAACATGCACATATGCATCAGAGTTCACATATCACAGCACACAAAGAGGAAGAGCCACACAAAGGCAGGCTGACACATTCCTACAAGGGTCAGCAGAGGATTAGAGAGCTATTTTTCACACAAACACCCCTTTAGATGTTGTGGGGTGGGACGAGGCTGTATATCATAGCGAGAGGAAAGAGAAACCTTCAGAGCTATGGGTTGTACCTGGTATTCTTTAATGTCTCTGACCATGGTGCTGAATTTAATAACGTAACATAAGGAAGCACCAGCTGTATGGTTAGAAACCAAGCTCTATGTGCCTCTGTGTGTACAAATAAATGGGAACAAAGTTTTTAAAGCATTAGAGTACAACTGATGCCTGATTTCTTTTTTTTTTTAATGGATTTTGTATTTAAAAGATATGTCAATTGATGACAGGCTCAAATATATTCCATATGTTTGAGAACACTTGTGTGTTATTTACAGAATCCCTTGTCTATGTTTGGTTGGTAAGGGAAAATCTACCAGTCTCTCAGGATTGAGGCAACTGGGAATGGAAAAAAAGCAAACCAATGGAGCAACTTCTTCCCCCAACTTTCAGACAGGCAACGTGGGCTTCCTTCTTGCTGTATAATCTGGTCTGCGGCCCATTTCTCACTGCTAAGAATAGTTTCGAATTGTTGAGTTTCAATGAAATATCTGCTAGCATGTCTGACTGAGTTCCTTAAGCCATTTTTGCATGGATTATGTCTCTCACATGACATTTGGAAATAATCCTCCACTTACTTCTGGAATGCAATCCATTTCTTTTTTAAAGGACTCCATTTTGCATAATGTTATAATGCCCGTATAAAACTTGGCAAGGTTCAGTGTAAGTTTTAGTACAATCCACATGACAAAGAAAATGAACTGCCTGTTTTATGACAAAGGAAACAAAGGCAGCTGTTGGTGTGTGGATCTGAGGAAATCTGGGAGAAATGGCCCCAATTCGAATAGTTCCTGTTAACCATAGCACTATCATATCAAATTGATTCACATGGCTGCTTTAGGCATTTGTCTTCCTTCCGTGGTGTTTTTTTATACTGTCCTGGATTAAATTTGGAAGTGGTGAAACTTTTTCAAAGTCCTTCACTTCAACAGGTCCAGATTTCCATTTTGTATGCCAGGTCAAATGCTACAAAACCTCTGCTTGCTATGGCATGCTGTCAGGGACTGGGCAGAGGAGGAATGGTGGAGACCACCTCCCCATCCTGACCCTTCCAGGGAGGAAGAAGAAGAAGACAGTATAGATTTACAACAGGGGTTTGCAGAAGGTCGCAGCTCAGAGGCAGAGGAGGGGGGAAGTTGGGAAATAATGGGAGAGCCAGAACAGCAGCTGACTGACATGTTGTCATTAGAAAGCATTCCAGACCCACCATCTCCCAGAACCCGGTGAGCCTTAAAAGTAGGAGAGCAAAGAGTTCAAAGACAGAGGGCATGTAGCAGCACCCATAGAAGTGACGAATAAGGAAGTGGGAGAGACGGGGAGGAGTGGAGATTCACATGGGACAATGCCATTATCCTAGAGGTTGGGTTCTATGGAATCTCCCTGTAAAGTTTGAAACAAAAATGAACTGTAAGTGTTATGTACTGAAGTTCTCACCCTGGGCCAGCAGGGGGATACTGTACATAGTTTTCACTCAGGTCCACATATGCAAATAAGGGATTGAAAGTGACGTTCAGTGATTGGATAGTTACAGAAAATGGTTACTGTTGCTTTCTAGTGGAGCTCTATATAAGCAGGCTGGCTGAACCCTTCAGTTCAGTTCTGTTCTGGCCTGTGAATAAACAAGAGCTGTTTGAAGAATCACTGTGTCGTCTGATATGTTCACCCACAACTTAACAGTAAGGAACTTTTCCTTGTCTTTATACTTTCCTGGGCAACTAGCCAGGAGCTGCTGACAACATCCTAACAAACATACATTGATCCTGCCAGCCATAAGCAAAGTCTCAAGAGGTTTCACAGTGACCCCCTGAAGGGACAATGTCCAGGGGAAATGCCCATTCGAGCCTTCACTCTCCAAATTAAGTGAACGCCTGAGGGTTGCTACAGGGATAAAGGTGTTAGCTCCACCACACAAACAAATTTTGGTTGCCCTCCATGTGTTGGATAGCGACCTGAAGTGGGAAGCCTCAAACGTTTGTGCCATCCAATCTCAGTGCTGCACTCATCCCCACACAGCCTTGCATCTTTACTTTAAATAGATAACAAATGCTTAAAGAAATATTGACTGTTCCATTCCTGGCCGTCTTGCAGCGAGATCTGCTTAAGAACGATATGATGGCTCAATTCTCTCCTTTAGCCAATGTGTCTCCTGTAATGACTTCTCATCTCAGTGTTAGAAGTAAAGTTTAATCCTTCGCTGCTATCTGACAAAGTTGTGAATGGTGACGACTCTCCAGTCCGTTTTAGCCTTATTTACTTTTCAGTCTAAGGCTGAAAACCTAGAGAAAATTCACTGAGAAGAATCTCAGTGGCACTTGCTGAGGCTCACATAGAGAACGGCGGGAGGGAGATGGAGCGGGTAACTACAATTTTGGCCGGCAGATATTGATGGGGCTAAACCTGAAGCATAATCTACAGACCCACAAATTGCACAAATCTGTTAGCATAAATGTCACAATGCATCTATTGCCCAAACAGGAAAATGCTGACAAATGTTTCAAGAAAAATATCTAACCTCCTTTAAACTTCCTTCGCTTATGAGCAAAGCCATTTTCTTTCATGGACACCCCTACTATTCCCCCTCAAGGTTCTGGGAAATTAAATTGGGAGTCTGACAACCCAAAGATCTCATCGTTTCATAAAACTGGCCAGCTATGACCACATTAACCATCAGTTCAGAAAATTAAGTTCCAGCGCGGGTACTTAGCCACATATCTAGTACCTGCAATATATTAACCGTCACAAGGAAAAGCCAACTGCCCATACACTTCCAGGACACAAAAATTCCCCTTTTCATTTCTTTGCTGTGCATTTGTTTCAGAATTTTCTCGCCATATATAATACTGCAGTATCTAATCACATGACATCATTTCTTACCATTCATTAAAAGTCGCCATTTGTTATGTGTATTGCTATGCTGGGTGAACTGATTTCAGCAGCTGCCATTTTAATATTCATACTGCCTGAGAAATAGGAATCCACTTCTTTTTCCCCTACAGTGCCTTAGGCTGCTATTCTATTCATGTCTACTCAGAAGTAAGTCCTATTGAATTCCTAGATATCTCTAGGACTGCAATGTTAATTGCCAGAATTTTTGGTAGTTCCTCTTGACTTCTGAAATCCCTTAACTTCTGGGGATGCATGTACAGTCTGCTCTGTGAAGAAGAAAATGCAACCCCCACCAAAGTTAATGGGCATCAAGTCATTTTCACCGTACTGAGCTAAAAAAAATATATATTTAAAAATAGTTTAGGGGAAATGAATCTTAAACTCTCTGCAGTGGGCGTTTGGATTACAGATTGATATTTCAAATCTGTCATAAAGTGAACATTAATACATCTCAATGTTGTTTATGAGTGGCACAGAGAAGTTTAAAATGCACAGTGTTCATTCTTTCCCTTTGATTGCTCTTAACGGCATAGCTTTTAGATTAACAGCACCATAGGGGGGGAAACTATATTATCTGCAAATAGGTGTCCTATCTTTTCTTTCCAGACTTGCTTCTGAGCCTTTACAGTCACTGAAAGAAAGTGGAGAGGTCACCATGAAGATTCAGTGATGTGTGAATCCTCTTTCGGTTCCGAGTAAACAGGGCTCCCTATGAACCCATTATTCCATCTTCCCAATGTTTCCTTACCTGTTAATTTTCACATTTTATATGGAGCAGGAGCAGCAATTTATACTAGTATGACTTGTGAGTGCCTGATTCTATTACCCCACCTCTCCCCGGTATTTGAAAAGTCATAGGATTTGGGGTTTTGCTTGTTTGTTTTAGAAAGCTAAAAGATGCTTTGCCTTTTTTAAATTGATGGTGTCACTTAGTTTTCTAAGTTTGCGTAGCGCTATTTTCCCCCCAGAGTATTTAAACCACCCTTCTTCTTTTCTACAACAAATATGTGTCTCTCACAATTACACTGAGCCTAACGGCAGGAGACAGTTGCTACAAATTATGGAACGTCTGTGAATAATTATAGCTCTCATCAGCAGAATAAAAATCCTAAATAATGAAGAAAGGCAGTTTAAAATGTATGATGGATCACAGATCCGCTGTAATGCTGCTTGCCTCTTAAAGATAATACTAATCTTAACATAAAAGCCATGTCTTCTTCCACTAAGCAGATTTGCGTTTTCTTAGCTTGAAGGCTTTGTTCTGATGGGTTTATCATGGTGGAATGTTCCGCAAGGGAGTCAGGAATTTCGGCATTGTTATACCATAGATCATCCATTATCATAGCCTTTGTCCCCGAGAAGAGTTGCTGAAGTTGTAGAATTCATTTTTGTATTGATCTGCAACTTGAAAGGCAGACGCAAACCGCTTCTTAATAAGTTACATTTTCTCAATTTGCTCTGTGCTTGCCACACAACAAAGCTGCAAGACGATGGGGCGCATTTCATGTCTACAAAGGGGCCCATTGCTCAAGCCACCCCCCTCCGTGTGTGAAAGATATACATAAGAAAGCCAGGTTATATACCATGCTCCAATCTCAACGTAGGGATTACAAACAACATCACTGCTTCAATACAAAGGAGGGTACGTATATGGAGCAGTTGCGCATGTGGAGATGAAAAATGTCACCTGCCAGTTGTTTGGAGGGGAACGGGATATAGAAAGGACTGCCTCATCCCTGCCTCTTTTTACAAAGAAGCTGAATTGTACTAGGTGGGAGAGACCATCAGGGGGTTTGGGCTGGGTGTTCCTCAGTATGCAGATGACACCCAGCTCTACCTTTCTTTTAAATCAGAACTAGTGAAGGCAGTGAAGGTCCTGTGTGAGTGCCTGGAGGAGGTTGGAGGATAGATGGTGGCTAACAGATTGAGGCTGAATCCTGACAAGACAGAAGTACTGTTTTTGGGGGACAGGGGGCAGGCGGGTATGGGGGACTCCCTGGTCCTGAATGGGGTAACTGTGCCCCTGAAGGACCAGGTATGCAGCCTGGGAGTCATTTTGGACCCACAGCTGTCCATGGAGGCACAGGTTAATTCTGTGTCCAGGACGGCTGTCTACCAGCTCCACCTGGTACGCAGGCTGAGACCCTACCTGCCTGCGGACTGTCTCGCCAGAGTGGTGCATGCTCTAGTTATCTCCTGCTTGGACTACTGCAATGCACTCTATGTGGGGCTACCTTTGAAGGTGACCTGGAAACTGCAATTAGTCTAGAATGTGACAGCTAGACTGGTGACTGGGAGTGGCCACCAGGACCACATAACACCGGTCCTGAGAGATCTACACTGGCTCCCAGTATGTTTCTGAGCACAATTCAAAGTGTTGGTGTTGACTTTTAAAGCCTTAAACAGCCTCGGTCCTGTATACCTGAAGGAGCGTCTCCACCCCCATTGTTCAGCCCAGACACTGAGATCCAGCGCCGAGGGCCTTCTGGCGGTTCCCTCATTGCGAGAAGTGAGGTTACAGGGAACCAGACAGAGGGCCTTCTCGGTAGTGGTGCCCGCCCTGTGGAACACCCTCCCTTCAGATGTGAAGGAAATAAGCAGCTATCTTATCTTTAAAAGACATCTGAAAGCAGCCCTGTTTAGGGAAGCTTTTAATATTTAATGCTGTATTGTGTTTAACACAAGATTGGAAGCCACCCAGAATGGCTGACCTTTCACCTAGCTGCCATGCCAATCTGCCTAGGTATGACAACGGAAATGATTATAGCAGGCACACACACACACACACACACCTGGTCATACAGCTAGACATTAGGGCAAATAGTGGGTGATTAATAAGAACGCATCTGAGTGTGTTGAGTCTTCCAGTCTTCATAGAAGCCTTTGCCTTCTTGACAAACTTCCTGTGTTACTCTAACCTACAAGTCCATCTTGGGAAGCAACGGACTTCATCGTATCATAGTGAGGTGAGGATTCTTCATCAGGTTCATATCTCTGAAGGTTGTTAGAGGCATACATTTGATGACCACAAAGTAGCTGTCTTTGTGGGCCTTACAGAGCAATCCTATATTTGTCTACTCATAAGAAAACCCAACTGAATACCATTGAAACTCTTTCCATGGCTTAAAAATTGCAGGCTTAAAACATTGTTTGTTTTGTTTTTTAAAAAAGAAAGACACGCTGTATCTGCCTACAGCAGAGCTTTCCAGACTTTTCTGTTGGTTTATGTTTCCCTCACTGAGCAGCAGCTGCAAGTCATGGGACTATGTTTTCATTCCACAGTTCAGATACGGTTGGATTCCCACGGGAAAGGGAGGCGGGATGTGACGTTTACTGGTTTCCGGTTTCCTTTGTTCTGTCGTTCTTTGTTGGAGTTGCTCTCTGCTTCTCACAGAGACAAGATGTATATTTGTAATGCTCTCTGCATAGCTTAGGAATAAAGCATTCGCAATGTAGCCATATCTGCTCATCCTTTTGTTGCGGACACTGGGTTTATACTCTGCAGGGCTCAGGTCAAGATGAGCCGTATCAGCTCGGAGGACCGGAGCTGAATTTATAACATTTTCATGCTGTTGACACACTTTTTGGACGTGCATCATTTTGTGACACAGTAATTCAGTTTTACTAGCAAACCGGAGGTTAAACTAACCTCTTTCCAGTCCTGGAAGGAGCGCAGGGAGTGTTCTCACACCATATCTACACACTGCAACCAACACACCAGCGTGTTGAGACACACAGTTTGGAAAGCTCTGACATATAGGCACAGTGGCACCTTATTATTATTTCATATGATACAGAACTAATCTCCAACAATGTAAACAGATTCAGGATCTGAGCTCTGGTTTGTCGCAGCTTCCATACAACCCTGATACTTTGGCAATATTAACTTTTTTCATACAACGCCTCTCTTTAATATCATTTACCCGGGTAACATCAACTGTGAAGTAGCATTCGTAAACATCTGGCAACTGTAATTTCCTTTTTTATTTTTCACTTAAAATCTATTCAGCTTTTTAACCATCTTAGAAATATAGAACATCAATTCAGCCACTCATAACAAATAATGATTGAGGCTGCTTAGCAGAGGCAAGCTCCATTCTTTGACATGATGCATTCTTGCACTAAGATCTTCAGACAGGTTTATGCCTAAAATACAATTAAAATCAAGCTATGAATAACAGTATTGTGCTTTGTTACCTTATTAACTCCCAAATTGTTCTGCAGTTAACAAGCCCCTCGATGTCTGTTTCCATAAAATAAAAAAAATATTAAGAATGGCTCCCAACATTAATCTGGTTCATAAAATATTAGCATCACTTTTGCATAAAAGCCCACACTTGCTCAGTCTGTTAAAATTGCAGATATTGCAAACTGAGCAAGCCGGAAAGAAACAGCCGCATAAATGCACTTCTGCAAAGTGTAGTTGTTGTCGCAGAGAACTCGGCTGGTAAATTATGTCACGGCAACAAAATGGCATTGGAATGTAAAGATCATTTTCATTAGCAAGATTATATGCAGTAAACAACTCCAGAGGTTGCAGTCCCCAAGGTGCCTATTCCAACATAGAAGAAGAAGAAGAAGAAGAAGAAGAAGAAGAAGAAGAAGAAGAAGAAGAAGAAGAAGAAGAAGAGTAGTAGTAGTAGTAGTAGTTTGGATTTGATATCCCACTTTATCACTCCCTTTAAGGAGTCTCAAAGCGGCTAACATTCTCCTTTCCCTTCCTCCCCCACAACAAACACTCTGTGAGGTGAGTGGGGCTGAGAGACTTCAAAGAAGTGTGACTAGCCCAAGGTCACCCAGCAGCTGCATGTGGAGGAGTGGGTAAGTGAACCCAGTTCACCAGATTACGAGTCTACTGCTCTTAACCACTACACCACACTGGCTCTCAACAGAGAGCATGATAACAGAGCATGATCATCACCGTCTTCATCTGGAGTATCCCAACAACTCAGGATTTCTCCCCCACTCTACCCCAAGTGTGCAGAATTGCAGGCAAGGGAGAATCCCCGGAGGCCTGTCTCATTGTGACAGCACTAAAAAGGTAAAGGGACCCCTGACCGCTAGGTCCAGTTGTGGACGACTCTGGGGTTGCGGCGCTCATGTCACTTTATTGGCTCATTGGCTTATTTATACAGCTCATGTGGCCAGCATGACTAAGCCTCTTCTGGCGAACCAGAGCAGCGCACGGAAACGCCATTTACCTTCCCGCCAGAGTGGTACCTATTTATCTACTTGCACTTTGATGTGCTTTCGAACTGCTAGGTTGGCAGGAGTGACAGCACTAAGGACTGTTCAAATAAGCTCTAAGTATTTCGAGCGTATGTGTAGCAGGGACCTTCATAGGACCTTTACAGTTAGGTTACCAGATGCCCCGTTTCCCGGGGACAGTCCCTGGATTTACAGATAAGTCCCCATGCAAAATCCATTGAAGTTGAAAAGTGTCTCTGGGTTCATTGAAAAAAAATCTGGTAACCATACTTTACATAGAATCGGGACGCAGGTGGCACTGTGGTCTAAACCACTGAGTCTTTTGGGCTTGCAAATTGGAAGGTCAGCAGTTCAAATTCCTGCAGCAGGGTGAGCTCCCGTTGCTCTGTCCCAGCTCCTGCCAACCTAGCAGTTTGAAAGCTCACCAGTGCAAGTAGATAAATAGGTCCCGCTTCAGCAGGAAGGCAAATGGCATTTCCATCCACTCTGGTTTCTGTCACGGTGCCCCATTGCACCAGAAGTGGTTTAGTCATGCTGGCCAAATGACCCGGAAAACTGTCTGTGGACAAACGCCGACTCCCTCGGCCTGAAAGCAAGATGAGTGCCGCAATTCCATAGTCGACTTTGACTGGACTTAACCACCCAGGGGTCCTTTACCTTTTTACCTTTACCTTTTACATAGAATCATAGAACTGTAGAGTTGGAAGGGACCTCAAGGGTCACCCAGTCCAGCCCCCTGCAATGCGGGAATCTTCTTTGCACAACGTGGGTCTCGAACACACCGCCCTGAAGTCATGTTAAATCCAATGCAAGCAACAACAAAAACCCTGGATTGAGATTATCATTTCACTTTATGGGTATCAAGCCTGTGCAAATATTACATCCAAAGTGTGGGCATCCTGCAGACCTAGAGGTGACATAATTTAGGTGCTTGCCCTTCTCCCTCAGATTCTACATGATCCTCGGTCTTTCTTACATGTTTGTTCTGTCCCATAATAACCCTTCAGTATAATGAGTGTGTTTCATTTGCAGAAAGCACTGTCTACTCAAAACGCCGAGCAATTTCCTTCCAACAACCAACATCAGAGTAGGCAACGCTTCAAGTGTGTATATTTAGGTTTAAATATAAACTGTACCTTTTTGCATGGCGAGTCCCCCCCCCCCCCCGTGGAAATAAAGACACAGGACACAATTATTAAGGTTAATGGGCTAAATAAGGCCACAACTTTATTGGTTACAGGTGATGAGCAGTATTGGCTTAGGCATTGGTCCTAACTGACTATATTCGGCTTCAGCCCATCTGCTTGAAGTCCGGGAAGGATGAACCACCAGTAGGGGGAGTCCTGCTGATGCACATCAACTAGGAACTCCCCCGGGGTCACCGCTCGGAAGCATGCCTTAGGCCCTCACCTCCATAGGCTTCGGACAGGGCCATGCCACCTGGAATCCTTTATCGGACGACCCTTCAATATGCAGGGCAGGTGATGGCACTTCCTCCCCTCTTCCATCTACAAAACAATACCGATACCAATGCCTAACCGCCAATACCAAGAAAGTTGTGATGATTTGGTACGAGGTAGGTGAAAACCAAGTGGCTGGTGCCAATTTGCCAAGTGGAAAAATTCCTATCAGGACCCTCAACAGCGGCCAACCAAGGTCCCTAGCAAGGTCAAGGAACGAAAACCTTAAAGAGCAGGAGGGTGGGAAACAGGAACAGCTGGTAGGCGGGAAAAGAGGGAGATCCCTGGCCGTGCCCACGTTAAATAGGGCAGGCCATGCCCCCCAGAGCCAGCCGATTGGCTGGCCACGGGGTGACGCGGCCAGGGATTCCCCCTATCCCGCAGGGGCTGGGCTCCAGCCACCGCGTGTGTGGTGGGGCCGTGAAGCCCGCAACCTTACCTCCTCTGCAGGGCGGAAGTGACTTTATCCAAAAGCTGCTGGCTGACCACAGTTCCATATTTTCCAACATTCATCCGATGAAAAAGGGGTGTCCTATTCTATTATTATTGTTGTTGTTGTTGTTGTTGTTGTTGTTGTTACTATTATTTATATTTACACCCCACCCATTTGACCGGGTTGCCCCAGCCACTCTGGGCAGCTTCCAACATATATAAAAAGCATAATAAAACATTAAACATTTTTTCAAAAAAACTTATAAAGGGCTGCCTTCAGATGGCTGAGGGGCTGGATAACTCCATACTCTCCAACATTTCTCCCATGGAAATAGGGACATCCTAAGGAAAAGTGAGGCATTCCAGGATGAAATCAGAAACCGGGACGACTTCCAGGGACTGTCCCTGGAAAATAGGGACACTTGGAGAGTCTGCAGTTCAGCTTCTCAAAGACATCTGAATAGCATTTTTCAGGGGAGATTTCTCACAATGTTGCCTCTCCATCACCATCTTCAGTCTCCCACAGGGCAATTTTCTGAACCTATCGATTTCAGTGGGGAAGATCAAAGCACATGCTTAACTCTTTCGTTGAAATCCAAGGCTGGTTTGTGTCCTTTGGTCCTTATTCGAACCAATGCGGGATCCCAATACCTTGCCATTGGACATAATGCCAGTTGTAAGAAAATTGGATTTTCCCAAATCAGCATTTCCATAGCTCCATGTGTGGCACTTTGCAAGCCCCAGCAATCAGCTGATTGGCTCCACAGGCAAAAGCAAGGCACCTGATGTCCTTGTGACATTGAGCAATGGTTAAACTTGGTCCATGAGGGGTTGGGGAGATAAAAAGCTGCACCCCCCACCATCAACATGTGCCTTTTAGGATGTGATTGCACAGCAATATCAGGACTGTGGTTTGCCACTTTCTGCTCATTGTCCAATGCTCAGTGTCACTCATATTGGGTTATTGGGTTGTTGTTTTTATTTTGATCATATATCTTGATTTTGTTCCGTGAACGACCCTGAGACCTCTGGGTATAGGGTCATATGTAAATTCAATGAATAATAATAATAATATGCAGCATTAAAGAAAGGAGAATTGAAGTGCTCTCAGAAATGGAGTCATCAATAAATAGCCAAATCTTTATTACAAATCTTTATTATAATAATCTTTATTTATTATCACAATAGTGATAATCTTTGTTGGAAAAAGAAAAGGTACCATTTTCCATATGTGGTGGACCTGTCCCAAGGTGAAAGACTTCTGGGAGAATATTTATAATGAATTGGAAAAAAAAAATGTTGAAATATGCATTTATCAAGAAACCAGAGGCCTTTCTTCTTGGAATAACAGGTTTGGAATTGCCCAAGAAAGATGTTAGATTATTTTTGTACGCCACAATGGCTGCTCGAATTTTAATAGCCAAGAACTGGAAAACACAAGAAATACCAACAGTGGAAGATTGGCAGATGAAGATGATGGACTTTTTGGAGCTAGAGGACCTGACTGGAAGAATCCGCAACCAGAATAAGAGGAATACCAAGAAGATTGGAAGAAATTTAAGGACTATTTGAATAAATATTGTAATATAAAAAATTAGAAACTACTTGAAAGTACTAAATAGGCCTAGGATTAAATTAGGATTTAACTAAATAAGTGGGATTTACAACAGTAAGAAAAGTGAATAAATTAGATTACAATTGGAAATATATTTTCTTAATAATGATATTGGAAGGCTGTTACATCCAGATACAAGGGAACTCAGAAGGGAAGGACTAGGGGAAGTCAATAATATGTTTATAAGGTTGGATTTTTTAAAGAATTAAGTTTGTTTTTATTGTTTATTTGTCTATTGTTTTCTTTTTTGATGTATTATTTTGTCTTTTGTCTTTGTTTGCTTTTCTGTTATGTGATATTTGTTATAATTGTGGAAAACCTAATAAAATTTTTATTAAAAAAACCAAAAACAAATGCATGAGGGAAACCTTATAGGAAAGGATAACATAAGGATAACAGATTTCCCTTTCCCTTACTCCATTGGGAATAGTTTCTGGGAGGGAAAAATAGTATTCATATTCAAATGCTTAGGTATCTCAAAAGACTTGTGTTTTCAAAGCCTTTCCATAACATTGCAATTTATAAGCAGTCATATTCCACTACAAGGGTGGGGGGATACTTCCCAGTCTTCCCACAGTACATCTGGAGAAGACCTCGGCTTTCTGTAGATGTCAAAGTACAATCTAATCTCTCTCCGCCCTCCTCTCCCTTTCACTGCAGACAAACAAAACTGGGAAATGTATCTTCATTAAATAAGTGGATTATATTATTCTGGCACCCAGCACTATCATTCTGCTTGCCCATTTTGCAGCAAGAAATGGCACCGTTGTCAAGCTGACATTTTGCTTCCCATAAATGTAACCGCAACCTTTGGATTGACATGTAAGTTCTACAAACATTTGCAAAGAACCAGCACCCAAATGTCAACAAGATACCATCATCCTTGTTAACATCAATCCATGATGATGATCCTGGCCTGAGGTTAGATTTCAGATTTACACTGTTTGAATAGTTTTCACCTGTTACCTAAAACAAAACAAAATAAACCACACAAACAAACAAACAAACAAACAAACAAACTGTTGCAAAATGCAAGCATTAGTGTTCATCTAGTTTGGCGTATTAATTCTTACAAGTAAATTAAAATTGGTGTTAATTGATTTTGTCAATCTTATATGCAGTTAACAGATGGCAAAGGAAAATATAAACCAATGGCCCTGATCCCGATATAGTAATGCCTGGAACTGAATGTACTGCATTCAGATTGGAGACTATGCATTAGCATCTCCTGAGTGGATACAAATGTGAACTGCCATTGAAAGTATGTACAAGATACGACCGGAAAGTTCAGTGAATGGTCACAGAAACTAGACAATGAGAACTATTAAAACATACGAACTTACAGGCCTTCAAAGTAGGTGGGTTAGGTTTTCTTCGCAAGAGCTGGTTTTTGGTCTGTGATAAAAAGTACTGTTTGCACTGCCAAAACTTGCAGGGGAGAATTTCTACCTGTTTGGCACCATTTTGGGGTGAATTGGATAATCTCAGATTTTTTGTGAAATTGTGGCCCTGTGGGTTAGGTATTTTTTCAAAAAATGTTTTTCCACGCCTTAAGGAACCGAGGGCTGATTTCCCCCCCCCCCACTATGCTACACAGCCTTCTGTTTCCACCACCAAACCTTGCAGGGGAGACTTTGCAACAGTTTGGCACCATTTTTGAGTGAATTGGATAACGTCAGATTTTTGGTGAAATTCTGACACCGTGGGTTAGGGATTTTTTCAAATTGGCCTGAATGGTTTGGCGCTGGAAACAGAAGGCTTTTTATCCTAGGCTCAGAAATCCGGCCTCGACGCCTTAACCTGCGGAAAATCATTTTTTTAAAAAAATCCTTAACCCGGGGGGTCAGAATTTCACCAAAAATCTGACATCCTCTGATTCACTCCAAAATGGTGCCAAACTGTTGCAAAGGCTTCCCTGAAAGGTTTGGCGGTAGAAACAGAAGGCTTTTTATCCTTGCTAAGAAATCAGGCCTCGACGCCTTAACCTGCGGAAAATCATTTTTTGAAAAAAAAATCCCTAACCTGCGGGGTCAGAATTTCACCAAAAATCTGGCGTTCTCTGATTCACTCCAAAATGGTGCAAAACTGTTGCAAAGGCTCCCCTGAAAGGTTTGGTGGTGGAAACAGAAGGCTTTTTATCCTAGGCTAAGAAATCCGCCCTCAATGCCTTAACCTGTGGAAATATCACTGCTCCCCCCACCCACCCAATGAGATGTTGACCAAGTATTTTAGCAAATTCTAGGCTAACAGAAAAACAAGAGGAGAGAATAAGAAGCAAGTTCTGACTCTGCATGAAAGACACACAGAGGATCAAAATAGTTGGAGATCAGATTCATAACTTGTATGCAAACATCACGTCCCATTGCTTCTCTCTCTGATTTTTTTGCTTTGAAACCTGCAAAGAAATCAGCCAGACAAAGCAAATTATTGTTCCCCTTTGATTGTATGACAGCATTCAGTTCAAATTTTGTTAGTTTGGCCATTTTTTCTCCCCCCAAAACAGGGACACGTTATTCAGTGCGTAATCTAAAAAAAGAAAAGTCGCACTAAATAATACAAATGATTCCTTCATAAATGCCCTTGTGGACTGCAAGTGCTGATGATATACTGTGTCACATAAAATCCTTGCCACGTTGCGCGGAATCGCTGGAGACGGTCTCCTAGGAAAAGACAATTTGATTTACTCTAATATGGTTTGCTCGAGTGAGATTTAAGATTAGAAAGAGCAGCAACACTTAATCCAAGGAGATAATATGTTCATTAATGACTCCTTGAGAGGCAGACACAAAGACAGGCTGTTTAAATTAGGGCTGAAGGCTGTAGACAAAAGAACTGAGGAGGGCATATTCGATTACTTTGCTTTTGGAGAGGACTTGGTTTGTTTTTTTCACATCTCCTTTGATGCAATTGCTCCTTTAATGTTTCCTTATTTCTTGTAACCTTTCCCAGTGACCTGAACTATTCTCTGGGGCTAAGCCGATGCTTGCATGACACTCCCTGGATGGGAGAGTCACAGGGCTCCTGTAGATTACCTGTTTCTTGAGCCTCCATCCTGATTTGCTTGTGCACAAAGTTCACACAGAGATTCAGAAACGCCCAATCTTTATTGTCCATTTGTTCTGATTTGCTCATGGGGAGGTTGTGCGACAATGAGAGTTCATCAAACATTCCTCCTGATTCACTTGCGTGTGTGTTTTTACACATAAATTCATCTCTTACGTTTCATCTCATACATTTCCCCATCACTTTCCTAACTGCAAAACATTCTTTGGAGTTCTTTCCATTTGGCCAGTCGGATGCATTTTAGTTGTGGGGTGAGAACAATGGGCTAATATTTCCTTCTACCAGCCGATAACTGTGATCAATACAAGAACTTGGAGGAGCCAGAATGAATCCCCTGGAGCAAATCATGCCACATTTGAAGAAGCTCTAAGTGATAATGGTGCCAAACGGAGAATATTTCAGTTAACTATTCATTTATTCTTATCTCACTGTGATAGATCATCACCAATGAGGGTCACTCTCAATGAGCTTCCTTTTCCACTATACATACAAAATAATGTACTTGATTTCTTGCTGTTAGGGTAGCAAAGTAGCAGTTCCAGAATGTCTAATTAGGTAATTTGCAGAGGTTTTATTATGTGTTATTCTTTATCAGATGACAGCCAGTACAGAGATTAATAAAGCTGTCAACTATGGGCAAATTCATAAGTGATAGCTTCAGTTTTTATTCTCAAGTGATACTGATTAGCATATTGTCCTTTTTTTATTGGGGAGAACTATAGGGGAAAGACTGAAGAGAGTCATCTTGCTGACGTTAGATACCCTCAGCTTTTGTTGGATAAATGTTGTCCCAGGGAACAAGTCCAGAATAAGAAAAAATTAACTAACTGGTAGGCAAAGTGAAGAACCTGTGTAGGTTGATGGCCTTCCTGGTACAACTCTATACATGTCTACTCAGAAAAAAAATTCACTGATTCCAGTGAGGCTTACTTATGGGTAAATGAGGATAAGATCACAGCCATAAATGTGTTTGTGGACTTGACCTCAAAATAGGTTACTCTTCAGCTTTCAAACATATTTGTGCATAGTGTATTAGTCTAAAAATAAAATAAATCTGCTATTGCTTCACCAACGAACTGTACAAGGTGTTTTTCTTATATTGTAAAAAATAATAATCAGTAAAGTGAAATCTGCATCGAGTTAAACAAATATGTGCTATCTTTTGCTGATCTTTTGAATTCGGTCTTTTAAGGCAGAGGTGTGCCAAAGGCAGATCAGAATTTACTGGTAGATCTCAGAATGTTCTGCAGTAAATCTGAAAGAGTTTCTGACTCCTAATGATTTAACATTAGCTGCAACAAGATGACTCTTTCCACCTAAATAAGGCTAATGAATGACAATAATTTTAAAAAATCTCCTGTGGAGTGGAAAGACATTGACCTCAGTTCAGTGCTGGTACAAGAAACAAATTTCTAGACTCAGAATATGCTCAGGGACGATCTGTTCTTTAATTCAAACTGTATGTCTTTGCAACTATAATCACTGAGTTCCAGTGCATTCCGACTGGGGGGAAAAAGCTCTGGTCTCTCCCACATCCTCAGAAGTCAAATGATATCCATTCTGGAAGTCCATTTCACTTCCAAAACTTTTGGAACCCAAAGTGCGACTTCTGATTGGCTGCAGGAAGCTCCTGCAGCCAATCGGAAGCCCCGTCGGATGTTCAGGTTCCAAAGAATTTTTGCAAACCAGAAGACTCACTTTCGGGTTTGCGGCGTTTAGGAGCCAAAACATTTGACTCACAAGTCATTCGGGATCCAAGGTACAATTGTATGTCTATTATTGAACACTGACACATACAATGTAAGTATTCTCTAGCAAACATTCAAACACTGCACATTATATATCAAATTCATCCTTAGGGAGTACTGGATTCCAACATAGGTTAAGAGCTGAGATACACCGACTTCTCTGAAGCCACTCTGAGAGCTTAATGGCTAAGCAGGATGCTGAACCCAAACCTGGCATGTGCTCAGTTTCCTACAGGTTTTAATAACCACTGCAGGATGAACTTTTCAACACATGGATTCACACTGGAGATAAAATGTAGATGTCAGGGGCTGGATTGAGGAGGAATGGTGGGGGATGCCACCCCTCTTCTCCTGAACCTTCCCGAGAACAGGAGGACAGTATAGATTTAGAACAGTGGTTTGCAGAAGGTCACAGTACAGAGGCTGCAGAGGGGAGAAGCTGGGAAATGTTGGGAGAGGAGCAGGAAGAAGAATAAGAAGCACCAGGGAAGAGACAGGTGACAGACTCAGTGTCTTTAGAATGCATTCCTGACACACACACCCCTTTCTCCCAGGACCAGATGGGCATTAGTGGTAGCAGAACAGAGAGCTCAGCTGCAGAAAGCAACACCATTATAGAGAAAGAGACCGCATTCTTTAGTCTCTTGCTGTGATTCTTGAATAAACTAATTGGTAAGAACTCTTCCTTGTTTTTCTCTGCTTCTTTGCTACCACCGGATCTGATTCCCCGAAGCCTGATAGTAGTACAGTGGTGCCCCACAAGACGAATGCCTCGCAAGACGGAAAACTCGCTAGACGAAAGAGTTTTCCGTTTTGGAGGTGCTTCGCAAAACGAATCTCCTATGGGCTTGCTTCGCAAGACGACAATGTCTTGCGAGTTCCTGCTGGTTTTTTCCCCCTTCCCCCCCTTTTTCTAAGCCGCTAAGCCGCTTATCAGCTGCTCCGATCAGCAGATAAGCCGCTAAAAGCCTCTAAAAGCCGCTAATAGCGCTAATAGCGCTAATCCGCTAATCCTTCAATGGGCTTGCTTCGCAAGAGGAAAAAAACCGCTAGACAAAGAGAATCACAGAACGGATTCTTTTCGTCTTGCGAGGCACCACTGTATATTGAAAAGTGCATGATACATGAACTAGGAAGACTCAGTTATGAAGCTAGCTGGATGGTCTTGGACCAATTACTTCTCCACTGAGCCTCCCTTATCAGGTTGCCATGAGGATAAAATGGAGAAGACCATATGTTCCATCCTGATCTCAATGAAGAAAAGCCACAGAAAGAAACACAAATATCAGTCACACAGTTCCTTTCCCACCACTACTAATGGCAATGGCCCCTATAAAAATTTGAGTGTTTATTCCCATACTCTGTGAGATATGCTTGCTTTGCTTTAGAGATATAATTTATACAGCTTAATATAATACCAATAATGCAAATTGTAATTAGTTTTATTTGGTTCCTGAGCTGATCTATAAGCTCTTAAGGGACATGGCTGGCACATAAAATTTCTATCTCTAAGAAAATCTATACAGCAGCTATGAATGATGTCTTCACCGCTATGGAATTAATAATTCCAAAGGTCTATAACATTGTTTTACAGTCTTCTTTGACAAATGGGGTCCTGTGTTCTTTTTATCATAGCTCATGCCCTAGTCTGTGATTTGTAAACTCTAAAAGTGACTTGCAGAAAACAGTGTAATCCTCGCAATGGGTGGAATGAGATAACTGTGAAGAAAGCTGGCACAAGTCTGTGCTAAGGTAACATTTGAGTGTTTAAGAGAATGACAACCCATTTATGTATTCTAATAGACTGTTCTGTTGTGCACATATGCATACCAGTGACTTCCACATATTGGCCAGGCTCTGGGATAAAGTTGGTGCCATCGATCCACCAAATTTGCCTAAGTTTAAAGAGTACAGTCTGACAGATCACTTGAACCTGTGGAGATCCTTTTCTTCCTTCAGTAACTTCACAGATAAGAATTAATGAGCAGCTGATATATTTATAGTCCTTTTATTACAGCATCATGTTGCAAGCACGAATACACAGCTCTCTGCAAGGAGGGCAGTTGGCTACTCTAAATTCTCCTTCTGACTTCCACTGCATTTTAGGCACCATTTAAGTTCTTCCCTCCCACTGACTCCTTTGCTCTCTGATACGTTCGGATCTCCAAGTCCGTGGTGAGCAGGGGTCCCCCACACTCTCAAGTAATGTCTCAACTAGCTGCCCCCTCCCTTCTGGTTCTCTTGTCATTATCTAATAACTGGGTAACTCCTCCATAAACTGTTCAACTTCTGTCTCTCTGGGGACAAGGGGAGTCGACTCTTCCCCCTCCAGCTCTCCATTGGAGAGAAGTTGGTCTGCCATAGAATGCATTCCCCAGTCCTCGTCTTCAGACCATTCTCGAACAGAACCGTTTGTTCTTTATCAGGTTCCCTTTGCCATTTTAAAAGAAAAACACAGTGCACTCTGACCGCTTTGGTGGAACAGAGACAAAATGACAAGGACTGTCCTCCCTCTCTGGGGCCAGAGAGTGGTCAAGGGTGGTCCCTACAGCTGAGCTTTGCATTGTAGTTCCTCCAAGCACCCCCCCTACACTGTGGAAATGGGGAGCACATCATGCTTTCCAGAGATTTGTGCAGAACTTGCCACAAGAACATGGCAAAGCAGTCTTGTTAGCCTGTGATTACAGAGAAGGATGGGGAGGAAATTCTGTAACGTTCACATTTTAAAGGTGAATCTACCTGAGCTGTACTTTCCAAAGCAATACAATCCAAAACAGGGCTATACTTTGAAATTCATGCTTCTAAAGAAGGGGGGGGGGAATATAATTTACTTAGGAGACCACTGTAAAGAGATGAAAATATTAGCACGATTTTAATCTCACTTGTAACGTAACAAATAATATGGACAGTATGGATAGATATAAAATATAAACTAAGTTATAATACCCAGTTGAAAATTTTGGCATTAGGACCCATGGAGGGGATTGGGAGGAAGTCTCGAGATTCAGAAAAATCGCTTTATATGGCTATGTATTTGGTTTTGTTATAAATTTATATTTGTAAAATCAAATGAAAAACTTTTAAAAAAAGAAATTCATACTTCTGTGACTTTTGCAGTGCAGTTCTTTATCCAAGTAATATGTACAAAAATGCATATGCTAGCATAGGGTGTGCATAAAAATGCATTTTGATCATTAAGGGGGAAAGCCTGCTATATATCAATGCTAAGTTCTGTCTGAGTCTTCTAGCAAGCAGAAACATTCTTCACTGTGATTCTGGTTTCATAAAAGAAGAGGAAGCTTCATGTCAACAGGGAGAGGGGGAGTCACATTTCTGCCCACAAAATCATATAAAGAGTACCCATAAAATAATGTGGTTTTAATGTGATGCTTCTAACGACCCCAGACTTCCATTTACTATTTCTACCAGAAGACAGCCCAACTCCTCCCCGTGCTGGAAATTTTAAAAATGAGGTCATTAAGCTCCTATCTCGACGCTCCTTTATTCCAGCCATTTCCTCCATATTTCATTAAAGCAGAGCTTTCCTCACTGCCATAGTTAAACTTGCGGCAGTCTCTCTAATATAAATTAGCCTACACGCAGATGGTGCTCTCCCATTAAACGATAGCTACTAGTCCTTGCTGAAATATTACTGCAGCAAACTTGGCGGCGGCTGCCCTCCTTCCCGAGGAGAAAGGAGTTCTTGGGTTTAACAATGCAGACCTACCGTGGCCCATCCGACTTGACAGTTTTGTAGGCTACAGTCTAGGGCACCAGAGGGATGCGCTGAGCTTTGCCACGCCACAGGCTCCCCAAGAAATATGCTTTGCCAACTTGATTAATTAGGGCTTGCCTCTAACAAGAAGCTAATGAAAAGCAGTCGTTTAGCTGTAGGTCCTCAGGGTTCTCCTAACTAGCTATCTTCTCCCGTGCTACAATAGTAAGCAGTGTGAGTTTGTGTCGACAATGTGTTCCCTCTTCAGAATGCAAAAGGAAGAAGAAGGGGTGTCACAAAGGGTGTTTCCGTGCTGTTTTCCTTTCCAGCACATGAGTTAAGTCCTTTTGAGAGTACAGTGGTGCCTCGCAAGACGAAATTAATTCGTTCCGCAAGTTTTTTCTTCTTGTGAGTTTTTCGTCTTGCAAAGCACGGTTTCCCATAGGAATGCATTGAAAATCAATTAATGCGTTCCTAGGGAAACCGCTTGCCAGGCTGGCAGTGCGGAGAAGGGCTTTTCTCCCCACCGCAAGCCTTCAGGACAGGTACGGGAACAGAGGGGAAGGCACGCAGCGCTTTCCCTCTGTTCCCGGGGCTTGCGTGGGAGGAGGGTTTTTCCTCCCCACCGCCAACATTCAGAACAGCATTCTGAATGTTGGCGGTGGGAAGGAAAACCCTCCTCCCACCCCAAGTCTTCAGGAAAGCCATCCGAAGCTGGGCGGCGGGAGGAGGCGTCCCCCCCCCCCGCCCAGCATCGGAGCTTCGTTCCGATGCCGGGCCGCGGGAGGAGGCGTTCCCGCCCCGCCGCCCGGCATCGGAGCTTCGTTCCGATGCCGGGCGGCGGGAGGAGGCTTTCCCCCCCACCCGGCATCGGAGCTTCGTTCCGATGCCGGTCGGCGGGAGGAGGTCCGAGGACAGTGGGGAAGACACGCTGCGCTTCCCCGCTGTCCCGGAGATTTCCCTATGGGCTGTCGTCTTGCGAAGCAAGCCCATAGGGAAATTCGTTTTGCGAAGCGCCTCCAAAACGGAAAACCCTTTCGTCTAGCGGGTTTTCCGTCTTGCGAGGCATTCGTCTTGCGGGGTACCACTGTATTACGATACGATAATCTTTATTCTCAGGCGGCTAGTCCTAGTCTTTATAACCATGTACCTTCTTCCAGAAGGCAGAAGCTGAAAGAGATCATTTCCAGGGTGCGCACTATCCTGCACTATCTCTGCAGCTTTCTTATGGTACCTGGAAGTATTTGATCCAAGGTGGGAAGAGTGCACCCAATTATTCTCTCTGCAGTCTTTACAATCCTGGACAGCATTGTTTTTCCCCTGACCGTGCAGCTCCCAAACCACACAGACAGACCATAAGTTAATACCCTCTTAACAGTACAATGGTAAAATGTCATCAACAGGTCCTTTGAGAGATTATTTTTCTGGAGGATTCTCAGAAAATATAACCTCTGCTGTGCTCTCTTCATCAGGTCTTTGCTGTTTTCTCCCCAGGTTAGGTCATCTCTCAACTCCATTCCCAGAAATCAAAACATTGAGACCTGTTCCACACACTTCCCCTCAATAATAAGTGGCTGAATATTCAATTTACATTTCCTAAAGTCCACAACAATCTCTTTTGTTTTCTTTAAGTTAAGGAGTAAGTTGTTTTTCTTGCACCACTCCCCCAACTGCTCAACTTCCTCCCTATAGGCCGCCTCCCCCTCTCCAGCTGTGATTAAACCAACCACCATTGTATCATCTGCAACTTAATGATCTTATTACTGGGGTATTTGCGGGCACAGTCAGCTGTATAGAGCATATATAAAAGCAGGCTCAACACACATCCCTGCGGCGTCCCCGTATTCATGATGAGATCCGCCGATCTTGATATATCAGAGAAACCATTTCATGGAGTATTTACTCATTTATCATAAGCGTTACCCAGCTCTTCAGCCAAAATGTCTGTCAGAGCAGATAAAAGATCATTCTTTTTATTTTATTTTTTAAAAACAATATCAGGAAGAATGGAGAACAGCCACCACAGCCAAATGAATGAAGCAGAGCTTGCTTTCTCTTCACCATCACAGGTGACTGGTGACTGGGAGTGGCTGCCGTGACCATATAACACCAGTCCTGAAAGACCTACATTGGCTCCCAGTACGTCTGGTTCCCAGTACGTTTCCGAACATAATTCAAAGTGTTGGTGCTGATCTTTAAAGCCCTAAAAGGTCCCAGCCCAGTATACTTGAAAGAGCCTCTCCACCTCCATCATCCAGCCCGGACACTGAGGTCCAGCTCTGAGGGCCTTCTGGTGGTTCCCTCACTGTGGCAAGTAAGGTTACAGGGAACCAGGCAGAGAGCCTTCTCGGTAGTGGCACCCACCCTGTGGAAGGTTCTCCCATTGGGTGTCAAGGAAATAAACAACTACAGTGGTACCTCGGGTTACCGCTTCAGGTTACATATGCTTCAGGTTACAGACTCCGCTAACCCAGAAATAGTACCTCAGGTTAAGAACTTTGCTTCAGGATGAGAACAGAAATCGTACTCCGGCGGCGCAGCAGCAGCAGGAGCCCCATTAGCTAAAGAGGTGCTTCAGGTTAAGAACAGTTTCAAGTTAAGAACGGACCTCCGGAACGAATTAAGTACTTAACATGAATCATAGAATCATAGAGTTGGAAGAGACCACAAGGGCCATCGAGTCCAACCCCCTGCCAAGCAAGAAACACCATCAGAGCACTCCTGACATATGGTTTTCAAGCCTCTGCTTAAAGACCTCCAAAGAAGGAGACTCCACCACACTCCTTGGCAGCAAATTCCACTGTCGAACAGCTCTTACTGTCAGGAAGTTCTTCCTAATGTTTAGGTACCACTGTATCTGGCTTTTAGAAGACACATGAAGGCACCCTGTTTAGGGAAGTTTTAATGTTTTATTCTATTTTTAATATTCTGTTGCAAGCCGCTCAGAGTGGCTGGGTGGGGTATTATTATTATTATTATTATTATTATTATTATTATTATTATTATTATCTCTCCTCTTTCATGGCTATACCTCAAGGACCACCTCTCTCCATATGAACCTCCCTGGTCCCTGAGATCATCTGAGGTCCTTCTTCTTGTGCCTCCTCCATGAGAGGTCTGGAGGGTGGCAATATGAGAACGGGGCCTTTTCTGCAGTGGCTCCCCATCTGAGGAATGCTCTCCCCAAGGAGGTTTGCCTGGCACCATGATTATACATCTTTCGGCACCTCTTTAACTAGGCATTTGGCTGATTAACAGCCAATGCCCTTTTAAAATGTATTGGGAGAGAGTTATAGGGTTGTTTTTGTTTTTATTTTGATTGCGCATTTTGTGTTTTTTATATTGTGGTTTTATCTTGTGAATCACCCTGAGGCCTGCGGGTACAGGGCAGTATATAAATTTTAATAAAAATAATAATAATAGGCTTTACCACTACAAAGATGCCAACCTAGCAGTTCGAAAGCACGTCAAAGTACAAGTAGATAAATAGGTACCGCTCCAGCGGGAAGGTAAACAGCATTTCCGTGCGCTGCTCTGGTTCGCCAGAAGCAGCTTAGTCATGCTGGCCACATGACCTGGAAGCTGTACGCCAGCTCCCTCGGCCAATAAAGTGAGATGAGCACCGCTACCCCAGAGTCGGCCACGACTGGACCTAATGGTCAGGGGTCCCTTTACCTTTACCTCACTACAAAAATAATACAATAGAGGGCAGTAAGAGCCACCCACCAAAACCTAGGAAGCAGTCAGATCTGGCTGCACAAGAGGAGTTGCACCCCACAGCCCCCCACCCCATCCCCATGGTTCCATAATCCATTTTCCCAGGTTCTGGATTGGGACCCCAACCAAGGACACAGAGGGCTGTGCATGTAGCAGAAAAAAGAGCACAGATTCCCCGACGTAGAAACACGCAGCTGAGAAGGAGACTTGGAGAGGGGGACTAGAGAGCGGAGACCTTCTTTCCCAGCAACTGTTGCATAGGATCCTTTCCTGTTGGTTGACATTGCTGCCTTGCATTCTGTTTTCTTGAATGAAGGGCTTGCCTCTGCATCTTGAGTGCTGATCTGCATCTGAGCCAGCTCTGAGGCAGAATCATAGAACTGTAGAGTTGGAAGGGACCCCAAGGATCAAGTCGTCTGACCGCCTGCAACGCAGGAATCACAACTAAAGCATTCATGACAGATGGTCATCCAGTCTCTGCTCTGAAACCTTCAAGGAAGGAGAGTCCACCACCTCCCAAGGGCCTCTGTACCACTGTTGAACAGCTCTTACCGTCAAGCTCTTCCTGGTGTTTAGTTGGAATCTCCTTTCTAGTAAAGGGGACACTGTGGGTTAAACCACAGAGCCTAGGACTTGCCGATCAGAAGGTCGGCGGTTTGAATCCCCGCAGCGGGGTGAGCTCCCGTTGCTCTGTCCCTGCTCCTGCCAACCTAGCAGTTCGAAAGCATGCAGTGCGAGTAGATAAATAGGTACCGCTCCGGCGGGAAGGTAAACAGTGTTTCCGTGCACCGCTCTGGTTCGCCAGAAGCAGCTTAGTCATTCTGGCCACATGACCCGGAAGCTGTACGTCGGCTCCCTTGGCCAGTAAAGCGAGATGAGCGCCGCAACCCCAGAGTCATCCGCAACTGGACCTAATGGTCAGGGGTCCCTTTATTTACTTTCTTGGAACTTGAATCCATTGGTAATGGTCCCACTATCCGGGGCAGGAGAATGCAAGCTTGTATCATTTTCCATGTTACAGCCCTCGAGATATTTGAAGAAGGTTATCATATCTCTGCTCAGTCTCCTCTTCCCCAGGCTAAACATACCCGATTCCCTCATAAGGCTTTGTCAGGCACTGACCAATCAGACACTGGTCCATCTAAATCAGGATTAACCATCTGATTGCCAACAGCTCTCCAGGATTTCAAACAGGAAGCATTCCAAACACTACCTGGAGAAGGTGGGGGTTGAAACCTGGGACCTTATGCATGTGAAGCATTTGCTGTGCCACTGAGCCACGAATCTTCCCCATGTTCAGGAGATGTTGGTGGGCACCATTAATGGTAGTCAGCAGAATTCTATTCCTCATCCACGTGAATGACATGGGCGGAAGATCTGAAAGGACACACTGCGCACCAAAGTTAGAAATTAAGTTCAGTCTAATGTTACTGAACTATTAGAAGGTTATTGCAAGGTGATTGGGAAATGGTACATTATGCCCTGATAGGATTATATTGAGGAAGGTAATTAAAGTGTAATTTGATGCATATATTTGGTGGACCAATTACACAGCAAAAAAAATGGGATTAATATATAAGAGGCACCCGCATATAAACCTACCCAATTACATGCAATTTGGGGTTGTATCAAATTAATCCTTACAGCATCAGATAATTATCTATGTATATTTAAATGCTTAAAAGGTAGTCACCCAGAGCAGCAAAAAAAATAAAAACAAGAACAAACTGCATAGGCCAGATTGATCAGTAAAATGCTCATTCAGAATGTTTGAGGAATATTTAAGCTAATATAGGCCCTCCATTTCTTTGAAAGGATTTATGAGCATAGGATCAAACACACAGCTACAAAATCAGAGACAAAGATTGGCCTAATAATAATAATAACAATCATCATCATAATCATCTTTTGATTGGGAAAATGAAAGAGTTCAAAGGGTTTTCTTGAACAGACAAGAAGGCCAGCCCTATCTTTAGGCAGAGTGAGGTGGTAACCTCAGGTGGCAGACACAATGGATCAGGGAGCAGAGCAAGATATTGAAGGGGAGAAAGCTGGCTTTGTCATAAGGGGTGGCTGCAGTATCAGCTGAACCAACCTGTTGCCCTCAGGTACCGTCAGCAAAACCTTCCTTAGTTTCATGGTATGTGTATGTGTTCAGATCCCTTGGCAAATAGATTCCTGCATTGCTGAGGCCTGGACGAGTTGACCCTCATTGGACTAGATGGTCCATGGTCCCTTCCAGTTCTTTGATTCTATGATTCTAAGAAGGACAAATAGAAGTTCCTCTTCCACTACTGTGTGCCTTCTCCACCCTGCTTGCCTGCTTATTGTCCTTGGTGGATGTCTCGAGCTTCCATCCCAATGGCAAGGGACAGATTATTCCCGTCATACTCACCTGAGCAACAGTGCTGACTTAAATATGGAACTGTTGAATATCTTGGCCGCATTCCCAAACAGATTTGGCTTCAGTCCTAAGCGCACTTACTTGATATCATGTTCCATTGAAGCCAATGGGACACACTTTCCCAAAATGTGTTTAGAGTTGAGGTGGTCAGAGGTTGTCTAATGACCCATTGCAAATTGAAATGGCAATAATACGTGCCTGGTTAAAGGTTTAAGTGCTTCTGAAAAAGTGATGCAAAGTTGTTTAGTTTCTTCAAGAAGACCTGGTGAAGACTTCCTTAAATTCTTAAGGCTGTCCTTTTTTTCCTGCACACCTTAAAAAGAATCCCTTATCACAGCTACAAAAACATGGACAAAATTTTGTTTTCTTTGCTCATGGGGTTATTTCTCATCCTACAAAAACGAGAAAATAAACGTCAGTTCAAGGAGGAGCTGTGTGGTGTGCTCCTGTGCATTAGAAAGTCAGCTCACAGCTTTTAGATTTATTTTGCTTTTACAACTTTGAGATCATAGTGGCCTTTTGGTTATTTTTAGGGCTGAGAAATGGTTCCCAGATGCCTACATGTCTTTGCACTATATTAGCACTGCGCAACATTTACTCAAACAAATCAGACCTTTCTGAAAGGAATCGGATTTATTCCGAGGGTGAACCGTAGCAATGTAAATTTTAACAGACTGTTGAACCACAAAGGCAGGTTGTGGCACAATGGATGTTCTGGCTTGTTCTCTGCTCTTCCAAAACATTAACTGCACATTTATCTTACTTTTTAAGAGCCGGAATCGCATGCTGCCAAATAGATGCACAGACACATTGCTATCATTTTATGTTTTCTTTTTAATTAAAGAATTCCATCTGACCCTATGCAAATGTAGAGCTCAGTGGTATTATCAACAGAAGAGGAAAAAGTATTCAGTAATTGCTTCTGCAGACGGATGTTATGAGCCATGTGTTCTCCTGGACAAAGGCTCATTGACAATTTGCCCAGAAGGTTCCATGGCAATGGAGGCCGGTTCATTAGGGGAAATGGGATAATAGCCCTACCAACCTCAGTTTGCCCTCTGCCAGCCCCTAGCTGCCTACCCTCTTACTTCCAACCAGTCATCCTCCTTCATCTCAGCACTGCCCTTGTAAAACTCAGGAGGGAAGCAGAATGCATTGGTCCTGTCTGCCATTGGTTCTAGCTCTGCCTGTCATCAGCTCTGTTGCCACCTCTGGCTGCCCCCTCTGCCTCCTTACCTACCAGTTCAAGTGGGCACCAGCCACCACTGTTTCTGGGATTTGGTTCTGTTGGATCAATCCATCAACCTCTGATGGATGATTTAGAACAGGGGTAGGCAAACTAAAGGGACGCGGGTGGCGCTGTGGTCTAAACCACTGAGCTTGCCGATCAGAAGGTTGGCGGTTTGAATCCCCGCGATGGGGTGAGCTCCTGTTGCTTGGTCCCTGCTTCTGCCAACCTAGCAGTTCGAAAGCACATTAAAGTGCAAGTAGATAAATAGGTACCACTCCAGTGGGAAGGTAAATGGCATTTCCGTGCGCTGCTCTGGTTCGCCAGAAGTGGCTTAGTCATGCTGGCCACATGACCCGGAAGTTGTACGCTGGCTCCCTTGGACAATAAAGTGAGACGAGCACTGCAACTCCAGAGTCGGTCATGACTGGACCTAATGGTCAGTGGTCCCTTTACCTAGGCGAACTAAGGCCCAGGGGCCAGATCTGACCCAATCGCCTTCTCAATGTGGCCCGCGGACAGTTCAGGAATCTGCATGTTTTTACCTGAGTAGAATGTGTCCTTTTATTTAAAATCCATCCCTGGGTTATTTGTGGGGCCTGCCTTGTGTTTTTACATGAGTAGAATGTGTGCTTTTATTTAAAATGCATCTCTGGGTTATTTGTGGGGCATAGGAATTCGTTCATTTTTTCCCTTCAAAATATAGTCCGGCCCCCCACAAGGTCTGAGGGACGATGGACCAGCCCGCAGCTGAAAAAGGTTGCTGGCCCCTGATTTAGAAGGATTGGGTCCGGCATCACTTCTGCTGTTTGCGTGTGCCAGTATCCATACTCAGAAGAGTTACATCCCAACACAGCTCCTTCCTTGGAAGCATACTATTATTGTGTCAATGTCATGTTGCAGAATATACCTTGCAGCGGGAGGGAGGGAGAGAGCCACCATTCTGAAGGGGCCCGTAAAGGGCCATCGTCTTCTACACATTTAATGCACAACTTTAAAAAATAATAATTAAAAAGTGAGATGAGTGCCGCATCCCATAGTCGCCTTTGACCAGCGGCGTAGCTAGTCACTCGGGTGCCGGTGCGGCACACACGTCCTGCAGCCAGGGGCAGGGCGAGCCTCCCATGGGGGTGGGAACCTCCCATGGGCTGTGTGGAACCTCTCCGCTGTCTGCCCCTCTGCTGTAGGGCGGCTGAGGGAGAGGCAGAGGGCAGACGCAAGCCCCACATTGGTGTAGAGAGCCAGTGTGGTGTAGTGGTTAAGAGCGGTGGACTCGTAATCTGGTGAACCGGGTTCGCTTCCCCGCTCCTCCACATGCAGCTGCTGGGTGACCTTGGGCTAGTCACACTTCTCTGAAGTCTCTCAGCCTCACTCACCTCACAGAGTGTTTGTTGTGGGGGAGGAAGGGAAAGGAGAATGTTAGCCACTTTGAGACTCCTTCGGGTAGTGATAAAGCGGGATATCAAATCCAAACTCTTCCTCCTCCTCCTCCTCCTCCTCTTCTTCTTCTTCACATTGCCGTTTCAGGCAGTGCAGAGGCTACAGGAGGCTACGTGTGGATTGGGCACACCTCAGGCCCTGCGGTAAGTGCCAGGCCCCGTGGTGTGGCGCCCAGTGCCAGCCGCATTTCGATACATTTGTTGACTGAACTAAAAAGTTTTGTGAGCCCATTTTTTAAAAACAACAACAACTCATATTTTTGTCATTTTGTCACCCCCCTCATTGATGACACCCAGGGTGACCCGCACCCCCCGCCCCCCCCTTCCTCTGCCACTGCCTTAGCTGTCCAGGGGTCCTTTACCTTTTTACCTTATGCATTTAATCAAAATAGGAAATGACTCTGGTGTTTGAAACATTCATTGGACTCTCTCAAAAATAGTATTTAAAATTTCGCATATGCTCAGATTTCTAAAATCTTAAAGATTCATACACTTCTAAAGAAAGATTCAGGTTATGGGCACTGAATCATTCTGCAGATTCACACTGATCCATAAAGCACTGAGAATGAAGGAAGGTGTACTAACACAAAAGGACAGTTTAAGCAATAAGATACTGCAGAACATGAATGATGGCATCTTCATGCCTCGTATGTTGTTCAGGGCGAACGCCTCTGATTCAATGAAGTACAAAATAATACATCATCATTCACACACAAGAGCGTCGTACCACAATTACATGTTTTATTGCAAAATCAGATTTTTAAAAAATATATTTGCACTTGTTTAGTAATAAGCCTCGTAAATTCCAACCCGTTGCCTTTTTATTACCCAATTTAGCTATTTGGTTCCTTCTGCCTGCTTAGGAATGATAATTAAGTGTGCTACAAAAGTGGGACAAATTAAAATAATATGCTTGGGGAAAGTATTTCTAACATGGAAATTTCTATGCATATCGGAAGCGCTTCCTTTTCATGAAAATGCTCATTTGCCAGCACACCCATAAAGAAGGCACAAGGGGTATGGTAAAATGACTATTTCTGTTAAACTAATTAACCAGATTAGGCAAAATCATAGTGTAGCCTTCTTAGACTTTACCTATTGGAGGGGTCTGTGTTGCTCCCGGACGGGAGGAAGGAAGTCAAATGACACCGAGGTGGATTCAGAGAAAGAGTTCTTTATTTCTGCTCTCCGGAGCAGCAGAAAGGCACTTGTGTGGTCAGTTCACAGCAAGAGCACTTAAAGAGCGGTTACACACAGCTTATATACCCTTTCTGGTCCCCTTGGCCTCTCCCCAGGAATCCAGCCGCGTCAGCTTATTTATACATGTAAGTTGACATCCATGACCATAAACAGATGTTCCTGTTCCTGTATTCTTGACCATAAAAGGATGTTCCTGTACTCTTGACCATAAAAGGATGTTCCTGTTCCTGTATTCCTGATCTTGGCGTAAGAAGGTCGCCAACTCTAAGAGCACTCCTGGTGCCATCCCTGAGTGCGGGGGTGTCTTGCAAGGTCTGTGCATCAGTGTGTTAGGATATTTACAACCCACAAGATAAGATAAGCCCCAGCTCTGCCATCCTGTCTCCACTTCGGAACTGACAAGGCCATCCATTAAGCGTCACGTACTGATAAAGGAGAGGGCTTTGTTTATACAGCTGGGTTCCTGTTATACATTTGCTCGAACAGAAATCGTGCTCCAGCAGCACGGCGACAACTAGAGGCCCCACTAGCTAAAGTGGTGCTTCAGGTTAAGAACAGTTTCAGGTTAAGAACAGGCCTTCGAAACGAATTAAGTACTTAACCTGAGGTACCACTGTACTTCGTGCTTCATACTGTACAGAACAGCTCTCAAACAAAAAAAGCAAAAACTGTTAATATATTGATATAATTTGTACAGAAATCCTGTAGGAAGATCACTAGCAGACAACTTGGCACGGCACAGGTGCTTACCTGACCTGCTTAATGGGAGGGGCAAGAATCCTAGGGTCCAAGGTCCCTTCGCCTCCCCCAAGGAAATATTTATGGCCATTGCCATTCAAACAGTTTGTGTGTGCCATGTCTTGTGGTCAATTTTGTGGGGCAGGGCTTACCTGGGGCCCGCAATATTTTATTCAAGCTGGCACCCTTGGTGAGGAGGCTGGCATGGTGGAAACACATGGGCTGGAGTACACCACACCAACCTCACAACTTGTCTTCTACAGATGGGGTTTATAGCCAGTGCTTCTCTAGATGTTGCTGGAGTCCATGTAAGATGAACCTGAAGGTTGATCATGCTGGATGGAACTGATGCGAGTTGGAGCCAAACAACATCAGGGGGCTACTGTTGCCTGTTCAGCAGAGTCAGTCCATCTAATAGCCTAGTATTGTCTATACCAGCTGAACGTCTTGGTGGGTCTTCAACAGAAGCATTTCCTAATGCTATCCCTGAGATCCATTTAATTTGAAATTGCTTAAACCCGAGACCTTCTTCAAGCATGGCATGTGAGCTACAGGGCCTACATATGTCCCATTTTAAAGCTATAAGACTTCTGAGATTCTCCCTAAATAAAATATAGCTCAGTTGCTCCTTTGAAGACGGTTCACAAAGCAACGCTCCTACACATAAAGAAATCAGCTGCTCGCGATCTTTCACTTTGAGACCTGAAAGCAAACGCTCCCTAGAATGTTTGAAATTGCAGCTAAATATATACCTGACATATGAATATAATTCAACTGAAGCAAAGCCCCAAGATTAATAGCAGTCAACGTTGACGCATTCACAATTTCAAAATGTGTCAAAGGAAAACTTGTTTCAGATCATAAGAGAGTTATCTTGACAGGGAACACAAATGTTTTAATTCCACTTAATTACTTTGCCTACAGTTCACCGCTAAACCAACATATTAGGGTTTATTTTTAATAGCACGATTGTTAACTATGGTAACTGTTCGGCTAAGTGAATCTCTTTGTCAACATATGTTAATGAAGGATGTGACTAGATTATGCACTGACTTATTAGATGCGTTAAGTACCAGTCTCCTGTCAGTCTTGAATATCTCACATATTAACTCTTTATTTGAGGATTTGTTATCGCAGAGCACTTCAATATCAGCTTAAGCTGCCTGGCAACATGGCTTGCAATTGTGGTGAAGGGTTACCTGATCTCCCATTTCCCTCTAAAATTGCCACATGAAAAATATGTACAATGGTACCTTGGTTCTCAAACTAAATCCATTCTGGAAGTCCGTTCCAAAACCAAAGCATTCCAAAACCAAGGTGTGCTTTCCCATAGAAAGTAATGCAAAATGGATTAATCCTTTCCAGACTTTTGAAAACAACCCTTAAAACAGCAATTTAATGAGACCATTGATCCATAAAATGAAAGCAATAATCAATGTACTGCACTTATAAAATAAATAAGACAGTATTGTAGATGATAAAAACTAAAATTATTTTTTCTTCTTCCCTGCACTGATGATAGACGTTGTTTGGATAGGGGGCTTTTATCCATTTCTGCAGTCACACAATCAATCAATCCGTCGCTGAATTGGGTTCCACACAGTCACAAAAACAAATTAACTGAGAAAGCCTCGAAAACAAAAATGCAAAATAAATAGCAAAAACAAAAGCGCCAAACTTAATCCATTCCAGGTGCCCTGGAAACAATAGCCGACAGCCACATCAGACGTTCAGCTTCTGAAAAATGTTTGAAAACCAGGACAGGTACTTCCGTGTTTTCAGCATTTGGGAACCAAAGTGTTTGAGAACCAAGGCGTTTGAGAACCAAGGCATTTGAGAACCAAGGAGTTTGAGAACCAAGGCGTTTGAGAACCACTGTACCCCCTATTTTATTATGCCACACAATGCTGGCTTAAATCCAGATCTGTTCACAGGGGATGATGACCTTCATTGTGAGAGGGACAGGGGTCTCAACCTCACAGCAGCTTTTGATACCATTAACAGTGCTTTTTTCTGGGGGGATGCAAGGGTACGCACGTACCCTTAAACATGTTGTGTTGCCCTGACCAACCAATGGACTGACATGCCAGCTGTCTCCACAGTAGCAGCACAGACTGGAGCTCTGTCATTCTCCCCACCAGTGTCTGGGGAGGGGAGTCTGGGGCAGATGCAGTGGGGGCCCCTCCTCGCTCAAGCCAACCCAGCCATCACCAGGCGCCTTCCCATCCTCTCAGTGCCGCTGCTGCCCCAAGTCCCTAGTCCAGGGTTTGGGGGGAGGAAGGGGGCAGGGGGACCAGCCAAAATGAGAGTACCCCTAAACATTTTTAAAGAAAAAAAGCACTGACCATTAACCACGGCATCCTCCTAGACTGTCTCCATGTGTTGGGAGTGTTCCCGTCATACTTCTGGGGACACTTGCAAAGAGAAACATTGACTGACTATGTGCCATGGACACTATTGTGCCCTAAACATCCATATGGGAGTGAACATTAGGTCATATGGGACACAGTGGGCAGCAACCAATTTGGTTGTTCCATTGATGCAAGGATTTAGACTTGTGCAATGGAAATGTTTCCCTTTTCCCCCTGCATGCTTCCTATGTCCACAAATTTGCTCCAGAGGACTGAAGGGCGGTGTGTGTGTGTGTGTGTGTGTGTGTGGATGGAACCCCCTTTGGACACAAACCAGTGTCACTAGCATCCTGTAGAGCCAGTATGATATAGTGGTTAAGAGCAGTAGACTTGTAATCTGGTGAACCGGGTTCGCTTCCCCGCTCCTCCACATGCAGCTGCTGGGTGACCTTGGGCCAGTCACACTTCTCTGAAGTCTCTCAGCCTCACTCACCTCACAGAGTGTTTGTTGTGGGGGAGGAAGGGAAAGGAGAGTGTTAGCCGCTTTGAGACTCCTTAGGGTAGTGATAAAGCAGGGTATCAAATCCAAACTCTTCTTCCTTCTAAAAATGGTAACTAAGGGGGTGGGAGCTGGTAACACAGGGCCGTGGACTTGCTGAATGCAAAGGAGTGGAGGCAACAGCTGGGGAACCCATTGGAAAAAGGCTCAGAGACAGGGGATTGGTGGTGGGATAACGATGGATGGCCAGATGGAGAAGAGGGAGAAGACTGGGAGGAGGAGGTGTAGAGGGTGGAGCAATATGTAGAGGGTGGAGCAACAAGAAGCAAGACCATGAAGCCTTAGGCTGCTGGGGAAGGAACCAGGTGTGGGTCCTCAGATAGCAGTGGGAAGACGGGAACCTCCAGTCCTCACAACTGCCTCATTGGAGCAAGACCTACTGGGAAGGGATGCTGTGATCACTAGGCCTGTGCTGTTTTGATGTCTTTGAATAAAGAGATAACCACACTGACATTGGGTTCTTTATTGTTTGGTTGCTGAACTACACCTGACTCCAGCTCCTGACACATGGGGTGTATGTAATTTGAGGACTGGCCAAAATGAATACCAGCATCTGTTCATGTGTACTACATACCCTTCAACATTTCTCCAATGAAAATAGGGATGTCCCATTCCATAGTGATAATTTTATTTTTTATACTCCATACATCTGACTGGGTTGCCCCAGCCACTCTGGGCAGATTCCAACATATATAAAAACATAATAAACATTTTTTTAAAAAAGCCCTTCCCTATGCAGAATAGCCTTGAGACAGCTTAGGGGACGGATAACTCCATCCCCTCCAACATTACTCCAATGAAAATAGGGACATCCTAAGGAAAAGTGGGACATTCTAGCATCAAATCAGAAACTGGGATGGCTTCTTTAAATCAGGGATGTCCCTGGAAAATAGGGACACTTGGAAGGTCTGGTACTATCATCCGTGAAGATGTACAACACAGAGGACAGGAGAAACAATAGCAGGAGCTAGAAGTTTGCTAGGATCTCTTTGACCATGAATGGTATGGAACTGATAATTCTTCCTCCTTTCTGGAATAGCACCACTTAGGAGTATTGCATGCCACAGACAGGGGTAGCTGTCTGCCCAAGTCCTTTGTTTGTGGAGGAAATAAAATGTTAAAATGTCACCCCATGGGAAGTGGAAGGGAGAGCATGATTGTGCCATGCCAATTATATTATTTCTCAGAGGGATCCATTAGAAACATTTAACCTGGCACACCATAAAGGTATCTTGCCTCAAAAAATAAAAATAAAAAGCTAAAAGATTCTTGTTGAATTCCAAGCTACAGAGCTCCTTTCTCAAGGATTTGGAAGAGCAGATATACTGTACCTGCCTCCCATAATGATGAGGAAAGCCTTTTGAAATGTTAAAAATTCACCATGCATCCTCCGCACTTATCTATCTGTGCATAATTCATACACAACTTATAGGGAATAAAATATACAGAAGTAAACAGCTCAAGAAATTCTTTCTTTCTTTCTTTCTTTCTTTCTTTCTTTCTTTCTTTCTTTCTTTCCTTCCTTCCTTCCTTCCTTTTTTCAAATATCCTTCCACTTAACAAAAAAACCCCCCAAATGCATATAAAGTTAGCAAAAGCACCTTTACATTTTACGATAGATTTAAAATACATTTTTCCCTTTTTCCCTGCCCCCACTAAGGTATAGACATTAATAAGAATGACTACCTGCTGGTACATAATTAGGCTTTTATAGCTGCTCATATATTGCTGTCCCGAGACACATGGCAAAGGCAGAGAAGTTTTATTTGATGCAACAGGCAATCTCTTGGGGAATTCTACCCCCCAATTCATTGTGCGACCTTGTAAGGAGAAAGAGGCCCAGTTCCAATGCTTATTGGGCCAGCGTCACACATTGCATGGTAAAAGAGTGGGTCCATCGCTTATTATCTGCACAGGAAACTATAGGACGGAGACAGAACAGCAATGGTGTCCTGTGTTGCAAGTTGGTAAGGTAAGTACTTACCTTACTTATGAGGTGGCTGAAGGGAATGTGTGTGAAACTGAACATCTTCTTCTATTGAACATCCCTTGGTGGCAGCCTCCCCAGATGACACTTCCTTAAAACCCCATGATGTCCATGGCTAGGCTTTCCTATAAGTGCAGGCACCTAGGGAGGCTGCAGAGTACCAACTGCCAGAGACCTGATTTGTTCAATAAAAGGAAGGATACTCACAAACATTTCTCAGACACCAGAAAAGCAACAGACACACACCTGATCTGTGGAATGCCCTCCCATCAGATGTCAAAGAGATAAACAACTACCTGGCATTTAGAAGACATCTGAAGGCAGCCCTGTTCAGGGAAGTTTTTAATGTGTGACATTTTAATGTATTTTTAATCCTTGTTGGAAGCCACCCAGAGTGGCTGGGGAGAAACAGCCAGATGGGCGGGGTACAAATAATAAATTACTATTACTATTATACACACAAACTGACTCACATCCCACCTAAGAATCCCACTGAAATCCACTTCTTTTTGGTGATGATTTTCACATACATTTTTCACTAACAGATGGAGGATGGTGGTTGTGGTGAACCAGGAGAAATTTGTGACATGGAGCTAGTTCAGATCACCTTATCGGGTGAGCTTTGAGTAGTCATATGTCAGGGGCTGGACTGAGGAGGAATGGTGAGGACCCCTCCCCTTCTCCTCAACCTTCCTGAGAACAGGAGGACAGTATAGATTTAGAACAGTGGTTTGCAGAAGGGCATAGTTTAGATGCTGCAGAGGGGAGAAGCAGGGAATTATTGGAAGGGGAACAGCAGGAAGAAGAAGAAGAAGAAGAAGAAGAAGAAGAAGAAGAAGAAGAAGAAGAAGAACAACAACAACAACAACAACAACAACCAGGGTAGAGACAGCTGACAGACACAGTGTCTTTGGAAAGCATTCCTGACCTCGCCCCCACTCCCAGGTCCAGATGGGCATTGATGTAAAACAGAGAGCTCAGCAGATCATACCAGTGGCCCATCTAGTCCATCATCTTGTTCTCACAGGGGCCAACCAGATGGCTGTTGGAAACCTGCAAACACGACACGAACACAAGAGCACTCTCCTTGCCTATGGCATTTAGCAGCTGGCTCTCAGAAGCCTTATTGCCTCCAGCTGTGGAGGAAGAACGTAGCCATCATGGCTGGTCATTATCTCTCATCCTCTCATCTCATCATACTTAGGGAAGCAAGTCTGTTTTACTTAAAAACTGTTGGTTTTATCTATATGTTAGTATGTCTTAGTCCTGCTTTTATTTTATTTATTTTTTATTTATACTTTTCAAGTTTGTACATATCACTAATTTTATACATATCACTTATTTTACAATCATTTGGACATTTCAAAACTTGGCTTCCTTCCCCCTCTTTCTGCGGTTCCTTAACTTGGTTTTTAACATCTTCTGCAAACCCAAATTAAGTTAATTTACTCATTTATTCATCTACTTTAAATATACACTCTTATAAAACTGCAGGTTATTACAATAATCCTGCCAATGTTCTTATCTGTTTATAATTTATCTGTAAATATTCAATAAACCATCTCCATTCTTTTGTAAAAAGTTTGTTATCTTGATTCCTTATTCTTCCAGTAAGTTTTGCCATTTCTGCATATTCCATAAGTTTCTGTATCCATTCTTCCTTTGCTGGGACTTCTGCTTCTTTCCATTTTGGGGCAAGTAACATTCTTGCCGCTGTAGTAGCATGAATATGTTTCTGTACATTTTTGGTAGTTCTGTCCCTATAATTCCCAAAAGAAAACCAATTAAAAAAACAGCAATTAAAAACATGACTTTATTTCCTTTTTTGCCTTTTATGTAAACTAGATTGATAGATCAATAGATAGCAGACAGATGATAGATAGATGATAGATAGATAGATAGATAGATAGATAGATAGATAGATAGATAGATGATAGATAGATAGAGATAGATAAATAGATAGATGATAGATAGATAGATAGATAGATAGATAGATAGATAGATAGATAGATGGATAGATAGATAGATGATAGATAGATAGATAGATAGATAGATAGATAGATAGATAGATAGATGATAGATAGATAGATAGATAGATGATAGATAGAGAGAGATAGATGATAGATAGATAGATAGATAGATAGATTAGATAGATGATAGATGATAGATGATAGATGATAGATGATAGTAGATAGATAGATAGATAGATAGATAGATAGATAGATAGATGATAGATAGATAGATAGATAGATAGATAGATAGATAGATAGATGATAGATAGATGATAGATAGATGACAGATGATAGATAGATAGATAGATGATAGATGATAGATAGATAGATAGATAGATAGATGATAGATGATAGATGATAGATGATAGATGATAGATGATAGATGATAGATGACAGATGACAGATGGCAGATGATAGATGATAGATGATAGATGATAGATAGATAGATATAGATAGATAGATAGATAGATAGAGAGAGAGAGAGAGAGAGAGAGAGAGAGAAGATAGATAGATAGATGATAGATAGATAGATAGATAGATAGATAGATAGATAGATAGATAGATGATAGATAGATAGAGACAGATAGATATTAAGTGGTACATAAATTTTGATGAATAAATAAAATAAATCCTGGCATACTTCACAGGGTTGTTGGACAGCAAAGGCCATTCTCTGATTCTTCAGGGGAGGGCAGGATAACAACATATTTGCAATATATGCTGAATAGTAACAAATGTTCTCTGGGTAGTTAGCAATAAGATTAAAGCTATAAAAAGTTTTTTTTTATTATTATCTTAAAAAACCCCACACAATATAAAAACTAAGCTAAAACCACCAGCAGCACAATATTAAGAAAGCAGAGCAAAAAGCACTAAAACATCTCAAGATTAAAAGCTTTATTTCTCCATGACATCTGAGTCAGGAGACTCAGCGCAAGTCCTGGACTGGTGCCTGGCTGCAGCTGGGTGATAGGAAGAAACTGAACTCAAATCCTGGCAAGACAGAGGCTCCTGTGTTCAAGAAGAAGCTCCATCACCTTCTTTGGATGCGGTTGTGCTACCTCTAAAGAAGCAGGAGATCCACATTTGGGATCCAGTTTTTCCCCTAGAGGTCCAGGTGATTAAGCTGTGGCCATCGCTGGGGCAGGTTAGCTTGACCACAGTAGTCCGCACACTGCTAACTTCCAGACTGACTTCATGTAATGCAGTCTACATGGTACTGTTCTTGTAAAAGGCAAAAAACGGAAAGGACCCCTGGACGGTGAAGGGGGCTATGGGGTGCGGAGCTCATCCTGCTTTCAGGCTGAGGGAGCTGGCATTTGTCCACAGACAACTTTCTGAGTCATGTGGCCAGCATCACTAAACTGCTACTGGCGCAATGGAACACCATGACAGAAACCAGAGCGCACGGAATGCCGCTTACCTTCCTGCCGGAGCAGTGCCTATTTATCTACTTGCACTGGTGAGCTTTCAAACTGCTAGGTTGGCAGGAGCAGGGACAGAGCAATGGGAGCTCACCCCGCCATTTTCAAACCACTAGGTTGGCAGAAGCTGGAACAGAGCAACAGGAGCTCACCTCATCACAAGGATTCGAACCGCCAACCTTCTGATCAGCAAGCCCAAGAGGCTCAGTGAGACCACAGCGCCACCTGCATCCCAGTGAAGGAGTAAGACCCTGTCAGCATATGACTCCTGTGCTCAAAACTCTGAACTTGTCTCTAGGCCAGGTTTAAGGTTTTGCCATTTGAACGTAAAGGGTCTGGGTAGATGGATCTCGAATCAGCTATAGCACCCCAAAGCCAGAGCAGTTTGGAGGCAGCCTAAAAGGTTGCAAAGGTGCACATTTTAGAGAAAATTCCTAAGCATCCCAAAGTGGCCACAGAATGCTGCCTGACTGTTTGGGAGAAAAACTGGGAAAGTGGGGAGAAGGTGGGTGGAATGGTATACTAGAAGATAAAAATGGCTGGTGGCTGGTCACAAATTTGAACAGTGGCATTGCTCACTGCCACATTTTGTTCCTCACCTCGCTTGCTTGGTTTATATGTATGTGAGCAGCTATCATACCTTGTTAAAGGTAAAGGTAAAGGTAAAGGGACCCCTGACCATTAGGTCCAGTCATGACTGACTCTGGGGCCTACATGCCCATCCGGGGTGATTTTAACAATTCTAAGCAACAGTCTAGGTTTGTTGGGGGGGTTATTACAAAAAATGTTTTGTCTTGGGCTCATGTAACCTGGGCTCTGCCTTTTCTCAAGCTCTGGTGTGGATGGCTTGGGTTCAGCGGCAGTGGCAGCGTACGGCCAGGGTGCAAGGGGGCGATTGCCCCCCCAAAAGCATTTTTGTCTGGATTTTTACCTCTGGAAATATGACAACCCTAATTAGACCTAACACACTTATGCCCATTCTTGTCAATGGATCTGCTCTGAGTAAAACTAAGATGTAATCTAGCATCCATTCAGTCACTAAATATTTTCTTTATATGTCAAGTGCTAAGGCAAAATGCGAGAGGGTGTGAAGCCTGCCTGGTCCATTAAGGCAAATGGGGCACTGCCCCACCAATTTCAGCCCTCCACTTGCTTACTTGCATCCAGCCCAGGGGGTCCCTTAGCTTCCTATTCCTTAGCCTGAGTATTACCGCCGCAGAGGGAGGAAAATGGGAAGAAAATGAGAGTTAGAGAACCAGGCAGAGGGCCTTCTTGGTAGTGGCACCTTCTCTGTGGAATACCCTCCCTGTAGGATGTGAAACACAAGAGCAGTCAAGTACAACATTCCTACAGTGAACATGTTTACACATGGGGAGGAATGTTTGTCCAGCCAGCAGGTAAACTTCCTGTTTCCTTCTGGGCTGGGACAGACTTCCTCTGCATGTGACTAGAGGTGGGTGTGGCCTCACCTGTGCAGGTAATGACAAAGGCACAGGGCAGGGCAGCCATCTCTCTCTCTTTCACCACATGCATCAAAGAAACAATATCTACTGAGCCAAAGATGCCCTGTTGGCTTCCAGCCAAGAGAGGACAAAAGGACTGTCTTCTTAAGAGATAGATTCCAAGTGTATGTTACTTCATTAAGCTAAGTCTGCCTTCTGGGATCTGATTGTGAACAGAATGTGAGTAAACTCTTTTTATACTTTTGTAAAAGACTGTGTCGTCTCTTATATTTTATGAGGGAATAAGGGGAAAATACCAGAATAGTTATTATAGAGGCTTTAGCGAGCCTGAGCAAACGCATCCGTTGCAAAGTTTAAAATAAAGGGAATGTTACGCTGCTGAAATTGTGGAACTTGTTAACACAAGTTGGATAAGGATATAATCAGAAAATATATCCTCTCCTGCATCCCTGAACATTCCCACACTCCCATCAGATGTCAAGGAAATAAACAACTATCTGACTTTTAGAAGACATCTGAAGGCAGCCCTGTTTTCAGTTTCTTTTAAATACAAGCTTCTATCATGCTTCCTTCACCAACCCCCCCAAAGAAACAAGGAAACAAGGAGAAGAGAAAACAAATACTCATGTGCTTTATATAAAAATTATATGACCATTTTAATATAACTTAACTTTAAATATATATATTTTCTATGCCATGTCCATGTTACTTGCTTGTGGGCCCTTGTTTCTCTGGATTCAATGGAGCTTAACGGATTAAAGACTGTAGCATTGCTACACAAATTGAAGCATGTCTACTTAGGAGTAAGCCTCATTGAGTTGAATTGGGTTTTACTCCTGTGCAAGCGCAGCCTCAGTCGTGAAGGAGTCTCGGCTGTATTCACAACAGAGAATGGGAGATTTGTAAGATGTGGCTACGGAGCACAAAACATAAGTGTATATGAAACAGAGGAATCTGTCTTTTAAAATAAAGCTTTTTAAAAAATGGAGTCTTGGTGCACAGTATTTTTGCATTCCACCCCCAGCATTTTCAGGCAAATGTTGCATAGAAGGAAAGTGGAAGCAAGCCTATATACATTTACGATGCAGATAAAACTATGTTGATGGGGGGGGGGGGAATATCCCTAGCTCGATAGAGCACATATATATTTTTCAGCCTACCAAAGCTTGTGATATATCTGAGATACTGAGCCTTAAAATCCCAGCTTCAACACAGCTAGGATGGATTTGCATGATTAGTGGTACAGTTTATACCCACTCACTATTTTTCCAACTGAAAATGTCTCCTATCATTTCCGAGTATATTTTTCTCCACCAAATGGCAGAGGTCCACTTTTTCAGAGGAAATAATATATTCTGATCTCGGATTCACAGCAGCGTCACCATAATCAAGGGATGACTTTTGTCTCGGCAGAATATTTGTGATCAGCTACGGTTTTGGAAAGGCAAAGTAAAGTCAAATGTGGACAATTACGAAGTCAGTCTGAGACGGTGGGCTGTTGGTGAGCAGAGTGGGGTGTGTCCCCTCTAGAATCATCCATGTGGTGGAAAAATTACCCTGTCCCTGAAGAACTTGATTTTGGCTGGACACCTTGACATTTTGGTCATCAGTGAGGCCTGCATCAGAAATATACCACGAAACAAGGGTTAGCTAACTTGCGCACATCTCAGTGATTTCCAAACTGTATTGTGGGTAATCCAGGATTCGACAATAATTTATATTAGTTTTCAATTACAATAATCCAATTGTAGCCTCATTATAACAATGCCAAATTATACAGTGGTACCTCAGGTTACATACGCTTCAGGTTACATGCGCTTCAGGTTACAGACTCCGCTAACCCAGAAATAGTGCTTCAGGTTAAGAACTTTGCTTCAGGATGAGAACAGAAATCGGGCTCTGGCGGCACGGCAGCAGCAGGAGGCCCCTTAAGCTAAAGTGGTGCTTCAGGTTAAGAACAGTTTCAGGTTAAGAACGGACCTCAGATTAAGGACGGACCTCCGGAACGAATTAAGTACTTAACCTGAGGTACCACTGTAATACAATTACTAATCCCAGTCATTCAGATGCCAAATTATATAATTATATAATTTAGGTGGCCTCCTGCGTGCTAGAATTGATGGTTTGATGATTTACTTTGTTTCTGTGTTCCAAAATCTCATTCATCTCAATTACATTCCAGTCAAAACAACCATCCCTTATACAACAACTGCAATGTTAATGACATCCATTCGTCTTGACACATTAAACGATTTATAAAACTATAGGTGAAACATTCAAACTATATCCTTATTCCTCCTGTGTGTAACCATTATTCTGTCCGCGGTGTTCCTTCCTGTCCTTGCAAAATGTTGTGTATATTTTTCCCAGCCGTTGCTGCTCTCCATCATGCCTTGGGCAGAGCTAATATCCCTTTCAGAAGTTCTCCATTTCTCTGTCGGCCAATCCAGGGTTCAAGAGAAGTTCCAGACAACTTCCCCACCACTCCCCCTGTAATGTACAGCTGCAGTCGAGTGCATTGGCTGCATCGTAAGAACCCAAGATGTTAAGTTGTGGGTGAACATATCAGACGGCACAGCGATTCTTCAAACAGCTCTTGTTTATTCACAGGCCAGAACAGAACTGGGCTGAAGGGTTCAGTCAACCTGCTTATATAGAGCTCAACTACAAAGCAACAGTAACAATTTTCTGTAACTATCCAATCACTGAACGTCACTTTCAATTCCTTATTTGCATATGTGGACCTGAGTGGAAACTATCTATAGTATCCCCCCACTGGCCCAGGGTGAGAACTTCAGTACATAACACAAGAGATCTAACCCATGCCAGGTGTCAACTGAGTATGCATGCAGGGCTTTGCAGCAGATGCTCAGAGATTCCTCAGGAGACAAATAGATATGCAGAGCCTTCTCCCAAGGAGAGAAGTCTGAAAACCACACCCTTGCTGAAATATGAACCAACCCATGAGTACTGGTGTTCCCCTTTTGAAGATGGAAGCACTTGCTTATACAGGCATTCCCGCAATCTCTCAACCTCTGTTTCAAGCACTGATTTGTTTTAATTGGATTGTCTCATTGCATATTTTAATTACAGCTATTTATATTTTAACATTTTGATTAGATTGCTTTATTTTGTAATTCAATTATGGATGCCTATCTTTAAAAGTTTGTGTGAATGGTTCTTAGACATGTTGTTGTTGTTGTTGTTGTTGTTGTTGTTGTTGTTAGCCACCCATCTGATTTGGTTGCCCCAGCTACTCTGGGCAGCTCCCAACAAAATATTAAAAATTTCCCTGATGTCTTCAGATGTCTTCTAAAAGTCAAATAGTTGTTTATCTGTTTGAAATCTGATGGGAGGGTGTTTCACAGGTCAGGCACCACTACCGAGAAGGCCTCTGCCTGGTTCCCTGTAACCTCTCCCCTCGCATTGAGGGAACCACCAAAAGGTGGTTTAGACATTCAATAAGCCTTAATCTTAGTCTTCTGCAGAGAGAGGTTGTGGCCTCTTTGCCCCTCTGAAGGAAAGGGCAATCTGGTTAAAGAGATGGAGATGCTTCTGTGCAGACACGCAGATGGAGGCTAGGGCCATAGCATTCCTCAAAATGGCAGTCCTGCGGGGGGGGGGGGGGGTTAAGTAAAGTGATTTGATTCACTGAAATTGTAAATGCTTGTATGCATTACTATGTGTTTAAATTTGATTGGTTGGTAGCTGAATTCTAGAGCGTTCTCTAGTACTTCTCATGTGATGGGCTAACGTTGGTCACATGGGAGGCACCTAGTGAAAAAGAGACTAAATTTTATGTGAAGCAAGATGACTGCGTTTTAGAATCCACTGTGAACACTGCTAAGTTGAAGAGAGTGTTGGAGTGCTTCTTCTCTTCTTGAAAGAAAGAGCAAAGTTGCAGGAGAAGAAGAGAAGAAGAAGAAGAAGAGTTTGGGTTTGATATCCCGCTTTATCACTACCCGAAGGAGTCTCAAAGTGGCTAACATTCTCCTTTCCCTTCCTCCCCCACAACAAACACTCTGTGAGGTGAGTGGGGCTGAGAGACTTCAAAGAAGTGTGACTAGCCCAAGCTCACCCAGCAGCTGCATGTGGAGGAGCGGAGTCACGAACCTGGTTCATGAGATTACAAGACTACCGCTCTTAACCACTACACCAAAAAGATGTCCACTAAAAGTGGACATCTCTCATAAGAGCTGCAAGGCATGGCTCAGTTGAAATACAAAAGGCTGGGTGCTGAGCTCTGGAAAGAGAGGGAAATAGAGTTGTTTGGAAGTTAGAAGAAGAAACTGCAAGCCCATTCTTGGAGAAGCATGTGACTGTAAATATTATGTTTTAATTCATCTATAAGTTTCTGCAAGCAAAGTTTTTGAATGTTAAAGTCAGAACATTGGTTTGATTTCCAAAGAAAGGCATCTACCCGCACTTCAACAGGGTGTTACTATTTGATGTAAGTAATAAACCCACACCTTCTGGATTGACCCAACAATGGTTCACTTCTGGCAGGTGGGCCAGAAGTCAAATGGTTATCCCCAATGCCTATGCCAAACCTCTTACATCTGTAGTCAATAAAGTTGCAGCCTTATTTGACCCACAAGTATTGTGTCTTGGCTGTTATTCTCTGGATGGGGAGTCATGTTGTGATTGTCCTTAGCAGTAGGTGCAATCTTAAGAGCTTGTACTTATTTCAAGAGCTAAAATCAAGGAAGTTGGAATCAGTCTAACCCAGTTGTACCAAAGGTGTACCATTTCGGAATTACCCTATCAGGTAATGATGAAGTAACTTGCACTTAGTTGAACTGAAAATAATAAAGTAGCAAAAGAATGATTATTGAAGAATCTGCACACATCCATTGAAGAACACTAATTTGCCAAATAATCACAGTGCCATTGAATCCATAAAAAAGCAAAGTTTGCCAGGCACTGCAAGGCTGCTTGCAAATTTGATTTACAGATGTTCTTGTCATTTTAATCATCTGGTTAACAGGATTAGCAACGATCCGTGCTTGTATCAGGGAGGGGGGAAATATCTCCTTGGAATTGTCTTCATGTTGGACATTATCTTATGGAGCTTGGGGAGTAATGTCATTACAGTTATGCTATCGGAAAGAGATTCAGAATGCCTCTGAGTCAGTAGTAAAATGAAATGAAGTCCTCTTGCCTTTTGAGATTATCCCTCTTGGGGAAGAGACAGAATAGAAAAGGGTGGGTGATTGTTACCTGGAGTTGAAAATTGGAATATACTGCATGGTATCCCTGGGACATAAGAACCAGTCTAGGATGGCTAAAAAGTCACATTTTCTTTTATGACATAGCCCTAGAGCTTCCATTTTGCTTTCCATTTTTGGCTATTCAAGGTTGGAGGTAAAACTGATCTTACCCACAACCTAATCCGGAGAAAGAAAATTATGTGAATTTAAGCGGCTCGGCATTGACAGAACTTGATTCTGGAAAGAGCTGCAAGGTAAAAGGAGGTACGTGGTTTTAATCCAATTGAAGTCAGATGACTCAAGTGGCCTATGTTCAAGGACTTCACTAGATCATTTGTTGTTGCTGTTTAGTCGTTTAGTCATGTCTGACTCTTCGTGACCCCATGGACCAGAGCACGCCAGGCACTTCTGTCTTCCACTGCCTCCTGCAGTTTAGTCAAACTCATGCTGGTAGCTTTGAGAACACTGTCCAACCATCTCGTCCTCTGTCGTCCCCTTCTCCTTGTGCCCTCCATCTTTCCCAGCATCAGGGTCTTTTCCAGGGAGTCTTCTCTTCTCATGAGGTGGCCAAAGTATTGGAGTCTCAGCTTCAGGATCTGTCCCTCCAGTGAGCACTCAAGGCTGATTTCCTTAAGAATGGATAAGTTTGATCTTCTTGCTGTCCATGGGACTCTCAGGAGTCCCATCCAGCACCATAATTCAAAAGCATCAATTCTTCAGCGATCAGCCTTCTTTATGGTCCAGCTCTCACTTCCACACATCACTACTGGGAAAGCCATAGCTTTAACTATATGGACCTTTGTTGGCAAGGTGATGTCTCTGCTTTTTAAGATGCTGTCTAGGTTTGTCATTGCTTTTCTCCCAAGAAGCAGGCGTCTTTTAATTTCGTGGCTGCTGTCACCATCTGCAGTGATCATGGAGCCCAAGAAAGTAAAATCTCTCACTGCCTCCATTTCTTCGCCTTCTATTTGCCAGGAGGTGATGGGATCAGTGGCCATAATCTTCATTTTTTGACCATAGGGGGAAGTAGTTCATGTCCAAGAACCTTAAGCAGCCTGTCAAGTGGGTGAGCATGTACCCCTGTTTTATGACTTGACAGATGAGAGTGCTTCCTCTGTCAAACTTTCATCACTGCGTCAATCTTGCTTCCCCTATAGCATTTGTCTTATTTCCCTTACTCCAGAGTAAGTTTTGCAAACACCTTGGTGCAGTGCACCTTGTCTGCACTTTGTCTTCGACTGTACATCAGGAATGAAAATCCACAATAGCCTGATTCTCACATGACACGAAACGCAGGTGCAAGCTGTGTCTACATGGGTATGCGTGAAAGAGTCTCCACTCATTGATTTGTACAGCTCAACTATTGTCCACACAGGTACACAGACTGTACACTCATTGAATGTTACATGGGAATAACTGAAGGAGCACGTAGCTCAACTACAGTGGTACCTCGAGTTAAGTATTTAATTCGTTCCGGAGGTCCGTACTTAACCTGAAACTGTTCTGAACCTGAAGCACCACTTTAGCTAAGGGGGCCTCCTGCTGCTGCCACACCGCCGGAGCATGATTTCTGTTCTCATCCTGAAGCAAAGTTCTTAACCTGAAGCACTATTTCTGGGTTAGCGGAGTCTGTAACCTGAAGCGTATGTAACCTGAAGCTTATGTAACCTGAGGTACCACTGTATTTATCTACTACATTTCTTTCTTTTTTCAAAGATCTTCATTGAAACTTAACATATAAACATAATAACCAAAATTCCCAATGATTCCCTCACATAAAATATAATATCTAAATTACAACAGTTGCATAATTATACACTTAATTATAAAACCCACCACCCACCCTCTACTTCCCTCCACAGCAATTTGACTTCTTTATATTTCTTTCTACCTTTTCCCCCTTGCATTCTATAATAATTTTTTTGTTAAATTCTGGTTTTTTCCCTTATTTCTTTATTAGTTTTGTTATTGCTTACATTTTTTATTCCATGCCTATTAGCATGTCAAATTTAGAACAATATTTTGACATATAATCTTCGAAATACTTCCACTCCATTCTTAGCTGTTGATTTGATTGATATCTTATAACTGAAGTTAATTTTGCCAATTCTATATACTCACTTAATTTACAAATCCACTCTTACAAATTTACAAATCCATTGTTGGTGGGTCCCTCAAAGTAGGGAGAGGTGGGCAGGTGTTCCGAAGAGGAAGCTCTGGGTCACGTGCATGGGCATAAATAGGTCCCTCGAACCATTTGGACTGCATCCCATTGGACAGATTGTACCCAGCTTCGAGGGACCTACCAATAGGGTGTTGTGGCTGACCAATCATGCCCACAACACAGGGTGTTGGTTTTCCAGGTCTTACCGCAATATGTGCCCTCTTTAAGGGAGAACCCGATTTCTGCATATTCCATTAACTTGGTCTGCCATTCCTCTATGGTCAGCACTTAGAATTTCTCTAGACTGCATGGGATAGGCATGACTCCATAACATGGGTGGGAATAAAAGCAGCCAGGGGAGGGGGTTTGGGGGAAAAGAAACTGGCAAAAAAAGGGGTTAAGGATTTGCTCCCTTCTGTGCTTCATGACTGCCTTTCTTGTGGGTGGTTTGCATTGTAGAAGGAGCCTGAGGTGTAATATTTGTCCCTAATTCTTATGCAATATGATGTTCAAATAGAGAGGAGAGGGAGGAGATGGAACCAGGTCTGTGTGAAAACAGTACCAAAAAACACACACCCTGTTTAACAGTATGATATGCAACCACACTCTTCTGAAGCCTGGAAAGTCTCTGGATACTGAAAGCAATGCATTAACATCGCACATAACATGATTTTAAAAATATATATACATGAAGCCTTACCATAATGTGCTACACATGAGATAGCCTCTTTCTCCTAAGCGTGCTCGGCAATATATCACACATAGGGGGAATCCAATCTTCCCCAATGATCCGAACTCATTTATGTTTATGCTATAATTATGTTGGGTTGTTTAATTTCTTTTTACCCAATTAAGTTTAAATATCTTCATAAGATAAAAAACATTTTGGCTTTCATCATAACGTTGTTCAACCTGAAGAGAAATCACCCCACTTGCCTGACCGACACGTTCCCCCTCCCCCCACAACAAAATCACTGGTGGGGATCTTTTAATTATTAGAAGGCATTTTATTTCATGAGGCAGCATTTATGAGGGGGAAAAGATTGCCGAGAGAGAGAGAGCCTGGGCTTCTCTCTTGCAAAATTCTGGAACGTGCTCTGCACGTTGATTCGAGCCCAGCCGACACCTCATATTCAAACAGAATGTGGCTTAAGAATGAATAAAACTGATAGGGAAGATTATATGATGTTTGTTCCCCTTCCAATGTTGCCAATTTAGCAGATAAGACAGCAGTGATATACGAGTACTTTTAATCTTATAGGCTTGATAAGAGAAAGATTACATGACAAATATTATCAGATATTACTTCTGGCTTATGATACAAAAATAAGTGAAGGGGAAGAGTTATCGGAAAGTCTCTTTACCCCTCAGGGGCCATGGACAATAAAAAGAACTTCAATTAAATGGTCTCGTTTAGAATAATTACGCTATTGTTATCTTTTAACACACTACACTCTTGAGATGTCTATCAACCACCCACAATATATATATTTTTAGTGGTACTGGCTGACCAGCTCTCTTAGCAAGAGGAAAGATCTCTAGTACATTTGGTACAGTATCTGACATTGTTGCATGGCAACGGGCTGAATTTTGGGGGAACAGCTTGAGGTAGCAGAGATATTTGATTCTATCCACTGAGATGGAATCCCCAAGGTGACAGTTAATTAACTGTATTGCAAGGCGGCCACCTCAGGCAACTGTTGTTGGGGTACACAGAGAGGTGACAATGTGCCAAGGGATTGACCTGGGTGTACCATTTGGTCTATCCTGCCTCCTCTAAGATAGCCTGCTTCCTTCAGCTATGTCGGATGGAGAAGGGATCATCTGGTCCTTTGTCTCAGAGAGCAAAATGCCTTGGTCCAGCTCTGCATTTCAGCTGCACTTGTACTCCCCATGAGTTCACAAGGTAGCTGGCAACAGTATGCTCAAAGCGTTCACTCATGAAAGAGTAAAAGCAAAAACCAGTGTGGAAATAGGCTCACATCTGGTTCCAATGAAGGAGCCAGCTTCATCCCTGAAAGCCAATGAGATGTCAGCTCTACGGGCTTCAAAATATTAATGCAGGAAGAGCTGCTTCATTATTCAGCCTTAAATTACATTGTAGGGCAGGAGCAAGGAATCTGTGACACACACGCCCGCCAATGTTGCTGGACTACTACCTTAGTAGTGGCCATGTTGGATGGGACTAATGGGAGACTCATCCCTGACATAGATTTGAAGTCACCGAGTCTTCTCCCAGGCAGGATGGGAGAGCAGCTAGTTCTCCATACTCTTAGGCACGACAGAAAGACATAGCTGGAAGTAGAGGAACAGATAGTTGTTGGCATTAATCAAAACCCTTAGCACGTCAACTGCAAAGGACACTAAACATCTCATGTCTTGATCTTGTCTACTTATGGGACCGCCTCTCCTGGTATGCCCCGCGGAGGACATTAAGGTCCACAAATAACAACACTTTGGAGGTCCCAAGCCACATGGTGGTTAGATTGGTCTCAGCTAGGGCCAGGGCCTTTTCAGTACTGGCCCTGACTTGGTGGAAAGCTCTGTCACGAGAAACTAGGGCTCTGCGGGACTTGACATCTTTCCGCAGGGCCTGCAAGACAGAGCTGTTCTGCCTGGCCTTTGGTTTGGACTCGGTCTGACCTTTATGTTTCCCTCCCCTAATGGTTTTGCTTTATGGGCTACTATTAAAAGGAGGCTGCATGTTAAATTGTATTTTAACCCGTATTTTAATAAACTGGTTTTTTGCTTGCTTGCTTGTTTTCCCCTATTATGTTTTATTGTAATTTTATTGGTGTTGGCCGCTCTGAGCCCAGCTCTGGCCAGGGAGGGCGGGGTATAAATAAAAAAATTATTATTGTTGTTGTTGTTGTTGTTGTTAAGTAAGTGGATGGTGTCAATTCAAAGAGGCGGTTGGAGAATTTAAAATGTGAGTTTTAAATGAGATCAGATGTTTTTAAAAGGTGCGAGAGAGATAGCCATATGTTTGCTCTTGGTACCTTTGCAATTCTTAATTTCCACCCTGGGGGGGGAAAGTCTTTGTGGCTGCAGGAAACTGATGGGACCATGAACCTTAAAGCAACAAAGAGATGGGCAGATGGGCATTCTTTGTTTTATAAGCAAATCACAGGCTTTGAACAACCCGCAGGTATTTTCTCATTACTCTAAGAAAATCAAGCATGACGGCAAATTGCATGGATCACGTCTTTCTGTGTTTTCAAGATTTTGCTAACTTGTAGCTCCCTCCCACACATAACTTACCTATATCCCTGGGGTCCTAAGTGTGATTTGCTTAACTGACAAATGTGACTTTTTCCAAGTACATTTGGGGCAAGGAGGAGGGTTAGAGGTTGGGCACTTCTGTCTTTCCTCCATCCGAGCACATTTTACATTAAGCCAGTATCGGGGATTTAGCAAATTTATATATATTTCTTCTTGTGTTATGAAGCTTCTAGCTCAGAGCAGATTGCCAGATGATTCTGGAGTCAAGGATGCATATCTGCCTGCCTTGCTTTCTAATTGCTTCTTTCATCAAATTTAGGTTTTCAGTATTCTGATAAGAAAGCCATGTGGTTTCTATGTAGCTGCAGGCTAAAGACCCATCTGCCTTGGCAGTTTATCATGTTGGTGTCAATTGGAAGCACCTGTAGTTCATGTCTGACCTACGTTGTCTCCACTAAAGACATCTGGAAGTTGTCTAAGGATTATTGTCCTTAAAATTCTAGCCGTTTGCAAATGCTTGCGCATTTTTCTTCCTACTATACCTTAGCGTTCTGCACTGAATTTATCTTACCCGTTAGAAAAGCATCCCCCTTGTCAGTGATGCCCCATTTATGTTACTTCCACTTGTTGGGATTTTGATATCATATCATGTAACATATGATAACAGAGTTCAGAAGCCACAGTTCAGTGGTAGAGCATCTGATTTGCATGCAGTTTCAGTCCCCATCATCTCCAGGTATATTTGGGACCACATGCCTAAGTAGATGCCTACAAGAAGCTCGTAAGAAGGACCTGAACACAGCAGGACTCGCCCTACTTGTGATTCACAGCAGTGGCATAGCGTGGCTTGCTGGTGCCCGGGGCAGGGCAAGTGTTGAATCCCCCTGATGGACTGGGCAGCTGAGGTGGAAGCATGCGCCGGCAGGGCTTCCCCACTTGGACACTTTCCCACGTTCCTCTGCCTCCCTCCTCAGTGGGTGGAAGCCACACCATTCCCTTTCAGCCAAGCCAGGCAGCACTCAGGTGGCAGTAGCAAGGTGAGGTGGGTGAGGCATGCTGGTGGGTGTGACGTTAACATATGAAAGTGCAGGAGGTGAAATAGTTAAACAGGTTACCCAATCAGAACCCAGGGGGTGGAGTCAGAGGGACTATAAAACTAGCTCTGGGAGGGGTGAAGAGAGAGTTGGGTGGTTGGTTGGAGTGGGAGTGAATTGGGATAGAGTCTGGGGGTAGGTTGGGTTAGTGTAGCGAAATAAGCTGAATCAGGAACAGTTAGGAGCTAGGAAGACAAGTAAATATCTGAGAGGTGGTTTAGTGAGTGAGAGCAGGTAGCGGAAGTTATAGGTCTGGATAGGCACCCCATGACTGTAATTGACCGATACCGTTTATGAAACCACACGCTTGTTAAACTGCAATAAATAAACAGAAGTTTATGTTCCAATTTAACCCTGACTGGACTCAGTATTGTACCAGGTAGGGCCTGGGTGGTGGCAGCGAGAAATAAAGTGGTGGCACAGGGATCAACAGATGGTGAAACGTCCGGGGACCCTGTGTGATCGCCACAGTGGGCACCAGGAATGGGACAGCTTGAGGCTGCCCTCACACGCCCTGCCAGTGCCCATTGGCCATGGCCCCCCACAGCTGGCAAGGCCAGGGCCAGGAGCGCCAAGTGGAGGTGCCACCACTCTGCCTGCAACAACAGCACCAACCCTGGCTTGGCCTCTGCCACAGCCGCCTCCTCCTCATCCCTGGCCTGGGCCTGGGCCACTGTTCCCACCAGTGCTCAGCACTCCCCAGGCCATGCTGCCTCCATTCTCAATGCCTCACAGGTCAGGCAAGCCCTCATCTCTTGGCCTCGCCTCACTGGGCCAACCCCAAAGGGTGAAGGCCCAGCCCAGGAGCAGCTTGCCTCCCTGTGGCTCCAGAAAGTGGCAGGAGCTTATCAGGGAGCCTGGCGTCAGGATGCCTGGTTCTGCCCCATCACAATTCTGCTCCCAGGTCTACTCCCCCTTTTCTCCCACTCTACGCCTCTGATTCAGAGGCATACGGCTTCCAAGAGTGGTGCTCAAACATAACCACTGTGGCCAAGTCGTGCCCTTCTCTACACCTGACATCATATATGAGGCAGGAAAAGGCAGGGCTTGACCAAAAGAGGGTTGTGATTCGAGGACCTGATCCCCGCTTGGGGAATAAAGACACGTGGACACCGTATATTAGGTTAATGGGCTAGAAAAGGCCACAACTTTATTGATTACAGCATGTGAGAAGGTATTGGCTTAGGCATTGGACCACAGAGAATTTGACTCCACCCACTCGGAGAGGGGCGAGTCTGATGAGGGGTTAACCACCACTCAGGGGAGCCTGTTGATGCAAATACAACTATAAGCTCTCCCCTGATGTCACCGAGGGTCGTGCCATGGCCCCCCCGCCGCACAGGCATCAGACAGGATCCACGACCGCCGGATTCCTTTAACGGAATACCCTTAAGTGAAGGGGTAGGCGATGTCCACACCTTGTCCTTCCATAAACCAACGACACATTCCAATGCCTAACCGCCAAATACCAAGAAAGTTGTGACGATTGCTACGAGGTAGGCAAAAAATACCAAGAAGCTGGTGCCAATTTGCCAATTGGAAAAAAAAAACCTCCTACCAGTCCCCCTGGGCAATCAGGACGACCAACCATGGGTCCAGCGCGAAGCTACACCCTACAGGGAGTGGTGGGTGGGTGACTCGTGGCGAAAACAGGGGCGCAATGGCGAGGAGAGCTGGCGCAGCCGCATTTGAGCGGCTAAACCACGCCCCCGCGGTGTCTCCCAATTGGGTGCCCAATGGGGAGGCGTGCCGCGCCAGTGACGATGATAGGGCAGGGGGCAGGACACCCCCTGCGTGACGCGGGAATCGTCCCCTGTTCACAATCCCTCCCCTCCAGAAGGAGGAGAGGCTTCCTCCATCATCTGCAGAGCCCTTTGCAAGGTATCGTGTGCTGGACTTTGCAAGTGCTGCCAAGCAACTGATTGCCGCAGCTTGCAAAACACTACTCCTTTGCCTGCCCAGTTTGGTTTCAACATGCAAGGGCAAACACGAGTTGCCTTATTGAATAATTGGTGACAACGGTCACTGTTTCATTAGCTTTTTACTTTAAGTATTTAAAATTATCTGTAGTCTGACCATGGCATTGCAGGATAAAAGCCCCCAAAAAAGAACAGCACACTGAATCATTTGCATTTATAGAAACTTTACCTAACATTAAATTTGAATGATTCATTACCCTTTCTGGAGAGAGGGGGGGAAATGTTAGATTTGTTGAATTACCATAAACATTGCATGTGGATGATTAATGTGCTTTTTGTCATTTTTAAGAAAGTGAATGCTTAAAAAGACAAAATCTGGCCAGTACAAATGAATATACAATTGACTATGCCTAAATGAATATATTATAAACAATATTTGAAAGAGATGTGAAGTTAGTTTGCTAATGGAAAACCTTCACTGACAGTGCAATTCTGTGTGTTTACCAAGAAGAAAGTCCCATTAATTTCAATGGGACTTACTCTTGGGGTATTTGTTGCAGCCTCTGAAACCTTGACACATGAGATATATATTTTAGAACTCACCCTATTTCTCAGTTATGTAATTTGTTTTAATGGCTGTTAATACCATACTTTTAGATTGTTGCAACCCAGCCTGGAGCTGTATGGTGAACATAGGAAATCTAAATAATAATATTAATAACAATAACAATAATAATCTCCCAAAACTTTCATTGCAGCCAGGATTCTACATTTGGAAAGTGTCGTCTTCTTCTTCTTCTTCTTCTTCTTCTTCTTCTTCTTCTTCTTCTTCTTCTTCTTCTTCTAGTAAATAAAATGATCAAGCAATATAGGCACAGTTCCTCCCTCTTATTAATGCTTCAAGAATTTTCCTGTAATGATGTGCAACATATCCAATGGCAAAATTTGTCTTTAGCTCAATGTCCGTAATGCCAGCCATCAGTCACTGAAACAGCTCTGATTTAATAGCAAACAAATTGGACACTGTGGTTCATGTATGTGATTCAGAGGATGTGCCATTTCATTTGTATTAGACAGACACATGGCTGAGTGAATATTGATTAGAAGTCTTATATTTGTTACAATAAGCAAGTTTCACTCTCCCCCCCCTCCTGAACTATGGCCATAACATGTGTCATTAAATTAAATAATGACAAAGACTGGAACTGAAAACTAGGTCTGTCTAAGAAGTATGATACCTGATGGTTGCTCACAGCTGTTCAAAATTTATTGGTTATAGCAAATTTACAGCTATTACCAAGAAAATGGTGCTGATCAAAGGTATCCTGGTAGAAATTAAAGAGACTTGGGTGGACAATTTAAGCAATTGGATGTTGTCGCTAGCTGTGTTAAGTTTTCTTTCTGATTTCCTCTCTCTCTCATTCAGTGACATCAAAGTCTGATGATTGATTATTCTGGTCAAAGAAAGATACAAAAACAAAACTTAAATGTAATTACAAAGGTTTATGAAAAGTTGTGCTACTTATGCCTTCCTGAGCATGGCTTTCAAACTAGACGTGAATTTTATTGAAACACGAAAAGCAAATTTGGACAAGAATCAATATAATGCATGTCTTTGGATTTGAGACAATTTGTCGTTCCTTTATACTGGCTGCATTTGGATGCAGCAATAAACAGTGGTTTAGCATGATATGAATGAGCCTCAGGGTTGTGTGTTTGCCCTTCCTATCAAGCAGGCTCTTATAGGAGATTGGAAACTATTTGAGCATTCAGGTGCCAGGGAATAACAAACCGTTCTTGGAAAGTTCATTGCAGTTCAAATTCATCTTATTCAAAAAGGAACTCATTCCGGACATTAGCAACAGCAGCATCTTCATATCTGCTTAATACATCTGAGAATATTGCCTCCATCTTTTGCTTTCTAACTTTCTTTATAGAGATCCATTATACATAATTCTATTTTATTTCTAATGGAAGCTAAGTGTCCAAGCCTCCTGCTAGAGCAGGCATAGGCAAACTCAGCCCTGGAGATGTTTTGAGACTACAGTTCCCATCATCCCTGACCACTGGTCCTGTTAGCTAGGGATGATGGGAGTTGTAATCCCAAAACATCTGCAGGGCCCAGTTTGCCTATGCCTGTGCTAGAGAAACAGGGGGGTGGATTTTTGTGAAAATGTATTAGAACTTATTCAAACTTTTATTCTTCAAGGAACAATTCACCTTTATTTCACCCAGCCATTGTGGAAATTACTTACTTTCAGGTGTAATTCAGAGATTTTTGAACTAGGTCAGTGAACTTTATCCAGCTGAATGAGTTCATTCCACACTAGCTCATTCCAAGCACTGGCAATAAGGTAAGACCTCTTGTTATGGCAGTTGCTGCCAAGTAAATTCTGCAGCAGAGGAGGGAGCTGGCCACAGTGGTGGGGACTGAGAGTCATGGCAAAAGCTCATCATGAGTCAGGCCCAAGCCTTGGAACAGTCATCCTCTCTCACCCCAACCTCCCTCACAGGGTTGTTGTAAGGATCAAATGGGGAGGGGGGGAACCATGTATGGCAACCTGAAGAATGCAAATGAAATGGGGGAGGGTGTAAATTCTGTGTCTATCCCACACACAAATTTCTGTTTCAGTTAAATCTATTATTATCTCCAGGGATGAAAGAGAAATCCAATTCACTGCATATTTAAAGCTTGATCTGCCAAATGAGCATTTTCTAAAAAAATATGCAAACTGAAACACAGCTATCCTTCAAAAGTCACACTTCTCCCAATTTGGTGGTGTAATTCTCGAACAAATAACGTCTACAAAAATGCATACATCAGGGGAAAATATGCATACAAATGAAATATATTTGTAAAAATAACACTAAAATGCCTTATGTTAGGGGGAATTGCTTGCAAGAATGTGCGCTTTAGACAGAAAAATCATATTAAATGTTTATTAAGAAAAATTCACACTGAAATGTTGTATTTTTAAAAAATAAAGAACTGCAAATTGTTGCAAAATGTGGAGAACTGATTTTACCATTGGAGAAATGAGAACCCTGGTAGAGTCTGCCATCCCTAATTATCACTATTGTGTTACACACACACACACACACACACACACACACAGTGGTACCTCCAGTTGCGGACGGGATCTGTTCCAGAGGTCCCGAGGTTTCCGCAACCTGAGGACTGCTTCTGCGCATGTGTGCATGGCAAAACCCGGTAAAATACTTCTGGGTTTGCTGCTTTTGCATCCCGAAGTTTACATAACCAGAGGGTTACGTAACTGGAGGTACTACTTAATATTTCATTAATATTTCATTAATATTAATTTTCATCACTGACAGAACTCAAGCGGGCTTACGGATAAACCAGTAGCATTAATTAGTGTTGTATTCAATGCTGCAGAAGAGATATTCCACTTGTGCAATGGAACTTCCCCTTCCTCTCATCTCCAGCACCCCTCAAAAAAACTGCTGCACAAGGTAATTCAACCAAGAGAGTCCGGGGAGAATACAGAAGAAAGGAGAGGATGGAGATTGGTGGCTGCATGTCTCTATTTTTCACAACTCCTGACATGTAGAATAATGCAGGGGACTTATTAATCTACAGTATTCAAAAAGTAAAGACATCATCACATCACTGTGCTTCTTTGCTGAATCAGGATGGCTCTGGAACTCTCCTACTGCAATACAAAGTGTTGGAACTAAGTCACTCTCCAGTCAGTGCCCCCAAATGCCGCTTGTCTAACAGACCAAGGGTTTAATGAAGTGTGATTTCATTGTCTTCATAAAACCAGAGCTCAAGCTTGGCTTCCCTTTGGTGCCCACTCCATTCTCATCGCAAGGCTGATTTACAACACCTCTAAATGCAGCCAGACATTCACAGCTCGGCTGTTCGGCAAAACATCCCTTGCCCAATTTAATCTAATTATTACAATAACATAGATATTAACAGTGGTTGGTTTCGAAAGCATTGTTTTCCCACTGGCATCATCTTAGCACTATTATAAACTGGAGTTGTCATATTGGAGAGCATCTTTTTCTAAAGGTGAAGTTCTCCAAGTTTGACACCATGAGCATTCTAGGAACACTGGAAACAGCCAGACACAAGGATGCTCATGTAAGGACCAGTGGTCCAAGATCTAGAGCAGGATTGTCTACAATGAGTGGTGGGGTTACAGGCTGAGGTCTTTCTTGGCCCTGCCTGAAGATACTCTGATCTTCCACAGACTGTCTGCTACTGACCTTTCCTTGATGAAGAAACAAACTATTGTTACAAAAGCTGGGTGCCTCCCCATCTCTCTGCCAAGCAGTTGCAAGAGTCCATGGATTTCCAGGCACTCACAAAAGGTCTGTGTTCCTTTGGAGAATTGAGAAATGGCAGAGACTGTCTTAGTTTAAGAAATAATGGCTTACGCATCTATTTACACCTACCGTATTTTTTGCTCCATAAGACGCACCAGACCATAAGACGCACCTAGTTTTTGGAGAAGGAAAACAAGGAAAAAAATATTCTGAATCTCGGTAGCCAGAACAACAAGAGGGATCGCTGCGCAGTGAAAGCAGCAATCCCTCTTGCTGTTCTGGCTTCTGGGATAGCTGCGCAGCCTACATTTGCTCCATAAGACGCACACACATTTCCCCTTACTTTTTAGGAGGGAAAAAGTGAGTCTTATAGAGCAAAAATTACAGTATTTACATGGGTGGCACTGTGGTCTAAACCACTGGGCCTCTTGGGCTTGCCAGTCGGAAGATTGGCGGTTAAAATCCGCACGATGGGGTGGGCTTCTGTTGCTCTGCCTTAGCTCCTGCCAACCTAGCAGTTTGAAAGCATACTATACAACTGCAAATAAAACATTTTAAATGTGGCACGGGTGGTGCTGTGGGTTAAACCACAGAGGCTAGGAATTGCCAATCAGAAGGTCGGTGGTTCGAATCCCCTCAACGGGGTGAGCTCCCATTGCCCGGTCCCTGCTCCTGCCAACCTAGCAGTTCGAAAGCACGTCAAAGTGCAAGTAGATAAATAGATACCGCTCTGGCGGGAAGGTAAACGGTGTTTCCGTGCGCTGCTCTGGTTCACTGGAAGCTGCTTAGTCATGCTGGCCACATGACCTGGAAGCTGTACGCCGGCTCCCTCGGCCAATAAAGCGAGATGAGCGCCGCAACCCCAGAGTCGGTCACGACTGGACCTAATGGTCAGGGGTCCCTTTACCTTTTAAAGTGACACTAGATGGCGAGACTGAGCTATTCAAAAATCAATGTATTTTTCAAAATGCTTTTTTAAAAAAGCATTTTCACAGTGTATGTTTTTAATATGTGTGTAGATTCCACCTAAATGTAAAGTGCCATTTTGCTGCTAGCTTTCGTATCCCAGTTTCTAACACTATCTACAGCTAGTCAGATAAAAATGTTCTGAGTTAAATGAACCATTGGTCTAGCTTGGTATAAATAAAGCTGCTTAAATCTACAAGCCTTTAGAAGTTGACAATAAAAGAAATAAAGCAATAACAAAAGTATGCCTTTGAAGAGAGGAAAACAGATCTGGGTGAAATGAATTCATCACAGTAACAAACATCTTTTTTGTCCTCTGCTTGAAACAAAAACTAGCTGGAAAAATATTGCTCCTTTAATTTATGGCAACGGCTGGTTCATTAGGCAGAAAGTCTGCCTTGATGAATTCTTATAGGCACTCAAGTAGTCCCTGATCACTTCCAAGTTCTGTTTTATTCTGTGTAAGTGGGCAGGCTGTATTTTTTCCCCTCTTTGCACTTACTAACTCATTTCCTTCTAAATATTAAGCAGACGGTCACAGAAATCACTCAGAAGCAAGCCTGCATTAGAAATGATTCACATGGTCAGCCATGGGAAAAACAAGTGAAAAATGTCTAATGTTTATAATTATGCAAGAAATGTTGTCAGGTTCCTGAACACCCTGTCTGAACACTAAAGGTTTTTATTTTATCCATGTTCAGCTAAGCGAAGTCCACTGCAGCATGGTAGAAAAACTAAATGCACCATCAGGAGCAGAGCTAAGCAGACTCATGGTCCAGCCACTTTCTAGGCCACTACAAAGGATGGAAAAGCCACCTCCCAGAACAGTCATAAATTTCAGTGTCTGCAATGGTCAAAACCCTGACTAGGCATTCACATGCAAGCAAAAAGTGATGCATATTGGATCAAAATTTCACATACAAACTGATGCAATCTAAACTGGTAGTGACTTAATAAGAAAGACATAAAAAAGGTAAAGGACTCCTGGATGGTTAAGTCTGGTCAAAGGCGACTATGGGGTTGCTCACTCATCTCACTTTCAGGCCGAGGGAGCCAGCAATTGTCCAGACAGCTTTCCGGGTCATGTGGCCAGCAGGACAAAACCACTTCTGGCACAACGGAACACCGTGACGGAAACCAGAGCACATGGAAATGCCATTTACCTTCCCACTGCAGTGGTGCCTATTTATCTACTTGCACTGGTGTGCATTCGCACTGCTAGGTTGGCAGGAGCTGGGGCAGAGCAATGGGAGCTCACCCCAATACACGGATTCTAACCTCTGACTTTCTGATCGGCAAGCCCAAGAGGCTCAGTGGTTTAGATCACAGCACCACCCGCGTCCCTTAGGAAAGACATATTGAGATCATGGCAAATAGCCTATTGAAAACATCAAAGCTTATTAGGACCACAAATAGCAATTCAGCCAGACATACCTGAAAGGTGTACACTTACTTTTCTTTTCTCTGATGCCAAGCATGTGGTAGCTAGGTATTAAGGTTGCCCATGATCGATTTTAAAAATTGGGAATCAATGCAATGCTTTAAAACTAGATTCCATACTATGCGGTTGCATTCATATGTTCCCAGTTCAGTTCACCCATGATGGTTCTTTTTCTGAGTCATGTAGAATGATGCAACAGTTTCATCCTCAAAGCCCTAGTGATGACATAGACTCCACACACAAGACTTTGAAGATGACTTTTTACTTGCAGGGTGGCAACTATAAACAAGCGGTGTCATAAATATATCAAGTCCAAGGTGACGTATTTCTCTCCCTTGAGCCCAAGAGAGGGTCTTCTTGTTTCTTGCTTCTAAAACTCCTTTGAAGCAGTCTGTAAATTATAGCTTCACTGTAAATTATAGTCTTCACCAACTCCTCAGGTTCTTGGAGTCTCCACACTCACCCAAAAAAAAACCTCCCATCTCTCCTATCCTTACCTAAAACACATACACACTCAGTTTTCAAGGGAGTTAACAAATTAACAACGCAATGATTCGACGTTTCTGTGACCTTAATTGGAGTCACAAGATTTTGCAGCTGTTACGTTGCATGACGTGGGTTTTCTTTCCTCCAATACAATGCATTCTTTGTAAAATACATTTTCTAATAAATACAGTACAAATACCAACGACACATACTATATCATGCTTTCTTTTTCTTGTTAAGTACTGCACGATGGTCAGCTAAACAGCATGATTCCTTTATCCACCAGTCATGCCAGCAGAGGTGATGCTAGCATAGGAAGGAACCGTGTCATTTCCCCAGTCTTATGTGGTTCCTCTTTACAGGACGGCATGAACGCCTTGGGACATCAACAGTCACATAAGAATCAGCTCTATGGATCAGCCTGTACCACTGGTGGAGGAAGTGGGGGGGGCGCACCGCTCCGGGTGACATCCCTGAGCGGGGGTGACATTTGGTGTGCCGCTCATGACTCAGACTCCCACGCCTACTGCGAGCTGTCGGGGAAAGAAGGGAGCTGCTGCAACGCTTTGCCGCTTCCTTCCTCTCCCCTTCCCGCTCGCCTGTCTCCTTCCCATCCTCTCCCCTGCCTGCCTGCCTGCCTCCTTCAGCTGGGAGCGCGGCGCAGCTCCCCCCTTCCCCTGATGGCTGGCAGTAGGTGCAGGAGTCATGGGTGGGTGGTGCACTTTTGCCCCATGCTCCTGGCTGGAGGAGGCAGGCAGGCAGGGGAGAGGACGGAAAGGAGGCAAGCGAGCGGGAAGGGTAGAGGAAGGAAGCAGGATTGGTGGGTGAGTGCGTGGCCGTCCTGCACCTGGGAGCACACCCCCATGGCCCTCGGAAGCACGCCTGCCCTGGGCAGCGCAGGCATATGCTCCACCACTGGCCTGTACACATAATTCCTGTGATCCTTCCAGCCCCTTTATTCCTTGGCACAAGAGCCCAGGGTCCCATGTGTGTTGATGGGAATGTATATACCCAATGGAACATGATTTTCAATGAATCCTGAGACTCAGCTACATTAGCCATGTTGCAACACTATAACTGTGTTATACACATGTGACACCACATGGCCCTGTAGAGCACAAAACTTTCTCTATGTGATTTTACACAGAGAGGTTTTTTTCTGTTGCTATAACAATTTAATTTAATAATAATAGTAATAATAATAGTAGTAATAATAATAATAATAATAATAATAATAATAATAATAATAATAATAATAATTTATACCCCGCCCATCTGGCTGGGTTTCCCCAGCCACTGTGGGCGGCTTCCAACAGACTATTAAAATACAATAGTCTATTAAACATTAAAAGCTTCCCTAAACAGGGCTGCCTTCAGATGTCTTCTAAAAGTCTGGTAGTTGTTTTTCTCTCTGACATCTGGTGGGAGGGCGTTCCACAGGGCGGGCGCCACTACCGAGAAGGCCCTCTGCCTTCTTCCCTGTAACTTGGCTTCTTGCAGCGAGGGAACCGCCAGAAGGCCCTCGGTGCTGGACCTCAGTGTCTGGGCAGAACAATGGGGGTGGAGACGCTCCTTCATATATAAATGTGACTTATTTATAGCTGGGGTTTTTCCCCTTTGTGTAGTTCCAACCCTGGTGAAACATTTGTTATCATGCGCTGTGTCATGGAGTCCAGGGCATGTGCAGGCTTCCCACTGATGGCGGTGGCAATGGACTTCTACAGACTTATGGGACTTCAATCATTCATGGTGGAGCTCCCATTTGCATAACTGAAGTCTCCTTGTTTATCCACTAAGATAAATTGGTATTTCACTAGTGTCAATGGGAGAGAGCTGAGCTGCATTGTCTGCAGTACTTTAAAAAGAAAAGAAAGAAACCTGGTAAATCATATGAAATAAAGCTGCATATATACACGCCGTCCCGTTTCTTCCACCCAATGTCTTTGCCACGGTTATCATTTGCTGGAGACATGGAGGGTACGGGGATTAAATAGCACAGTGGAGACAGAATTAATACTGCAAAACAGATGTTCAACAAGTCTCCATCTAGCTTTCAGTTTTGTTGCAGCAATCAAGAATTCACAACCGGCATGCAGATTTATGTATGACACAATCCCAGTTGTGCATAAAAACAACTCTTTAATTGCACACGTTACTCAACAGCATCATTATGTATCGAAGGACAGATGCTTCATTTCCTTGCTGCATCATTTCCTTGTTTAGCACCATTTGTTTAGGAACATTCTCTCATATTGTCAGACCCTGTGCAAGGAGGATTTTCATCTCTGCAATCATATTCATGGATTCGAGGCGAAGACCTCCATAAACCTCCACTAAGCAATTACATAACGCTGCCTTCAAGGAAAGATGCCAGGCGTACTGGAAAGGTAAAGGTGGAGACCTGCGTGTGAAATATTTCTGTCTCGGCAGGGGAAAGATCCTGGTTCAGTGGTAAGGCACCTGCCAGGGCCACCAGAAAACCTTGAGGTGACACTACTGAGGGTGATCTGCCTGCCCCGCTGCTGGCGTTGGTGCCAATTTCTAGCGATATCGAAACAAAATCTTGTGAGATTTCAGTGAGATCTCACGAGACTTCATGAGAGTTCAGCGATATCTCACCAGAACCTGCTGCTGCCACTGTGCATCCTAGGACAAGAGAAGAGCTTCCATGTAAGGTGGGCCAAGATTAACTCCACACCTCTTCTTAAGAAATTAAGCCATATGACAAGTTTTTGAATTTGTGTATTGACATCACCTTGCTGGCAAAGGTCCGTATAGTTAAAGCTATGGTTTCCCCAGTAGTGATGCATGGAAGTGAGAGCTGAACCATAAAGAAGACTGATCGCTGAAGAATTGATGCTTTTGAATTATGGTGCTGGGGGAGACTCTTGAAAGTCCCACGGACTGCAAGAAGATCAAACCTATCCATTCTTAAGGAAATCAGCCCTGAGTGCTCACTGGAAGGACAGATTCTGAAGCTGAGGCTCCAATACTTTGGCCACCTCATGAGAAGAGAAGACTCCCTGGAAATGACCCTGATGTTGGGAAACATTGAGGGCACAAGGAGAAGGGGACGACAGAGGATGAGATGGTTGATTGTGTTCTAGAAGCTACTAACATGAGTTTGACCAAACTGTGGGAGGCAGTGGAAGACAGGAGTGCCTGGCGTGCTCTGGTCCATGGTGTCACGAAGAGTTGGACACGACTAAACAACTAAACAACAACAAATTGGTAACATCTTCTTTTGCACTGCCCCTGGTATCAGACAATTTGATCTAAGTTTATTTATCAGTTGGTTGTTAGTAGGGAGTAGCATTCAGACAAATGTCCTTATGTTTACCCAGGATGGGGATAAGATAGAGATAGCAAGTACTGGAAGAAGCAAAGATCACCAGTGTTAAAGCAATGACTCTTCAACACCAGCTTTGTTGGACTGGTCATGTGGTTCAGATGCCTGATTATCGTCTTCCAAAGCAACTACTCTATTCCCAACTTAAAAGTGGAAAGTGAACAGCTGGTGGACAACAAAAGAGGTTTAAAGAGGCTCTCAAAGCTAACCTTAAAAATGCAGTATAAGCACCGAAAATTGGGAAACACTGTCCTGCGAACACACCGATTGGAGAACAGCCTTTACTAAAGGCGTCATGGAGTTTGAAGAAGAACGAACTCAGGACAAAAGAAAGAAATGTGCTAAGAGGAAGGCAAGCTTGGCAAACCCTCACCATGATCAACCCTCACCTGGAAACCTATATCCGCACTGTGGAAGGATGTGTGGATCCAGAATTGGCCTCCACGGTCACTTATGGACTCGCTTTTAAGACTGTGTTCATGGAAGACAATCTTACTCAGCTACGAGTGATCACCAAGGATGGCTGTTGACGGTTAGCAGCCTCCAGAATATATGCAGGTCATGCTGAGTGCGTGAATGCCTGATGCAACTTGCCACCCACAATTCTGTAGCGCTTCAGCAGTGATTGTTCCTTAACCACAGCTAAGGCAGAAGTCAGGTTTGCATGTAACACAAAGCTACAGTTAATGTTGACCAATTACGAGCCTTGGTTGATGAGCAACCTTTAGCCATAGTTAAACTGCTGGGCTGGGTGCACACATAACCTTGAGCCATGGTTTAACAAACCATGGTTTATGTACCAGGCCTTTGCATTTAACCACTGCAGCGTCAATCATTCTTTCCACCAATTTGCCTCAGGCAGAAGTTATTTTGCCTCCATTCTGTTGAGGAGGCTGGTTTTAAGGATAATTTGGGTTTTTATTTTCTTTAAAACTCAGCCTTTTCACATATGAGTTCTTTAGGAACTCTCAAGTGAATGCCATCTGGACCCGGAGACTATTTAATTTGCAATTTGTGAATTGGCTCAGAAACGACATCTTTGGTCACCTCTGTTTGACATCGCTCGTCAGATGCCCTCCTCAAAAAGAGTGATACCAGTTTGGGTTTCCCACAAACACACCCCAACCTCATTTACAGCAAAAAACGATGCACCAAATAACACCTTATTGCCTCCTCGGCTGGGTTGCTGCTCCTGATGTACTGAAAGAAACATTTGTTTTTATACCTTTAGCAATTTGCTAAATTAATTCCTGACAAAGCTTTTGTGACACCTTTTCAGAAAACAATGGATAATAAACACATTTAAAATCCCAGTAAAGATAAGATATGGGTGTTTGGGGGAGAGCGAGTGTTTTTTCAGCCTCCTTCATCAACAATCCAACACTGCCATCTACCAGGTTTCCTTAATATTAGATTTTGGAGAAAATTCACATGCGAAGTCTGTTCTACAGTGCTTGAATTGCCTTCATGTTATAATTTTGCATACATATCCAGAGAGATAGAAATATACAGGAGATTTCATCAAAAGGCCATTGGCAGCCTTAATCTAAAGAACACTTGTGTTTGGAACACACAAATATTACATTACAGAAGGCATTACAGTTTAATTATACTGACTATGTTCTTCCACCCAAACAATAGAAACCAGCTGCTGCCTTTCAGTGTTATTTCTGTATTGCTTTTCTTCAAATAAATCCCATCTCTTCATATTAAGCTAACAGCCGAGTATTTTATTTATTTTTTAATAATGATAATAACAACAATGGAATCTTTCTCTTTATAAATGGAGCAAATTACCTTGAACTATGCTTGCTAAACTGCTCTTTGAGTTGACTCCTTTCACCTGGTAATTTAGCTGTAAAGGCAGCAGGCTGGGAGCTCAACTCTCTTTGACAAAGTTGGCCGGGCCTAATGGCGGTTGTAGTTCAAAACAGAAGCTGGGGAAGGCTGATCTGGAAGGGACGCTTGAGTACTTAACACCCACCAAACTAGCAAAGATGTACAAAATGAAAAATAAGAACTGGTGGAATTGCATGGTAAAAGAGGGAATTTTTCTCCACATGTGGTGGTTGTGCGACAAGGTTGAAGACTTTTGGGGATAGTGTGTATAATGAGTTAAAAAAGATATTTAGGTAAACCTGTTATAAAAAACCAGAGGCATTTTTGCTAGGAATGGTTGGAGAGGACATTAAAAAGGAAGATCAGAAATTCTTCTTGTATGCCACAACAGCAGGAAGACTACTCCTCGCACAGAGATGGATACAACAGGATATCCTGACAATTGAAGAATGGCAACAGAAAGTATTGGAGTATGCGGAAATAGCAAGGCTAACTGGAAGAATCCGACAGCAGGGTGATGAGCAATTCCAAAGAGAATGGTCCAAATTTATGGTATACTTGGAGAAAACTGTACATAAATAAAGACACTCACAGGACCGAAATAAAACTCATAACGTTTATTGTAAACATTTGGTTAGACCACAAGATGTAATGCTGTATTATAATAAGGAATGTATGTCTAAAGTATAATACAAAAATTTATTAAGGAATTATAGACACTTATAGAATGTATATATAGTAATCACACTTAAGCAAGAGCAATGTAGAGAAGCCAGAAGAGGGGTGGAGGGAAGTTAACTCGGATAAGATATAGATTTAAAGGAGAATAATATTGTTAAGCTGTATTGTGTTTAAGATATTTGGGAAAATTTAATAAAAATTATTGGAAAAAACAGAAGGGACACTTGACATGCAGCTATTAAAGGCTTGATGCCTACAGAAAGGGACTTTAGACCTATGGTAGAACACTTGATATCCATGCAGAGGCTAACCATCGCAAAATATCACGATGACTTAAATAAGGATGGAACTATGCAGAGACAAACGGTAGGGCTGGGAGACAACATCGTGATATATCACCAGTTAACCGTCACAATATATCACGATGTCTGAAATGAGGATGGAGCTACGCAGAGGCATTGCCTAGCTTCACGGTTTCTCTCACATTGTGATTTTTTCATAGGATAAACACACACCACAATTCAATATAGATTGCCAGGTCAAAATTTCTGAAACTGATATCATTATATTGATTTCAAACCGGTTTTGGACAATATATCGACATATCGCCCAGCCCTAATGTTAATCACCGGTTTTTTCATGCTATGCTTTGTGTAGTCTCCCCAGAATGGTTGACTTGTTCTCTTCATTTTATAATAATAATTTATTATTTATACCTTGCTCATCTGGCTGCGTTACCCCAGCCACTCTGGGTGGCTCCCGACAGAATATTAAAAACACGATGAAACATCAAACATTGAAAATTTACCTAAGCAGGGCTGCCCTTCAGCCCTAGAAAAACATGGAAGCCACTTTCATTCCACACTTTGGAAGGTGCTCAAAATAGAATTATTATTGTTATTATTTTGTTCAATTGTTCAATAGTTCAATAGTTCAATGCTATGCAAAATGTCTCTAAATGACATACAGAGCTTTAAAAACAAAAAACATACCAGTGTGCAGAGCTGGGTTTGGACCAAATGTTTTCCCCAAGCTGAGAAGCAAACATAAAGACATTATTGCAATATTTAAATACAATGGTACAATCAGGGATTGGGAGGTGGGTTATACTTGTTGCGCTTTGTTATTCTTTGCATAGCTAAGAAAATTGAAAAGCCCACATTACAATAAAAACTATACGGAAATTGTAGGCAGAGTGGAAATCAGCAGAAGGAATAGAACACATTTCTTTCCCCCCGAAGACTCATCTTAAGTGGGTTAGTTTGCAGAACATATAGCAGCAGCCCGCCGTCTGGGTTGCAAAGAGAAATTTCCTGAACCAATTGATCTTCCAAAGCGGAGAGCTCTGAAATGGGGAGCCTGAGCTAGTCATGCTGGCTCTGTTTTTTCAGATCTGGGGTAATGAGCAGGACCACATTGTCTGTCCCGATTACAACAATTACAACTGTTGTAATTGTGAATAGGGCTTGTATCAAAAGTGGAGAACTTTTGGTTCTTTGGATGTTCCTAAACTTTAGCCTTCCTGGTTAGTTCAGTTGGTTAGACAGTAGTGCTGATAATGTCAAGGTCATGGGTATGATCCCCATTTGGGTGCAGTAGTAGTAGTAGTAGTAGTAGTAGTAATAATAATAATAATAATAATAATAATAATAATAATAATAATAATAATAATATATTTTTTGTACCCCGCCCATCTGGCTGGGCTTCCCCAGCTACTCTGGGCGGCTTCCAACAAAGATCAAAAATACTTTAAAATGTCACACATTAAAAACTTCCCTAAACAGCGCTGCCTTCAGATGTCTTCTAAATGTCAGGTAGTTGTTTATCTCTTTGACATCAGATGGGAGGGCGTTCCACAGGGCAGGCACCACTACCGAGAAGGCCCTCTGCCTGGTTCCCTATAGCTTTGCTTCTCACAGTGAGGGAACCACCAGAAGGCCCTTGGAGCTGGACCTCAGCGTCAGGCAGAAATAACCCACGTCCCTTTTACCTTTACCTTTTGTTGGAGAACCCATACATCAAGCCATAGACTTTTCGAGATATGCAATGTGTTACCAAAATGATGTTACTAACTCCTCTCAGGACACACTGAAGTTGTTTTCAGTGATAGGCTTTACAGTCAGGGGGTGGTTTAGACCACAACACCATCCACACCCCACAACTCCCATTATCCCTAACCATTGAGCATGCATGTCAGGGCTGATGAGAGTTGTCGTTCTGGAACACCCAGAGAGCCAAAGGTTTCCCTATTTCTGGCTTCTATGAAGCAGGGAAAGCACTTTACAGAGCCATGGACAGAAACAGCATCTTCATATTGACCCTTGTAAACCCTTACCATGTGATGCGATAAAACGTGTTCTCCCAGCAGAGAATGCGTGTTGCGGTGGGGGATACAAGCCACCCCATTGTTGCTGGGTGGATTTGTAGAGGGTCCCAGGCAGTGAATTGGTTAATCGGGTCACTGGGGAGAACTGCTTGTTGCCAATTTTGAAGGAGGGGTCAGAGGTTTTAAATACTGGTCGCCCAACTTTGAGCGTTCTCTTGGCTGCTTGCACCAGATCACCCGCCCACCCTCCCTGTATTGGGGGGGGTGTTTGCTTGACCTTGCTATGCCTGTCATGGGGTCGTCTGCCGTTGTGGCAGGGGCCTGGTAGGAATGTGTCCATTTGGCTGATTGGCTGGTGTCATTTGGTTTTGCCTACTGCGTAGCAAATCGTCATAACTTGTAAGGTTGGCGGTTAGGCATTGTTTCAAATTGGCTGGTGGAGGGGTAAGTGCCTGCCCCTCCAATGGTGGTGCGGAAAGGGAATTCCGTTAAAGGAATCCAGGGGCTTGCCATTCTTCTCGTCCTAGACGCTCGCATTGGACTTGGGCCGTGCAAGCCACCAGGAGCATGAGGGTGAGAAGTGAGGGACTGAGGCCCAGCTTCATTTTCTCCCCAAAATTTGTTTCCCAGACTGGCTTCCACTGGAATCCGGAAGTCAGTCCTGTCCCCTGGGCAAGGACAGATAGTCGGAACCAAAGCCTAAGCAACCACTTGCTTGGGTGTATTTAAATAAAGTTGTGGCCAAAATAGTGCCAAAAACCCAAACCAAAATTGATGTGTGATGTGTGAGTTATTGGGGGGTGGCCTGGGGACCTTGACACGCAACACAGTTAACACCGTCACCACCTGTGACAGCCAGTGATGAAGATAGTATGCAGTAACGCACATTTCAGGAGACTGGGGGAGAGGGCAGCAGTAACTGTGTCCAAAGTCTAAAGCCAGTAATCTCATTTGCACATAGCTCCAATTTCCTTACGAAAACCAAAGTTTTGCTTGCTTCAGTGGGTGGGTTTAACCTTCGCCTGATCACTGCTGCTGCAGAATCACAACAAAGGGAAAGAAGAGCAGCCTGTGGCCGCCGCTGCTAAAATGGAACAAGTTATTTTAAAATAATAATAATCTGAGAGATGCTGTTGTCTCAGCACATGCAAACAAACTCAGATATGCCGTGTCTACGGCGCTCGCACGATGATGCGGCAGTCCCTTGTTTATTGCCTGGCGCATTGGCATTCAATAAACAGCAGCGCATAAAATTTCATTTCCCTGTAGGGAAAATTTAGACTGACTTTATTATTCCTTTGGAATATTTTAAATGAGGCAAAAATGAAGATAAACTGCAGTTGACCTTAGGCATTATAAATGTCATTAAGGAGCTCGCTCCGCTAGGTCCATCTGTTGCTTTTCAGGCCAGCTATTCATTAACCTTATTAGTGCCAGCCCCTATAGCCTTGAATTGACATTTCCCTGGTTAATATGGACAGCCCATTTCCAGGCGCGCATTAGAAAGGTTGATTAAAGAATTTGTAATAAATTGGAGGGGGGCGAGAGCAGGGGCTACAACCAGCAGTGAAATTCTAGGATGATCATTTCCAGTGGACACTAGCTTTTGCAAATATTCAGATGTGATTTCTTTCCCCCCATAACTCTGCTCTTTCTAATCAAATCAGCAAAGGAGGGGCGAAAAGAAAAAGGCGACCAGGCTTCACGGCATCAGTAATCATCTCTCCCTATTGCGGCAATAAAAATCCTACTGGTATACTATCCGATTTTGTACAAGGGTTACTGATGAGCCAAAAGAGAGAGAGAGAGAGAACCAACAGCAAATTTATTCACCCAACTGATGTGCCCAGCAGCTAGAAATGATGTGAATATATAAAAATAGATTAGCTAAGTTAACCCTTTGCAATGGATGCAAAGTGAGCTGAATGGCGGGCAGCCTTATAATCTAAATCCACACGAAGCAGCCATCTAAACCTTTCTTTCCAAGGCAATGTTGGTTGCAGACAGAAGAGGGAGGCTGCCTCGCTTTCCTGCTTTTTAATGTAACTTATCACATGGATTCAGTGACCCAGTTTTACTGGGTTGGCATCTGGGAAGACGTTGAGCGGGGCCAGATTCTGGGAGGGGAGAGGCTCAGTGTTCCCTGTTGAGAAGTCATGGCAGGATCACAGATAAAAAAGGAATGATCGGAAAGGAATTTGGAAGCCCTTTATCTTGAAGGATAACAGAGAGTGGAAATATGAGGTGGAAGAAGATTGGAAGAAATTTAAAGACTATTTACAGAAATACTGCAAAATTAATGAATGTTAGAATGATGTCAGAATGAAGTTAAGTGGTTTTAGCAGCAATGTTACAAAGGAGTATGTAAAAATGGTTTGTTAACAGGTGAGAATCCAAAATTACAATATATTAAGTTAAAGGATTAGGATAAAAACAAAGAGGGAAAGGATTTCCTGAATTAACTAACTGAACTGGAATACAAAAAAGGGAGGTGTGAGGAGGTCAGGGAAACAAGTAAATGAAAGACAAGACATGGAAAGATTGATCTGTTTTTAAGTGTTTTTATTTTTCTGTATTTTGTATTTTTTCTTTTCTTTTCTTTTTCTTATTTTTGTAACCTTTTTTGAAACTTTAATAAATATCATTTTAAAAATAAAAATAAAAAAGAGAGTGGAAATATGAGAACATAGGGAGGTACTTCATATCAAGTGAGACTATTGGTCTATCTTGCTCAGTATCTTACCTCTCAGTATTGCTCACTGAGAGGCAAGATTTAAGACTTTCCTAGTCTTTCCTAGCCCCACAAGGAAATGCCAAAGACTTTTGGATGTGCTCTATCAGTGCTCTATTACTGAACGATGGTCTTTTCTGATGAAATGCATATCTGTGTGTGTGTCATACACACACACATACACACACACACACACACACACATTCTGTTTTACAATTTCAAATACTCATTTTACATCCTGAAGATATCAGTGACTTCTCTCCTTCTCTTTCCATGGTTCATTTTAGTTATCTTAAATCCCTGCATATTTTACCAAAACTATACCAATCGGTTTTCCATTATTGCATCCATCAAAACTTATTTACACCATTGAATTTATCTTAATGCTGCCAGCGTTTTCAGCTGTACGCAATAATTTTCCATATATTCAATAAATGTTTTCCAATTTTCTTTAAGCCTATGTTCTTCTTGTTCTCTTATCCTATATGTTAAGTCCACAAGTTGTGCATATCCTGTCAACTTAACTTGCCATTCTTCTTCAGATCATTTTCCATTTTGGGGCTAACAAAACATGGGCCTTTTCTGATGCAATGTTTTGGATGCAGTAAGAGAGGTGGTCTGAAGCTCAACATCAAAAAACTAAGATCATGGCCACTGGTCCCATCACCCCCTGGCAAATAGAAGGGGAAGAAATGGAGGCAGTGAGAGATTTTACTTTCTTGGGCTCCATGATCACTGCAGATGGTGTCAGCAGTCACAAATTAAAAGACACCTGCTTCTTGGGAGAAAAGCAATGACAAATCGAGACAGCATCTTCAAAAGCTAGAGTTGCTATTCCATTAGCGATGTGGGGCTTACATTCTGATTTGCTCGCACAAACCATATAGGGAGATTGGGCCGTGCCGGGTCTTTATTAAACATTCATTCTCATTTCCTTGCTGAGGGTTTATGTGCCTTCCCATCAGTCATTCCTTCAGCCCACAATTTTTATTCATCTCCCCACCACTTTCCTAACTGCAAAAAGTCTGTTTAAAAAATGAATTTGTTTCACTTAAATGACAGTACACTAAGGCTGGGCGATATATCGATATATTTGGTGACATCGGTTTCATAATTTTTGACCTTGCAATATTTTGCAAATCGTGGTGTGTGTGTTTGTGTGCCGTGCAAAAATCATGATGCAGAAAAAACCGTGAAGCCAGGCAATGCCTCTACGTAGCCCCATCCTTATTTTAGACATTGTGATATATCAGTACATTGCAGTGTTTAGCTGGTGATATATCACAATATTGAAAACCAGATATCACCCAGTCCTATAGTACCCCTCAATCCACTTTAAATTTCTGATGTGCGCTTGAATCCCTCCTGCAAATACAGACAGTGCCATGACACATGTGAAGTGCAACACAGCAGCAACAGTTTGCAGCTAAATCACCCACATTGAGAAATGACTCTTAATTTAACAAATTCATCTTAAATTTTCTTTGATATATACATATATAATTTTTATTAAATTTCCTGTTCTACAATTTAAAATATGCATCTTACATCCTTAAAATATCAGTGACATCCCTTCTACTTCCAGGGTTCATTTTACATATCATAAATCCCTGCATATTAAGTCCGCAAATTGTGCATGTTCCGTCAACTTCAGTTGCCATTCTTCTATAATTGGGACCTCACTCATTTTCCATGCTGGGGCTAACAAAACATGGGCCACAGTGGTAGCACACATAAATGACCTTTTTTTGACACCTGGGAATTTCAGTCTGAATTATCCCCAGCAGAAAGAACTCTGGGGGTTTTTTGGGAGGGGGAAGTACTGTTAAACATTTTTTAAATTCATTATGGATCATTTCCCAATACTCTTTTAACCCTTTTACAAGTCCACCACTAATGAAAGAATGTTCCCTCTTCCTCTTTGCATCTCCAACACTTATCTGATTCAGTCTTACACATTCTAGCAAGCCTAAAGGTAAAGGTAAAGGGACCCATGACCATTAGGTCCAGTCGTGGATGACTCTGGGGTTGCGGCGCTCATCTCGCTTTACTGGCCGAGGGAGCCAGTGTACAGCTTCCAGGTCATGTGGCCAGCATGACTAAGCCGCTTCTGGTGAACCAGAGCAGCGAATGGAAATGCCATTTACCTTCCCGCAGGAGCGGTACCTATTTATCTACTTGCACTTTGACGTACTTTCGAACTGCTAGGTTGGCAGGAGCTGGGACCGAGCAATGGGAGCTCACCCAGTTGCGGGGATTCGAACCGCCGACCTTCTGATCAGCAAGTCCTAGGCTCTGTGGTTTAACCCACAGTGCCACTCAGAGTTAAATACCACCTGTGAATCATTTTCGGGTAGTTCTCCTTCAAAGAAAAGCATGCCATAAACTTCGAGTCAATATAATTGCCCTCCGGAACTCACTCTTCAATGAAAAATTTGAGAGCGGTTTTGTTTTTGAGGAGTGGTGTTAAGCTAAGAAAAGGCATCCCGTAATCAAGAATAATTATAACACATCTAAGTGCATGTGCACACACGTCCAATCTCAAGGAAACACTTTCCGTCGAAGATGGAAGAGTGGGGTGCCTATCACTTGGAGGAGATGGAATGTCATAGTTTCAAATGCACAAGGAGCTATGCTGCTGATAGCTGAAAGCTACCGAAAAACAACTGCAGAGCCCGGCTTGTGAACTAAGTTATGTAAATTGAAGAATGCCCTTACTGTCAGCAGGTATATTATTTCGAAGAAGACAGACAACTGTGTTAATCTCCCTCCTGCTTAATCCCCGTCTCTCCACAAATCATCATGTCGACAATTTAAACAGATTTAGATGTGACTGAAATCAAGAGCAGCAGATCGTCTCAGGATGCTGGGGGTTGATGCTGGCCTCGGAGAGGTAATTTTGTTTGTGGGGAGGGAGAGTAAGAGAGAGAAAGAGAATCTAACAAATCTAACAAAGCAACCCTCTGGCCCAGCCCTGAGGATCAAATCCAATTCTACCAAGATACACATTAAGCCCTGTCGATCATGGCTTTGCCCTTGAAAAGATGAATAATGATGAGCTTCACCTCATTCGGCTTGTCTCTGGAGAGAAAAGAGGTTTTTTTGTCTGAGGGACTTGCACTATTGCTTTGGAATGAATGTGTTTGCTGTCTCCGCCTTCGAATTCTGGGGCAACTGCTCATCTTTTTTAAAGTACCGCCTGCCCTTTAAGTAACATGAAATTACTTAAAGAACAGAAATTATATGCTAACTGAGGAGCTACAGCCACAGCTTGTGCATTGAGCATCCGGATATTATTATATTATAAACATGTAGGTTTGGATTAAGCATAAATGACTGTTTCCCCTTTAAGTCAAAACAAAGAGGATGGAAGAAGAAGAAGAAGAAGAAGAAGAAGAAGAAGAAGAAGAAGAAGAAGAAGAAGAAGAAGAAGAAGAGTAGTAGTAGTAGTAGTAGTAGTAGTAGTAGTTTGGATTTGATATCCCACTTTATCACTACCTGAAGGAGTCTCAAAGCGGCTAACATTCTCCTTTTCCTTCCTCCCCCACAACAAACACTCCATGAGGTGAGTGGGGCTGAGAGACTTCAGAGAAGAGTGACTAGCCCAAGGTCACCCAGCAGCTGCATGTGGAGGAGCGGAGACGCGAACCCGGTTCACCAGATTATGAGTCCACCGCTCTTAACCACACTGGCTCTCACTGGAGAACTTGAGGGACACATTCTCTGATGGACAACTGCCCAAGGGCCACATAGGCGAGCAAGACCAGAGGCAGAAGTGACCGAGCAAGGCATGCAGTTCTTACCTTTGTACAGAAGGCTACCTGCCAGAAGTCGGTGGTTCCTATCCACACACACACCCCTCTGACGCATGCATCTTTCCATCCTCTATCCACACAAGCAAAAGACACTGTGAATCAGGCATCCCCAAACTCGGCCCTCCAGATGTTTTGGAACTACAACTCCCATCATCCCTAGCTAGCAGGACCAGTGGTCAGGGATGATGGGAACTGTAGTCCCAAAACATCTGGAGGGCCGAGTTTGGGGATGCCTGCTCTAAATCACAGTCCAAGGATATATTCCAGTGAGACAAAAACACTCTTGGAGATTGTGGAGCAGAATCAGTGAGGGGGCTTGGTTCGAAGAGTCAAGGAGATTCCCAAGACCTGGAGGGCCACAGTTGAAGCACCAACCCTGAGCCTGAGGTTCTCCACCCCTGCTGTAACAAATGGGAACTGCAACAAAATGTTATGGTGCTCCCGTTCACAATTCTGTTCTGACCTCAGGATCCACTTTCCCCCCTTAGAGGAAGAATCAGAGGAGAAGAGGGAACTCCTTCATAAGCTCCAGTCATATTTCAAACAGTGAAACTTCAGAAAAATGAAGTTTTGAGCTACTTTAAAGGAAATTCACCAAAATCTACACTTCCAACATGGGCTGCCATACATCCAGATTTCCCCAGACATTTAAGCAATTTCTGCCTGGACACTGTATACGAGTGTCGAATCCTGACTATGTCTGGGAAATTCTGGACATATGGCAACCTTAGCTAGTACTTTTCCAGACTGAACTACAGCCTTGGTTAAGGTTCAGGCCCCATTTTCACTGTACATTTAAAATACCATTATACCCAGGGCTTTTCTTCAGCCGGAACTCACCGGAACTCAGTTCTGGAACCTCTCAGACAGGCGCCATTGCCATTCTAAGAGAACAAGGGAGACATTTGTGGTGAGTTCTGGTGCCTCTTTTCCTACAAAATAGCACTGATTATACCACTTTAGTCATGGCTTCCTCACAAAAGAATCCTGAGAACTATAGTGAATTAATGGTACTGAGAGTCGTTAGGAAAACCTTGACACCCTCAGAGCTGAAGTTCTCTGAGTTTCCTCAGAAGTGGGATTGATGTGGGCATATGGCTGTTGACCAAAAAAAACCCAAAGTGCTGCACCAACAAGTACAAAATAACCCCTCTGCAGCACCACAAATCCAACTCAATGGTGTAACGTTGGAAAATGTCAATCACTTCTCCTACCTGGGCTTCTCCTATCTTTCCACAAGGGCTGACACTGATGCTGAAATCCAGCATCGCCTGAGCTTTCTCCCAATTGAAGTGCAGAGTGTCTGAGGACTGGGACATTTGCAGGTAAACCAAAATGCTTGTTTACAAAGCTATTGTACTACCAACCTTACTGTATGCTTGTGAAACATGGACCACTTATAAACGCCATCTCCAACTCCTCAAAAGATTCCATCAACGGTGTCTCCGAAAAAAATTTCACATCACTTGGGAAGACAGGCGAACTAATGCCAGTGTACCGGAAGAAGCAAAGAAGTGTTGAAGCAATTATTACAATAATCCTGCTAAAGTTTTTATCTGTTTACAATTTATCCATAAATATTCAATAAACCATTTTCATTCTTTTATTAAAAGTTTGTTATCTTGATTTCTTATTCTTCCGGTATGTTTCACCATTTCTGCATATTGTGCCAGTTTTTGTATCCATTATTCCTTTACTGGGACTTCTGCTTCTTTCCATTTTGGGGCAAGTAACATTCTTGCCGCTGTAGTTGCATACATGAATAAATTTCAATACAATTTAGGTTGTTCTGTCCCAAACTGTATAGAAATTTATTCACGTATGCAACTACAGCGGCAAGAATGTTACTTGCCCAAAAATGGAAAGAAGAAGTCATCCCAGAAAAGGAAGAATGGATACAAAAACTTAGGGAATATGCAGAAATGGCGAAGCTTACTGGAAAGATAAGAAATCAACTTTTTAACAAACGAATGGAAATGGTTTGTTGAATATTTGCAAACAAACTTTAAACAGATAAGAACATTGGCAGGATTATTGTAATAACCTGCCATTTTATAAGAGTATATACTTAAAGTAGATGAATAAATGAGAAAATTATTTGGATATGCAGAAAATATTAAAAATTAATTTAAGGAACCACAGAAAGAGGGGAAAGGAAGTCAAGTTTAGTAAAATTATTGAAATGTATACAACTGAATATCATAAATAATATATATATTAAAAAACCAACAACAAAAAACCCAGAATGGGTGGAAAATGAGGGCACCATCTTGTCCTTAGCTTCCAACATCAAAATATCTTGAGCAGTCCCTACTCATAACCTGCCGTTCTACTTTAATTTTCCTTTTCTACTTGCACAAACTCTTATCAGTTCAGTGATGTCTAGATACAACAGATAAGTGTTGGATGAAAGAACATTCCTTTTTTTCTGTTTTTCTTTTTTGCTGAAATCTGCCAGGGTGTCTATCTTGAAGTGTCTAGGAAAAAAGAGAGAAAACTCTACCGTTGCAGTGATTACAATCTCTTGCGCTCCGCCTCTTATCAGATCAAATTAGCATTTGTGACACCCTACCTAAAATAGCCAACTGTCATCTTCAGAGTGATCTTAATTATAAAGGGAATTATCATTACCGAGGTGGTCTGCAAGAACACAGTTTGCAGCTCGGGAAGAAACGAGAAGATTAATTAGCTGGGGGTTTTTCCGTCAGCCACTTTGAAGATGAAAGGTGCTAAGAACCATTACCCATTATGGCGAGATAAGAACACTAACATTTCCCCATCTCAGTTTAAAATCTTGAAGTAATCTCAGGCAACAGAGGGAAATGCTATTGCTTCGTCTCTTTGGGCCAAATACACCTCAAGGGATGTCTTCTGGGACAATAGGAAGGACTAAGCTCTGAGGATCGGTGAAAGGCTGTTGGCTTTCCCATAACCCTTGGGGAAGACAGAAGGGAGAACACCGGAATCATGAACACATTTTCATGCCAGGGCAAAGCATCATTGAATGAAAGTCAGGCCAGCACCACTGCTTTGGGTCTGTTGTGGACCTCTCGCCATTCTTCATTGAATGACCCTGTGTTATAGCTGCATGAGAGATGGAGAATCTACTTTCTCTACTGTGCAATAAACAAAAATCTGCCTTATTCCCTTATGGGGCACACAAGAGCCCTTATAGAGTCCTTTGTAGGTTCTCCATCAGTCATAGAAAATAACAAGAGGCCAACCAGAGAATATTGAGAAGCAAAGCAGCTAGTAAGCCTGATCTTTATTGAAACTGTTGCAACAGGGTGCTCCCCTCACACACAGGAAAGGAGGAGGGCCCAGAACAATGGTGTGCAAGGCCTTATATAGACATTTTAAATTCCCTTCCCTGGAGCTCAAGGCCACCCCTCCATACATCATACATACATCACAGAAGGGGTGTAACCCAAGACCACCCCCCACAAACATCATACCTACATCACAGAAAAGGTGATCTACAACAGAAATTTAAATGTTGTTGTTTTTCCTGTGTGCCAGGTTATCTGATAATGCCCGATCTGATTGCCTTTCCTGGCAGTCTGGCCATTTCTTTGAGATGGTGATTTCCCAATTCCTGAGTCAATGGGAAGGTTCCCCCACCCCCTTCCTCCTTGCAGAGAAAACATTTGGTCAGCCTGGGAATCAAAATGGTTTCAGGGCTGTTTTCCTGTGCTGCTTCAGACATGTGGTTTATATATTTATGCACATGTTTGCTTGGTACATTTATGAACACTTATTTTATATATATAAGACCTTCAATTAATTATTTCAACGGCATGCTTATTTTTATAGATCACCATCCCTTTCTCAAGGGACGTGGGTGGCGCTGTGGATTAAACCACAGAGCCTAGGACTTGCCGAACAGAAGGTCGGCGGTTCGAATCCCCGCGACGGGGTGAACTCCCGTTGCTCGGTCCCTGCTCCTGCCAACCTAGCAGTTCAAAAGCACGTCAAAGTGCAAGTAGATAAATAGGTACCGCTCCGGCGGGAAGGTAAACGGCGTTTTCGTGCGCTGCTCTGGTTCACCAGAAGCGGCTTAGTCATGCTGGCCACATGACCCGGAAGCTGTACGCCGGCTCCCTCGGCCAATAAAGCGAGATGAGCTCCGCAACCCCAGAGTCGGCCACGACTGGACCTAATGGTCAGGGTTCCCTTTACCTTTACAGGTGTATATTAAAGTGCTCATTAGGTCCCTGTTGAAAGGAATGCAATGAATGAGTGTGTGTGTGTGTGTGTGTGTGTGTGTGTGTGTGATGCAGGTGAAGATGTTCCTCTCCAGCCAAGGCCATGACTTCTGTGCCGCATCTGCAATAGATGAGCTAGCTCAGGAGCCAAACATTTTAAGCTTGCATCCAGCATTCCGAACATTTTATGGAAGCGTCTTTTCCCCTTTCCCTTTCGCCATCAAATTCTCTTATGCAATGTTAAACATAAGTAGAAAACCAAACAAAGGCAGTGGGGTGGATTTTGAGATATTAAACATCATAGGTAAATTGCTATTCTTAGCATTCTTCCTCATAGGCCACCCGCATACCGCCGAGTAAATGAAACTGCATGGTACCTGAAATACAATTTGTTATGCCCTGGGCTTCCATTGCTTAATTTTGTATGAAAATGTCAATTGCTAAGTAACCATTTGCAATGTTTTGGGTTTCTTTAGAAAAAGCAGAATCAAACATCTTGCTAGAAATTTGTATCACATTTTGAGCAATGTACTGGATCTTATATGAGTTGTACAGGAAAGCTCTGGGGTATTACACACACACACACACACACACACACACACACACACACACACCCCTTCTATTTATAAGGAGCCTATGATCCATGTAGCTTAGAAATGTCAACTCGGACTGGGAGCAGATCTCCAAGATCTTGGGCAGAGATTTGGTGATGGCTGCTTTGACAGATTTAGAAAGGGATTATGCAAGAGAAAGTTAGCTCAGTCGATAAGGCGTGAGACTCCTGATCTCAGGGTCATAGGTTTGAGCCCAGGTTGGGCAAAAAAGTTTCCTGCATTGCAGGGGATTGAACTAGATGGTCCCTGATGGTCCCTTCCAACTCAAGAATTATATGACTCAATCAAGGGTTACTAGCCATATATTGCTTATGTTACATGCGAGTCATTGCCTTGACTGGAGAGGAACATCTGCATCAGATTCAGTCTTTAATTTCAACTGGGGCTGCTTTATTGAGTATTTTAATTATGATTGTTAATATTTCAAAGATAGTTTTTATACTTGTCAACCACTTAGAAGTCTATTTTTGCATTGGTTGGTATATAAAAGAATCATTAATAATATAGTGCCCTTTGTGTATTGCTCTTGTAAAGGAGACCTCACATAATGGAATGATGTTAAAAGTTCCTGCAATGGAATCCCTGATCTGGACCTTGTGCAGAGTAGAAAGGAATGAGGTCTCCAAAAATCCAACATCTAACCTTTTTCGCCGCATTTGCCAGAGTGAAACCTCCTGTGTCTTATGCAAACTTCTGTTTGCAAAAAGTTTTCAAACGCAGTGCATGCAAACATTACATTTATGCATAGTAAACTTATTTCTTTAACAAGCAAGGTGCTGCTTATGGCATCAGGCACAATCCCCTATAGTGAAGAAGCCTACATACAAGCAACTGAGGACACTAATGGGTGCAACATCAGCTGTACTGTCCGATGCTGTTGCAGGACCAGGAGATTCCTCCTTCTAGTGAAGAGAGCTGACATTTAGCCTGCCATATGTAGGTACATTAGATTCTATGTCTGCCTTTGCATCGTAGCACATCTTTCAAGTGCCGCCTTTCAGCTCATTTTGTAATCAAAGCGTCTGATCCCAGGCAAATGCAAACCTAGATTATGAATTTGGATAAAGACAACTTTCATACACTGAAGAAAGCTCAATAGATGGAAAATGGATTGTTTTCCTTCAGTGATTATTTAATTCCACAGATCAGAGAATTGCTATGGGCACGGAGAGATCCTCCCCTGCAATGCTTTGAGCGCGGGTATTTGTCAAGAGACTTGCAGAACTGTTCATCCAGGACTAATAAACAACCTGATTAACATTATGGGGATTCTTGCCTGCTTCTGAAAAATCTGTCCAAACTTTCATAGGCTAGTCAACTTCACTTTATAATATTCTCTGCACAATCCATTGGGAACAACAGAAACCTGGATTATTGGTTGAGATAGAGAAAAATTCTCCATCCACCTTTCCAGGCCGTTTTCAGAATATGCACAATATTACGCAGGGATAATATAAATGCTGTGGTCTAAACCACTGAGCCTAGGGCTTGCCAATCGGAAGCTCAGAGGTTTGAATCCCCACAACAGGGTGAGCTCCCATTGCTCTGTCCCAGCTCCTGCCAACCTAGCAGTTCGAGAGCAAGTCAAAGTGCAAGTTGATAAATAGGTACCGCTCCAGCGGGAAGATAAACAGCATTTCCGTGCGCTGCTCTGGTTTCGCCAGAAGTGGCTTAGTCATGCTGACCACATGACCCGGAAAAACTGTCTGTGGACAAACATTGGCTCCCTTGGCCAGTAAAGCGAGATGAGCACTGCAACCCCAGAGTCGTTCACTACTGGACTTAACTGTCAGGGGTCCTTTACCTTTACCTTTTTAATATAAATTAGTCAACACGTCCATGCAATTTCAGATCTGCATAGGTAGCAATAGACAGTAGAAAATAGACAGTTTTGACCCCTGAGAGGTTCTCCACTAAAATGAGGAAGAACGTTTATGCCATAATAAATTTGTTAGTATTTACGGTGCTGGTGCTGTTGTTTTTGTTGCTTTTGTTAAAATTACACTATGATAAAAACACTCTGGCAAATTTAAAATGCTTTTACAAAAAGCAGGGTGGTGCAGGGCAGGGTTCAAATGAGAACTCATTATGTAGAGTTTATAATATAGTAGGGAGTCAGAGATTGCACCTTGTCTGCACATTCAGGCAAACGTCTTCTAGCAGACAGTGAAATTTTGGATTTGCTGAGGGGACATGTAAAACCTAATTTTTGTAGGCCTGAATATCCTGTTCGTGTCCCAGATTATTTTTATCTTTGATTTTTAAGTTGTTTGTTCTTGGAAAGACGATAAAGTCCCTACCAGAGAAGAATGGCAGATCAAGATAATGAATTATGCCGAAATGGCTAAAATGACTGGAAGAGTCAGAAATCAGGAAGAAAGACCAACATTTTAATAAGGAATGGGGAAAATTTATAACTTATCTTAAAGACCATTGTTAAACAGTTAAAATCGTTGGTAGGCTTGGAATATCACTTGTAGCTTAATGGTGAATTTTGGACACAATGGAGATGAAAAGATTTGGATTATTATAAAAGATGCAGGAGGACATGATTAACAATAGGATCCACGAAGGGGAGGAGGGAAGTCCATGAGATTCTTTGGAGTCTTGTTTTATTTTATAGGTTTGATATGTGACTGTAAAATTTTAATCTGAAAAACTTACTTAAAAAGAAGCAGTTCCCTTAGAATTCAATGGGGCTTCCTTCTGAGTATTATTGAACCCTACACTAGAAATCAGCAACATTTAAGTCTTTACATAAGAAAGGACAGAAGCAGAACGGGTGGAGGCCACACAATGTTTCTCCCAGCAGAGAAGCAACTGTGACAAGCAGGGACACTTCTGAACCAATGAGATACATTTCGGTTTAGCTAGGCGTTAAGTATTGGTACAACTGCAGACAGTGCCTTTGCAGTAGAGGAGGTTGAGGAGAAAACCAAAACAACTTGACCACACCTGTATGTTCTCCCTGGTCCTGCCAGGTCCAGGGTCCACCAACCACCACTGTCTGATGACTAACAGGTTCCTCCTCTCTACACCAAAGAAAGCAAGCTAGGAGTGAGGCTTGAGAAAGAGTCAAGCCACTGATAGCCAGCTAGGCCATTGAACATCAGACAGGTTGATCACCCTTCCTGACATCTTCTGCCACTGATGTGGTACACTTTGGTTTCCTGACTCTCCACTCCTATCTGAGCACTTTCTGAAGTTCTGAAGACCAACTTTCTCCTGCTTAGTGCCCTCCAGATGTTTAGAACTACAATTCCCACCATCCCTGGTCATTAGCTGCAGTTGATGTGGGTTGTAGTCCAAAAGTTCTGGAGGTACCAGGTTGGTGAATGCTGATACAGATTAACAGATGTGACCAATCTATCATTTGTAAGGACAATGGGACCCCGCAATGCTGGCAGAACCATAACAGAATGTTAGGTCTGCACAATTAATGTGGATCAAAGCACTCTTTTGCTCTAGTTTAATGAATTTGTGGTTTTGAGAGTAACAGGGAAGTGAACTGAAAAACATTGGGCAGGAGAAATATTAGCAGGAAGGCAAGTAAAAACCCCATAAACAAAATCAGAACAACCGTTCAATAAAGACTGGACATAATCTAACTGCCGTGTAATATTTGTGCAAGTAAATAAAAATACATGCTCAATAAACAGGTCACCTGGAGGAACTATTAAACATATAACATATTTGAGGAGGGCTCATTGAATACCCTAGCAGAATTATAGCAGTTTTCCAGCTCTGGATTCAAATAGCTGTGCATTAACTGGTAGCGTGCGTGCATAGGATTTTAATGTGTTGTGTTGCGGACATTATGTCTAAAGCAAACACCTTTTGATAGTGTGACTCTGGCTTCTTCTTTTAAAAAAGTGGGTCTGCATTTAAATTTCCCCTATTGAAATTTGTCTTTCTGATAAATAGAATTTCAATAATAGGCTTATTTGAACTATTGAAGCATGAAAGGCGGAAGCTCCTGCTAATCACAGACTAACAATCAGAGCTCTGCCTCTTACGAGACGGTGCCTCTAATAAACGGAAGAGTATTTAAAAGGAAACCGAGGGGCTTATTTTGGCCCTGCTTAAAGGTTCACCTGTCATCTGTCAAAGCTTTCCATAGACCCAAAGAGGAAAGCAAAACATTTCTGTTCTTTCTTTGTGAAAAAACAAAACAAAAATCAAAACTTCTTCTCTTCTTTTCTTTTTTACTTTAAAGCCTCATAAGTTCAAACAAAGCCGAACAGGCAATTGAAATCGCCATCATTGTGTAGCAAGGCCCAGGTGGAAAATACCGGGGCCAGCAATTTTGTTAGTCGAGGGATGTTAGGAGGTAGGCAGCGAAGTCCTATCTCTGGCAGGATGCGTTTGGGGTTAAACGTTTTCGACTCAAAGCCTCTCTGTGGCGTGCCATCGCTTTCTACCTTAGAGCCTCTGAATGCATAATGGGCTGCCATGATTTCTAAAGGGATCAGGAAGTAACTATTTAATGAGGAGCAAGACGACAACCTTTGTATTTCAAATTTCACTTGCTTTACAGTCAACTTCAGCCAGCACATCCACAGAGCTGGGCTCCTGCCCAGGAAACAGACAAAATGGAATCTCGTTTATTTCCTTCCCTTAAGGAAATGTTCACCGATTCTCTGCAGATAATGATAGCGGTAATAGTAATCATCATCACCATCAGCTGTCCTTTGTCTACATTCAGTGGTCCTGATCTACAGAAAACCAGGCATTTTTACATCACATCACATGAGTTACAGCTATATTGTCTCAATGGGCAACAGCCATTAGGGCTGGGCGATATTATTGATATATCGTCCAAAACTGGTTTGAAGTCCATATCGTGATATTGGTTTCATAATTTTTGACCTGGCAATATATCACGAATCATGATGCGTGCTAGGGCTGGGCGATATATCGTCCAAAACCGGTTTGAAGCCCTTATTGTGATATTGATTCTTGCATCGATTGATATTTGTCCCTGACCTGAGTGCAATATTGTGATACTGGTTTCATGATTTTTGTAAAAGGCGAAAGATTTATACGATCTGAGAAGAAGCCAGAGTATAATGGTGGTTTCATGATTTTTGACCTGGCAATATATTGCAAATCATGATGTGTGTGTTTGTGTGCTTTGCAAAAATCACAATGTGGGGAAAACCATGAAGCCATCCAATGCTTCTATGTCGCTCCATCCTTATTTCAGACATCATGTTATATCGGCATATTGCAATGTTTAGCTGGTGATATATCATGATGTTAAAAAATGGACATTGCCGAGCCTGCCCAGCCATCACAGGGTACAAACCACCTCTACAGATGTTTCTGTAGAAAAGTGTTCATTTGATATGTACAGTTCAGCTATTATGTACACAAGTACACACACCCAATGAATGTTACATGTGAATGACTTTCCAAGTCAGCTATTTGCATACAGATATACACAGATTATGCACTTATGCAATGTAACATATTAACCGCCTATTTCTCTTAATGCCTGGAGAGGGATACAATTATACTAGCATTCTACCCTGAAGGAAAACTTCCATTTCAGTTAATCTAAATTGCAAAAACTGAGACTCACCAATATACATTTTGTTTTGAGCAATTCTTGGGTCAGTAATGCTACCCTAGGGATGCGGGTGGCGCTGTGGATTAAACCACAGAGCCTAGGACTTGCTGATCAGAAGGTCGGCGGTTCAAATCCCCGCAACGGGGTGAGCTCCTGTTGCTCTGTCCCTGCTCCTGCCAACCTAGCAGTTCAAAAGCACGTCAAAGTGCAAGTAGATAAATAGGTACCACTCCAGCAGGAAGGTAAACAGCGTTTCCGTGCGCTGCTCTGGTTCGCCAGAAGCAGCTTAGTTATGCTGGCCACATGACCTGGAAGCTGTATGCCGGCTCCCTCGGCCAATAAAGCGAGAAGAGCTCCGCAACCCCGGAGTCGGCCACGACTGGACCTAATGGTCAGGGGTCCCTTTACCTTTACTTAATGCTACCCTGATAATTCACACTTGCTGTTTCTGAAACGGGGCTATTTTTTCAATGCTCTCCTTAGATATTCTCACAGATGGCCATTCTCAATCATTGTTGACCTCAGAGAACATGTCGTAACATTATTATTTTAAAAAAAAATGCTTCCAGTTGTTGTTTTTTATTAGTGACTTATTAGTTTAACTTACCCCATCCTTTTATAACCATTTGCCAAAAGGGGGAAGACTGCTTTCTATTACAGCCAAATGTAGTTGTCCCTGATGACTTTTAATAGCTGCTTCTTTCTACAATTTAACAGCCATTAATTATCTCTGTGTGTGAGTCTCCTCCTCCTCTAGCTCAATTCCGGAGCTTATCCAAAGATTCCTCATCTACCTTAGCAGACAGGTCTGTGGAATTTGTTTTCGGTTCTCCGTGAAATCAGGTAAACTTAGTCTTAAATTGTACAGATGAGCAACTGAGTCCAACTACCACATAATGAATTGCTTGACTAATTTCCTCTGAAAAAAGAAACACATATCCATATGACCCTTTGCTCTCCTGATAAGAAATAGATTTAAATAACAAAAAAACTTTCATGAGTTCAATTGAGTATAACTTTTCAATAACTTGAGTAACTGTTGCAGGAAGGGGAACTTCCTATCTTTCCTTAACATCTATAATCTCAGGTTCATTTGCTTCCTCTTTTACATTGTCCATGTTGTTGTTGTTTAGTCGTTTAGTCGTGTCCGACTCTTCGTGATCCCATGGACCAGAGCACGCCAGGCACCCCTGTCCTCCACTGCCTCCCGCAGTTTGGTCAGACTCATATTTGTAGCTTCGAGAACACTGTCCAACCATCTCGCCCTCTGTCGTCCCCTTCTCCTTGTGCCCTCCATCTTTCCCAGCATCAGGGTCTTTTCCAGGGAGCCTTCTCTTCTCATGAGGTGGCCAAAGTATTGAAGCCTCAGCTTCACGATCTGTCCTTCCAGTGAGCACTCAGGGCTGATTTCCTGAAGAATGGATACGTTTGATCTTCTTGCAGTCCATAGGACTCTCAAGAGTCTCCTCCAGCACCATAATTCAAAAGCATTGTCCATATTTACTGTCAATACTGTGATGGTGGTGGAAATCTAAAAGTGATTCTTCTGTCTTTATCCAACACCCTACCAGGCACTTGTTGGCAGGATGGAAGTCAGCGTAGAGCGTGTTATTCTATTCCTCTGTCCTTTCTGGTTGGTTTCTAAAGAAATAAGAAATAAATCATGATTTCTCTCCTCTTTGGAATAATGGCAGGGATATAGTGGGTTGATTTGTTCGCTATTTTTCTAAGTCATATGGTGGTTTCACCCTTGAAGCCCTAGTGATGAAACAAACTCCACACACAAGACATTGAAGATGACCTTTTACTTGCAGGATGGCTTTAACAAGTAGTATTACTTGTATATATCCAGTCCAATACAATGTGTTTCTCTCCCTTGAGCCCAAGAGAGGGTCTTCTTGCTTGCCAAACTACTTTGAAGCAGTCTATAAATTATAGCTTGTCTGTCCTCACCAACTCCTCCAAACCTGTTTAGGGAAGTTTTTAATGTTTGATGTTTTATCGTGTTTTTAATATTCTGTTGGGAGCCGCCCAGAGTGGCTGGGGAAAGCCAGTCAGATGGGTGGAGTATAAATAGTATATTAGTAGTAGTAGTAGTAGTAGTATCATCATCATCCTCCTCCTCCAGGCAGCATGTTCTTGGAATCTCCACACTCAGCAAAATAACATTCAGCAAAACTCCACACACCGCAAAACAGCGAACCACCCAACCTCCAACTCCCAACCCTCCTTTCACTACATAAGACACACACATGCTCATTTTTAAAGAACGTTAACCAATTAACAAGACAATGATTCACCATTTGTGTGACCTTAATTGGAGTCACAAGATTTTGTATCACATAGGTGTGTCCCGTCCCCCCGCCCCACCCCCGTACAAGTTATGCTTTGTAAAATATATTTCCTATCCAATATATTGCCAGTACAAATACTAAAATGATTTAACTGATGTAAATTTTGCTCGGGTTTGAAGATGTGTATTGGGTCCAAGTCTTTATATGGTACACCCCAGCACATCCCAGAGCTCTTGTACCAGCAGGGCCAGGGAAACTGAATTCATTGGGGCAGAAGGTAGGGAGAATCTAATATCAAGTCTCTCTCTCCAATATCTCTCCCTCTACCCTCAGAGACAGAGCTCCAATGAGTTGTATTTGCCTAACTTTACTCAGAGAGTCTCCTGAAGGTTATGACTGAATACCCAGTTCCATTTATTTCCATGGGTACCATCTGTGTCAAACTTAGGTGAATACAACCCAATGTCCTCCCAGCGATCATAGGATTGCATCCATCGAGTTCTAGGTACGGTGGTACCTCAGAAGTCAAACGGAATCCGTTCTGGAAGTCCGTTCGACTTCCAAAATGTTCAGAAAACAAAGCACGGCTTCTGATTGGCTGCAGGAAGCTCTTGCAGCCAATCAGAAGCCGCAGAAGCCCCGTCGGATGTTTGGCTTCCAAAAATAGTTCGCAAAATGGAACAGTCACTTCCAGGTTTGTGACATTCGGGAGCCAAAATGTTCAGGAGCTAAGCTATTCAAAAACCAAGGTACAACTGTTTTTTTTAATATACAACATCATCACTAACAGTTGATGAACTGAACCACACAGCAAGCACACAAAAATAAAATTAAAAGACTTCCATTGCTCTTCCCACTAGTCTTTCTTGATATAAAAATAAAATGTACCTCTGTATCATTTGGACGTTTGCCCATTTTAGCTAGATTATACACACACACACACACACACACACACACATATATATATATATATATATATATATATATATATATATATATATAATAGGTAGGGTAAGTTTTATATCAGAGTATTAATCTTTTTGTCCTTTGGAGATTTCATTGTTACACATTTAGAATCTTCATTATATCATCCTAATGAGAGGTATAACTCTAATTCACAAGAACCACTTCTGGCAATAAAATCTCCCTTTCAGCTATGAAAGGCAGCTGGTCGCAACTCAGAAGCAATCTTACACAAATGTTTGCCTACATTCAGCTTCACTAAAAATACAATTTCCTACACAGTATTATTATTTCAATATTCTACATATTGATCGTGCAGTGATAGTCCTTCATTTCATTTTATCACATTATTTTGTGTTTTCTAACCATTTACTCTCCTTTTATTACAACGCTTCTGTTTTCTTCTCTGGTGGTATTAAGACTTTAAAAGAGGGAGAGAGAGAAAGAGAGCGATCTTAAGGTTTTCCCTCTTCATCTTTTCCTCTATAAGCTGACATACTCAAGTTCGCTTCAGTGCATTGTCTGCCTAGCCTAATCTTCTATTCTAAACATGCATTTCAAGTATTTATTTTTGACTTTCCTTTTCAATTGCAGCCAACCACGAGTACGCTCCATTGTTCTGCTTGCTAATTTTTAATCCCAATACACATTAACCTCTCGCTGTTCAGTTGTCAACCATTTCCTTGTGGGTTCTCCCCCACATTTTATTTTTAAAAAGATGTTTCCCATGATTTTTATAGTAATGTCTTTAGCACGGACAAACACTTGTTGTGTGGCTCTGTATCAGCGACGTATTAAATGCGAGCTAGCCTACCTGCATAATGAAGCAAAAATGTGGAGAGTCTGAATGCAAAACAGTCAGGTTGCTGTTCTTTGCTCTTATCTCTCACTGGATTGTTGATTTTATTTTGATTATATATTTTGTGGTTTTATATATTTTTTAAAAAAAATAATTTAAATTTTATTAACATATAAAACACATACATATACATTTACACAATACACATACACAACACACTACCTTATTTTCATAACATAAAACATACCTACATTATATAATACCTACATATACTGTACGTAAAAGGGACGCGGGTGGCGCTGTGGGTTAAACCACAGAGCCTAGGACTTGCCGATCAGAAGGTCGGCGGTTCGAATCCCTGCAATGGGGTGAGCTCCTGTTACTCAGTCCCTGCTCCTGCCAACCTAGCAGCTCGAAAGCAAAGTGCAAGTAGATAAATAGGTACTGCTCTGGCGGGAAGGTAAACTGTGTTTCTGTGCGCTGCTCTGGTTCGCCAGAAGCGGCTTAGTCATGCTGGCCACATGACCCGGAAGCTGTACGCCGGCTCCCTCGGCCAATAAAGCGAGTTGAGCGCCGCAACCCCAGAGTTGGCCACGACTGGACCTAATGGTCAGGGGTCCCTTTACCTTTTTATACTGCACATATCAACATACCTACACACCTACCCCACACGGACACCCACCAAGTGACTTGAGTTCCAGCCCTTCTTGTTACGCTACTTTATTTTTCCAACTAGCTTATACACATTTCATTATTTCTTTAATCTCTTCTTCTATCTTGACTTTACTCTCCTTTCACTCTAATCATTTTCTGGATTCACTCAATATCTGTCAGAAATTCTACTTTTTCCACATTAATTTTGATGTATTCCTTAAAGATAGCCCACTCCTTATTCGCTTTTTGTACCATATCTCCTCTTATCCTCCCTGTTAGTTCGGCAATATGGAAGTATTCCATCATTTTAGATAACCAGTCTGTTTTAGTTGGGACGCTGCTACTTTTCTAATTTTTGGCAATCCGTAACCTTGCCGCCGTAGTTGCATACATAAATATTGGTCTGTCTGTTCTTTTTATTTCCTCTGACATAATACCTAGGAAAAAGGATTCTGGGTTTTTTTCAAATGAAAATCTAAACATCTTTTTCAGTTCGTTATAGATATTTTCCCAGAATCCCACTATCTCTTTGCACTCCCATCACATATGTAGAAAGGTTCCTGCCCCATTGTTGCATCTCCAACAGACATCACTACAGTTTTTATACATTTTTGCCAGTCTGACCAGGGTCAGGTGCCATCTGTATTGCATTTTCATTACATTCTCTCTTTTTTGGTTTGATTCTATGAACTGCCCTGAGACCTCGGGGTTTCTGGACCATACCTTAAGGACCACCATCAGAGTTGTCCAAAGTGCCTGGAGCTGGCACAATATTGTCTGCATGGAAACATGGAGCAACCCGTGGCAGGTAGTGTCAGGAATGAGCCAGCTCCCAGTGAAGATTTACAGCCAACTGCAGAAAGCAGCCAGGAACAGGGAGGCTCAGATGTTAGTCAGGCAGGGGAGAGCCAGCAGCTGCAGACTTCGGCTCTTTCTGACCTTGACAGGCAGGATGATAAGGCAGTAGCTGAGAGCAGGCTAGAACACAGCCCAAGCTCACAGGAAGCACAAATAGACATGAATAGACTCAGCCTCTCAACACAGGAAGAGGTTGGAGCTGATCCACTAAGTCCGAAGAGTCAGTGAATGGGAGGGCTGCTAGATAGGAAGCAAAACAAGAGACATAAGCGTCGTAAGTTCAATATATTCTGTCGACACCGGAAGGAGTCTTCAGTAATGGTGCCGGAGGCTTTTTCAGAGCTGTCTGGAGCGAACTGTTTGTTTTTGCAATAAATGCTCCTTTTAATTACCTACGCTTACTGTGTTATCAAGCTGGAAACCTGGACTCCTGACATGTAGTCATAGCAAGTCATAGAATCATAGAGTTGGAAGGGAGCATGAGGATCACCTAGTCCAACACCCTACAATACAGGAATATTTGGGTCCAATGTGGGGCTCAAACCAATGACCCTGAGATTAAGAGTCTTATGCTCTGACAACTGAGTAGAGCTGATCAGCATCTAAAATACAGCACGGAATAAGGCTGCCCATGAAATGGATATTTTTTTTACACCTATGTTTTTTGCAGGCAAATCTTGGACAAGATGGAGATTTTCCATGAGATGCTGACCGTCGCCTGATGAATTTTGAGATGTCTTTCTGAAATACAGCAGCCTTCAAATGCCTGCGCAGTTTTTAAGCTGTCCTTAATTTAAGAGCTAGACTAAACCAATTATCGCGAACATCAAACAGTGTGCAGGAATCTATTCATTAAGCACTTTTCTTTTCCTTCTTTTGTAAAGTGACTCCTGGCTTTATTAGCATAGAGTCTCACTTTAATTGGGTACTAATGATGGTGCCTTTGCACAGGAATAGTCACTGCTGCTATCTTGGGGGCAAGTAAACATCTAAATAGGGCTAGAATCTCAGGTTAACGGACTCATTATTAAAAGGATAAACAATTACAGTGTCAGGGACTCCCTTAAATCAGCCTTGGGAGCTTAACATTTCCAAATATATCAGAACAAAGCCAGTGCAATTAACATACCCTTACATATTATTATTTTTCAAATGAAATACCACTGCTTTGCTATGACTTTCTCACAATGACCTCTAAAATCCATGTTGCAAATTTCACAGGGATGCATTATTTATTTCCAACGACACTCAGCTTCATTTTTATCTTTTTTACACTGTCCTAAGAAACACCTCAAGTGAATGCAATCCACTTTTAAGTGCTTGACGCTGACAGACCAGCGGCCTTCCATGAAGGTTGCTCAAACAAGCTTCTCAACATATTTAATTAAGACACAAGACACCTCTGGGTGCCAATTTTCGCAGTGACTTCCATAATCACTTAACAATGATTAAGAGTGCCGCTGCATCTTTATTTGAATACGAGAAGATTCTGAGTAGCGGAGAGAAAAAGACTGACATCTTTATTTCTCCATCTTGAGATCATAAACACCTTTATTTCTCAATCTTGAAGTCTATCCCAGGGACTTTCCCTGTTTTACTCAGAAGACTTGTTTCCATGTTTGCAAATTCAAGAATATTCTCCAGTCATTGCTATCCCCTTGATATGATAAAGGAACAATCCCAAGCTCAGTGACAGAGTACTGTTACAAGCTTTGGTTGCTTCCTCCTCTCTCTGCTGAGCAATAACAACAACAACAACAACAACAACAACAACAACAACAACAACAACAACACCGGGCAACAATTTTTTACTTTTTCAATGTTGTCTAGATTTCTACAACTGATTTAGGGTATTTTTGCACTGCTGAATCAGGAAATGGCATCCGTTTCTCTCCATCAGGTCAGGTTTTTCTGTTATGGTGATTTGAAAAAAATCAGATCTTGTGACAAAATCGATTACATTTTTCTGGCATTATCAGCTGATTTTTGTCAACACATATCATCCTAAATATGTTTTTAAGAGAAAAAATGTTTTTCCAAAAACATATATTGATTACCTGATAGAAACATTGATCACTGTAAACTGAATGGTGGGCATTGATAAAGGTAAGTACACGTAAATTGCATGTTGCTTCACCATTTTTCAAACTTCAGGGCTTGAACTTCCGTTTCTTGGACCTCCTGGAATGCTTAGCGGCAGGGAGGTCTCTCTTCAGAGTCCAACAGTAGTCAGACATCATGACTGCATCCCAGCGACCCTGATACCTGGTCTCCATCTCTTTCATGTCCTGATGGAATCTCTCCCCCTGCCCATCACTCATTGAACCCAGGTTCTCAGGAAACCGGTCCATATGTGAAAATAGGTAGTGCATCTTGACGCTCATGTTGCAGCCCAGGTTTCTGAAAGCAGTCAGCATGTTGTTGACAAGTTCCGCGTTTCTGGCCTTATTGTTGCCAAGAAGGTTCTTCACTACCAGAACAAATGCCTTCCACGCTTCCAGTTCCACTTCGTTCATTGAGTTTCCGAACTCTGGATCTCTGATGAGCTGACAGATCTGAGGACCGTCAAAGATGCCAGCTTTCAACTTCTCCATGGTCAATCCTGGAAAAGCCTGGCACAAGTAAGTGAAGCAGTCACCATTCTTGTCCAGAGCCTTGGTGAACTGCTTGATTAAGCCAAGCTTGATGTGCAGCGGTGGGAAGAGTATTCTGTCTCTGTCCACCAGAGGGTCGTTGATGACGTTCTTTTTTCTGCAAGGCACCAATTCCTCCTGCACAGGCCAGTCCTTCTTCATGTAATGCTGAGCACAGTCCCTACTATCCCACATGCACAGAAAACATGGGTACTTGGTGAAGCCAGACTGTTGTCCCAACAAAAAGTTCACCATCTTCAGGTCAACACAAATAAACCACTTATGCTGATCATAACCAATTTTCTCCAGCACATATTTCACCGCTTCATAGTTCTCCTTCAGTGTACTCGAGTGAGCCAGGGGTATAGAGGCAAACTGGTTGCAGTTGTGTAGCAGAACACATTTCAGTGATGGCTTGCTGCTGTCAATGAACAGTCTCCAGTCTTTGGGTTCGTACTGTGGCACTCCAAGCTTGAGCAGAAGCTGCGCAATATCTGCACAGTACACCAAGTCCTCTTCCGAGAAAAAATAGTTACTCTTGATGCCTGTTGCGGAAGAAGCTGATGCGAGCATTGTCAGAGAGGAGGTTTTTCTCCTTCAATCTGGATGCCAACAGTTCGGCAGAGTGCATTGACAAGCTGAGGTCACGAACTAGATCATTCAACTCCTTTTGGGAAAATGGATGTGGAGCATCATCTTCAAGAACCTGTTCTTCTTCTTTGTGTCCTTCAACACTGGAGGCATCTTCGTCACTAATGTCAGGAAGTTCTCCAAAGACAGGCACTGGAATTTTATCACAATGAGCTACAGGATGACGTGCTGATTGAAGATCAGGATACTTGAGGCTGCTCTGGTTCTTTCTGTTGACCCCAGTCACATCAACAGCGCAGAAGTAGCAATCAGTGACATGGTTTGTCAGCTCCCTCCAAACCATGGGAATTCCAAAGTTCAGACTCCTCTTGCCATTGGTCCACCCACGTAGAGTCTTGGTGCATGCCTTGCACACCATATGTGGCGCCCAAGCTTTATCCTGGTCACCAAGTTTAATACCAAAATAACTTTATGCTTTGCCGCACCAATTTATGGAAGATTTTGAGGTTTTATGACTTCAAACTGATCCCTTTTCGACAGAATCACCCAGAACTATCGGACCTGAATACTTCTTGTCATTAAAATAATCATTTCCTATCAAAACAATTATTCGACATGGCATTTTACCCCCACCAACTTCTTCTAAAATGCTCCACACAAGCATACATGTGAACAAAAACGTAAAAAAACGGCATGTGGCCATAGCTCAAAAACCTGACCTGATTGAGCAAAACCAATGTGATTTTTGGATTCAGCGCATCAGATTCGTCCTAAATCATCTGAAAAAACGCAGACAACAAATTTGTTGTTGACCAGTGTAATTTATTATTTATACCCCACCTGTCTGGCTGGGTTTCCCCAGCCACTCTGGGCAGCTTCCAACAGAATATTAAAAACACAATAGAGCATCAAACATTAAAAACTTCCCTAAACAGGGCCACCTTCAGATGTCTTCTAAAAGTGAGATAGTTGCTTATTGCCTTGACATCTGATGGGAGGGCGTTCCACAGGGCGGGCACCACTACCAAGAAGGCCCTCTGCCTGGTTCCCTGTAACCTCACCTCTCGCAGCGAGGGAACCACCAGAAGGCCCTCGACGCTGGACCTCAGTGTCCGGGCAGAACGATGGAGGTGGAGACGCTCCTTCAGGTATACTGGGCCGAGGCCATTTAGGGCTTTCAAGGTCAGCACCAACACTTTGAAACGTACTGGGAGCCAGTGTAGGTCTTTCAAGACCGGTGTTATATGGTCTCGGCGGCTGCTCCCAGTCACTAGTATAGCTGCCGCATTCTGGATTAGTTGTAGTTTCTGGGTCACCTTCAAAGGTAGCCCCATGTAGAGCGCATTGCAATGCAGGAATCTCAAGCATTCCAGTTAATTGCAGTCTCCCAGTCACCTTCAAAGGTAGCCCCATGTAAAGCGTGTTGCAGTAGTCCAAGCGGGAGATAACTAGAGAATGCACCACTCTGGCGAGACAGTCTGCAGGCAGGTAGGGTCTCAGCCTACGTACCAGATGGAGCTGGTAAACAGCTGCCCTGGACACAGAATTAACCTGCGCCTCCATGGACAGTTGTGAGTCCAAAATGACTCCCAGGCTGCGCACCTGGTCCTTCAGGGGCACAGTTACCCCATTCAGGACCAGAGAGTCCTCCACACCAGCCTTCCCCCTGTCTCCCAAGAACAGTACTTCTGTCTTGTCAGTGGCAAAAGCCCGTGGGGTTCCAGATCTGTGGTCCTTTAGAGAACTGAGACACAGCATTAAATGGGTCTTACGCCTGATCCAGCAGGACTCAGATGCTGATATGCTTGTTGGCGCAGAACAACATTTCGCTCAAGAGAAAGGTTGAAAGTCTTCCTCCACTTTGCTTTGCTCTGGAGTTATGGTTGAGACATACATGCTGGTACTAGGAGAAAAGGGGCAACCACAACGAGACCTATGCGGCACAGTTTTCACCCCCAAAAATTCACACTAACTCCTCTGTGTTTCCAGTTATTAGAATTCAGCACTGTCCCCAATGCCTTCATTTGATCTCCACTGCCTTTCTGAAACAGATACAGTGGTACCTTGGGTTAAGTACTTAATTCGTTCCAGAGGTCCGTTCTTAACCTGAAACTGTTCTTAACCTGAAATTGTTCTTAACCTGAAGCACCACTTTAGCTAATGGGGCCTCCTGCTGCTGCTATGCCACCAGAGCACGATTTCTGTTCTCATTCTGAAGCAAAGTTCTTAACGCGAGGTAATATTTCTGGGTTAGCGGAGTCTGTAACCTGAAGCATATGTAACCCGAAGCGTATGTAACCCGAGGTACCACTGTATCTGGTTGTAGGACAGATGTTAGGAATCGCATCATGTTTTCCACTGGGCTGACTTTTTGTGTATAGGAATAGGAAAGGTGTGTCGGGTGAAGCAAATTGGACTGAGATGAGCTTCAGCTCAAATGTCATACGGCATTAGTTTCGACCAACGCTGGTAGAATTAAGCCACTTTCGGAGACCTTTTTGATTACAGTGGTACCTCGGGTTACATACACTTCAGGTTACATACGCTTCACCTTACAGACTCAGAAATAATACCTCAGGTTAAGAACTTTGCTTCAGGATGAGAACAGAAAACATGCTCCGGCGGCGTGGCAGCAGCAGGAGGCCCCATTTGCTAAAGTGGTGCTTCAGGTTAAGAACAGTTTACGGTTAAGAACAGACCTCCGGAACGAATTAAGTTCTTAACCCGAGGTACCACTGTACTGCAAATTTACCGTTTGGCTGTTTTCGCATGCTTAAAAAAATTATCTTTATATATCCTAGCCTGTGATGCCCTGAAGCATCACACTTGAGCAAATGCAATCCCTGTAAGTATATCTGTTAACACAAAATAGATCCTTAATACTTTAGCACAGCAGGGCTTGTCTACCTGCACAAATCACTTAATAAATCCCGCTGAGCAAATTAATGGGGTGCAGCATTCTGTCCTACCGTGAACCCAACCCATGCAATGTAGCAAGAGCCCTGCTGGATTGTTTCAAAAGCCTAGCTATCCCAACACCTCATTTCCATTCGGTGGCCAACCGGATGCCTCTGCGAAGCCCACAAGCAGATAACCCTCTCCTGATGTTGCTGTTCAATTACCGGGGGGGGGGGGGGGGTCTTTAAAGTTATATTACAAATATTATGCCTGAATGTATCCTTTCAACTTGGCAGCTCAGGGAAGTTACCTAGCATTAAAAATAATATGAAATCATCTCCTTTCCCAGTTTCCTCCATTCCAAAGCTATTTTCCCCTTGAAAAGGGACTCCAGGAACTTCCCAGAGGTGACAATTGCTGGGCTCATTGTCAGCCAAAGAAAGCCAAATCTCATCACCTGACTCGCCTCAGGCTCCAGACATGCAAAGGAACTTCTATTGTACTTTTGGGTGGTGGGTACTTAAGACATATTTGTCTATGCTAATCTTATACCTGAGTCTTGCCCTGCCATGTCTGCTTATGCTAATCTTGTATCAAGGACTTGTCTGGACATGTTTGCCAAGGTTAACCCCCTCCCCTTTTTGTGACATGTCAGTGATGTAGCGGTGATGTAGCAATGACGTTGTATGAACTGTATTCTGGGATATGGTGGGAAAGTTTTAAAAATATTTGTCACCTCATCCTGGGGGTTCAAATTTGCTCTTTGAACCTATTGCACAATAAACTTTGGTCTACAGCTATTTGCTCCGGTTGGCTGGAATCCTTCCTCTATTCCGCAGGGACCCGTGGGCTCTGCCCGACGAGCTGGGTGACTGAGCAGCCTCGCACCTAGATTTTTCCGTAACAAGAGGCAGATTCTTGATGCCAGCAAAGCTCAGATGCTGACAGGAGGAGAAGAAGCAGGCATAAGGAGAGGACAGTTAGCAGTGGAAGGCAGAGAAGAGGGGGAGAGCAGCTGTGATCTGAGCTCTGAACAAACAGGAGGAGAAAAACAGGGGCAGAGGGACAGGCAGCTGTGTGAGAGCGACAATATGAGTCAGACGTTGGAATGCAGGAAGCATTCTCTCCCAAATCTCGTAGGATCTCAAAAGTTGCTGAGACGTCACATGTTGGAAATGTAAGGAAAAAGAAGGGACTTTTTATCACATGTGGTGGGATTGTAGTGAAATTTAAAAAATCTGGGAAATGATATACAATGAATTGAAGAAAATGTTCGAACTAACATTTGTAAAAAAAGCCTGAAGCATTTTTATTAGGGATTGTAGGAAAAGACCAGCCAAGGAAATTGAAAAACATATTCATGTATGCGAAAATGGCGGCAAAAGTCTTAATAGCACAAGGATGGAAGAATGAAGAAATCACGAGAAAAGAGCAGTGGCAAGGGAAATTGATGGACTATGTGGAACTGGCAAAACTGACGCATAAATTACGCCACAAGGACAACTGTGATTTTAAAGAAGAATGGGAACCCTTTACAAAGTACTTAAAGAAACAACAAAATGAACTGATCTCCTTGGCACGACAGAACACCATGACAGAAACCAGAGCCCATGGAAACACCGTTTACCTTCCTGCCGGAGCAGTACCTATTTATCTACTTACACTGGTTTGCTTTCGAACTGCTAGGTTGGCAGGAGCTGGGACAGAGCAACGGGAGGTCACCCCATCACATGGATTCGAACCGCCGACCTTTTGATCAGCAAGCCCAAGAGGCTCAGTGGTTTAGACCACAGTGCCACCCATGTCCCTTTTACCTTTACCTTTTGTTTGAGAACCCATACATCAAGCCCCAGCCTCTTCAAAATATGCAATGTGTTACCAAAATGATGTTACTAACTCCTCTCAAGAAACACTGAAGTTGTTTTCAGCGATAGGCTTTACAGTCATGCAAAATGCATAGAATTAATCACTTCCGGAGGAGCTTGTGCATTTGACACTATATTGTGGGAAAGTTGGAATATTCACTGACAAACAGGAAACAAAGAGGTTGTGCAAAGTGTACAACATTTTGCATTTGGCAGCTGTTAAATCCCACCAACTTTGACTAACTACCCACACAACAGTCTGCAAATTTGACCTGCGGGCAATAGTTATATTCTGAGTTTTGAGAAAACAGTTTTGGGCCATTTCTTATGTGAATTTGCAATTCTAAATATATTACATGTGCTTCATAATCCTAAAATTGCATCCCAGTACACACAGGGTTGAATCTATCGCTGCAGTTTTATGAATGGATCAGATTCACATTTATTACGTAAGATTTTCCCTCCCCTCCCCCCACCCGTGCACCCTCAAAATCTGCTCCAGAGTGTTGAGGGAGCTTTCCAGAGAAGATTGGGGGGGGGTCACAGGAGCAGCCCTATAGACAACTTTGTTTGGTTTGGCTGCCACATTTCTAGGTGGGACACACCTCTTCCATACAGACTTTATTATACGCTTGTGAAACATGGAACACTTATAAACGCCATCGCCAACTCCTTGAAAGATTGCATCAACAGTGTCTCTGAAAGTTTTTTGTATATCACCTGGGAAGACAGGTGAACTAATGCCAGTGTACTGGAAGAAGCAAAGATCACCAGTGTCGAAGCAATGATTCTTCAACTTGAACTTCGTTGGACTGGTCAAGTTGTGCGGATGCCTGATTATTGTCTTTCAAAGCAACTACTCTGTTACAAACTTAAAAATGGAAAGCGTAATGCTGGTGGTCAACAAAAAGAGGATAAGATGGAGATAGCAATGCAGTCATACCTCAGGTTATGAACACTGTGGGTTGTGTGTTTTCGGGTTGTGGACCATGCCGAACCTGGAAGTACTGGAAAGGGTTACTTCTGGGATTCGGCGCTCGCACATGTGCGGAAATGCAAAATGACATCACGTGCATGTGTAGACGCGCCGAATCACGTCACGCGCGTGTGCAGACATGGTGCTTCAGGCTGCGAACGCTGTGGGTTGCGAACGTGCCTCCCGCATGGATCAAGTTCACAACCCAAGGTATGACTGTATTTGAAGAAGCAAAGATCACCAGTGTCAAACAATGATTCTTCCACATAAGCTTGGTTGGACTGGTCATGATGTTCGGATGCCTGATTACCTTCTTCCAAAGCAACTACTCTATTCCCAACTTAAAAATGGAAAGCGTAATGCCAGTGGACAACCACAAAGGTTTAAAGGCTCTCTCAAGGCAATTTTTAAAAAATGTCATATAAACACCAAAAATTGGGAAACACTGGCCTGCGAGAGCTCCAATTGGAGAACAACCTTTGCCAAAGGTGTCACGGACTTTGAAGAAGCACGAACTCAGGACGAAAGGGAGAAACATGCTAAGAGGAAGGCACGCTTCACAAACCGTCGCCATGATCAACTCCCACTCGGAAACCCATGTCCCCACTGTGGAAGGACATGTGGATCCAGAATTGACCTCCACGTTTGGAGGGCACACCGTTAAGACCATATTCATGGAAGGCAATCTTACTCAGCTACGAGTGATCGCCAAAGAAGGAGAAATGTGTGCTAACTAACACAATGTGTTATGTACAGGTCAAGTTAGCAGGAATTAATTATGTGGCATATTTGTTGTTGTTTGTTTCATTAGAAAAAACAGGTGTTAATGAAACATTGAACAAGGTGCAAAACAACCTGTTATGTTATGCTATGTTATGACTATGACATTAAAAACTAGTGCGGATCCTGATTTCTCAAAAAAAGAAAAAAAAGAGCATTTATCACAACACCAATACAAAAAAAAAGAAAAAGATTTAGAAACAGGGTAAGAGCATATTACAATGCAACATTTCAATTTACGGAGAATGATGCTGAGAACAAAATGCATAGCTTCTTTGTTGAAGTCAGTGAGATTGTGTCCTTAATGTTGTACAATATTTACTGGATAATAGACTTCCTTTAGTAATGCTTGATAAACAGGCAAGAAAGCATCCTGAAAGGGGGGCTCACAATATAGCTTTTCAGCAAAAAGCACCTAATTCTGCTCTGCTCATCATAACAACTGCAGAATAAACAAACTTAACTCTTAACTGCAGTCAAACGAACAGGCTTCTTTACTGCTGGCTGGGTAGAGAACATAACTGAAACGGAAAAGCAGAGCAAAGGAAAGGATATCCCAAAATTCAGATCACAAATCACAGTTCTGCTGCCCTTGCCTTCCTGCTCAGGGAAATCTGATGGTTCCATGTGCTTTCTGATGTCATAAGTGACTGCCTAAGATGAATGTATTTACAGTGGTACCTCTGGTTAAGAACTTAATTCATTCCAGAGGTCCGTTCTTAACCTGAAACTGTTCTTAACCTGAGGTACCACTTTAGGTAATGGGGCCTCCCATTGCCTCCGCAGCACAATTTCTGTTCTCATCCTGAGGTAAAGTTCTTAACCCGAGATACTACTTCTGGGTGAGAGGAGTCTGCAACATGAAGTGTTTGTAACCCGAAGTGTTTGTAACCCGAGGTACCAATGTATTCAAAAAATAGATGTGAAGCCATCACCAGGACAATGGACCGTGGGTCTTGTTCAGTCTACCCTTCCTTCAGTATCTGATATCTCTGGGGCCCTCTAGAGTAGAGTTACAATACAATGCAAATACCTTTATTGGCATTACAAGTTAAAACATATCAAATCACTGGCATAAATTTAAAAGGGACAGGAGTGAGGCTGTTGAGGGTCACAAGGCACTCAATTGTTCTGTTTCACCTTGTCTATTACCTAGCGGTTCTCAACCTTTGGGTCCCCAGATGTTGTTGGACTACAACTCCCATCATCCCTGAGCTCTGGCCTTACTAGCTAGGGCTGATGGGAGTTGTAGTTCAACAACATCTGGGGACCCACAGGTTGAGAAAGCCTGCCCTAGAGGGATGATTCATTAAGAACCCTTTCGGGTAAAATGGAGATTAAAAAGGAAGCCACTGAGGCAGTAACGTCCGTCTCCCTATCTGCTAGGAGGAACCTCATTTGGCTTTCTCTCGGAGCCATGGATCGCAAGTCCAACAACTTGCTCAGCATCTGTAATTTGCGGAGTCTGCTGTGCAAAGGGCAGTCCAAAAGAATATGATCCAGTGAATCTGGTACCCCCTGGTTATAGGCACACAGGTGGTCCTGATAAGGAATTTGTGAGTATCTACCTGTGGTCACTGCGGAGGGGAAAGCATTTAGTCTTGCGAGCATAAAAGCTCTTCGTTGGGAAGGAAGTAGACTAGAGTTTGTTGGCGGGTGTGTTCTGCAATAAGTAATTGATGCACTTATAGTGTGTTGGTGGTAGATTTATGTTGTTGTCGTTTAGTCATGTCCGACTCTTCGTGACCCCATGGACCAGAGCATGCCAGGCACTTCTGTCTTCCACTGCCTCCCACAGTTTGGTCAAACTCATGCTGGTGGCTTCGAGAACACTATCCAACCATCTCGTCCTCTGTCGTCCCCTTCTCCTTGTGCCCTCCATCTTTCCCAACATCACGGTCTTTTCCAGGGAGTCTTCTCTTCTCATGAGGTGGCCAAAGTATTGGAGTCTCAGCTTCAGGATCTGTCCTTCCAGTGAGCACTCAGGGCTGATTTCCTTCAGAATGGATAGGTTTGATCTTCTTGCAGTCCATGGGACTCTCAAGATTCTCCTCCAACACCATAATTCAAAAGCATCCATTCTTCGGTGATCAGCCTTCTTTATGGTCCAGCTCTCACTTCCATACATCACTACTGGGAAAACCATAGCTTTAACTATATGGACCTTTGTTGGCAAGGTGATGTCTCTGCTTTTTACAGATTTATAAGTAAAAAAAAAAAAGGTAAAGGACCAGAGCATATTTCTGCATTGCAAGGTTTTGGAATAGATGATCCATGGGGTCTCTTACAACTCTATAATTCTAACCCCACTCAATGAAATACAACTCCCATTAAGGTAAAGGTAAAGGTAAAGGACCCCTGGATGGTTAAGTCCAGTCAAAGGCGACTATGGGGTTGCGGCGCTCATCTTGCTTTCAGGCCAAGGGAGCCGGTGTTTGTCCACAGACAGCTTTCCGGGTCATGTGGCCAGTATGACTAAACCACTTCTGGTGCAACTGAACACCGTGAGGGAAACCAGAGCACACAGAAATGCCATTTACCTTCGTGCCACCACAGTACCTATTTATCTGGCATGCTTTCAAACTGCAAGGTTGGCAGGAGCTGGGACAGAGCAACAGGAGCTCACTCCATCGCAGGGATTCAAACCACCGACCTTCTGATCTGCAAGCCCAAGAGGCTCAGTGCTTTAGACCACAGTGCTACCCGTGTCCCTGGTAGATTTAACCATGGACTTTCGACACAGTACCCATGTTACTAGTTGTTCTGCGATGCTTTCCTGAATATTAAAGCATTACTGCCATCTAGAGGTACACTTGTTCACCATAGCAAAGCAACAGTGGAGCAAAGGCAACAAGAAACCCAGGACATTTGCTGCATGAAAAATTGCAGGATCTCTGCAGGGAGCTGTGGAAGGGACATGCGCTGAGTGGAAATGAAACAGAACCTCTGCAGGCATGAACAGTATTGATAGCAGGATTGTGCTCAACCACCCTGATGTCATCGTGAACACAAATAATCATAAATGCGTGATAAAAAGAACATGTGCAATCCAAGTAGATAGCTCTGTTGGTTAGGGAATAGTATTGATAATGCCTTTGATGAAGGCTGTTCTCCAGTTGGAGTGCTTGCAAGCCAGTGTTTCCCAGTTGTTTGGTGTTTATACTACATTTTTTTTAAGATTTGCCTTGAGAGAGTCTTTAAACCTCTTTTGTTGACCACCAGCATTACGCTTTCCATTTTGAAGTTGGGAATAGAGTAGTTGCTTTGGAAGACAATAATCAGGCATCTGCAGAACATGACCAATCCAACAATGTTGACGTTGAAGAATCATTGCTTTGACACTGGTGATCTTTGCTTCTTCCAGTACACTGGCATTAGTTTGCCTGTCTTCCCAAATGATGTGTAAAAATTTCCGGAGACACCGTTGATGGAATATTTTGCTTGAACTCAGGACAAAAGGAAGAAACGTGCTAAGAGGAAGGCATGCTTGGCAAACCCTCACCTTGATCAACTCCCACCTGCAAACCTCTGTCCCCACTGTGGAAGGATGTGTGGATCCAGAATTGGCCTCCACAGTCACTTATGGACTCACTGTTAAGGCTGTGTTCATGGAAGACAATCTTACTCGGCTAAGATTGCCAAACGACCACAGCACCACCCGCGTCGCTTAAGGCTAGAAGTTAAGTAACATATAATTCACCCTTATGAAGATGAAGATTCCCTAGATAATGCTGGGGATCATTTCCAAAAGGATGTCTGTGTTGGTATTTTACAACAAAACCAACACAGACAGTTTTGTTGGCACCTTAACGGATCACAAATAAACGATGACACGAGCTGACAGCAAAAGCTATGTATGAATATGTGTCTGAGTGTGAGCTCCAAGATTTCATTTCTTTTAATGAGGAAGCACTTGAGATTTAAATTGTCTTCATAATATTTGCATACTGGAAGCAGCCACACTCTTTGAATAGGTAGCATCATTGCTAATCCTGCACCAGGCACCAGGAGATTGGTTCAAGGATGCTTCAAGTTCACAGCTCTTCCTACCTCTTTCAAAATTCTTTTTTTTTCTTTTTCCTTTTAGTTTTCATATTAATATTTCTGTTTTGAGGTTTCCATATTGAGTTTTTGGTTATTGAACATTTCAGCATGCAAACAGTGTTCCAAAACGGATTACGTTCGAAAATCGAGGTTCCGCTGTAAAAGATTAAACATTTTTTAAAATAAAATAAATAAACTTCCCTATACAAGATTGCCTTTAGACAGCTCAGGGGTTGGATAGCTCCAATACCCTCTGACATTTCTCCAGTGAAAATAGGGACATCCTAAGAAAAGTAGGAACCCGGGTGGCACTGTGGGTTAAACCACAGAGCCTAGGACTTGCCAATCAGAAGGTCAGCAGTTCGAATCCCCGTGACAGGGTGAGCTCCTGTTGCTCGGTCCCTGCTCCTGCCAACCTAGCAGTTCGAAAGCACGTCAACGTGCAAGTAGATAAATAGGTACCGCTCTGGCGGGAAGGTAAACGGCGTTTCCGTGCGCTGCTCTGGTTCACCAGAAGCGGCTTAGTCATGCTGGCCACATGACCTGGAAGCGGTACGCCAGCTCCCTCGGCCAATAAAGCAAGATGAGCACTGCAACCCCAGAGTCGGTTACGACTGGACCTAATGGTCAGGGATCCCTTTACCTTTACCTTTAAGGAAAAGTGGGACATTCCAGGATCAAATCAGAAACCGGGACAGCTTCTAAAAATCAGGGAGTGTCCCTTGGAAAAAAGGGACACTTAAAGGGTTCACATTATATGTTTCCATTATGCCTGAAACTAGTGATATCCTCATATTTATTCACCATCCTTGCAGGAGGTGATGTTCAGTGTATGGGTTGAAAGCTCAGAAGACCAGCACTTTGCTGAAGTTAAGAAGGTCCAGATCTGGTAGGTGCTTGGATGGGAGACGCCCTCACATATGCCATCTTGAGTTCCATGATGGAAGGAAACTGGGATATAAATGCAAGAAAATTAATAAAATTATTGATAAAATTATTGATAAAATTATTGATAAAATTATTGATAAAATTATTGATAAAATTATTGATAAAATTATTGATAAAATTATTAATAAAATTAATAAAGATGTCCTTAGAGGAACGGAAAGAAGGTCCCAGCTGAGAGAGAATCTTTGTTGTTGTTGTTTAGTCGTTTAGTCGTGTCCAAATCTTCGTGACCCCATGGACCAGAGCACGCCAGGCACTTCTGTCTTCCACTGCCTCCCACAGTTTGGTCAAACTCATGCTGGTAGCTTCGAGAACACTGTCCAACCATCTCGTCCTCTGTCGTCCCCTTCTCCTTGTGCCCTCCATCTTGCCCAACATCAGGGTCTTTTCCAGGGAGTCTTCTCTTCTCATGAGGTGGCCAAAGTATTGGAGCCTCAGCTTCAGGATCTGTCCTTCCAGTGAGCACTCAGGGCTGATTTCCTTCAGAATGGATAGGTTTGATCTTCTTGCAGTCCATGGGACTCTCAAGAGTCTCCTCCAGCACCAGAATTCAAAAGCATCCATTCTTTGGCAATCAGCCTTATTTGTGGTCCAGCACTCACTTCCATACATCACTACTGGGAAAACCATAGGTTTAACTATACGGACCTTTGTAGAGAGATTCTACTTAGATATAAATTCTAGTAAATCTTCTGTTTCACAATTTAAAATATTCATTTTACATCCTTAAGATATCAGTGACTTCCCTTCTTCTCTTTCCATGGTTCATTTTACATATCATAAATCCCTGGCATATTTTACAAAAGCTATACCATTTTGTATTTCGTTATTGCAGCCATCAAAATTTGTTTACACTGTTGAATTTATCTTAATGCTGCCAGCATTTTCAGCTGTATACATTTATTTACCATATATTCAATAAACATTTTCCAATAAACATACAGTGGTGCCCCGCAAGACGAATGCCTCGCAAGACGAAAAACCCGCTAGACGAAAGGGTTTTCCGTTTTTCAATGCGCTTCGCAAGACGAATTTCCCTATGGGCTTGCTTCGCAAGACGAAAACGTCTTGCGAGTCTTGCGATTTTTTCCGCTCCCCCCCTTTTTCTAAGCCGCTAAGCCGCTAATAGCCTTTTAGCCGCTAAGCCGCTAAGCCTTTAATAGCCGCTAAACCGCTAATAGCGCTAATCCGCTAAGCCGCTAATAGGGTTGCTTCGCAAGACGAAAAAATCGCTAGACGAAGAGACTCGCGGAACGGATTATTTTCGTCTTGCGAGGCACCACTGTATGTTCTTCTTGTTCTCTTATTCTATATGTTAAGTGTGCAAGTTGTGCAAATTCTGTCAACTTCAGTTGCCATTCTTCTTTGGTTGGGACCTCACTCGTTTTCCATTTTGGGGCTAACAAAACACGGGCCACTGTAGTGGCATACATAAATAACCTTTTTTTGACATCTGGGAATTTCATTCTGAATTATCCCCAACAGAAAGGACTCTGGTTTGGGGGGGGGGGGAGTACACTGAAAGAGATTCTATCCCAACAACTGAGATTGTGCTTGCTACAATCTAAAGTCAAATATCTGACAAATTTCAGTCTCCACATAAACAGCCATCAGACGTCTCAAATAAATGGACTGCTGTGGTTCTGTCAATCTGATGCTGCCATCTAGTGGACGTTCTTCATGCCATTCGTGAAATGATTTTATTCCTATGGCTTCGTGATAAAGAGACAAATCCTATACTACAATTTGTGTGTTGCGCTTGATTCAATTTAGGAATACGGGAGGCAGACTCACTTCCTTAATGAAGCCTTAAGAAAGGTGTAAGGATGCTAGGAACTCCCCAAACATCAGAGAAATCATAATACTTTACACCTTAACCCCCCACCCCACCCCAAAATTAATAAAGACTCTAATAAATATTTTACAGCTGCGATCATTCCCAGTCACAAGGAGCATTTTTATAGCTTAATTTAATTTAATGGTTTGTAAATTTACACATAAAAATTTAATTAAATCTTTTCAGTACGAACTTGATTGGAGAAAGGGGGTGCTGTCTCAATAGACAACAACCCACTAATTCAGAGCAATAATTCTGGGGTGCTCCCCCCCCCCCCAGAATGTACAGTTATTTGAAAGGCTGTAATGTGTTTTATTTTACGAAGAAGTTTATTTGGAAATCAAGTTAATGGGGATCGCCCGCTAGCAAGTTCTCCTCTGCAAGCCCCCATTGAAACCCATAACTCCTATTTTCCCAGGAAGCGCATCTAGCAGACCTTTTCGGCCAATGATGTTCCCAGTCTTGAAAACTGGAGGTTGATTTCCAAAAAGCAACTGGGACAGTCTCTCCTTGAGATTGAATCCCAAATGCACTGTGGTTCTTCTGCAGCAGTGTGCGGCATTCAGCATGTGCTCAGAAGCAACATTTACATCTTTATTAACTTTTTCCAGCCCAGAATCGGAGGTGTGTGTCTTCTGGGACGCATTCTCGGATGAGTGAAGTGACCCGAGCCTTGCTTTTGCCCCAGAAAAATCACTTTTGATGGGGGGCAACAGCGCTAGAGATCACAGCACCCAAAATGGCCACCAAGGTTCCACATGAAAAAGCGGGGTGTCCCTTTTTACCCCAAGGCAGTTGGAAGGCATGTTACTAGTTGCAAGGGCTTGAGATGGAAAAAGAGGGTCTGAAAGTTAGAGAGGGTCTAGCGCAGGCATCAGCAACCTTTTTCAGCCATGGGCCAGTCCGCTGTCCCTCAGACCAATGTGGGGGCCAGACTATATTTTTCTGGGGGGAAATGAACGAATTCCTATGCCCCACAAATAACCCAGAGATGCATTTTAAATACAATGGTACCTCAGGTTAAGTACTTAATTCGTTCCGGAGGTCCGTTCTTAACCTGAAACTGTTCTTAACCTGAAGCACCACTTTAGCTAATGGGGCCTCCTGCTGCTGCCGTGCCGCTGGAGCACGATTTCTGTTCTCATCCTGAAGCAAAGTTCTTAACCTGAAGCACTATTTCTGGCTTAGCGGAGTCTGTAACCTGAAGCGAATGTAACCTGAAGCGTATGTAACCCAAGGTACCACTGTATCTGAGTTTTTAACACTGCAGGCATCCCTTTGCCGGCCAGATGTTTTGGACGGCATCTCCCATCGGCCGTGCTTGCTGGGGCAAATGGGAGCCATGGCATCTATAGGGTACCAGGCTGGCAAAGGCCTTCATTAGCATGGCACCTACGCAACCTCGCCTTCCTCCCTTTGCCACGGCGTTTCAAAAACTGCTCTGAAAGCTTCTCCTTCCTTTGGTCTGATCTCTGGGGCTTGGCTCCCTTCTCCGGCAATCAGATCTTCGCCAGAGAAGGGCACATCTGGAGGAAGCAGGTTCATTATGCAGACAGCTGCCTGAGCCGTACTCCCCGCTCTGTCATCAACTATCAAGAAGTCTATTTTATCTGCAAGATAAAAAGGCAGGAGTATTGTTTCATGTTTCCTCGGTCTCCACCGCCTGGGCAGCTCCTTCCTTGTACAATTAAGAACACAGCTTTCGAAGGAGGCCTTGAGGATCGCAAAGCACTCGAAGAAAGGGACCCTTAATCGCTATCGACATTATTAGCGCGGGTTACAGGAAAGGGGACACAAACGTCACGGTTTGAAAGCTCTTCCACCCTGAAAGGCGCCAGATCTGTGAGCAAAACAACAGCTGTCCCACAGTACAAAAGAGCATCTACTGCAGCAAACAGGATGTGGTAACCTGGAAGAATAAGGCACCAGAATGCAAAGAGAAGGGAGGTAGGGTTTTATTTCCTCTTTGTGGCCATCAACAGAAATGAATGGAGAATTTTTAGGGTGAACCCTCTTGTCTACACAGACTTAGGCACTGTTGCATCATACATTTTTTATTTTTATTTTTTAAAATATTTTTTTTACCAACAACCAAAACAGTGAAACCTCCCAGGCAACTGATACATTGGATATACATAACCAATACAGTGGTACCCCAGGTTACATACGCTTCAGGTTACATATGCTTCAGGTTACAGACTCTGCTAACCCAGAAATAGTGCTTCAGGTTAATAAGAACTTTGCTTCAGGATGAGAACAGAAATCGGGCTCCGGCAGCGCGGCAGCAGCAGGAGGCCCCATTAGCTAAAGTGGTGCTTCAGGTTAAGAATGGTTTCAGGTTAAGTATGGATCTCCGGAACGAATTAAGTACTTAACCTGAGGTACCACTGTAATAACATATTCAAATCAACCATATGTACAATTCTATATACATTAACACTCCTCCCTCCACAAGGTTTATTTAACTTTTAACATTTTAATTGCCTCAAATTGTTCAAACCTACCCAAATAATTCAATATCTTCTCAAACCAATCCTCCTCTTTCTCACTGACTGTTGCATCATACATTTAAAGCATATTTTGTCCTCCCTCAGGGTGCCATATTGCCCTGAGGCAGCTTGCTGCAGACCCTGCAAGTGTCCCTATTTTCCAGGGACAGTCCCAGATTTACAGAAGCCGCCCCAGTTTCTGATTTGATCCCACAATGTCCTGCTTTTCACTAGAACATTCCTGAGAAATGTTGGAGGGTCTGGAGTTATGCAACCCCCAAGCCAAGGAGATAAGTAACTAGAGAACATTTAGAAGACATCTGAAGGCAGCCCTTTATAGGGAAGTTTTTAAATGTTTAATGTTTTATTATGTTTTTATATATGTTGGAAGCCACCCAGAGTGGCTGGCACAATTCAGTCAGAATATAATCATCATCATCATCCCTATTTTTATTGGAGCAGTGTTGGAGGGTATGGCACTGGTGACTCAATTCACACATCTAGCGTGACAAAAATAATTTGCCTCGTCTTAGTCTTCAAACAATAGCATGGAACATATTGAAATGTAAGTCAGCAGTTTCACGCTACATTTCCTTTCTTCAGGTATGGCCATTTTAAGGTCACTTACAGAGTATCCTGGGTAGTTGAAGAGTTTTCCCACTCGTCTTTAGATATAGCCATTTCCAATGTTAGATTTGTGTCCATTTATTATTTTTCACGGAAACGGGCCGTTTGCTGCCTGCAACATTCCTAAGGCAACATTCATGAGTTCCTATCAATCCTCATTTCTTTCCTAGAATGCTATCTGTTTGTTTGTTTGTTTGCTTGCTTGTTTGCTTGTTTCTCACAGTTGTCATTGCCAATTGACAACTTGCTGCCGCCATCTTTCATTTGCTCATTCAGTCATGCATTCATTATAGAGAGCCATCAGTGTACAGGGAGCTTTAGATAAGAACCTAAGCAAAATAAGAAATTAAAAAAAATGACAGGTTCCTGTCCTCAGGAATGTGCTAGGGAAATGACAGGTAATTTCTCCAGAAAGACTTGGAGATGGTTGAATGAGATGACTCATCCTCATTTGCCCTACTCCAGCCAACAAATATAGAAAATCCAGTTTGGGGCCATAGGTTTCACACCCTTTACCAAGAAAAATCAGAGCGACCTGAATCCATTGCTAAGGTATTGAAATAATTTAGAGAGAGCATCACTAAAAAGACGCAAAGCCCATAAAAAATGCAAGGTGGAAAACTTTATTATTTAGATTTCGCCTTGTTGATATATTACTTGGTATCTTCTGATCCTGTCGTGAAAATTCCTGGAGAAAGTCAATCTTGACTGACTGTGTTAAGTTGTGGGTGAACATATCAGACGACACAGTGATTCTTCAAACAGCTCTTGTTTATTCACAGGCCAGAACAGAACTGAACTGAAGGGCTCAGCCAGCCTGCTTATACAGAGCTCCAGTACAACGTAAGTGTAACAACTTTCTGTAACTATCCAATCACTGAACGTCACTTTCGATCCCTTATTTGCATATGTGGACCTGAGTAAAAACTATCCCCCAGCGGGCCCAGAGTGAGAACTTCAGTACATAACAGACTGGCAGAATGCTCCAAGTAGTTTGTCACCAAAGGTTTGTCATTAGCTTATTTGTCTGTGTCCTGAATTCCAGTCCAAAGTAAGCCGATTAGTTTGAAACCTGCACCTAGGCTGGGCAAAGTGTACGCAGGGGGAGATACCATACCCTCCAACATTTCTCCGATGAAAACAGTGAGGTCCCGTTCCAAAATTGATAATTTTACTATTTATACCCCACACATCTTACTGGGTTGTCCCAGCCACTCTGGGTGGCTTCCAACATGAATTAAAACATAATAAAACATTAAACATTAAAAAAACTTCCCTATGCAGTGGTACCTCTGGTTGTGAACAGGATCCGTTCCGTAGGCCGTTCACAACATGAAAAGAGCGCAACCCACAGCGGCCTGTCTGTGATTCGCGGCTTCTGCGCATGCACATGACGTCATTCTGCATGTCTGCGCATGCGCGAGCGGCAAAACCCGGAAGTAACCCTTTCCAGTACTTCCAGGTCGCCACGGGACGTAACATGAAAGAACGTAACATGAAGCAGACGTAACATGAGGTATGACTGTACAGGGTTGCCTTTAGACGGCTTGGGGGTCACATAACTCCATACCTTCCAACATTTCTCCAATGAAAATAGAGACATCCTATGGAAAAGTGGGACATTCTGGAATCAAATAAGAAACCAGGATGGCTTCTCTAAATCAGGGACATCTCTGGAAAATAGGGGCACTTGGAGGGTCTTCAGTGCTGCCTGTGCCCCGATATTTTGTGAGGGTGCCACATTTCAAACGTCTCCCTGTTGTTGTTTTTTACACCGCTAAACTTCAAAAACACAGATAAAACTCAGCTTGTTCATTCACTCTGTCCTAGCCTCCCCCCTCACCTGCCAGAGGTGCACACACAATAAAATCCACAATACCTGCCAAGTCCATAGTCATTTCTACGGGCAATGCTAAATGGGCAGTTTTTGTTTTGGCACTGCCTGCTGTTTGTTAAAATAAATCTAAAAAGACATGAAGATCACACAGACCTAGTCCCGCAAGTGCGCTTAGACATATGCATAGCCAGGTGGTTAATGTTGCCTCCTGGCCAAAAACAAGACCTCAAGGATTTTCTCTTTAACTCCAGACAGGTGGCCCTGCTCATTGTTGAGATCCATAGTGTCTGTTTACCAAAAATACTGACATGCATTTCAGATGAAATGATGGACTTTTTGGCATGCAAGGTAACCAGTCTCGGACTGAAGGCAGTCTCGTTTGCGTTTTAAAAAATGAAGGAGCGTTTAATAAGAATCTGGATGGAAGGTCCTGAAGACTAAAAAAAACTCATGCGGTTCCATAATTTCTCCCACAAGAAATTCCGGTGGTGGTGGGATCTACACACATATAGAAAACGCTGCGAAAATGCTTTTCTAAAAAACATTTTGAAAAACACATTGGATTTGGCGTGGCTCACTCTCGCTATTTAGTGTCTCCTGTGTACATTGCATTAAAAAAGTTTTATTTGCAGCTGTATAACTTGAGTTCCCTGTATGCTTTTACCACAGTGATGTGTGTATTACCAAAATGCTTGTTTATAAAGCTATTGTACTGCCAACCTTATTGTATGCTTGTGAAACATGGACCACTTATAAACACCATCTCCAACTCCTTGAATGATTCCATCAACGGTGTCTTCAAAAAATTTTACATGTCACTTGGGAAGACAGGTGAACTAATGCCAGGGTACTGGAAGAAGCAAAGATCACCAGTGTCAAAGCAATGATTCTTCAACATCAACTTTGTTGGACTGGTCATGTTGTGCGGATGCCTGATGATCATCTTCCAAAGCTACTACTCTATTCCGAACTTAAAAAAAGGAAAGTGTCATGCTGGTGGTCAACAAGAGGTTTAAAGACTCAAGGCAAATCTTTTAAAAAATGTAGCATAAATACCGACAACTGGGAAACACTGGCCTGCGAGCACTCCAATTGGAGAACAGCCTTTACCAAAGGTGTCATGGGCTTTGAAGACACTCAAACTCAGGGACTTCCGGAGGCGGCGCGCTCAGCAATGGCGGTCCTCTTCAGCTGCTGAAGAGGGGCTCCGCGGAAAAGGGTCGTGCGCTGCGGCACAGCGACGACCCATCCAGATAAACCACGGGTAGAGTGAGCTCGTGGCCGTGGGGTTCGGCGGGCACCAGAAGCGACCTCGGATACGCAGAAGAGACCCCGTAAGGGGTATCGGAACGTGGAGGGGGTAGCGGTGCTGTGAATCCATCGCTCTTTCCGCGGAAGTGAAGCCGCGCGGCTGCTGCTGACTAGCGCTGACCTTTCTTCCTTCAACAATTGGATCAAAACAACTTACTCGTGAGTAAGAAATTTAAAGCTTTAAATCAGAACTAAATTGGTGAAATTCGGCTGAAAGCGGGAGACGTTAAAAAGGAAGTCAGTCTTCCGGCTCTGCCTAAAGTATCAAGCAAAGACTCTTCTAAAACGGAAGCATGAAAGGAGTTTAAAAGAAATTGGAATCTACTTGGCAAACTTGATTTAGACTGCTTTGACTTTAAAAGAAGTTATAACAGCTTCGTATTTGGACTAAAACTGTAGTCTCTCCTCTTCCCTCTCTGTGGATTACAAAGTTTCGAAACCCGGCTCCCGACCTGCCTGGATATAAGTTGTATCGGACTGCGGTAACTGTATACAAATTACAAAACTAGATCGGGCTATTTTGTATCTGGAAAAGAAAAGGGAACTGTTGCATGCACCTTTGCTAAGAACTATTTTTCTCTGCAGTTAAAATTGAATGCAAGATCCCCCTGTTTTGGATGCTATTTGATCCTTATTTTTTCTCTTTCTCCTCCTTTGTGGGAATTTAATGGCGGAATCTTTCTATTCCTCTCCTCCAAGTCTGCTTTTGGGAGCTCCCTCTACTGGATTATAGAACTAACAGTCTCAGAACTGCCGATTTCCCTGGCCCTTTGTTTTTTTTTTTTTTTCTGGATGTTTACTCTCTCAGGACTGTTTCCCATGGGATTTACAGTTTGACCTTGAATCCGGGACAGCTGTGGAATGAGTGGCGCATCAAAAACAAGGGCTGGAAGGAAAGCAAAACATTCCGAACTTGTGCAAACAACTCTGCCTGGACAGTTACGCAGATCGTCTGTCCCAATTGTGACAGGTCTGCAAGAAGGACAATTTACACAACCATCTTTTGGGGAGATGGCTGCTGGAGGGATAGACCCTGTCTCTAAAGAAATATTGGATCAACTGGCAGCATTGAATAAGAAAGCTGACGAACAGGCAGCTAGACTTGATGAACAATCTGTTAAATTTGACCAGGTGACAGCTTCCATTAATAAATTGACAGACCAGGTTACTAAAAACACACAGGCAATAAGTGGCATTGAAAAAGTCACAACAGAAAACCGGAAATTAGTTGAAGAAGTTAATACTAAAGCAGAGGAAAATAAAAAGAGGATAGAGGAATTAAGAGGGGAGGTGAGGCCACTCAGTAGACAGGTAACGGAACAGCAAGCGTACCTGTCCCTGGCAGAATTGAAAAACAGGGAAAATAATCTTAGATTGAGAAATATCCCAGAATCTGAGAAGGAGGACTTGATTGGCTTTTTGACAACAGAAATCTCCAAATTTTGGGGATTGACAGAAGAAAAGGACTTTAAAATAGTCACCGCCTTCAGACTAGGAAGAGTGGTTAAGAAGGATAAATCAAGAGACTGCTTGATCATTTTGAGATCTAAGCAAGAAAAAGACAACATACTCGGCCTACATTTCAAAAACCCATTGGTGATTCAGGGGAAGACGGCAGAAATCTTCAGAGATATACCAAAACAGCTTTTGGATTTAAGAATTACATATAAGGAGTTAGCAAGCCTACTGAGAAACAACAAAATCCCTTATAGGTGGGAATTCCCTCAAGGACTATCTTTTACCCTGAAAGAGAGGAAGATAAGAATCAGAACAGCAGAGGAGCAAGAAAAGTTTCTAAACGACCACGGGGAGGATCTTCGGAAAGGAGTAGCAGGACCCTGGCCACCTCCTTCGTTTGGCTTCAATCCGGTTCCACCTCCAGGTGAAGAAGATAAAAAAGAGCCCCCTGCTGACAAATAAATTGACCCAGGATGTCTCTGCAGCTTCTTAGTTGGAATATTAATGGTGCAAATTCTCCTGAAAGGAGGAAGAAGATTTTTCATATATTAAGAAAAGAACAATTGGATGTTATCTGCCTTCAAGAAACACATGTGACCAGGCTCCACAGGAGAGTACTAATTAATAAGAGATTAGGCCAAGAGTTTATTTCATCAGACAAGGTGAAAAAAAGAGGAGTAGTGATCTATGCAAAGGAGAGCCTGTCACCAAAATTGGTTTTTAAAGATGAACAAGGAAGAATTTTGGCGATCGAAATACAATCACAAGGAGAAAAATTTCTGATAGTTGGAATATATGCACCAAATGATGGGACGTCGGAATTTTTCAAGAGGCTGCATGAGACAATGCTGGACTATATTGACTATACAAATATCATTTTGATGGGAGACATGAACGGGGTAGTCTCTACCCATATGGATAAGTCACAAAACCAAAATCTGAATAAGGATGGCAGACTGCCAAAGACTTTTTTTGAACTCACAGACAACATGGATTTGATAGACATCTGGAGAACAAAGAACCCTCTAGGTATGGAGGGAACTTTCTTTTCTGAGGCCCACCTATCATGGACAAGAATAGACCAAATTTGGATATCAAGAGGACTGGCACCCAAGACAAAAAAGGCTGAGATCTGCCCTAAAACCTGCTCCGACCATAATGCTTTAAAAATGGACTTGAGACTTACACCAGCTGGATCCTTCAGATGGAGAATGAATGACCATCTGCTCAGAGATCAGGAGATTGTGAAGAAGGCCCAAAAAACGTTGAAGGACTATTTTGAAATAAATTTGAACACCTCAGTGGAAAAGAAAACAGTCTGGGACGCGAGCAAAGCCGTCATGAGAGGGTTTCTGATACAACAGAACACTATTAAGAAGAAACTCTGGAATGGTAAAAAGGACAAGATTTTGGATAAAATAAGAGATGGAGAAAAAAGACTGAGACTAAACCCAAAATCAAAAGAAGTCTTAAGAGAAATAAAATTTTACCAAGTACAATATACAAAATTGATAAATCAAGAAATTGAATGGAAAATTAAACAGATGAAGCAAAGATCATTTGAATCGGCAAATAAATGTGGGAAGCTGCTGGCATGGCAGCTGAAGAAGAGGCAAAAATTGAACTTTGTTACCAATCTGGAGGTTGAAGGAGAATGTATTCAGAAACCAGAAGAAATTAGAAAGTGTTTCTAGAGATATTTCAAAAAGCTATATACTCAAGGACCACAAGCAGAGATGGAAATAAATAACTTTTTAAAGAGCTATGGCCTGCAAAAGTTAACACAAGACACACGAACAGCCCTGAACTGTAGAATAACACAACAGGAAATTGAAAGAGCCATTCAGAACATGCAAATAGGCAAATCCCCAGGCCCAGACGGGCTTACCTCCAAATACTATAAGACACTGATGGATTATTTGATACAGCCATTAATGGAGGTCTGCAACCAGATTATGGAAGGGAAGGGGGCACCAGAATCGTGGAAAGAAGCATTCATCACCCTGATACCAAAATTGGAATCTGAAAAGACCCAACTTAAAAATTATCGTCCCATCTCACTCTTAAACGTGGATTATAAAATTTTTGCTGACATTTTAGCAAATAGACTGAAAAAAGTTTTGAATGAAGTAATTCACAAGGACCAAGCAGGCTTTCTCCCTGGTAGGCATTTGTCTGACAACACCAGGAACATTATAGATGTTTTGGAGTTACTACAGACAAATATGAATACGAAAGCAGTTTTGATCTTTATAGATGCGGAGAAGGCCTTTGATAATATATCTTGGAAATTTATGAAGAAAAACCTGGAAGGGATGGGAGTGGGAGGGGCGTTTCAAAACGGTATTGAAGCAATCTATTCAGAACAGAAGGCCAAATTGATAGTAAACAGCGTGGTGACAGAGGAGTTCAAAATTGAAAAAGGGACACGACAGGGGTGTCCCTTATCACCCTTGTTATTTATCTCTGTCCTGGAGGTGTTGCTGAACTTGATTAGGAGGGATCAGCTGGTGGAAGGAATACAGGTCGGAGAAAAGCAATACAAACTTAAGGCTTTTGCAGACGATTTGGTTTTGACATTACAGGAGCCAGAAACCAGTACAAAAAGAGCTCTAGAATTAATTTCTGAGTTTGGTCGGGTGGCGGGATTTAAGTTGAACAAACAAAAAACTAAGGTTTTAGCAAAAAACCTGACATCGTTAGAAATAGATGGGTTTCAGAAGGAAACAGAACTAAATGTGGTTACAAAAGTGAAATACCTGGGGGTTAACCTGACTGGGAGAAATCTGAATTTGTTTAAGGATAATTATGAAAAATGCTGGTCAGAAATTAAAAAGGATTTGGAAGTTTGGTCAAGATTGAAACTTACCTTGTCAGGAAGAATTGCTGCAGTTAAAATGAATGTTTTGCCAAGAATGCTGTTTTTGTTTCAAACCCTTCAGATTGTGGACAGGGTGGAATGTTTTGGAAAGTGGCAGAGAGACATTACGAAGTTTGTCTGGCAGGGCAAAAAGCCCCGAATAAAATTTAAGATTTTAACAGATGCAAAAGAAAGAGGGGGGTTTGCCCTGCCGGATTTAAGACTGTATTATGAAGCTGCGTCTCTCTGCTGGATGAAAGATTGGTTCCTGTTAGAAAACACTGATGTCCTAGATCTGGAAGGGTTTAGTAATGCTTTTGGGTGGCACGCATATCTTTGGTATGACAAGGCAAAGTCTCATAAACTGTTTAAAAACCATATTGTCAGGAAAGCTCTACTTATTGTCTGGACTAAATACAAGGACTTATTTGAAAGTAAGACCCCGAGGTGGTTATCACCGGTTGAGGCTAAGGCTATAAAACTACGTAACATGGAGAGTGGCTGGTTGAAATATTGCGAGATAATTGAAAGAGATGGTGATAACTGGAGGTTGCAGAGTTTTGAAAAATTGAAAGGAAAGGTGCGAGACTGGTTTCACTATGCCCAAATCTTAGAGACTTTTAAAAAAGATAAAAGAATTGGTTTCCAGGTGGAAAAATCAAAATTAGAAACAGAATTACTTGAACCTAAGACGAAAGTGCTTTCAAGAATGTATAATCTGCTGCTTAAGTGGAATACCCAAGATGAGATAGTCAAATCAGCAATGATAAAATGGGCACAGGACATAGGGTACAACATTATGTCTGAAGACTGGGAAAGGTTGTGGACCACCAGTATGAAATTTACGGCATGTAGTGCCTTAAAGGAAAACATTATGAAAATGGTATACAGGTGGTACATGACCCCAGTCAAACTTGCAAAGATATATCATCTGTCTGACAATAAATGTTGGAAATGTAAGGAGGTTGAAGGAACTTTCTTCCACCTCTGGTGGACATGCCCGAGGGTGAAGGCTTTTTGGGAAATGATTTATAACGAATTGAAAAAGGTGTTGAAATACACCTTTCACAAGAAACCAGAGGCCTTCCTCCTGGGCATTGTGGGCCAGAGAGTGCCAAAGAAAGATAGAACTTTCTTTTTATATGCAACCACAGCAGCAAGAATCCTTATAGCTAAATACTGGAAGGCACAGGAGTTACCCACGCTGGAAGAATGGCATTCGCAGCTGATCGACTACATGGAACTGGCTGAAATGACGGGCAGAATTCGAGACCTGGGAGAAGAGGCAGTGGAAGAGGACTGGAAAAAATTTAAGGACTATTTACAAAAACACTATAAGTTATATGAATGTTGATAATTTGCCAAGTACTTTGGAAAAATATGCCTCAGTATTGAAATTGGTAAATGAGAGAATTTAAGTTTAAGATTTAGAAATGTATAAATTATGGATAATATAACTAAATGAAAACACAAAAACAACTGAAATAAGGTTTTAATTTGCTGTTTATTTTATTGTAAAGAAAGCAGGGGATGGGGGATGTGGGGAAGTCTGGTTGATTATGAAAATTGATTTGGAAAAGTGAATCTTTTTTCTTTCTTTTTTTTCTTCTTTCTTTTTTCTTTTTACAATCCCTTTTTTATTCTGTAAAAACTGCTTTTGTAGTGTTAATGATGTTGTATTTTTACCCTGGAAAAAAGCAAATAAAAAAACTATTATAAAAAAAAAAAAAAAAGAAGACACTCAAACTCAGGACGAAAGGGAGAAATGTGCTAAGAGGAAGGCACGCTTGGCAAACCCTCATTGTGATCAACTCCCACCCGGAAACCTATGTCCCCACTGTGGAAGGACGTGTGGATCAGAACTGGCCTCCACATTTGCTTATGGACACGTCGTTAAGACCATATTCATGGAAGACAATCTTACTCGGCAACAAGTTTGCCAATGAAGAATATGCTTTCACCACAATGATATGTGTGCTTTTGTGTGTAGAGACTGGTGGGTGATACCTGACTAAGTCATACACAGAGTACACCCATTGAAAGCAATGGACTTATGTGACTGGAGCCTGAACTCACTCTGTATTCCAGGGATGGCCAACCCTGTAGGGGTTGTTGGACTACAGAATCAATTATGCCTGTCCATGGACCATGCCGCCTGGGGCTGATGGGAGTTGTAGTCCGATGATATCCTGAGGGTGACACATCGACTACCCCTGCAGCATTTGATGTGTGGTCAGTCCATATCTCAGAGAGGAGTGGAGGTTCAAGGGACAGCTCTTACTCAGGTGTGGTTCCCTCAGGAAGGAACAAAACTGGGAACTGCCCTTTGTTATGGGTTCTGAGAATTGCTGGAAGACTCCTATTCCCCTCACAAAGCTACAATTCCCAGCCAGTCCCACTTCCCAGTGACTCCTAACAACTCTCATCTCATCTCTATTTTATGGCCATGGGGGCCAGCATTTGTTCACAGACAGCTTTCCGGGTCATCTGGCCAGCATGACTAAACCACTTCTGGTGCAATGGGACATCGTGATAGAAACCAGAGTGCACGGAAACACTGTTTACCTTCCCGCCACAACGGTACCTATTTATCTACTTGCACTGGTGTGCTTTCTAACTGCTAGGTTGGCAGGAGTTGGGACAGAGCCACGGGAGCTTACCCCGTCCTGGGGGTTAAAACCACCAATCTTCTGATCAGCAAGCCAAAGAGGCTCAGCGGTTTAGACCACAGCGGCACCACTGCACACCCAGCCCTGCCCTGCACAGTGGATGGGGAGGCAGATAACTGTACCAGCGTAGAGTTGGCATGATCAGGCCCGATGTTGTCAAATGACAGCAACTGGGCCAGCTGAAGATCCAATGGATCTTGGGACCAGCTCAATCCCACCCCTGGACAGAACCACTTCCCCTCCTCCCTGCTCCCAATTGAGTGGCCATAAGGAATTGCTTCACACCAGTTGAATGATCTCTCATGCTGCTGGAGAGAGATGTCTGTCCAATTCAACCAGCAGACCATCACAGAAGGTGCTTGAATTGCTCTCTTAAAGTTACAAGTAAACGGACCCCTGACCATTAGGTCCAGTCATGGCTGACTCTGGGGTTGCGGCACTGATCTCGCTTTATTGGTCGAGGGAGCCGGTGTACAGCTTCCGGGTCATGTGGCCAGCATGACTAAGCCGCTTCTGGCGAACCAGAGCAGCACATGGAAACGCCGTTTACCTTCCCACCAGAGTGGTACCTATTTATCTACTTGCACTTTGACGTGCTTTCGAACTGCTAGGTTGGCAGGAGCTGGGACCGAGCAACGGGAGCTCACCCCGCTGTGGGGATTCAAACCGCCAACCTTCTGATCAGCAAGTCCTAGGCTCTGTGGTTTAACCCACAGCACCACCCTCTGGATTGCTCTCTTAACATGCTTTAATTACTACTTTGGCAGCAGGAAGAAGAAAACACTTTTTAAAAAAGCTATTATTCACGGTAGGCAGGCAGAACATATCAGATCTACTCACGGCGGTTAAATGAACTGCCTATTTTGAAGAAAACCAGTCTGAAAAGCTGATGGCAAAATCACATTGCCGGCACAACTGACAGAAACGATGGCTTTTACTATCCTATCCAGGTATTGTCTCATGTTTATGAACCATTTATAAGAAATATTTTCAAAAAAAAGCACATTAATAGAAAAATAACAGAAAAAGCCATCATTGATAAGTGGGGAAATGATCTTAAACTTTCGTGCTCCAGTCCTCAAGAGGCAGCTGAACCCTGGTGCTAAGCACAAAAAGTGGAAAGAGATTAAAATTGATGGGAAAGCTGCCATTGTAAATGGAAATTCTGACTCTCTCCTGTAGGGATTTTTAAATAATAATAATAATAATAATAATAATAATAATAATAATAATAATAATAACAACAACAACAACAACAACAATTTATTCATTCATTCCCCAGCCACTCTGAGCAGCTTCCAAAAAAAATTATTAAAATACTGTAATACATCAAACATTAAAAGCTTCCCTAAACAGGTCTGCCTTCAGATGTCTTCTAAAAGTCTGGTAGTTGTTGTTCTCTTTGACATCTGGTGGGAGGGTGTTCCACTGCAGGTGCCACTACCGAGAAGGCCCTCTGCCTGGCTCCCTGTAACTTGGCTTCTCGCAGCGAGGGAACCGCCAGAAGGCCCTCGGTGCTGGACCTCAGTGTCCGGGTAGAACGATGCGGGTGGAGACGCTTATTATTATCATTATTATTATTGTTATTATTATTATTATTCATTGTCTTAGCATCCAAGTTGGTCTTTTCCTGTGCGCAGAATGTGTATGTTTATTGTGTTAAAAGTTTACTAAGCAGACTGTAAAAATGATCCACTGCCAAACCCCTTGTTTCATCATGTTAAAAAGTAGTAAAGCTCTCTTATTTCCCCCCAACCATTTTTTTCTTTTTCATTTTTGAGCTTCTGCTGTTTTAGACCAAGGGATTAATCAAGCGACAGCATTAAATTAGCATAATGGTCTTTAAGGGGTTTTAGCACTTCACATTGATGGATTACGTGTTCATTTAGTGCAAATACCCAGATGCCTAAGGAGAATTATGACAGGTTTATTTTCTTGCAGGGGGAAAAAAACTCCCCCTTTTTAACAGGAGCTCAACTGTCCAGTGCAAAGTGTGTTGTTGGCTTTTTTTAAAAAAAGGATATCCAATGTTAAGAACTACCTTTTACTGTGGCAGAATGCCATTAAATGGATGTAAAACCTTGAAGTTAAAAGGCTTAGATTTATCTTGAAAGCATTACAGTAGGTGAATATTTTGCTTTAGAAAGCAGAATTCCTGGGAGACCCCAGTTCTGTAGTGCTAGCCTTCCTTTCGGTGGGGAGAAAGGAGGGCGAGTCCCGGCTACAAGATAATAGCTAGGGACCAAGAATCATGTAGAATTGTCTGTATCCCCATTTAACATTCAAATCCATTGTCCAAGCGCATCTCTGATCTTTTGCCTTATGTCGTAAAGCAGATTGTGTGTGTCTGGCTGTGTATGCACATGAACTAAACATACAGGTGTTAAAATTTTCAAGCTGCTAGATCTCAGCAAGTAGGATGTTCCTTACACTTCTAGTCTAGCCCCCTCGCCCTCTGGTTTATCAAGCATGGAATTCTCACCCCTATCAAATTAAATAACAAGCAATGTTTGGATAGCCTGTTTTCTTTTTTAAAAAATAGTTTTTATTAAATTTTCTATTTTACCATTTAGAGTATTCATTTATACAACCTTAAAATATTAATGTCTTCCTTTCTTCTCTTTCCATAGTTCTTTTTACATAGTGTAAATCCCTGCATATTTTATATAAACTAAACCATTCAGTAATCCATTATTGCTTCCATCAAAACTTAAGACATGTTGGATTTATCTTAATGCTGCCCACGTTTTCAAGTGTACACAATTCCCCCCCATATATTCAATAAACATTTTCCAATCTTCTTTACACGTATGTTCTTCTTGTTCTCTTATTCTATACGCTAGATCCGCAAGCTGTGTATATTCCATGTTTAAGCTGCCATTCTTTTTTGGTTGGGACCTCACTCGTTTTCCATTTTTGGGCTAACAAAACACGGGCCTCCATAATGGCATACATAAATAACCTTTTTTGACACCTGGGAATTTCATTCTGAATTATCCCCAACAAAAAGGACTCTGGGTTTTTTTGGGGAAAGGTGCTTTTAAACATTTTTTCCAATTCATTACACATTATTTCCCAATACAGTGGTACCTCGGGTTACATACGCTTCAGGTTACATACACTTCTGGTTACATACTCCGCTAACCCAGAAATATTACCTCAGGTTAAGAACTTTGCTTCAGGATGAGAACAGAAATTGTGCTCCGGCGGCGTGGCAGCAGCGGGAGGCCTGATAAGCTAAAGTGGTGCTTCAGGTTAAGAACAGTTTCAGGTTAATAACGGACCTCCGGAACGAATTAAGTACTTAACCCGAGGTACCACTTTACTCTTTTACCCTTTTTCAGGTCCACCACATATGAAAGAACATATCCTTGACCTCATTGTATCTCCAGCACTTCTCTGATTCAGTCTTAGTAGTATAAGTTTGAATGGGTAGCTTGTTCTCACTGAGGCAATGGAGTCTTGTACTTCTAGTTGTGGACACGATCCATTCCGGGGTGCCGTTCGCACCCTGAAAAGTCTGCAACTAGAGTGGTGCTTCTGAGCAAGAGAGTGCTTCTGCGCATGCACGAAGCATGCAGAATGCTTCTGCACATGCGGCGCAACCCAGAAGTATACACTTCCGGGTTTGCCATGTCCACAACCGGAAAAGCCTCAACGTGAAGCAAATGCAACAAGAGGTATAACTGTATTCTCTCAGCTATGATCCCAAAATTTCCATCTGTATGACCCTTCAGAGCAGGCATCCCCAAACTCAGCCCTCCATATGTTTTGGGACTACAATTCCCATCACCCCTGACCACTGGACCTGTTAGCTAGGGATGATGGGAGTTGTAGTCCCAAAAACATATGGAGGGCTGAGTTTGGGGATGCCTGCTTCAGATGGTTCTTGGACTCCAACTTCCCTCAATCCCAGCCAATCTGCCTAATGGAGTTGAAGTCCTCACCTAGAATTGCAACCCTATTTTCACCCCGACACTGTGGCCACCCTCAGCTGCATGGCCTTTCAACTAATCCCCTCCATATTGATGTGCTCGCAGATGCATAATTATGAGATATCTCAAGGTTTGGTGCCACGTTGGGAGCCTCAAAGAGGTTCCCTCCTTTAGACAAACGCCCTCCAATGAGTGGAGAGCAGAACTACTGTGCTCCTCCCTGCCTGTGAGCCCTCTTCAGGTACATGAGGATCTCCTTAGTTTCTTGAGATTTTTATGAACCAAGACAAGGTGCATCTCATATGAAGCCTTTGCGCTGCATTTATACCAGGGGTCAGCAAACTTTTTCAGCAGGGGGCTGGTCCACTCTCCCTCAGTTCTTGTATGGGGCCAGACTATATTTTGGAAAAAATAATAATAATGAACGAATTTCTATGCCCCACAAATAACCCAGGGATGCATTTTAAATAAAAGCACACATTCTACTCATGTAAAAACATCAGGCAGTCCCCACAAATAACCCAGAGATGCATTTTAAATAAAAGGACACATTCTACTCATGTAAAAACACCCTGATTTCTGGACCATCCATGGGCCGGATTTAGAAGGCGATTGGGCTGGATCTGGCCCCCAGGCCTTAGTTTGCATACCCATGATTTATACCTTGCCTTTCTCCAATGGAGCTTACAGAGCTCATGTCCACAGGACTTCCCAGTAAGCCTTAACCTTACTGCAAGACCACCACATATGATGAAAGGAACCTTCTTTCTCTTTACATTTCCAACACTTATTTGATTTGGATTTATACATTTTTGCCAGTTTACTCAGTGTTCAGAGAAAGCACCCTAACTTTCTAGCAGGTCTTGTAGAAGTTTAAGCTCAAAGCACACATTCACTTGCTCGCTTCCTTTCCGAGAAAACAAGAACCGAGTCACGCAGGCCAGAAGTCACTGCACTGTACAACTTCTCTTTCCTGACAGGTCAAAGGGATCAACTCTTACCTTTGTGACCCATGTTTCTGTTCCTTAAGCCACATTCCATCATCTCCAGCACTTTCAACAAACTCTCAAATGTTCCAGTTTTATTGGAACTCCTGCAAATGGCAACCCAAAAATTATACAAGGTACTTACAGATCTAGAAGATGCACAATGAAGAAACTATTGATGTGATGATACCGTATTTTTTGCTCTATAAGACTCACCTTTTCCCTCCTAAAAAGTAAGGGGAAATGTGTGTGCGTCTTATGGAGCGAATGCAGGCTGCGCAGCTATCACAGAAGCCAGGACAGCAAGAGGGATTGCTGCTTTCACTGCGCAGCGATCCCTCTTGCTCTTCTGGCTTCTGAGATTCAGAAATTTTTTTTTCTTGTTTTCCTCCTCCAAAAACCAGGTGTGCCTTATGGTCTGGTGCGTCCTATAGAGCGAAAAATATGATGAATTTCCAATGCAGACCTCTTTTGGATATGTGACCTGCCCTATGCCTACTGCAGTTTATAGCATGATTAATGAAAAATCAACTGTGCAAAAGCACAGGAGCTATTTTTTCAATCAGCCCCAAATGTACATCCTTTTGTCCAGCGGTGACATCAGAGTTTACGTAGTTTTGGAGTCCTCACATTTAAGCTACCGCAACTTCAATTTTCTTTGGGCTGCTCAGACATTACGTTAAGTGCCCCTGCAGAGTTCTTCTTGTAACACAAACACAGATAAGTTAAACCTTCGAGATCCTAGAAGTGTTCCTTAGCGATCACAAATATTGCTGCATATGAGATCTGTGAGCGGTTAGGTGGCTCAAAATGCAACTCGGTGCAAAACCGGATCCTTTGTATTGCATTTGTAGTGATTTCCGTTATGAGAAAGTGGTTAGGCGATTCTGGCTCTTATGTAGACATTCTAAGGGGCCAAATGCATGACAAAAGTATCACTTGAGAAAGGAAGTTTATTTCAAGCTTCTAAGGGGGTATTACAAACCATAGATAATAAAAAACATTAGAAACTATTCCAAAATTGGTTGTAGCTTTAAAATAAAAATCCAAGCAGGTTTTACAATGAAGAACGCTATTCAATGAATATTTTTAAAAAGACTTTAAAAGTATTGGCTTTGCCATCTTTGCTAACCCATTTTAAAAAAGAAGAAGCTGGGCATAAATATTTCGTGCATTCATATGCATTATTTGGTGTTGCATATTATATATCTCGGTACAGCATTTAAGTTATCACTGAAGAGTCCACCGCAGTGCACTTATAAATAGTGTAGTCATTATAAATCACATTGAAAACATACTTGCCATTTCCATTGTTACAAATTCAGTATTCCAGTGAACATAGAAATAAAGTAGCTACAACAATCAATAGTTTTACTTTATTTTTTAATATAAAAGTTATTACTCGAAACCCACCCTATCATTTTCCTTCCCTAAATGTAATGCTTTAATTCTTCGAAATAAAAATAAAGTACTAATTCTATATACATCACATGTACCATACAAAAATGTATCCAAAGTTTCTATTGCTACCAAAGTGTTCTAAAATTAAAAGTTACATAAATCCCCTTTGAAAGAAAGATTACAAGTTACAAAAAAAGGTCAAATGACACACAACCCATCAAGTTATTTTGTACAACCATTTCCAAGACAGCTTTTTCTCCCAAAGCAAATTGTCTTATGTGCCTATATAAAAATGTATATCAATATACTTTCTCATTTATTTCTCTTTATAAAGCAAAGTAATGCATTTTCTACAATAAATATAACACAGGGAGGCACATAAAATCCAGGGGAGATAGATGAGATATGGTTTGCAAGAAATAATGTACTCACAGGCTTTAAGCCGGTTGTGTGAAAACACAAATAATTTCTAAAGTGATATTTTGGGCAACAATGGAGTGTTTTTGGTGATTTTTCAAGTGATGTACATAGCATAATTTTTTTTTACTTCTGTTGTCTTTCTCACAAAGTACCCTCCAAAATAATGTAATTTCTTCTCTTAAAATACACATTTGCTGTTGTAAATTTACATCTTAACTATGTGGTACTTTGTGCAAAGATTAATTGATTTATGCAAAATCAAACATTCAGAGGTCTTGTTAAAAAGCTACAGATCACATACAAGTTTCATAAGCAGCACCATATCATAATATATGATTTAGCCAAATCTATCTGATGTTATTTACTTCAAGAAACACCTAGCACCTTAAGCTGGAAGGCGGTGCTGAAGTTTTTTTTTAATTAAAAAAAAATGCGGAAAGAAATGGAAATGACAATCTATCCCTTTCCCAGCCAAAATAAAAGAAATAAAAAGGTACATCTAAAATCAGAATAAGTTAAGAGTTGAATATACATATATGTACATTTTATGAACACTATGAACAAGATATTTTAGTGGAAAAATCCTCCAAACAGCAACACAATGATAAAAAAAATCTTTAAATCAATATGGCAATGGTGATTCAGAGGATCTGCTGCAGAACTCTGCCACTGGATCAATGATTACGAAGTTGTATCTTCAATACATTCTTGTAGACGAAGAAGTTAATTTGTAGATCTCTATACAGGGTGGTTTTTTGTGTGCCTTGGCTGCACCTATGTTAGTCAATATCACTGAAGTCACTGACTGGTTCTCCGTGGACTCTACTGAGATGGTTCATAGCACGGTCAAAAGCAACCCTTACGGCTTTGCGAATACTTGAGTTCCGACCTTCCATCATTTTTAACTTGTCTATTGTTTCATCAATCCCAAGCGGAATCATTTTGGATTTGGGAAGCCATTGCCTGGAAGAGGATAAGTCAACATCTCAGATACTTATCACCATTTTGGAAAATTAAAAAATACCCTGGTTCTCGTGCAATTTTTGTTTTGTTTTAAGTCCTCCTTCCCACTCGAAACAATGCTCACAGCAGTTTACAACAGACAATTAAAACCAACTTCTATTAAAAACTGCAAGGATAACTGTTGGAAATAGAAGAAACCTACACTTCCAGATTAATTGGAATAATGAAAAGCTAAAAAGGCATGGTGAAACAAAAATGTTTGAGTCCAATGTTTAAAACCATACATTACCACCAGCCCCAAGTGGTCTTCAAACAGGGAAGTAAATCAAAATTTCATACAAATCTCATGATGGAAAAATTCTCTAAGGAAGTGATTTTAAAACTGTGGTCCATGGAAAAGATGTGCAGCAGTCAAGAACATCGGTATTAGGCCTGCACTTTATTTTTCAGACAACCAAGGCCATTTCAATGAGGACTATATTATCAAGCCGGCTAACAAGATTACTTTTTAAAAACACAGCACTGGTATGAGATGGCACTTTCATCATTTCGCAGCCGAAGGTCTAAATACACAATCAGGATGGATATTGAACAGGATCAGAGGCTAACAATGACAAACATTACACCAGAGTCTGCAGAGGATAAATTCATATGCAACGTTAAGCCAAGGTATGGCTTCATGTGAATGATAGAGGCAGCTTTGCTACTCCTGCCACAGGGTTAATAATAATAATAATAATAATAATAATAATAATAATAATAATTTATACCGGGCCCATCTGGCTGGGTTTCCCCAGCCACTCTGGGCGGCTCCCAACAGGATATTAAAAACACAATAAAACATCAAACATTAAAAACTTCCCTAGATAGGGCCACCTTCAGATGTCATCTAAAAGTCAATTGTTTATTTCCTTGACATCTGGTGGGAGGGTGTTCCACACAGCAGGCGCCACTACCCTGTAACCTCACTTCTTGCAGTGAGGGAACCACCAGAAAGCCCTCAGAACTGGACCTCAGTGTCCAGGCTGAACGATGGGGGTGGAGACGCTCCTTCAGGTATACTGGACCAAGGCTGTTTAGGGCTTTAAAGGTCAGCACCAACACTTTGAATTGTGCTCGGAAACGTACTGGGAGGCAATATAGATTTTTCAAGACCGGTGTTATACGGTCTTGGTGGCCACTCCCAGTCACCAGTCTAGCTGCCGCATTCTGGATTGGTTGCAGTTTCCAGGTCACCTTTAAAGGTAGTCCCACGTAGGCCGCATTGCAGTAGTCTAAGCGGGAGATAACTAGAGCATGCACCACTCTGGCAAGACAGTTTGTGGGCAGGTAGGGTCTCAGCCTGCGTACCAGATGTAGTGTTACATCTGAGCCCGAGCTTGTGGTTTATCTGCCCCAGATATGCAATGACTGGTAAAGCAATGAAATGAACCTTGGCCACAGGACATGCTTAGCTCGGAGGGACAAAAGCCCAGATAACTATGGCTTTAACTCACAGCAGGACCAGAGCAAAACAGTTGCAATTTTCACTCCATGCACTCAGTGCGTACTTGTTCAAACATGGCTTGGCTTTGTGGTATGTGCAAATAAGGCCCTTGATTACAACTGGACGTCACAATAAATCACTAGTTCATCATGGCAGGAACACAATAAATCACTAGTTCATCATGGCAGGAACGTGCCTGCACAAATCTTGTGCTTGCACGCTCCAAATTTTCCACTGGCGCTGCTATTGAGTAGTTCTGAAGCTTTCAATTCAGTTTCTGGTTCACTGTAGCTGATCATTACATCTGAACCTGAAAAAACCATGGTTACTCTTAAGTATGGTTTAAAACAAGCCAACTTCAAACCATGAATCATGTTGGTGGCTCGTTTAAAATAAAGTTCAAGTTAAGCTTCACTTTTGCGCTGGAAGAGGGAAAGGGGAAGCCTTTAAGCCCAAGGCTAGCACAGCCTTATTCCTTTCAAAATAAACTATGGTTTATCATGATGTCTAAACACAGTTACTATAGGAGGGATCAGGTTTTTCAGAAGCTGGAGCTTTTATGCTTCCTAAAATTATTTGGATCACGCAAGTAACGTTTTCTTCTCCTGCAAAATTCCATTTCTGAGCAAATAAGGAGCTGTGGAACCCAATTTATCACAGCTGCCCTTACAGTTAGAATATACAGGACTTTTTCATTTGAGAAAGAAGTTACATACCAGCTCCTTTTATTGTCAAAAAATAAAACCAAGAAAAGCTTCTCATCCGATTTGGTCTGCATTTGTTCTCCAATTTTCAACACATCGAGGGGTGGCACTGGTATTGTAACACCATTGTGATGACCAGCAACACGAGGCATTTTAGGGTCAATTATCTATAAAATGGAGGGGAAAGAATAATTTAGTAACTGTTCTTAAAGATTTTATTGTATATTAGGCAGCCATCTACTAACATAAATCTCAAACCAATGTACACATCATTAAACTCAATTCACAGGAGTCACACTCTTAATAATGTGGTAACTTCCCATTCGGTTCCCACATGATCAAGCCCCAGGCTGCTACAGCAAGGATAACTAACTTGTGGTCCTCCAGAGGTAGCTGAATTCCAACTCCTGTCAATTCCAGCCAGCCTAATCAACAATCAGGGATGATGCAAGTTTGAATCCAGCTATCTCTGAAGGGCCACAGGCGAGCCAGCCCTGTTCTACAGTAACCTCTTTGAAATAACCAACTATTTACCCATTAAGTACACTTTGGTATCCAATGCTTAAGACTTTAGTTTGTTAGACATTATGGTTATTTATTAAATTCATATACCACCCATTGACCGAAGATCACAGGCCGGTTCATAGCATAACACTACAGAATGGAAACACAAAATACATACAACCACCATCACCAATAACTCCCTCTCATAAACACAACTGAAATTGCAGATTGTTTAATTACTCAAAGGCCTGGTTATAGAGGAACATTTTTGCCTGGAGCCTAAAGATATGTAGCGAAGGCACCAGGAGAGCCTCTCTGGAGAGAGCATTCCACAGAGAGCCATGGCAGAAAAGGCCCATTTTCGTGTTGCCACCCTCTAGACCTCTTGTGGAGGAAGCACATGAAGAAGGACCTTGGATGATGATTTGAAGGCCTGGTTCAGACCTTCAGGTAAAAGATAAAAAGGTAAAGGACCCCTGGTCCAGTCAAAGGTGACTATGGGGTGTGGCGCTCCTCTTTCTTTTCAGGCCAAGGGAGCGGGCGTTTGTCCAAAGACAGCTTTCTGGGTCATGCAGTCAGCATGACTAAACTGCTTCTGGCACAACGGAACACCATGACGGAAACCAGAGCGCACAGAAACGCCGTTTACCTTCCCGCCACAGTGGTACCTCTATTTATCTACTTGCACTGGTGTGCTTTTGAACTGCTAGGTTGGCAGAAGCTTGGACAGAGCCACGGGAGCTCACCCCTTTGTGCGGATTCGAACCACCAACCTTCTGATCGGCAAGCCCAAGAGGCTCAGTGGTTTGGACCACAGAGCAGTACTGAGCCATTTAAGGCTTTATAGGTCCAAACCAGCACTTTGAATTGGGCCTGGCAACTAACTGAGCAATGTGGCCGCCATTTTCTACACCAGCTGAAGTTTCCAAACCACCTTCAGAAGCAGCCACATGTACAATGCATTGTAGTAATCTACACTGGAGATTGCCAAAGCACAGGCAGCAAAAGCGAAGCTATCCCTGTCCAGATAGGGGCACAGCTGGGCCACCAGTCAAAGCTGAGGGAAGGAACTCTGCACCACCGAGGCCACCTGAGCCTCAAGTGACAGCATTGGATCCAGGAGTACCCCCAAGCTATGTAACCACTCCTTCAGAGGGAATGTGACCCCGTCAAGAGCAGGCAACTTCCCATTCATTCACTCTAGGGAACCACCCACTAACAGTGGCTTAGTCTTATCTGGATTGAGCTCCAGTTTGTTGGCTCTCATCCAGGCAAGACACTGGTCCAGCACTTCAACTGCCTCACCTGCAGATGCAAAGGAGAAGTAGAGCTGTGTGCCATCAGCATACTGCTGACAACATAATCCCAAAGTGTGGAGAGCCCAACTCGGTGGTTTCATGTTGATACTAAACAGCCTGGGGGATAAAACTGAACCCACACTGACGACTCCACAGAGCTGAAGAGCACTCCCCAAGCATCACTCTCTTGGAAATGGCTAAGGAAGACCAAGCAATATTGCCCACCCCTAACTCGGACAGCCGCTCCAGAAGGATACCGTGATTGATGGTATCAAAAGCTGCTGTGAAGTCAAGGAGAAATAACTGGAACACATTTCCCCACTCTCCTAACAGAGGTCATCATAAAAGGAGACCAAAACAATTTCTGCACCAAAACCAGGCATAAACTCTTATTGAAATGGATCTATTAAGATTTCCAGTATCAATTTATTCCAACTTGGTACAGAAAACCACGTTTGCTGCTTGTTGTTGTTGTTTAAGAACACATTGGAGAGTTGACATCTCCAAACATGGATATGAAGGGACATATATATATATATATATATATATATATATATATATATATGTTGGAATAAATTAATGGGAAACTAATTAATGGGTATTACTTCCAAAATTGGGCTAACATAACACTTACATGGAAACTGACTCTGAAAGCATCAGAATATGGCAACTACCACTTGCCATTTCATGAACTCAGATGCACCCATAATAAATTGTGCAACTGGAATAAAAAAAGGTATGTTACTTCTAGTCACCTCTAATATAAATGACAAATAACTCACCAGTGCTGGATAGGAAGGATACCCACTGCATTTGGCCCACACAACTTTTAGAGGCTCAAGGACAGAATTGGAAGCATCTGTTGAAATCCACATGCTGCTGTGCCCAACTTCTAAAGGGGAAAAGAGAGAGAGAGTAAATCAATAACAGCTACAGTTGATGCAATGGTTGACACACTGAAAAGGTAAACTTTGTGTGTGCCCTTTGAGTACGGCATTAGCATGAAGCAGCTCCTATGTTTGGGCAGTTGTAACCAGCTGTTAATCTTTGCTCTTCTACTTGCTCAAGTCTTTGGTGTGGTGAAAACCAGTCCATACCACATAGGTTTCGGAACAAACCATTCCATGCAGAAAAGCGGCTACGTTGTCAACATCAAGGTTGGAGGTGGCTCAATATATTGTTACACATTGTTCATTGGCTGACTGGGAGAACAGAGTAACATACTGACCAGTTTAACCAGTTAATATTATGCATGTGAAAGCCACAGATACGTTGAGCTAAGAGAATTTGTTGGCTGTGGCCTTTTAAGACTCTCGAGTGATCATTTCCACAAACTGAAACTGGCAGTCCTGTGATTCTGTTCTCCTGTTCTTTAGTGTAGATTTGAAGAAGAAAAAATCAAACAGTAAGTCAACTAACTTTTAGTCACAGTAGACCCACTGAAATTAAGGTTGAGCCATGAACTTCAATGGGTCGACTCTGAGTAAAGGTTAGTTGAATAATGATGATGCTTTTGACTAGGCAACTCCTATAGCTTGTTCACAAGAATCAGCATTCCTGCAAAGGATAGTAATTAGTTTTACATGGCATGGAAACAAGTAGGACTGAAATAATTGATCACATTAGTTATAAGGCCACAGTCATGGTCCCACGTTAAGCCAGTTGACTCACATTCTGGAACTATAATAAGGAATCTGGAAGTGGTGATTCAAGTTCTATGGCTTGATTGGGAACTTGAAAGGGTAGAAGAGTTAGGTCCATACTGAATTTGAGGTAGAAATGCTATAAAATGACTTGTTTTGAACGAGAAAAATGTTTGATGAGCGACTAGCACTTTTGAACCATTTTCTTTCCTTCCCAAAGGCATTGATGGTTTGGTTTTATTTATGTACGGCATTTATTCCCCAACCCTTTTGCCAAAAAGACTCTTAAGAGCAGCTTACAAAAAAAATTATAATTAGATGGTCCTTGCCCTCAGACTTGCAATTAAGAAAAAGGAGAGTGGGAGTGGGTGGACTTTTTGGAAAGATTTTTGTTTTTACTGCATCTTTTGCAAAACTTTTTATTGCAATAGATCAAGGGGAATGTCTAACTCGTGCCATTACCCAGGAGTTGCCTTTAAAAAAAAAAGCAACAACACATTTTCTGGTCCAAAGTTTGCCTAAGCTCCCATGAATGAGGAAATTTATGCACGTGCTCAGTATGAACCAGCATTGCCCAGCAAGTTTGAAAGGCAGCCCATTTTACGAGTCAGAGAAGTTTGCAAGTAAAAAAGGTCCTTCCGCCAGCCTGCCATTCTGTGCACACAGCAAACCCAATGTTCAAGAGAAAATCAATACGAAGCGTGAGTGAAATTTGGTCAAATTATACCCTACCTCAGTTACATTCTGTATGCCAGATTCCAAAAGAATAGTTTATAAAGTGAACCAATGTAGGGTAAGGGTTCGTTTGGTGGATAAGGAATCCTCATCAGCCATGAGGGCTAAGGTACCACAGGGTTTTTTGCGAGGATGAAATGGAAGAGGCAGAACTATGTACACTACCTCAAGCTCCTTGGAGGAAGCATAGAAAATTATTTCAAGTTTATACGAAGGAACCTTGGTTCTCGAACGTCTTGGTATTCGAACATTTCTGCTCCCAAACGCTAAAACCCCAGAAGTGTTCCAGCTTTAAAATGTTTTTCGGAAGCCAAATGTCCGATGCGGCTTTCAGCTATTGTTTCCGGGGTGCCAGTGCCAATCAGAAGCCGTGCCTTGGCTTTTGAACATTTCGGAAGTCGAAAGGACTTCCAGAACAGATTATGTTCAAGAACCAAGGTACCACTGTAATTTTAAATTACCAATACACAGTTCCGCTTTCCACTGCTGTAACTAGAAATGGATGCAGATGTGTGTTGTGTTTTAATCGTATCAAATGACTAGACTTCTCGACAACTCAGTTTCCCACAGGCTCTTCAGGAGCATCTCAGCTAAGTCTAACAGACTTGAGGCACTTACAGACTGAACTCCAGAAAAGCTGAAATATGGTTCAGGTATAATGATGGTATAAGTTTATGCCCAGGATCTCGTTCCACACAGTGTTGTGAATTATACATACAGTTTCTGAGCAGGTAATTTATTAAGAGGCCCCAGCACTCAAATACAGTACCATACTTATAAACAGAAGTTTAAAACCGACAATGGCCATTTTGTGGCGGAAGGCAAACACTGGTTGTGTGTGTCTCTGTGTGTGTGTCAACTCTTCCTCCTCCCCTCTTAAACAGTCCCTTCCAACTCTTATCATTTGTGCCAGTTGTGTAGTTGTAACATGGAAGGGTAACTTCAGTTGCATGTTAGCTTCAGCTGCATAGACCCCACATGTCTATTCCAGTGAACAGACAAATCTGGGAGTTAGGCTGATCCCTCTGCAATGGAAAGCCTTTGAGGGGAGAGGTTATTACCCCTCAAATGCTATCTATACCAGGTCGCTCAACCTTTGCTACTGTGTCCTTTCTTCTAGCAGATCAAGATAATCGGGCGACAGCAAAAACTGCAAAAAATTTAGCAGGGGCAATTAGAATAAGATCTGTTATTTGATCATTGATGTAAACCTCCAGAATGTATTTTGTATAGTTAAGTTTTTACCTCTATCTTCAGTACACTGTATTTTATTTTATTGCTACGGCTAGTGGCTGATGCAAATAAAGGTTCTTCTGATTCTGAACTGCAAGCCATTCTGCTCCAAGGTGGCGGCGAAGCTTGAACTAACCACAGCATGGATCCCGTACCATACTGCCTCAATAATGTGTCTTGTTCTCAGCTGCGATTTCCTGGCATTTTGGAGCAGAGTCAACATGGAAAGCCCTGAACACAACATGCAAACTAAGAGTTCTTTGTTAATTGAATTTATTTGTTTAGTGACACCAGTGTGTTAAGGCAATATATAGAACAGGGAAAATATAGTGCTCAAAGGGATTACAGTTTATATTAGATGGACAAAAGAAGTAACGAGGACGTGAACAAGAGACAACAGCTGAGGGAAAGCAGATGAGGTGAAGCGAGGCTGGTGCAGGAAAGGCAATGCTAACAAGGCCTCGAGGTGAAGATGTGCTAAAGGGAATGGTTAAATAGTCATAAGGGACCAACTGCTATAATCACAAAGAGCAGAACACAAGACAAGACAAGGGAAGAGGAGTTTAAAGGTGTAACGGGTGTTCAAAGCAGATCAATTTTAACGATGAATTTAGAAAAGGGTGCATAGGAGGGAAATATGGGTGGGAGAAGGTTTGTGTTTGTTATGTTCAACCTCAAAATGTCTGAGGCAGAGGAAATAAGAGATCGATTAGAAGGAGGCGCATCGGGGGCAAGTTGGAAAACCTAACGGGTATTGTCAAGAGGTAGATACAATAGGCAAAGTCTCACATTCATCTGGCCACAGAATAGGATGTCCTGGGAAGGCATCACCCTTCATTTCTAGAGAGCAGGCAGGAAGAAACGCCAGATATTTTTTATGAATACATAGCGTAAATATATCAGTTACCAGCCGCAATTCTTGCTGCTTTTGCGTAGTTTCCATTTTCAATGCATGATATCAACTCACTTCGGTCTTCTAACGTGTGTCTTCGTATAAGCGCTGGTTTGCCTTTCCCACATTTTGGCAGGCTAAAACTAGAAACATTTGAAGTGTCAGAAAACGTAACAACAACAACAACAACAACAACAACAACAATAGCTTGCAGAAACATGTGGATCGTTATACTTCTTTACAAGGTTTCATGGACATTTATATGCCAGAAGTCTCTCACCCCAGTAACTAATATTACTGTTGGGCTGCCCACTTCTGAAATCCAGTGAAGATTCTTGCTTGAGGAAGGGAAATGGGGATTTTTACCACTCCCCTCACTTTTCCAGAGGGTCCTGCAACCCTCCAGAGAATATTTTCAAGAGGCACAGGGCAAATGACAAACCGGAGTACCTCTGCTTATGGGAAGTCTAGATCCAAATAATTATATTTTGAACATACTTTAACTTTGGGCTAGTAGCACATTTTTTTACCTTGAATTACACAACAGGCTGTTACTTGAGGATATACTAGACTCTGATGCACAACGGCGACGAGGTTCAACTTTTCTCCCTGGAGTGTCATTTAACTCCGACTCTTTACTGCCATCTCCAAAACCATTCGAAAGACCTGGCAGGTTAACAAAAGAAAAATACACATAATGTGGAAGTGGATTGCATTTTCATACATGTTTCAATATATACTTATGTGCATGTTTTAGTACCCCTGTTAATAGAGCTGTAACATGTGCAAGAGGAATGAGATTAAACGTTAAATAGTTAAGTGAAACATGCAGAATGTGTAGACATCAGTGAAGACAGAGGAGGTAAAATCAAGAGACTGATACTTGTTGCAAGATATATCAAATTGTGCCGCTCCTAAAGCAATGCATGCAGAACGAAGTCTATGCAAACATACAAAAGACAGGTCTACATTTTCATTAAATATCTAAAAATTAAAAGAATGTGAGTTAATACAGTACTTAAAGCACCTGAGTTGCAAGTGACAGCAAACTCATTCTATTCCTCAAATCGTCAGAAGAAAAGGGAACATGGCTTTCTCCAACCTCCCAGCAGCGTAAGGACCAGTCTGGTATCAAATAGGCGACTGCTAACTTTCAATAGAGCCCTAGAAAATGCTAACACTGTCTGCACATATTCAGTTTAGGATTCAGAACCTATGTACAGAAGCCTAATACAGCACTAGTCTAAAAGTCCACAACCCAAACAGCTTATCTGCCAACTTTGAAATTTGATCTTCTCTTATTTTAGAAACAGGAATGGTAGTGTCTCATATCGTAATAATAAATAAAACTGAAAGATGCTTCAATTGACCATGAATGAAAATTGTACGTAAGATTCAACAGACGCATAAAATACGTTGAAGACACGTAGGTGACTCGCAACTTACGTACATTTTTTACACTGCTGAAAACTGATTGGTTGACATCCCATAAATTAAGAGCATGGAGGCAGAGAGCTTTTTGTGCAGGGTTTTCCCGGGGCAAAAAGAGCTTTTAAGCTCTCTGCCTGGCTCTGGGAGCCTCTTGCGAGAATTCAGAAGACGCCTGTGAGCCCAGTAAGCAAGTCTGAGAGCTTAAAAGCTCTCTGCCTTGATGGGGGGGTGGGGGGATGAGATCTGTTTGGCACACCAGCTGCAGAGGGTAAGATGGCTTGTATGGAGGCACAGTTCCGCCAGAACACAGCAATGCTAAAATTAAGTTTCCTTGGAGTGTTTTAAATAACATGCTTCCAATCTTTCATTTTTCAAAAAAAGAAACCTGGTCTAAGAAATAACTTTTCCTAAAACTGGTACCGTGTGATGAACAAGTCAGACACTAGTTGATCCAACAAGATATGAACCTGTGTCAATACAAGCTGAAGACAACCAACTGCAATACAGAATGCAGGCAAATTGTCATTACAATTTCCCTATACCCACATACGCTCCTTCTTGTCGTTCAGTTAGTCACTCTGCATTTTTACACCAGAATATACCGGGTACAGAGAAATCAAAATGAGAAGCAGTCAACAATAGCTTGTGTCGTATCAGCTTTGAAGGTTTCATGAAGCTTCCTTGTTTCATAATTGTTTTATATACTCATTTTACAAAGTGGTGGTGCATAGGCAAAGATTACTCCATTACTGACATTGTGCACAAATCTTACTGAAAAACTACTGTTAGAAAGAGCAGTTATAGGGCTGAAGCCCCACGCAGGTAAGATCTTCACCCTCCTCCAAAACAGGACAACATGAATTGGGGAGAGGAATGCTAAATATAAGCTAGATGTAAATGCAATAATATTTGCAAAGTGAATATTTTCAAGTAGTATGTACACACAGCAGGGCTTGAAAGGGCCAGCATCAATATTTCTAAGAGACCAGAGGATCAAATGCTTAGAATTGAAACTAGTGTAATACTGCGTGCTGATCTGTTTCATGAGCCAAACAGCAAAATATTTCAGGCAAACTGGAAAGACAATTTAAAACTTTTGTACACATACTTCTATATGAGCAGTTCAAGCACAGTTCAAATACCATATCCAACCAAAGTCTATTCCTTATATCCCCACACTATTCAACAACTAAAGTGCTAATAAATTGCAGAAATATGTGTAAAACATACAGGGCTGGTTCAAGAATGACACGAAAATGTAGTCTAGCATTACAAAAATGAGCTGCAGCATGTCTTGCAGCTGTAAGCTAAACTACAGTTAATATTATTTTTTTTAAAAAAAGCTTCCAGACTTCTCTTAGCCACTCTAGTAGAGAAAGGCAAGGAGGAAGCACTCCAAGGTTTGTTTGTGTAATGCTAAACCACAATTCACCATTAAATCCAAACACAGCCATAGAAGTATACAAAAACATAAATGATAATTTAGCAAGAACAGGGTGGAATCTACACATATATAAAAATGCTGTGAAAATGCTTTTTCTTAAAAAAATATATATATTGAATTTGCCATAGCTCACCATTGTCATCTAGTGCCACATTTGTATATTTCACTTTACAACACACACAAAACGTTTTATTTGCAGCAGTACAGCTGAGTCCCAGGTGTTGCCAGAAACAGATAGAGTTGCATAAAACATTTTGGCTTGGCCTAACACAAACAATTTACCAAAAATAGAGCGTAACAAGGAAGAAGCACTTGGTAGCTGGATACTTATCAATATCTCAAGCAATTTTAGAGACTCCGTTGGAGCAATGGTAAAATAGCTGAATCTGTTTTCATTTTCTTCTGCATTTGAGATGCTCTGTCAGATCCACCCTGAGGTTTTCTGGAACCTTTAGTACTCCACAGGAAGTTTACAGACTTTTACAATGATCTTTCTGTGTTTCTAAGTTTTCATTAGTTGTCCAAGCAACGTTTTCCTAAGAACACACCATTCTTTGCTACAGCTATTTTGAGTACATTCAGAAGAAAAGCCATGTTAGTCTGTTTCAACAAGGAAGAGTGTGGCATTCTAGATATTAACAGCCTATGAAATTTCATTGTTTATAGTCCATTTCAGATCCTTCGCACTTCTGAGGAACAGGCTCTTGCCTACACCAGCTCATGCTGCAAGAAGCTATTTAAGGGACAACAGAACACTTTCCAAGTAGTAAAGAACTCTTTGACTACTATTGATAAAGATCTATGTAATAACATGTACTTAAGATTTTCATACTGTGGAAAGAAAACCTTCCTCACAAAAAATATTATTTTTAATAGCTGAAGAGAGAAAGAGCATAGGGCTTGCCGATCAGAAGGTCGGCAGTTCAAATCTCTGCGATGGGGTGAGCTCCCGTTGCTCGGTCCCAGCTCCTGCCCACCTAGCAGTTCGAAAGCACGCAGTGCAAGTAAATAGGTACCTTCCAGCGGGAAGGTACACAATGTTTCCCGTGCGCTGCTCTGGTTCGCCAGAAGCAGCTTAGTCATGCTGGCCGCATGACCCGGAAGTTGTACTCCGGCTCCCTTGGCCAGTAAAGTGAGATGAGCGCCGCAACCCCAGAGTCGTCCGTGGCTGGACCTAATGGTCAGTGGTCCCTTTATCTTTTACTTGAGTGTAAGTTGAAGCAGATATGCAACTGTCACAGTAGAAGCTACAACTACAACTACTCCTTGCTGTAACACTGCTGTAACACAACTAACCATTTCATGGAAACACAGGATACACAAAACAATTTAAAAAATCTATTTCATTATTTTGGAACTGAAGTTATACCCAATCTGTAAATATGGAGTCAAACTTATTGTGTCAAGAGTGTTTAAAATTTATGTAAAAAAGAATCAGACCCGTGTCTACCAGATAAGAATTCTCGACTGGACTCTGAAAAAAGTCAATGCAGTAGAAAGCAATCAGTTATGAAGAAATAGAAGAAAAAGGGAAGGATTTTTTTTTTTAAAAAAATGAGGAATACTGAAAGTTTGGAAAGTAAACATAAGATACTGCATTTAGGAATTCAAAATCCCTTTGGCTTAGGAAGTTACAAAACCCTTGCCTAATTCCCTCTCTGTATAATGCAGGATTGGGTTTTCTGATCTAGGCGGTAATTGAGGGTGTCGGCTGGCAAGTATTTTTAATAATCAATGAATGGCACCACTATATAGACCCTTTTTGCTGCCGAGTGCTAGTGCAAAATCATGTTCAATTCCTATAGAGCCCTGTATTTTCTGCAACAAAATAAAGATGGAGAGAAATGTAGTTATTATATTTGGTGAATGTATTATGGAGTCTATATCCTGGCCAAGGGAAGATTAGATTGGTTTGCAGAGGAATGGCGATGGAAAGGAACATTCTTAACCAATCAACCCACAAGGAGCACGTTTGAGGTAAGACGTCTGGGGATTGGTAAAACTGCGACCAATTTATGTCACATAAGATTGCAACATACAACTTCATAACTTACGGAGATGGGGAAATATACTGAATGAAGAGCATAGGTTCATATATATCAAAGACTTCCTCCAACAGGGTTCAAGATATTGATTTTGTTTTAAGGATGGCTGGTGTCTCCAACATGATCCAAAATAATTACTTGAAATGTAATTGTCTTTCTGCGTTCCAAAATGATCATTACATTGAATTCCAGTCCGTGTTCAGGATAATAGAAAATAATTAGGATCCAAATAGATAAATACTCAGCATATTAGTTAATATGAGAACCTGGAAGACAGTGAAAAAGCCATTTAGTCTCACTGAAAGGGAAAAGAGCTTTAATTAAATAAGCCCTCCTCCCAGCAGTATCCAGAGCAAGATTAGCAAAAACTATGCAAACTATCAATGTCTTCTACTAGTCATATTTCATGTAATATCTGAAAGTGGAAGACTGAAATATTCTCCACTTTGAATCAACTGCTCATTACTGAAAGATGTAGCAGCAGAGAGCTTAGGGGCATTTTTCATAAGAGATGCCATGAACAGGGGCTGCATTTTTGCAGAAATTCATTCCAATGAAAGAAGATGACAGATTAATTTATCCACCTATTTCTATATTTGGAGCATCAGTACCTCTAAAGATGCTTCAACAGTGCAGTAAGACATTAGCAGATGAAGCCCAAGGAAGTATCTGGCACATGTGAATTTAGAAGGTGTGTTGTGAGTTAGCAGAAGCATGTGCTAAGGGTCACAAGATGCTACTGAACTGGTTATCAGCACACAGAATTTTTTAAAAAGGGAATCGTAGGCTTAGGGTGAAGGAACTACTAAATTGTTTATTCCAAATTTTGCTTTTACCATGTACAATAGTTAAGTAGTTCAAAGAAAACAATATACGTTGCAGCTAATTGCTGGATCCTAAGATTTCTATGCAGCATTTTAGAAATGTTTCCAGCTACTGTCAATTGCTCCACAAATAAGAAAACAGACTAGAAGGCATCAAGTTCCACAATTTCAGAAATAAACTGAGTTATTCTTTCCAAAACACTCTCACAGTATTTCCTTAATAATTACATTACACACACAATTAAATAATGGATTTTACTTTTCCACATCAGAGATATAGCTATAGAATTGTCCTGCTTACATTTTCAGTAAAGTACTGGAAACATTATCATTTCAATATTTCTAACAAAAACCAGGTAAGATACTCTAGTATAGTTGATAGTCTATTAGTTTTTTTCTGCCAATTTTATACTTAAGTTAAACTTGAGTTTTGATCAACAGTCATAAGAACACTTAGAAAGAGCTTTTTTTCTGCTAACAGATATCAAAGATTGCATGAACACTAGGGATCTAGAAAGACAGCTTTACGGAAGTTTTCTTAATAAGGCCAGCAGCAAGTCATTTGCATCCACAATATACATTAGAAGAGTCTTGTAAGATGATTATTTGAAATAGTGTTGACACTCTGAAACAGCTTTATTCGACAAAAAAATACTGCACTGTGCCATCCTTCTACTCAAAGCACAACAGTATTTACAAAAGGTCTATTTAAGTGCAAAGAAGAAACATTTGCCAATTAACTAATACTACCTGAATATTTTATGGGTTTACGAAGCTGGTTTAAAAAGTTCTATATAAGAGAGATGGGACAGAAACACACACAAATAATAAAAAAAGCTGTATAGCATTTTCTTATTCTTTCCCTCAGAAGGGAATATTCAGTTGATACCATCAGGGAAAAACTTATTTCTGGGTTAGGATTATAAACTGACCCTGCTTTCTAGATTTTGCAACTATTTAAAATAGGTGATATAAAACATTTGCCAGGAAACATATATTAAACATTTACCTATACAGTGGTACCTCGGGTTACATACGCTTCAGGTTACAGACTCCGCTAAACCAGAAATAGTACCTCGGGTTAAGAACTTTGCTTCAGGATGAGAATAGAAATCGTGCTCTGGCAGCGCAGCAGCAGCAGCAGGAGGCCCCATTAGCTAAAGTGGTCTTCAGGTTAAGAACGGACCTCCGGAACGAATTAAGTACTTAACCAGAGGTACCACTGTACAGTCATACCTCGGGTTACAGATGCTTCGGGTTGCAGACTGCGCTGAACCTGGAAGTACCGGAACGGGTTACTTCCAGGTTATGGCGCTTGCGCATGCACAAAGTGCCAAATCGCAACCCGCATGTGTGCAGACGCGGCATTGCGGGTTGCGAATGTGCTTCCCGCATGGATCACATTCGCAACCCGAGCGATTTTTTTTAATTAAAAAAAATCAACAGTAAAAATTGGAGTTCTGAAAAGCGGGGGACACCAACACTTCTCTCCCCCTGCTGCTTCTCAACTTTAGGGGCACTTTTGCTCTTTCATGGGTAGTAGTGAGGCGGGCGGCGGGGAGGAGAGAAAAGAAACAGCACTATGTGTCCTCACGTGCTCATTGTGAAACTGGAACGGCACAATTGGAACTTCTCAGGAAAGCGTGAGGAGGCTGGGCCGAGAAGAGGAAGGAAGAGAGAAACTCACCGTTCCAATGGTAGGAAGGAAAGGGCATGATTCCTCGGATGGTGTCCTTGCAACCCAAGTTCCAGGCAACTGATCAACAAGGGATCAAAAGAGATCAACAAGGCCACTCACCAGGAAGCGGCAAGAGCCTCTAGAGAACACGACACCGATCGCTACTCTCAAGTCTAATTTCCATTGCAGTTTTTGAGCAGGTAAGAAATAGCAGAAGTTCCTACCAAGTAAATGGTGACACTTCCACTATTTCTTACTGCCGGCCCCCTTACCTCCACACAAATGCCTACCCACCCAGGCATTCTGTGAATGCCAGATGACGCAGGAGAGGGGATTGGTAGCAATTACATATGATAGCTGGCCAGTAAGCCAAGGAATGTTTGTGAACCACTGGTTGACGGTCTTGTGCGCTTCTGGACCTTTGCTATAACTTCAGTAAAAAAAAAAAAAACCTGTTCAGTAGGAAGATTCTGGACAGATATGGAGAAAGTGGAGGGGGGGCCCTCCGCTATGAGTTCATAATGAGCTGCAAGAAACAAACTAGCAAGTGGCATACTCTTGCATTAGAGGTTCCGTAGGCGTGTAGAGGCATAATGAAACACAAAGGCACAGGTAAACTTTGTTCAGATGGCATTCTAGACACGAGGAAAAATGAGTTCCACTTGTAAAAATATTGACTTTAAAGCTAAATCAAGCAGCTACTAGATCAGGCTTCCTCAATGTTGGCCCTCCAGATGTTTTTGGACTACAACTCCCATGATCCCTAGCTAGCAGGACCAGTGGTCAGGGATGCTGGGAATTGTAGTCTCAAAAAAATATCTGGAGGGCCGAGGTTGAGGAAGCCTGTACTAGATGCTACTATTTGCTAAAACAAGTCAGGCTAAGAACATGCTTCTGGTGGATATTCAGGTAAATGGGGTTTGTATCTATGTATATGTGTGTGTGTATAAATGAAAAAATGACTAAATAAACAAACACACATGGAAACATACAGAGGCACTAACTACAAATGACATTTCTCTCTCTCCACCAAATGCTAGTCAACACAGTTTGATTTGACATTTCTAGAAACTGCAATGAGAAATGGTGGGGGTGGAAACTCAAATATAGACTTTGTGGGTAAAAACAGTGCATTCTATAGTGTGTGATAGTTGGGGAAGCCCATTAAACAGTTGTTCCTGTGACACATTCCCCATCGAGATGCAGAACACAACTGTATGCATCCAGAAGTAGTTAGCTGCACATAAGTTGCACTGAGTTCAATGGGATCTAAGTTCCATTTCCTTCAACAGGACCCAAGTAAGACTAACTTGCTCTGGATTTAAACCCATATTTGATACTGCAGTATTCTCCGAACAATTAATACTTGAAAATGTATGCCAACCGCAGCCTCTTCAACTGAACTCCTGGCCACAGAAAAGAAAAACATGGAAGCAGAACAGTAGAAAGGAAAGCAATCTCGTTGGCTAATTTAAAGAGATAATTAGCTGAAGTCAACAAGTTTACTGAATATGCTTCTTGAAGGGTAACATCCCGAAAATCTGGTTTGCTACTGTTACTGGTTTGCTCAACAGAACAACTCTTTGCTGTGAATCAGGTCTGATGGCTTGAACCACTAAAGCGAACACTGTTCACCAAGCTACTTTCTGCTTTTGCCGTTTCACGCAAAGGGAAAAGTGTAAATCACCACTATTTTCTACACTGCAAACAAATAAACCTGCTTAACACAACAAGTACATGAAAGATGAATGTCAGACTATTATGCTTAAAACAAGAAGCTGCTCAAATGCTTGAAAAGTTGACATTAACAGCAGCACGTCATAATCAAGTGTGGTTTGTGTATTTTGTATCACCAAACTGATCCTTTTAAAATGATACACTTTTTCAATGACACAATGCAGATATAACATTCCCTCTTGTCTGACCACGGTTAAGAGACTGGCTGTATGTTACGGACTCAAAATCTCCTTTCCTGCTCCCACACAATCTTCATCACAGGAAGAAAGGAGATGGACAGGAAAACCTTATGGTTTGTCACGCCAGGCTGGCACAGCAAACAGGTCCAGATCCGCAACTTACCACCAGCAAGGCCACCTCTGCCTTCCCAGACACCCCTTTAGGGGGGGCTTTATACTAGATACCACCAGCAACAGCTTCCATATAACCACCATTCAGGCAGGTGAATAAAGGAGAGCTCCACGGGGGCTCCGCTTCCTGCCAGCAAAGCCCAGGCACAGTTGAGTAGGGGGGAAACCACTTCTTCATCCAAGCCCTGGCCGGAGTGGCAGAGTAGGGATTTGCTTTGCTTTGTAGGAACCTATCACTCAAAAATAATAATAATTCATAACACTAATAAAACTTTTTTCCAGATTAATCTCATTCATAACTTTGAGGATTTTCTCTGAAACACACACACACACACACACACACACACACACACACACACACACAGTGTAATATAGGATTGGATCCAAAGGGCACTCCCAGTGCTAGAGCACCAAAGGAAAACCATGACGCTTAATCCCGGCAAGCAACGTACACGGCTGCTTGGATCCAACGCATAAAACTTAGGGGGGAACTACATTTTATACTCAATAGAGGGCTGCTTCTGGGAATGGCACAAAAGAACTGGTCCAACCCTTTTTGGGTTTGAATGTAAATCCTAAAGTTGACCTTTAACAGAATCCATGTATATTCTTCTCATGATTAGACACAAAGGTAGCCATATAAAAGATAGCTAACTAGGCTGCAAGCATTCAGATTCATTAGTGGAGAAGGTTTGAAGAAAGATCTAACATTCAATTTAATTTAAAAGAAGAGCAGATCACAGCAGTAAAGGAAAAGAAAAAAACAACCATCCCTGAATATGAAGTTAGACAACATGGATAAAACAAATTAATCAGATGTCAGAAGGTATCAGGCTTCTACAAATATAAAGTTGTACATTGATATTGTCAATTTAATGTGGGCTTTTAAAAAAAAGGATTCAATAATTATTTATCCATGTTATCTTTAAAAAGAATATGGAAGCAAATGTTTACCTGTATCCAAACGCTTTACAGGGGACTCATCATCCACCTCAGAATCTCCACAAGCACTCCTTGATCTTTTCCTGGGCTGCAGTAGTGTCTCCAACCTTGGAAGGACTACAGACAAAAAGGTTTTGGTCCCTAGCTGTGGAGAAGTTGGCTGGGTTTCAGTGTTCTTTGCAGACTTTGGGGGGCTTACACTTTTCGATTTGCAGAAGAGAACAGAAGTACGTCTGTTTACATCAGTTGATGACTCAGCTACAGCAGAAACGGTCGACTCACTGAGATTACTGTCAAGTAAGTGTTCTGGAGTGTGTCCATTTATTTCTTTCTGAATGGAAGTACTATACAATTCATTGTCAAATTTTACTCTTTTGTAAAGTTTATTCTGCTCTGGATTGAGTTCTACAGGTTTGAGGGTTGGTGGCTCTGAATTAGTCTCCGAGTTTGAAGAAAGAGGTAATGCATCTGATGGTTCAAGTTTAGGGGGAGATTTATCTCCTGAAAAAATTAATAAAGTTGGGTTTTTGAAAACTGATAGTTATAAGAGCTACTACATAAAACTTAGTATCAAATATGTAGCCCGCAATAATTATTGTTGTTTGATACAAAGTATAACACATAAACTTTAAACCAACTGTCCTAGTTAGTGCCTGGATTTAGGGGAATAGGGTAAGTGTGGAAAAGATTGGCTCTAATCTTCAATGTATTTATTTCATAGCGAGTCCCACTGGAGCCAAAGGACTCACTCTTGCATTGTGGATTGAATCTTAAGAATTCCAATTTGTGCCAAAGTTTTAAGCCTCTAAAATACTATTAGCTTTCAAATTGCATAGCGTTTCATGACGTAAGCTGTTTATAAAAGTACTTCAAATACAGTAAGCTGAGTAATATAGCCACCTTACCTGTTTAAACTTTTTCAGTTAGTTTGTTTTTTTAAAAAACACTTTTGGAGCCTGAAACTGTTGAGAATTAACAGGGGGCTTTGAAAGCTTTGCTAAATTAATGTATTATTAAGAATTGCAAAACAGCTTAGAATTACGGTTACCAGTTTCAAATCAGTAAAACTCTTAATGGCAAAACCCATTAATAGCATAGGTTGGCTCCAGCCTTAAGTCATGCTTAGAATGAACCCAACCCTAAGGATGACATTCTGTAGTGTACCTGACTGATCCGTGGACTGCTTACATGACACTGAATTTCACCCACTGACTATTTGGAGGATATATTTTTTTAAAAAACCATTCCTTTTACCAATTCATCTCCCCCCCCCCCCCACTATTTAGTTTAGCATCGTTCTGACATTCTTTACAGGAATTATTTACCTGGGAGAATGCCTGCTCTTTGGGTCAATAAAGTCTATCACCTTTGTTTTCAAGCACAAGAGCTTCTCTCACTTAACAATCCATACACATTATCTACAAACTCCATGCAGAATGAAAGAGGACATAGAGAAAACAGCTATTTCTACCGAAATATTTTGTCAGTATCTTACACCAACAGTACTGAGCGGATGCTTTTGTGACTTTGAGGATACTTAACGCTTCCCACAGGTTTCTCCTCTCGTGCAATTTGCTTCTACACACAATGAAAATACTAAGCAGCTCCCCATTTAAACTTGCTCTGGATTTTAACCTTTTTCCATATTTTTGACTTAAAAAAGGATTCAGCCTACATTCTTTATTCACATCTCAACCTTTTAATTTTTCTGTTTTTCCCCTTTTTTGCAGTTCACCTATAAAACCTGCATGGCCATGACTGTGAAGACAGTAGACATAGCAAACATGTGCACCTGAGCTATAAACAACCGCCTTATCGGGTGTATTGGGAGCAATTTCCAATGCGACAGCAGGGAAAGAAACTAGCCGCTAATGAAAATATGAAGGCCCACTGCAACAAATGCAACTTTCTATGTACCGTATTTTTCGCACCATAGGACGCAGTTTTTCCGTCTTAAAAACTAAGGGTGAAAGTCTGTGCGTCCTATGGAGCGAATGCAGGGGAGGAGGCAAGCAGGAAAAGCCCCCAAGAGCCACACACAAGCTTTGTGCGGCTCTTGCGGGCTTTTCCCCAGGAGGGAGAAGGGACTGACGCGGCCAGTCAGTCCCTTCTCCCTCCTCTAGAAAAGCCTTGCGCAATCTCTCCAGTCGTGGGAGGCTGCGCACGGCTAAAGAGGAAGCCCGGGCAGCGAGCACGATCCATCCTGCTCGCTGCCCGGGCTTCCTCTTTAGCCGTGCGCGCCTCTCCAGCCGCGGGAGGCTGCACAAGGCTAAAGAAGCCAACTTTTTAAAAATCTCTTTATCTCTACCTCTTTTTTCGTCCTTTCTCCACCCCCTTATTTTCCTCTGGATCAGTGTTTTTATCTAGATTAATGTTTTAGTTTGGAGGGGGTGATTATTATAAAAAAGGAAACTTTGCAGCTTTTATTTTAGTATACAATAAAAACAGATTAAACAAAACACAAGAGAAGGAACTAGCATAGAAGAAGAGAAAAGGGAAAGAGGGAGAATACAAAGCCATTTACCAGAGGTAGATCTTAACCCTTGCCTCACCTGGGAGCTTCTCTGGGCAGGAATTCCCTCGGCTTAAGTGGGGTGAGGGAAGAGTGGCAGGTAGGGGGGTACCTACCTAGACAGTGAAGCCACATGTCTCTCCAATGAAAATTGGGAGTGGGCATTGTGTGAAGTGGCTGTGGATCTCCTGCCGCTGAAGTGTAGGACTGTATAGAGTTGGGAGGGCCACCCGAGGGTCATCTAGCCCAGCCCCCTCACAATGTAGGAATCACAGCTAAAGAACGCCAGGCAGATGGTCCCCCAACCGCTGCTTAAAAGCCTCCAGTGGTGGAGACCCCCAACACCTTCCGAGGTCACAGAATTGCAGAGTTGGAAGGGAACCCCAGGAGTCATCTAGTCCAGCCCCGGTGGACAGCGGACACGATCCATCCCGTTGTGCAAGGCTAAAGATGCTGCTCAAGGCTAAAGAGGAAGCGCACAGCCTGTCCATTGCTCTTTGGGGCTGGGGGGGGGATAATATTTTTTTCCTTGATTTCCCCCTCTAAAAACTAGGTGCGTCCTGTGGTCCGGTGCGTCCAATAGAGCGAAAAATACGGTAATGTAAAAACTGGATAATCGCTTGGAAACAGATAGGTGCAACAGTAAGCTTCTTTAGGCACATTAGATTATTCTCACCTCTTCAATCTACTCTTATTTTTTCCATTCCTATATGCTCCCGTTTAAACTGGATTATAGTGATTTCTAGTTTATCTGGAAAACAACTTATTTTACCACTGCAAGAAACTGAGCAAGGATGCACAAATATGGATTTTCTGAAATCTCTTAATCCCTGTGCAATCCTGCCAGCATCACTCTGATATTATACATGTTTACTCAAAAGCAATTATTTGTAATTCATTCATTGTAGGATTAAGGTACTCTTGGAATCTGGGCAGGGAACATAAGAGAAAAAAACCCACCTCTGATTATATACTAACCAAATTAAGTTTCGATTCCTACATTTGTATTTAGAACCTACAAAAGTATACAGAAGTGCAGGGCTTTTGATAACACTAAGTAATTTCTTATCCCCTTTCACTCAAGGATTGTGGCAATTTCTATCAACTTTCTATCAACTTTTTATTAATACTTGCTTAAATTAACAGATCTTACCTTCTTCGCCTTCTTGTTCTAATACTGCATTTTCTTCTTCAAAACTTCCAATACCTGATTCAATCTGAGAGGGCTGATGCTGTTGCTGGCTTATCTTGATGCGAATCAAGTTAATTTCTTTCTTTAAAAGCTTTGCTCGCTTACTCCTAGAACCACTGGATTTCATTGCACAGGTGAGATCAAGTTTTTCTAGTAACTCTTTCAGCTGTTCTTCCAAAGACATGTGCACTCGGTTAGCAGGATTCAGTAACCTATCCACTGAAGTTAAAAACATAGGCATTTGAACAATGTTTTCCACCCTATAGCATTAAGAGCACAGCTAAAACAGTGTAACACGGGTGCAGCAGAAACACTTGATAAATTGTAGGATTCTGTTCTCCCACTGCAGCTGGTATTGTCCCAACAGCAGTTTTCACTAAAATCATTAAAACATCCCTAGGAAATCTCTTGTGCAGTGGACGTTCCACATGCAAAGCAGATGTTCCAAAGTACAGTCGTACCTTGGTTCTAGAACAGATTCTGGAAGTCTGTTCAACTTCGAAAACCAAGGGGCGGCTTCCGATTGGCTGCAGGAGCTTCCTGCACTCAACTGGAAGCCGCAGAAGCAGCAGTTGGATGTTTGGGTTCCAAAGAATGTTCGCAAACCGGAACACTCGCTTCCTGGTTTGCGGCGTTCGGGTGCCAAAACGTACGAGTACCAAGGCGTTCAACAACCAAGGTGCGACTGTACTAACTTTGCATGCCAAAGGACCCAGGTGTAATCACTGGCATCTCCACTTGAAAGGACCCTCAATAGCAGGGCTGGGCAAAACCTATGCCTGAAACCTGAGAGCTACAGCTAATCACAATGAACAATACTGAGAAAAATGAGCCAATGGTATGATTCAAGATGGCAGTGTCAAATATTCAATGCTTAGACTGTCCTGGCAGTTCCATAAGCTCTACTGATGATCTCATTCACTTTCCACATCCAGCCCCTCTGCAACATGAACTGAACATGAATTTTATGTTCTGAAGGGCACAAAAATGCCTTTATGAGTTATTGTATCAAACCTACTAATGTATTTGGCCATCCAATCTGAAACAAATTCTATGTGTAAGCCTGTATGCAGCATTTCCCTCCCTGTGAATTTCTCCACAGATTTAGCAACTCAAATTTACCTTGCACAGGTCATGAAACAGCACTGATACATTTGCTTTCTGCTATTCTTCCACTCTGCATTCCAGGGATTTGTAAAGACTTCTGCACTGGGAGTATGTGTTTTTGAATTGCTATAAAAACTCTCTTTGCCATCCCCGAAATCTCATATGAATGTATGAGAAGTGCTTTTTCTCAAATCTCACGGCATAATAACAAATGGATTACTATTGCACTGCTGCTAGTTTACATACATGCTTTTGAAGGAAGAAAGCCTACCACAGGTTTAATTAACCCTCTCGACATATACATTAAAAATTGCTTCTGTATGTGCAGAAGCTGAAATCAAGATTCCTTTCTTTTCCTAGGAGGCCAGAATGATAATTATGATACAGGCAGGAATATAAATCATATCGAGGTAGGAGTGAGTAGATGGGAAAATTATGCAAATTAATGGTAGAAACAGGAAGCTGTGGCAAAGGCAAATAGTACATGTTCTAGAAATTCACTATAAACTGGAAGACAAACATAAGAGGCACTGTCAGTTAATCTGTGGAAGGAATCCAGAATGAAATGAGGAAAATCCATTCACCCCTAGTTTAACCTCCCATGTTAAAATATTTTGCCTTTTTTCTACTCTAAATTATTTTTTATTTTGCTTTATTATGCTCTTCTAAGTTTTTTTTTTTTACTGTCCAACACTTTTTTCCTATTGCAACACCTACATTCCAGAAGCAGAGTCCACAAAACATGCAAATAAACAATAGGATTTCAGTATTTACTTTCCTAAGAGCAGTCCTCCTGCTTCACATCACAAAATGATCTTTAATCGCGGAGATGCAAATAATTTGTGATAGGGCTGTCTACATTACAGCAGTCCCCACGATGCCACAAGTGCAGGAAACCCTTGCCATATCCCTAAAGCGCCTCACTTTGGTACCAATTGCATATACTGCTAAGCCATGAAGCTTCATTTATCGAACCACACTGCATACGCTGCCTAACTTCACTCCTTTGTTCCTGGGAATGAAGCGGCTAACCAAATCACAAAGGTCCTAGCTTTTGTGTTTCGAACCTGAGATCATGTTGTTGTTGTTTTAATGGCTAAGCCAACAACCATCATTTAAAGCTGGCTATAAATTGTGGCTTGTACTTAACATTACATGCTGGGTTTGGATATAACATCAAACTTTCCACTTCATAGATTCTTTCCACTTGTGAAAGAAGAGGAGTGACATAGGAATGCTTGGGTTGCACACAGCTCATGCACAGTAGATTTTAATAAACCACATTTCGGGGCTTAGTGCTATAGGCAAAGATGAGCTTTGTGTGAGAAACACACCTTGTTTAAAAGGCTTCAAGAATTCTGAACAAGAATTGACCCACTCAATAACCTGAAAATATTATATCAGCGTTCATTCTGATGCGTCCTTACCATCTTCCCAGGTAAAAGGTGGAGGAGATTCAAGTTTAGGCCGTTCAGGTAAGTGCATTCCAGTTTCGTTATTATACCCAATTGCCTCCGCATCTCTTCTAGCTTGTCGCAGAACAATACCTCCTTGATCTCTTAACCGCACAGCAGCTCTATAGAATATTGTATCTTTTGCATTGTATTTCATACAGTTTTCAATGATAAGGTTAAAATCTTCTTCAAACTCGTTGAGATTTTTATAAGCTTGGGCATCCAACCGTTTTCTCATAGTAGAAAAATCCATGGGATGTTTAATATGATCCAAATAATCTGGAACCTGCAAGTATATTTTTTAAGAAAATATATATATATATTCTTTGCTCTTTGATTGAAGCAGAAATATAAATATTAACAGAAAGCAAAAATTACTTAATTTCTTCCTAAAAATATTAACTCAGTGAAATACATAGAAATGTATAAATGTGTACGTTTGTGACCTTGATAATTTGAAGCTTTGTACTTTCCAAACTTCTGTTCCCTTAATCTACTTTTAAAGGCAGCCTTTATTTTAAAGTGACCTGGGCGCAGACAAATTAATTTTAATATTTAAGCTAGAAAATAATCTAAAGTACTCTTCTGAGATTTGTATGATTAAATGCTATCACCTGCTTTAAGAATCAAATATTAGGGCTGGATTGAACTAAACAGTTGCACTAGCAGGAGCAGAAATCCTTGCACCAACAGATACTGGATTCCTCCTTTAATGTTTAATTTTAACAAAATAATTATTTTTATATTTATGCTTTCACAAAGTCTAGAAAATGAAGGTATTAACATTTTATTGTTTGCAAATTAAAGCATTTTATCCTTCATGTGCAAGTCTGGTGATACCAGGTTCCACATCCTGCAGTGTATTTCCATGCTGATGGCAGAGGGGGACTTTTCTCCTCTGGCAACTCCCTCAATCTCTATGCTGAGTGCAGAGGAGAAATGGAGTGATCTGTCCATCCTCAGCCAGGTTACTCACTCACCTGCATGAAATTCCATAGTCAAAATAAAAAATTCCTTCCAGTAGCACCTTAAAGACCAACTAAGTTAGTTCTTGGTATGAGCTTTCGTGTGCATGCACACTTCTTCAGATACACACTTCCATTTCATGCGGCTCAATGTGGTGCCTTCCATGGTTCCAGTAGTAGATAGGTAGCCGTGTTGGTCTGCCATAGTCAAAATAAAAAATTCCTTCCAGTAGCACCTTAAAGACCAACTAAGTTAGTTCTTGGTATGAGCTTTCGTGTGCATGCACACTTCTTCAGATACACATGCACACGAAAGCTCATACCAAGAACTAACTTAGTTGGTCTTTAAGGTGCTACTGGAAGGAATTTTTTATTTTGACTATGGCAGACCAACACGGCTACCTATCTACTAATGAAATTCCATGACACCTATGACTACCAAGCTAGCGCTTCAATACAAAACTGATCAACTGTATCAGAAATATTAAAGTTTCACCTCTTTAAGATTCACTGGTTGAGCAAATATGCGAGCAGAATCCTTTTCCTGTAGTTGGTCTAGAACTGACCGTAGTAGTACAGTAAATGGAGTTAGCTGAAGTTCCATGGCAACCTGTTCCACTTTGATCTATGCAATGGAAGACAAACAGAGCCCATTTCATTCATGGATACGATTGCAGACTGCAAGTGTGAAAAATTGAATTTATCAATCCTAAGCAACTGTATACAGAAATAAATTCCAACATGTTTAATGGTGCTTACTCACAAAGTAAGTGTACACAGGACTGCAGCTTAAATGTGATGTATGTTCAATGTGCAATAACACAGGAAAAAATTTATTTGCCTATATCTGGCAATGTTTACAGCTTAATTACAAAACCCCGTGTGCTTTTGGCAATACAACTAACATAGAGCCATGGGTAACATTAAAGAGTATACCAATGAAAACACGACACATAATCATGGTGCTCTTTCAAAGTCTGGAGCCTTCCCAGTTACCCCACGCTACCAAGGTGCTCTAAGGCTGTTCCACGTTGCCTTGAAACATGCACAAAGAATACCTACAGAGAAAGTAAGGGATCTTGAGACTAAGTCCTATTAGGAAAGGTTGAAGGAGCTGGGTATATTTAGCTTGGAGAAGAGACTTTAAAAAAATGGCACGATAGCCGTAGTCAAATATTTGAAGATGGCCATTACATAAGTAACAGCAAATTTGTCTTTTGTTGCTCTAATAGGCAGGACCCAAAAACAATGGGTTCAAATTACAAAGCGGGGGGGACGGGGGACGGGACAGAATTAATCTAAACATTAGGAAACAACTTTCTGACAATGCAAACTGCTTGACAGTAGAACAAAGAGTCTTGGCAGGTAGACTCTCATTCATTAAAGTGTTTCAACGCTGGATGGCCAGCCATCTGGGATGCAGCGCTAGGTTTGCTAGGCAATCTTTGGGGTACCTTCCAATTCTATGAGCAAGCACAGTACAAATGCATGAGATCTCTGATCCCCAAAGCTCTAAGATTGGGAAGAGGGTAGGATTCATGCACATTCACTTTGTGGGCGTCCAAAGTGTTTCAGAAATGGAGCATGACACGCTTAAAAAAACCCTGGAGATTAGAATTTGAAAAAGGGGTTCTTCCTGACATTTCACTGTGCTTCGGAGATGTCCTCCACATAGTGTGATGTCAGATACAAGGGGATCCCACCCCTCACTCATTATGAGAAGAGCAGGTTTCTGGTAACCATAAATTCTGGCGGCTACCAAGGCCACCCAAGATTTGTGGGTCCCCGAGTATGTATCCTTTGAATCAATCCTGACTCGGCAACGTTTCCCTTCAAAATCCTAATAAAAGAAATTACTCATATACCTGTTCTCTTTTTAACTTTTCTCGTTTTCGTATAAGTTCTATCAGCAGCCGTGCTCTCTCCAGATCATGACGGAGCCTTTGCCAGTACTTCAACTTCTCCTTTAAGGCTTGTGTTTCTTCATCATCTTCCCTCTTACGAAAGAAAAGTAGTAGTTTCTATGTTATTCTGCTCTTAACTCTACAGCTAACAGTGGCTTCTAGCAAGCATTTCAAGAATAATTTTGAGTCCAGCTAGCCTGTGAAGTTACTTACAATTCCAGGTATACTATTTTTCTCTGATAGAACAAAGATAGGAATTAAAATCTCATCTTCATTTTCACTTAATACACAATTATACTGTTCCTAGCTACCTATGCCATATATTATCAACTCAAATCACATGAGCAGTTTAATTATGCTGGAAATTACGGAAGATACATACCTGTTGTGTGTTTCTTTGTGACTGCAAACTAGACTGCAGTCTTCTCAATAAAGGGACACCATTTCTGGACAACCTTTTAAGTAACCAGTAACTATGTACTCTTTCAACAAATTGCTTCTTTCGCTGAATAGCCACCTGATTCATAATTTTATTTAATCTAAAGCATAGGGGGGAAACAAACATATTAATTTTTGTAACTCAGCGCTGCATATTTTGATTAAGAAAGAAAATGGAATACTTCTGAATCGGAAATGTTGTTTTGAAATGATACCAACATTTACATGGGCTGGTGTAAAAAGAACTTCAGGAAAGCCAGGTGTCCCCCCCCCCCTTTATTTTGGATGACACACCTATGTTACATCGCAAACTTGTTTTGGAATTCCCCTAGATTTCAAAAGTTTTACCATGTACTGGGGGTAAGGGACTGCTCTCCAAGAAACACTAACTGAAAATTCTTTTAGGTACTTAGAGATAGTCACACTTTTAGTACCAGGGTATTATAAACAGTTACATAAATCTTACAAACCTGAAATAGCTAGAATGTTATTTTCACCTGTTATTTCCTTGTGGAATGTTTCACAATAAAGACCAAAAAAGAAAAGAAAGAGCCTGAACTACATACATACCCTAAGACATACCTTTGACAAATCAATACATATTCATTGAATTCCTTTCTTTGATTAAATTATTTAACAGTTTTGCTACTGAAGTTATGTAGTGAAGCCTGGGAAGCAAGTTTACAAGACTTATAGTACCACATGTCCAAACACATACCTGTTAAGTCACATTTGACTGTGTAATACTAAAAAAAGAATCAACTCTCTTTCAATTAACCTGGTTGCCTAGAGATAATTCTCAACTGATATAAGATCCAGGCAAGTTGCCATTTACAAGTTTGATGATGTATCAGACTGCTATATTTCTATTACTATGCCAGCTGTGTTTGCTTCATCTAAGTACCAACAGGTGCATCTTATTTCCACTAGTTTTTTCTTCTTCATGGCATGCCAATCTGGATAATAGGGGATTGCATTAGGAATGTTGAGACAGAAATAACCTTCTAGTAATTAGCCAAAATATTTTTTTGGGAAAACAAATTTACAGATGAGTGCTAAAACTGTTATTAGAAACAATTCTCCTTACACTTCTGCATGTAACTTCACTAATTTTATTCAAGGGATATATGAAGGTATTAGAACCGCATATAGCATCCAAAGAACTGCACATGCACATATACAAAGTGGTTTTTTTGGCCACCCATCCTAATGTAACCCTCACTCTCTCTCTCCAAGTGCCTATTCCACTGCTCCTGAAGGTTGGGAACCATCAAGAGTAAATTTAAATTCAGAATTAGGAGCTATAAATCAAAAGCAAGATTGGCAACCCTCCCAACCTCCCTGAATACAATCAGACTTGGATCTGGGCCATAGGTCTGTATATGTAATTATTTCATAGGCAGTAGTACACTATTAAAAGCACAGGGGAAAGGGAAATATTTAACACTTCCTACCATCAGATAAAATACCGAGATTAGATCAAATAGTCTGCCCGGTAGTTTTCTGGGTTGAGGCAAATATGTCCCAAGATATTACACCTGTTAGGGTTGCCTTTAAGAATCAATTTCTCAAAATAAACAAAGTCAATATATGAAATAGTAGAAGTATGCAACACCCAACCTTCCATTTCCAGTGTGGGTATCACATCACACACAGTAAGTACCCTGGGCTCCTCTGGGGACGAAGGCAGGATATACAGTGGTGCCCCGCAAGACGAATGCCTCGCAAGACGAAAAACTCGCTAGACGAAAGAGTTTTCCATTTTTTGAGTCGTTCCGCAAGACGAATTTCCCTATGGGCTTGCTTCGCAAGATGAAACGTCTTGCGAGTTCTTGCGAGTTTGTTTCCTTTTTCTTAAAGCCGCTAAGCCGTTAATAGCCGCTAAGCGCCGCTAATAGCCGTGCTTCGCAAGACGAAAAAACCGCAAGACGAAGAGACTCGCGGAATGGATTAATTTCGTCTTGCGAGGCACAATTGTAATTTTAAAATATAAAGAAGCAATATGTAGACAATAAGGTTACTTTCTAAAATTAATGAGTTCCATGAAATTATTTAAATATATACATGATGTTTTGTGTTTAACCCCTCTGAATGTTTAGAGGTTGACACCATCATACAAACAGGAAGTCACTCTTGAATAGCCCCCCGATTCACAAACCCAACTCCACTAACATAGCATAGCTGGAAAAAAACAGGGAACCCCAGAAAATAAAATAAATTCTAACTGCTAATTGAGGATGTAGGACAGGGGTAGGCAACCCCTTTTTCAGGGCTGCATTTCAGTGGTGGACAGAAACAGAGATGATGATGATGGGTAGAACTAGAAACATTGACTAGATCAATGTGAGAATCAAGACCATTCTGTTCAAGTCTACTCAGAAGAAAGTCTCATGGGACTGTGAAAGGGTTGCTCTCAAATAAGCATACAGGGGATTTTTTGTGTTCTTTTTAGAACAACAGATTAATAGCTGTTGTTTTGGAAAGCAAGTAAAAGTAATTCTTTCGATGGGTCACACAAACAGCAAAAGCCTATCCATTTGTTCTCAGACATCCATTTCCTCAAGCCATACAAGCAGGGGAATTTATTTTCTTTAGAGAAACAAACATAAATTTAAATTAAGCGAAATACTGCCACTTGCAGTTGCTCCGAAGCTACATAAGGAGGGGAAGAACACTTTGAAAAACAAAGAAGAGTAAGTAGGAAATGTATGAGCAGAGAAGAAATGTTGATGGGATGGGGCAGCTTCAAGAAACACTGAAGGCTGAATAAAATGAGGTCAAAGGCTACAGACCGTCCACCTGTGATCTAGGCAAATAATTTAAAGGTTTCCTGTTCAATTTACTGTATTTTTCGCCCTATAGGACGCACTTTTCCCCCTTCAAAAATGAAGGGGGAATGTGTGTGCGTCCTATGGGGCGAATACAGGCTTCACGCAGCTCTCCACAAGCTGTGGGAGCCTGCGCCGGAGAGTTGCCTGCATGCTGAAGCCTGGGCGCGCTGAGCTCAGCACGCCCAGACTTCACGCAGCTCTCCGCAAGGCGTGGGAGCCCGGCGCTGGGCTCCCGCGGCTTGTGGAGAGTTGCCTGCATGCTGAAGCCTGGGCGCGCTGAGCTCAGCACGCCCAGACTTCACGCAGCTCTCCGCAAGGCGTGGGAGCCCGGCGCTGGGCTCCCGCGGCTTGTGGAGTTGCCTGCATGCTGAAGCCTGGGTGCGCTGAGCTCAGCGCGCCCAGGCTTCGCGCAGTTCTGCACAAAGCGCGGGAGCCCGGTGCTGGGCTCCCGCGGCTTGCGGAGAGTTGCCTGTTCTGGGGGCTGGGGTCGGGGGGAAGCTTGGGCTTCCCCCACCCCAGCCCCGCACCTGGGTGAAAAATAATTCCCCCCCTTTATTCCCCCCCCAAAAAAACTAGGTGCGCCTTATGGGGCGGTGCGTCCTATAGAGCGAAAAATACGGTAAGTGAACTCAAACCACAGCAATGATGACTCTGAAAGCTATCCTCACTCTTCTACAAAAACATTAAGTTACTGAGTAAGAAGATTAAAAAAATTCTATTAACTTGTTTGTCAAATAGTGCCATAAAGTATTGCAGGTTTCATTCCCTATCAATAAGCTGACAACTAAAAGAAAATTAAAATAAAGCAAATTTATCTTTAACGTACCATTAAGGTAAATAAAGCATTGACTTTTAATGTTTTTCTTACCTCTGAGGAGGGATACACGGAGCAGATACTGCAGGCATAACTGTACAGGGTTCAGCCGGTGTCTTCTTTGACTTTTTAGCCTTTTTTCTGACCTTTGATGTGGACCTTGTTTTGGCAGAGCCCTCTTTTCTATAGAGGCCATTTTTCATTTCAGCTTCTCCATAAATGTTCAGAGGTCTCCGAATGGAACCTGGTGGTGTATGTACATCACAATATGCAGTCTTTTTTACTGAGAATGTCGTGCCACTACCAGTTAATTCTTTCACTGGTTCCATTTTCATATACAAACCAGCTTTTTGAGCACACGTAACATGGAATGCTGTGTAGCAGTTTGCTTTGTGGCACTGAATACAGGCACCAACACCTTTCTGTTTACAGAGGTAGCATGTTAACTTCCATCGGGCAGGGGGAATGTTCTTAACTCCATCTATTGGCTCAATAAAAACTGTATTGGCAAATCCAACTTCCGGAATCCAAAGAGCACAAACAACATGTCCCCATCGATCATCATCTGTCTTTTTAAAGGCACCTCCTTTGTTTGGACACAGTACACAGTCTACAGGCCGTGAACGGGACTGTAGACACTGTCTGCAGAGCCACTGGCCCTCAGGTATATATGGCACCCCATAACACTCCTGATGCACTGCTAAGTTACACATATCACAAAAAAGAATTACATTGCTGTTCTGACACTCTCCATCCATGCAAATACAACAAACTGCATCTTCATCAATTAAAGACTGATGCTCACCCTGTTTTTGAGTCTCACAATAAGATTCTTTCTCAAAACGGTCCATAAGAAATTCAAACATGTTTTGCGATACAACCGAGAATCCATCACTCTTTCGCTTTTCATTGATTATTTCTAGCCACGCATAATCTTCTTCATCCATATCATACTCCACTTCATTATCAAGTTCTTCCGAAGACTTTTCAATAAATTTATAGTACGATGGAGGCCTCCGGGGTGCAGAAGGTGGACTGTACTCAACAATATGCACTTTGGGTTCTGGAAGAGTACTTGCTGTAGACGGGATGCCATGCGCACTCGGAGACGTTTCATTTTTCTTTTTAACTTTGTTGTTTCTATGCCTCTTTGTTCTCAGAAAGATTGGTGGCCTTTCGCTATTTTCTTTATTGCTGTTGCATTCACTTAATTCTTGGGCTGTAAGATCATCTTCTAATATAATTTCCAGGGGTTCAAAGATACTGATCCTGTGCAATCGCCCTTCAATTTCTATTTCTACCATCCTTTGAGCCTGGGCATAGGTCAAAGTTTCTCTAGTAGGGGAGTGTTTAATACTGCATGGAGAAGAAGAGTGTCTTGCTGAAGATACTCGATGACATCTTCCTTTCCTCCTCATTTGGTACTGATTACCTAAAATTAGAAGCATGATTGTAAGATGAAATTGTATATTTTAATATGAAAACAGGAAAGACAAACGGAGAAACATTTTTTTTACCTACTAGGTGGTTTCTATGATAAAAATTAAATGTAGTATCTTGAAGGCATTTAAAAACTATGAAACAAAATACTTTCATAAGACCACAGTAAGAACTCCACACATTTTTGTAATTTAAGAAAACTCTTAACAATTCATTTTATAAAACATCCCTGCAGTTAAACAGATGTGTGTGCTGTCATTAAGTCAGCCTTCCCCACCCTTAGCTACCCAGATGTTGTTGTACTACAACTCCCATCATCCCTGACTACTGGCCACAATGGCTAGAAGTGATGAAGATTGTAGTTTAACAGTATCTGAAGAAACAGAGGTATAGTGTGATCTAGTAGCATGATATATTTACTGGTTTGCTGGTCACTGGAATTCAAAATGAGTTGGATCCAGAGAACTGTCAGAGAAAATCTGCTTGTACAATAGGGCTTTCCTGACTACTACAACCACCCCGAAGCTGCTCCTGAGGGTTGAGAGCCCTTGTCTAATGACTTGGGATGAGAAACAGGGAGTTGCAGCAGGGCAGGTATATTCAGAATAATTCGGCAAGGTTTCAGAAGCATTTTTCTACTCACACAAGACACAAACAAGCCCATTTCTTAACAATAAATAGTAGTTTTTCCACTTATTATTATTATTCCATTTATGTGTTGCATTTTTTGCCTCGGGCAGGAAGTCATTTCTTAAAAACACATAAAACGTTAAAACCAGAAATGAAAAGAAAAACGTTAAAATATCCCATCCACTCTAAAAGGCTATATACTGTTAAAAGTCAAAGGCCTGGTTGAAGAGGAATGTTTTCACCTGAAACCTGAAGCTATTTAGTGATGGCAACATAAAAGCCTCCCTGGTGACAGCATTGCTTAAATCCTATGCACGCTTACTTGGGAGTAAGGGACATTGAAGTCGATGTAAATATTGCGCTGATAAAAATGCATGCATAACACATTTTGCCTGATATTAAATAAAAGGGGGAAAAGACTAACAGCATGTAATATGCAGTACATTCATTAGTAACTTGAACAGATGATCGGTGAGCCTGTCTACAGTCCAGTTCACATGTCATTTTAAAACATAGTTTAAAATAAACTATGGTATAAAGCAAGCACGTCCAACAGGTAGATCATGATCTACTGGTAGATCACTGAATGTCTGTGGTAGATCACAGGTAGATCACTGTCTCCCCCCAAAGAAACTCAACAAGTTTGACTGCCCTAAAAAAGCTCATCATTTTTGCCCTGCTCCCCCCCAAAAACGGGCCTTCCCCCTTCCTAAAAAAAAAAGCTCATAAACTTTGACCTGAACCCCTCAAAAAGGGGTAGATCACTGCCAGTTTTTAACTCTGTGAGTAGATCGCAGTCTCTTGGGAATTGGCCTGGTATTAAGTGATCAAACAATGTGTTGGAGCATGTTGATTGAAATACTGTGCTTTGTTTTTGCCTTCAGCACTCTGGAGAAGAAATTGGAGGGTGGCTTCAAGTTACTTACAAACCAGTGGTTGTCATTTGCCCGAACTCGCAAACACACCACACAGTGTAAGCCAAAAACAAATATTTGCATACTGCTCATTAAGGCTGCCCTTTCAACACCGTGATATATCACCAGCTAAACAATGCAATGTAGCAATATATCACAATGTCTGAAATAAGTATGGAGCTATGTAGAGGCATTGGATGGCTTCACGGTTTTTCCTACATTGTGATTTTTGCACAGCACACAAACACACACATCACAGTTTGTAAAATATTGCAAGGTAAAAAATTATGAAACTGGTATCACAATATGGACTTCAAACAGGTTTTGGACGATATATATCGCCCAGCCCTAACACACATCATGATTCATGATATATTGCCCGGTTAAAAATTATGAAACCAGTATCATTACATGGACTTCAAAACTGTTTTGGATGATATATCGCCCAGCCATACTGCTCATGGCTTGTGTGGGAGCAGGGAACAAACCATTACTTCTGGTTCATGCATAATGGAAAGCTAGCTTCTGGTTTGCTTTCCTGCAGCTAAGGACTGGCAGAAGCAAAGGGAGAACAAAGCACTTGTGCTTTCAGAAGTGTGCAGAATGTGAACCAGTCCTTCAAGCAATAGCAAGCTTTGAATGCAGATTTGTTTATTGGAGAGATTAATGATTCATTGGGCATGCCACTTCCTACTTTCACTATATATATTTGAAATAGTGAGCCACTCCTTAATTCACGTTCAAACAACTATCCATCAGTCACAGGTGTAACACAGCATAGCATAAACTAAAACAAGTACACTTCACTGACACCAGAGTCCTATGCACAGGCAGAAAAAAACCTTCTGCTTGTACGGATTGGGGCTGCCAATCTTTGCAGCATTTCACAGCATGAAGAATCCTGAAGGGTCCTGTGACTTCCAAAAGCAAGGAGGCAGAATGGAGAAAAGTGTGTGTGTGTGTGTGTGTGTGTGTGTGTGTATGTGTGTGTTTGAATGACAGAGTGAGAGATAGTACACTTGCAATGAAAGGAGCTAGGAAGCTCCAATGCATTTGCAGAATACTGTGCATAGCCTTTTGGATCAAACACTTTAACATTATTTGGAAAGTTTATTTTGCACTTATTTGTTTTATTTAGATGGATTATCCTGAAGACAGATATTGAATTACCGTATTTTTCGCTCTTTAGGACGCACTTTTTCCCCTTCAAAAATGAAGGGGAAATGTGTGTGCGTCCTATGACGCGAATGCAGGCTTTTGCTGAAGCCTGGAGAGCAAGAGGGGTCGGTGCGCACCGACCCCTCTCGCTCTCCAGGCTTCAGGAAGCTATCCGCAAGCCTTCGGAGTGCGGTGGGAGTTCCCGCCGGGCTCTGAAGGCTTATGGATAGCAGCCTGAAGCCCGGGGAGCACAGTGCCAACTCCCACTGCGCTCCCTGGGCTTCAGGCAGCTATCTGCAAACCTTCGGAGCACTTCTTGGCTTCTGCCAAAGCCGCACGCAGCCTCTCCCGGCTGGAGAGGTTGTGCGTGGCTAAGGAGGAATGGATGGATCCATCCAGGATGGATCCCGCTGGCTGTCTTGGCTTCTTTGCTCTTTGGGGCTAGGGGGGAATTTTTTTTTCTTTATTCCCCCCCCCCTAAAAACTAGGTGCACCCTATGGTCCAGTGCACCCTATGGAGCGAAAAATGCGGTATACCAGAGCTTGAAATTTTGGTGCAAGGAACGGAATGGTACCAGTAAAATACAGCCTGTAAATGAAGGCATCTAAGGCTATCATTGGAGAGGTGATAGCTATACAATACAATGTTCCATCAGGTAATCCCTGGGGCCTCCCACCACCACCAGCGCAAAAGAAAGAAAATAAAAATCCACCACCTTGTTTCTAATACAGGATGTCTTGAAATATTTTTTAAATGGACCTCTGCAAAAATGGCTCAAAGAAATGTGAAGTGAGCATCAGATGCTGATTTCTATGAAGGATTTGTTACAGCAACTAACTGACAGATGTCAACAAATACTTAACACTTTTTTATTCTCCTTAGCTCCACAGTATTGAGGATTGCATTCTACTCTTCTATCAAGCAAAATGAGCCTCTAATTATGAAAAAAGGACTTGCACAAGGTCTTTCATGCAGTGGTTCCTCACAGACTCCTTCTGACAGCAACCCACAGAACTCTGCAAAGCCAAGTAACATGGGATTGCACATGGAGGGCTACAGTGAGAAAGGAGTCTCTCCCCACACCAACTGTGATTTTAGGGGTAAGGAAACAACTCTGTTGCACAAGTACCCTAATTTTTCTCATGGTCTGGATCTAAGCCAGCACGTGAAATCCACAGAATTAAATCCATAGTTGAATTTGTAGATATTTTTGTTCAACTACAATATATACATAATTCATGTTTGTGACCTCTATTACTTTCAACAAAGATTGTTTTCATAATGTTCTTATTTTTCTTATGTGGAATAGGAACCATTTTACCTGATGTTATAGGATTTCACTTGTGTTTATGGTTGTGTAGCTTTTAATACATACTGTCTGGAAATTATACAGAGGATGGTATATTTTGTGTACGTATCTCTTTTACTTGCCTCTGAGAAAGGACAGTTTTCATAATGAAATATAGCAACACTTTCAGGTTCTGGGTTAAAGCAGACACTGATACAATTTGTAGTTATGAACCAGCAAATGTTGTGATGCAGTGTAAATGAGCCCATAAAAAAATCATTTGGAGAAAACTTGGAGGAACATAATTATGACTGATATGCTTGGGAAGAAGTGGGACATTGGTTCCTTCCCCTTTAGTGAATTGCTTGACTTGCTCATCAGCAGAAAAATGATATTTGAATGGCTCTGTCTTGTAATAGGGTCAGAAATTTGCTGGGAAATGCTGATGTTTAATACAGTACAGTACACAAATGCAAGTACGAGGCAGCACCTGTGAGGGATCCAATGTGCTTCTAATGGGGAACAGGGCAAGAGAGAAAAAGAAGAGTTATGTTGTAAAAATTCACATGCCAAAATGTGAAAGAAAGGAAATACAGTGAGTTGATTTCAAAAACGAAAGGAACAAAATCACACCTTGGCCATTTCTGTGAACTTTCCTGTTTACAAACAGTGTAGGCAAATTTTATTGTTCTGTATACAGCAATTATTTTTCATTCAATAAATAAACTCTGTCAAACTATCTGTTGAACAAGTATTCAGTTAAGGCAGATTTTCCAGATGTTTTGATTACAACTCCCATCAGACCCAGCCAGCATGGCCAACGGTCCAAACTATCTGGAGGACAAAAGGTTGGAGAAGACTGTCTCACAGCATCAGATTCTCTCCCCAAGGCACCAACCTTCACTGCCACAGGATCAATTTTACTCTTTCTATCAGGAACAAAGCAAGACTATGACTACTAGACAATAAAACAAAGTATTATCTGGATAGCCTCAGTGCTATTTTCCAGACTAAACTACAGCACAGTCAACAATGAATTAGCTGCTTTGAACATGGACCACAGTAAGTGGTCAACTTGTTTTAATCAGTAAAAAACTGTGGCTAGCCTTGATCATTTTGAGCCATACAACCATTCAACGTTACTAAGGAAAGCTTTGCTCCCCGAGGATTAGAATAATTTCATGCAGTTAGTAAAAGCATATTAAATTAAATATAATTTTTTCAACCATTATCTAAGTTCACTCAATTCCTCTGAGAGGTTTGATAAAAAGCTAATTATTTCATTTCAGTAAGTGCACAAGAGGGTGTGCATCAAGTGCGCTGAAGGGCCTATGCCACCTACACAAGATCACATATGCCTACTCCAGACTGTATTTAATTTTAATTGCCCACATCACCGATAGCTCATGTGCATTCACGTATTCACCTTAAAAAGCATGGGAAGTAAAAATCCTTTGTATGTACACGTACACAGAATCCCCCAAATGAACAGGGCAATGGTCCTGTATTTCCATGTCCTCCAGCTCAGTATATGAAAACTCAGTGAACTAGGCTGTTATGGGAAATATTGGTCTGTGTACAACTCTCATATCCACAATATAGTCAAGGAAAATGAGTTTGTGGTTTGGGAAGCACTCATCTGCGAGTGGGGTGTAGCAGGACAGAAATACTATAGGTATCCCTTGCCTTTGCTGATGCTACAACCACAACAGGAAGGTCCACGCACCCAGATGACAAGTATGCAAATGGAGTTAAAGTTGTAAAGGGTTACTAGTATTTGGTAATCTTGAGCAAAGCACCCTATCTCCCTTCCTCCCACTGTTCCCCCATGGACTACAAAGCTAGAACAGACACTTAAAGGAATGAATGCCTAAAAAAAAACTTGCTCAGACATTTTATGGACACAGGCCCCAAGTCCTGCACGCCTTCACATGCAGAATGATTCTTAGGTCACAATCTTTTTTGTGTTATTACCCAATAACTGGTTGTGTTTGTGGTTTATTTGAGCTTAGACTGTCGTAATTTCTAAAGCTTCTTATACAGCCTTATAGAAAGAACTGAAGCACAAAACAAAATAGTATTTATAAAGTTATCACTAAAAAACTTAGCTTTGATATATTACTTTAGAAAACTGTGCAGACTGCAAAACATGTTATCAGAAAGCAATTCAACAGGCAACAGCTGCTTTTTTAAAAAAGTAGTAATAGAAGACTACTGGATAGTAATCATGATTTTCTCTTCCAGTAACCGCAGCTGTTAGTAAGAAAAGAATAGGGTAGCTGTGCAATGATATCTGAAGACATAAAACAAGCAACACTCAACAAATGTCTGCACTGGGGAAACATTTTACACATATTCATGGATGATGCATGGCACCAACTCTATTTGAAACATTTGTGTCAATGCCCTCCCTTCAAATGACAGTTCTCCCACTTCCCCATGTTACAGAGGATGAATATTCCTTATTTTCAAATTGTGTTGACATTTTCCCCACAATAAGCACTTTTGGGAAGTGCAAATATTCCCACTAAATCTTTAATCACAAATACTGAGGGGTAAGAAAGAGGAGCAGAAGCTACATGAACTTTGTGAAATTGCAGTGTTTTAATAGCTAGTTCATCAAGTGAACACCCAAATGCAAGAGGCATCTATACAAACCTTCACCAAAATTGGCACTCTTATGAAACAGCCACTCAGACCTGTTCTGGTAGCTTGCAACTCATCTCCCACCTCCCCCGCTTTTTTTTTACTGATTCCAGACTGAACTGCATCAAATCCAATGTCACATTTCAATTTTTGTAACAGAAAGAGGGCTATGTTTGTGTGTGTACACAATGGGGAGCATTTCTAAGCTTTTTATAGAGAGCTATTGCGACATAATCCTATGGCTTTCCATTTCAATGGGATTTACCCATTACATTGAATCAGAATGAATCCTTGGAGAGCCAACTGACTTAACAACGTTGTGAGGTAGGCCACTACTCTCATTTTATAATTGGTGAACTGATGAGAAAGACAGAAATGGATCTCGCATCCAGACATTTTTAGATCCAAGCAAACTTTTTAAATACCCAAGCTGTGTTTACAGTACTATTTGACAGCCATAATTCATTTCAAAATCTCAAACATCATATAAATGAAAACTGAACTAAAACTGGAAGAAATTATCATGCCAAACTACAACTGTTTCCCCATGGATTTTAAAAAGGAAAACCATGGGAAAAGGAAGAACCATGCAAGTTATTCTGAGAGCGTATTCCTCTATCATAAACTAGATAAAATCTAGTTCAGAGATAATGAATTCCGCGTCTAGAAGAATGACAGAAAGAAATGCTTACCGTATGTGCAAACAACTATCTCAATGCAGCCCTGTTTAGAGAAGTTTTAAATGTTTGATATTTTACTGTGTTTTTAATATTCTGTTGGGAGCTGCCCAGAGTGGCTGGGGAAACCCAGATAGATGGGTGGGGTATAAATCATCATCATCAACAACATTTCTCGAAGTTCAGCAACAGCCAAAGCGTCTTAAAAGTGACATTTTATCACCAGACCACACAGCCAAAATAAAGCCTTCCTCAAGAAGCATACCGTCTGCGAGGCTTGCTTCTACTATAGTACTATAGTCAGGGTTTACCCTATCTGCAGTTCCCTTGGGAACGCAAAATAATAAATCACACGTCCATTTGCGGAGCGTCTTACATCATCTCTTGTTACAGAAAGGAAGACGAAAGCCTCCTCCAACTGCATGCCGACGAGTTAAAAGGCCCTGGTCCCTGGGAGGTAACGCTCCTCTTACAAACTGCGGAACCCGGTGCGCTGAATCCGGCCGGGCCAGCTCCCAGCTGGGAGTTACAACAGAAAGGCGAGGGGGAAGGTGGGGAAAGTCGCGCTTCGCCCCGAAAACGAAAGCGAACTCCCCAGGAAGTAACCCTTTCCTCCCCGACGGGAACGAGGCGAAACAGGAAGACTCGATCGGTTTTGCGGGAGGCGCGAGCCACCCTCCCTCTTCCCAATCCAACCCCCGCTCCTCGGTTTCGCGGAATGGTTGCGCCCTGCACGAGATTCCCGTACAACCCCCCCCGCCGCCGCCCACCCCCTTCCCCGAACGTCGCCTTCCCCCCCCGCCCGGCCGCGACATCAACAACAGCGGGCGCCCCTCCCGCTGGCGCGCCGATGGTTCCTTCCCCTCCCCCACCGCCCCTCCCCTCTCGCCGAGTGGTTCCTCCCACGCCAGGCCCGGCGCCTTATCCTTTGCGAGGCCCTACCTCTCCCCGCCGGGCCCGCCTCGCTTTTCCTGTCCCCACCCGGGACAATGCTCGGGCCGCAAACATGGCGCCCGCCCGCCCGTGAGGTGGGTGGTGGCGCGCGGGGGTGGGGAGTCGCCGTTTGACGGGCCGCGGGCGCTCACCTGAGGGAGCTGGCCGACCCCTCCCTTGGCTGCGAGACTCCGGGGCTAATGGCGGCCTCCCTCAGCTTGCTAACGCCGAGCGGCTGTGAGGAGACTGAGGGAGGGGCCTCGTCGTCCGCGCTGTCCCGGCCGCCTTGGGGCTCCCGGTAGCGGCGGCGGCGGCGGTTGCTGTCTCCGGCTGCCGCGACGCATTCGGGGGCGGAGGGCCGGCTGCGGGTTGGTCGCCGAGGCTCCCGTGGCCGAGAACCTTCCCCTCCTCCTCCTCCTCCCCCCTTCGGCACAAACAATGCGGCGGCTTCACCACAGCGCTCGCGCCGGCGGGGGAGGGGAGGGAGGGAGGCGGGGGAGGAGCAGCAGCAGCAGCGGGACGCGAGGGCGCCAGGCACCTCCCAGCCCCGCGGACGACGACGACGCGCGTTCTGGGGGCGGGGCCACGGAGGCTCCGCCCGCCGCCGTCTTCGTCATCCGCCCGCCGCCAACCAATCCTCGCGAGGTGGGCGGGGCCGCGCGTCGGGTTTGTTAAGAGCGCAGGCTGCTGCCGCGTTCAGGGATGGACGAGGCGGATGGGAAGGGAGCACGCGGCCCTTTCTTGGGCGGTCTTCCGCGGCGTGGCGTTTTCTCCTTGCGGGGCCAGGAGCGAGGAGAAGTTGTCGTAGGATCGGCTGGGTAGTTCTGGGGAGTCCTGACGCGTCAGGTTCTTTGCCGCTCGAGATCGCACTGTATTTGGGAAGATTAAACGGACCCAGCCCCTTTAGATCTTCATCTTCTTTGATGCAGAGGGCTTTAAAGCCAGGATTCGGCCCCCAATTAGGGGCCCGCCTTCACTGACGTCGTTTTGGCACCCCCGTGAAAGCCCACCTTTCCAAGTTTTCATGGATGAAATAATGGAATACTGAATGGTTATAGGGCAGGCATGTCCCACTCCCAAGAGACTGTGATCTACTCCTAGTATTAAAAAACTGGCAGTGATCTACCCATTATCATTGGAGGGAGGAGGAGCGAGCCTGGGATGGATGGCTTGCCCAGAATTTCTTTAGGAGGGAAGTGCCCAGAGTTGTTGACCTTTTTTGGGGGGGGGATTGCACAGAGTTTTTTAGCTTTCCCCCCATAACTTTTTGTACATGATAAGGATCCAGCGATCTACCAGGATCAGCTGGGGATCTACCGGTAGATCGTGATCTACTGCTTGGACATCCCTGGTATAGGTTTTTTTATATATATAAAATATGCAGGGATTTGTGATATGTGAAATGAACCATGGAAAGAGAAGAAGGGAAGTCATTGATATCTTAAGGACATAACTCTCTGACTTTTAGAAGACATCTGAAGGCAGTCCTGTAGCTTGTAGATCATAGTGAAAGTACATAAAACTATTATATTTCATTGGATGGTAAAAAAAAATGCTTTTAATTATATGATTAATAATAATGATATACTATTTATTCTCTACCCATCTGGCTGGGTTTCCCCAGCCACTCTGGGCGGCTTCCAACAGAATATTAAAAAGTTAAGTAAAAAAAATAGTTTACTATATTGAGTCTGTCAATGGAGGGGGGACATTTTTAATGGTATGCATTGCCACATGTTCTGTTAGTAACATAAACATTTGTATTCTTTGTTACTGAGGATATTTTCTGTTTCCACAGGCAACATCTCTATAGTATTAGGATTTAATACTGATACATTGTTATTGGAATGTTGCCCTTTGGCTCCTTAGAAGTTGGACTCCCAATTTCCATCAGTCTCGACCAATATTGTCAAGGATGGTTAGCGCTGTAGTGCAATAATACTCTGCAGGGCTCAAGGTTCCTGTATCCCTATACTGCAAGCTTTATGGCAATAGTATGTGAGCACCCCTGTTTATCTGCCATGTGACAAGTATCTGCATGGAACCAGGTCTCAAACTGAATTAAGTAATGCTCAGGACTGTCACACAATAAAAGAATAAAAGTGGGAGAAGTAAAACTTTGGAACCCACAGTAAGATGCAATTCCAACATGTGATGCAAACACCCATATCAATCAACAATCTTAAATAAGAGTTTGGAAACAAATGGCTTGAAGTTAGTTTGTAGCAAAGATGCCCAACATATTCATATGGCGATAATACAAAAAAAAGAAGAAGAAGCTGCTGAATTCTGTCTATATTATGTTAATTTTAGGGAATGGCCAGCTGTCCTTGTTCTCAAGGGATTCTTGCAAAAATACTAAACTTATTTCATTCCCTTATCTGTAATTACAGCATTCTAGTACTTTTAGTTATACTTTTTAAGAATTATTTCTGTATAAAGGGTAACATTCATTGAAAGATAACCAAGTATTCAAAATACAGCTCACACTACATATTTCAGGCCTACATGACATAATGCATTACAACAGCCTTTAATTACAAGCCTTTTTTTGTAAGTCCTCAGCTAGTGATAAAATTATTTAAGTTAAATAAATGATTCAAATCTGTCATTCCCGTTGTTTTTTTTTAATCTTCCTCTGACCTTCTCAAGTTCCTCCATTTCACTGCATTTTAAGCCAGTTTCCTTCTGCTGGAGAACTAAAAACAAAGTGTTCCTATTATCAGCTTTATTAGCAACTTCAAGCTACATCCACACACTTCTTTACTATGAGCAAAGTATGTTGCTGAATGCTGTACTTAAATCAACTCTCCTTTTAATTTTTCATTGAAAGGGTTAGACATAACTTCATTCAGATACAGCAGGGGGAAATCAAGTGTAGGACCAGTGCTCCCCTCCCCAAGGGGATACTCAAGGGTACTCAGTATGGCACCTTTTTGTTGTTAAAAATGTGCTACCTACTGTAACAACATTGTGAGTACGGGAACCTACTTCTCTAGAAAAAAAGCACTGTGCAAAACTAAAACGTAAAGGTAAAATCTAAAGCAAACAGTAGAGTCTTCAATAAGGCCAGCTACCATTTAACAAAATAGTGAGCACATTTTAAAGTTAAGAACTGTTAATTTAAGACACACACACACACACAGATGAAAAATAAAAAAGATACAGGGCATTACAAAAGCCCCAATGTTTCATATCTCAAACTATGTTTTTTCTTGATTCAGGTAGGTAGCCGTGTTGGTCTGACACAGTCGAAATATATATATAAAAAAAAGAAATTGTCCAGTAGCACCTTAGAGACCAACTACCGTATTTTTTGCACCATAACACTCACTTTTTTCCTCCTAAAAAGTAAGGGGAAATGTCTGTGCGTGTTATGGAGGGAATGCCTACGGGTGGCATGCCTACAGATTTTCCTCCTCTAAAAACTATGTGCGTGTTATGGTCTGGTGCGTGTTATAGAGCAAAAAATACGGTAAGTTTGTTCTTGGTATAATCTTTCGTGTGCATGCACACTTCTTAAGATACCTGAAGAAGTGTGCATGCACATGAAAGCTTATACCACACAAAAGCTTATACCAAGAAAAAACTTAGTTGGTGTCTGGGTTGCTACTGGACAATTTTTTAACCCCCCCCCCCCCGTTTTTTCTTCATACTCCCCATTTTGTGTGTGTTTAATAACTAGCCATTTTTGTGTGTTTAAGTTCTAGTTTTGCCTTATTTATCCTTTGGGAGAGAAAGGGAATTTTTTCCCCTCCCTTGACACAGAAAGGCTTACTATTAACAGTTTGAAAAACTCTGCAATACAAATGATGGAAAATAGAGTAGAGCCTAGCCACATCAGTTAAGACTCATTTCATAATGTGCTTGTTTAATTTGTTAGTTCAGGTGGTGGGCTTTACCTAGTTACAGAAAATCACTGTAAAACCAAATTGAATATATATACAGAAGCTGTTGTATGAGTCATCTTGCCTAGTGTTCCCATCACAGCTTTATCTTCCTAATTTACAAAAGTTTATTACAATTTCTTTCAGAAACAACACCCAATTTCCACAGACTATCTGGACCTAATTAATCAACATCTTTTAAGACTTGAGACAGACAAAACTGCGCCACACATACAACTCTGTATCCTAAAGAGATCTTTCTCACACAAAAGAGCTGTGTGATGTTTTCTCTTGGTGTACGTCCAAAGTCATACAACAGGTCTAGCAACTAAGGTAAATTTCTGTTATGTAAGATTTTAAAAGTACAACAGCAGGGAAAAGTTTGGATTGAGAGTGGTGGTACTGGTAAACCTCTTACGAAATCTTTTGCATGCTAAACAGACAAATGTTGAGTCAACAAAACCCATAATCTGTTAATTGCATGGGTGAATCCAGTCTGATGGTGTGTGTATTTAGCCAGCATAGAAATGTCTCTTCAGGATGCTAAATATAAACAGGTATTGGTTAGTGTCAGAACATGTGGTCTTGCCTGCGAGACAAAGTCTCAGATTTAACTGGTATCTCTAGCTAAAAGTTTTCAGCTATTAAAACTAGAAAAAACCGCTCTGCTGAAAAGCTGCTATCTGTCAATAAGTGCTATGCTAAATGGATCAATCTAATTTGCTTTAAGGGTACACTTTCCCCACCACCACCATTGACAGTTTAATTTTCAAAATTAAACTCTTATCCCCTTACACAAAGAAAACATAATGCTATAAGGGTACTCTTATGCTCATACAATAAATTCTGGAACAATACCGGTCTTTGTGCAAATCTTAGCAAATTCTACTGTACATGTCTCCACACACATTCACAGGCTGAAGTCACACATGCAGACTAATATCCAGGAGTAAGCAAGTACAGGCATACATGTGCATAGGACTGTAGTCTTATATGGAAGATCTGTGTAAGTGAATCACCTTTATGTGATTAATTGTAATATTTAAGATCCAAAGAGTTTCATTTCATTCTGGGTGGAAAGTATAAATTATGTATTAAACTTGTTATACCTCCATGTCAGCTCACAGAACAAGCATTGTCAAGGAAAGGGCACACCTAATATTTATGGTGCTGAGATGCGCCTTTAATAATTGGATAGCAGCAAGAGTTTGGGCAGATGTAGGCTGCAAGGTTATAGCACCACAGGGCTTGAAATATCTGTGTCTGCAAGAACATCTTTCCATGAATTCAAGATGCCCCACCTTCTATTGCATCCAGTCCTCCTTCACCACTTCTGCCTTATACAGCTCTAACAGTGCCATAACACCTCAACTTACAGTGCAATAATATGAATGTCTACTCAAAAGTGAACCCAGCAAACAGCCTTTACAGAGTTTTATTTAGTTCCTTCCAGGAAAGTGTGCACAGGGCTGAAAGCGTTCACAACATGCACCAAGTGACCAAGAAGCACAACCTACACCTTTTCAGCCCCACAACTGCCATTCAGCTGTCATGAGTCACAGACTCTGAATAAAAGCGAGAAAAGAAATCAAGCCGATGGATTCCCTCAGGAAATTTCCCTTTTTTGGAGTTAACAACGTTAGCATAACAAGTTAACCTAAACGGCTGTAGGAAGGGCTCAGCAGACGACTTCGGGGCGGGGGAACGGACTGTTCAAAAGAAGAAATCCTGGCGCTCATGTACCTTCCAAGACTCCGATATGTACGCAGCTGTCAAGGCTGCAATCGTATGCAAAAATTACTCGGGCAGCGAGATCTACGGTGCTGGTCGAAAGTTTCAAGTTATAAAATAAAATAAACCCCACCCTTCCGCCTTCGTACATAAAAGAGCTTAATGCGCTGGGAGTTTCTCGCAGCACAGGAGATCCGAATTACCACTGGGGGAAAGCGAGCGACAGAGGCCAGCAGCAAAGCGTGAGGAAACCTAGCCAGATGTGCAGGGTATAAATAATTACTATTAATATTATTATTATTATATACCCTCTGAGTCGAGCGGCATTAACTCTCGGGTGAAAACATGCCTACCGGGAGCCCTGGCCGCCGGCGAAGCGCTTCTTTTCCGCCCCACCCCGTCTGCCTCTCTCAGGCGGGGGAGCGCAGAACTCGCACTCAGGCTCCTTCGGTTGGCCTCCTCACCCTCACGGCAGAGAGAGAGGAAAACCACCACCACCCCAGGCAACATCTACAACTGGACCAGGATACATTAGTCTATTATTATTATTATTATTATTATTATTATTATTATTATTATTATTATTATTATTATTATTATTATTATTACCCCACTCTGGACGGCTACACGATAAAGCATCAAACATTAAAAACTTCCGATCTCACTGTGCCCCCCCACAACATCCACAGTTGGCGGCCATTTTATCCGCCTTGGCGAGGCGCGCGTCGCTCTCCCGATGACGCGCCACGTCGCGCGCGACGACGACGCTCCCCTCCGGCTTCGCCCGCCTCCCCTTTCCCTCCCCCACCGGCCCCGCGCCGCGCGTGGCACATGCGCAGTGCGCGGCGTGGTCGGCCGAGCCGGGTGTATGTGTGTGTGGAGGGAGGGAAGGAAGGAGGGGAGTCGGCGTCGCGGCGGCAGCGGGCGAGGCGAGACAAAGCGGCCGGGGAGGCGGGCCCGCGTCGAGTCGCTCCGCGCGGGAGAAAGACGAGGTGAGCGAAGGGAAGGGTCCGGCGCTCCGTGTGTATCTAGGTAGACATAGATATATATATGTGTGTGTGTGAGAGAGGGGAAGCGAAGCGCCTGTCTCCTCAGCCTCCCCACCCCCAACCCCTCGCGGACTCCTTTCGGCCGGCGAGAGACGCCTCCTGGCCCGTCGGAATCCTTCCGCTGGGACCAGGCCCACCACCTCAGGAGAGAGACACGGCGCGAGGGGGGGGCGCCTTTCAGAGGCCGACACCCCCCTCCCAAATAAGCGTGCGCCGGCCTTATTGTCTGTGAGGAGAGCCTGAGGGGAAGAGAGAGAGAAACTCCATTCACACACTTAATTCATTCCTGGGCCTTGAGGAACAACCCCCACCTCCCAGCAGCAACGCCTTATGCCCTCCCACTCTCTCCCCCCCCTCCAGTGCCGGATGAGGAAGGGCTTCTCTCTCCCCCCCCCCCCCAGAAGGTGCTGGGCCGCCGCGCGTCCCTTCCTGGAGCGTGGCTTTGTCTGCCCCTCGGTTCGGTTCCTCTCTCAAACCTTCCCCCCCCCCCCAAGCAACCACCACCACCCGCTTTGAGTTCTCCTTCCCCTGGGAAACGCCCGTGGAGTATGTCACCCCCCCCACCCCAAATTTTATCAGTTTGATCCGTAGGGGTCTTCGGCCTCCCCAAGATAAAATATTTCAGACAGACAGATACACACCCACACCCAAGTTGATGAGCATTGCCATTCAAATGGATCCATAGGGGTCTTCGGTTTCCCCACAAAAAAATACTTCAGACACACACCCACATCCAAGTTGATGGGCATTGCCATTCAAATGCCATTCAGATTGATCCATGGAATCAATTCATTTTTTTATGCTTTTCAGGTTTACACATTTCACTAATTTTACTGTCATTTTAACATTTCAAAGCTTGGCTTCCCTCCCCCTCTTTCTGATGTTGCTTAAATTTATTTTTAATGTCTTCTGCATATACAAATGAACTTAATTTGCTCATTTGTTCATCTACTTTAAATATATACTCTTAAAATGCTGCAGGCTATTGCAATTATCCTGCCAGATCCATGGGATCAATTACATGGGCTGGGGCTTACCTGGCTGCCCCCCTCCCCCTATATTTTATTCAAGTTGGCACACACACACTGAACCAATGCAATAGTCCTCTTTGCTGCTATGTTTTTTTTCCTTTTGGGGGGTGTCCCAGACCACACTTCATGGGTGGTCCCAGAGTGCTCTTCCTCCACCCTCCACTTACTAGAAGAGGAGAAGGTGGGCTGACAACACACCTTTTCTGACAGCAAGCTTTGCTCCCCTCCCCCTTGCCCACTTTGCAAGCAGTTTCTCACCCACCCCCCAAGTGACAAATGAGGGACCCTTGTGCAGAGTCTAGCAGCAAAAGGTGCTAAGCTCTATTCGGCTAATCCTCTTAACTTCCCAGGCAGAGGGGGAGGCACTTCCAGGGATTGTTTCTACCATAGGGATGGGAAATTTAAGGCCACTTCCAGCTCTCCAGCAAATATATGTGCATCTGTGCAGTTATCACAGACCTAGAGCATTCAGCCTGTGGGGTTGTGGTTTGAGACTGGTTTCTTAAGGTCTAAGCACTTCTTCACAAGTGTTGGTTGAGGGACCCTGTAATTTATTAAATGCAGAGTAATCAGAGTGTTAATAGCCATTCTGACCTTACAATTCAATCCATGGCATCTCCAGTTACAAGTATCTCAGATATCAGGGTTGGGAGAGACCTCTGCTTTAGATCTTGGAGAGTGGCTGCTTGTCAGCATAGGCAGGATCAATGAACTGAATTAGGGATCAGTGATCTGGCAGCATTACACAACTTTTTAATGCATGCACATGCACACTAAGGGACAATTCAACCCCCACTTCAGCCCTCACATGGAGGTTGTCATAGGCCACTTCCCAATGGCAGCTCCACGGTTTAAACTTTTATTATATGTCATCCCAAATGCGTGAGGTTTCTTCATACAACATCTTGCATCCTATACAACCAACTAACAATTGCCTGGAGTTGTGTATGTTTCAGCCAGATCGTGGACTACGGAACTTTTAAAATATTTGTTTGCTGTTTGGAGAGTCGTAACAGGAAAGTGGTTTTTGCAGCCTTCATCTTTCATTTAAACTTGCCCTAGGAGAAATTGAGTAGGTGAGGGAATCTTATTGATCCAGCTTGTGTTAAAAAACAACAACAGCACTGCTGGAAGAAAAAATTCTTTGCTTACTAATTTCTTTCTTACTAAACTTGTTGGTCTTAGGGATTCAAAACAAAAATCTGTAACAATAGCAGTTGTGTTTGGTTTGATTTTCATCTACTGGCAGAGTTTAGCCTCGTAATAAGCCTCCCAGACTTGAGTCTATGGTCTAGAAGTCAGGTTCAACTTGTTTCCTGATCAAGCTGTGGAACTGCTTAATGATTTGGCTTGATAAATAGAGACTAGTATAAACTGTCCCTCAAACTGAATTATTTACTGTGGTGGGAGGACCTTGGTATTTTGAACTACAAACTATTTTCTATTTTAATCATAAATTAAAATAAATGAGGAATAAACTGATTGTTCTCATTTTCCTTTCTTATATGCTAGATCCTTTGCACTTTTGCACAGGGTGCAAAGTTTGATGTGCTTTGTATAATGTGTGTGAAGCATTAAAGGCTCGTTTCTTTCCATCTCATAAGTGATACTTAAATGCCTGTGTTTCTGATGTCTGTATTATGCAGATATCATGCTTTTGAATGCATATCTAATGTGCAAGTATAACAGCTCTTTTAAGTGATTTAGAAAGATGTCCAGTGCTATTTGTTAAGGAAAAAAGTATAATGGCTCATATACTGGGACCTACAGCTGTTGGATTCCAACTCCCATCAGTCCCAGCCAGCATCAGTGATTGGCCAGGGAGATGGAAGCTGTAGTCCAACAACATCTGGTGGCTCCTTCCTCTAATATCATAAGCAGAACCATAGAAGTCTGAAAAGCTGTCTTATGTAGGCAACCTAAGGCCCGGGGGCCGGATTTGGCCCAATCGCCTTCTAAATCCGGCCCACAGACCATCTGGGAATTGGCGTGTTTTTACATGAGTAGAATGTGTGCTTTTATTTAAAACGCATCTCTGGGTTATTTGTGGGGCATAGGAATGTGTTCATTCCCCCCCCCCAATATAGTCTGCCCCCCCACAAGGTCTGAGGGACAGTCGACCGGCCCCCTGCTGAAAAGGTTTGCTGACCCCTGTAGTAGGAGCTGCAATTGAAATATGGCTTCCTTGCGAGTAGTCTTGGTGAGAAGCTGGAATTCTGTCCTGTGGCTCATCAATGTATATGCATCCTGTGTGAATGCTTTCTTGAATTTTTTAGCTTTTGTAATTCATGAAATATAAAAATACAAGTAGAAAAATAATTATTATATTCTTTACTTTCATTTAAGAGTACATAGAATTGTAGCCTAAATTTGAAACGTGAAACTAGTTAATTGTAACTAAATCAAGTCCCACTTTTAGCATCCCCCCCCCCCAGAAGTAAATCTCATTTTGTTCAGTGGAGCTTCCTTGCAAATAACTGAAAAGAATTGTAATCTTAGCTTGACTGGTAGAGCATAAGAGAACCTTAATTTCAGGGTTGTGGGTTCGAACCCCACATTGTGGGAAAGATTCCTGCTTTGCAGGGGGATAAACTAGATGACCCATTTGCCCCTTCCAGCTCTACAGTTCTATGATTCTGTGACTCCAGCTGGATGGAGTCCATGTTAGCAATTTCAGAATAATTACCACTACTGCCTCTGGTTTTCTATTCGGAATAATCAAAACAGACCTCTTTTCCACCCTGAGTAACAGCATACTAGGGTGCTGAGGAGTAACCATCCAGATTAGAGTTGCATATAGTTAGCAATTTGTTAACATTTTCGAAATAGGAACTCCAGCGGATTATCCATGTACTTAGGTCAGCCTTGTATGTAACAACTTGTCTTGTAGCCCTAGATGACCAGGAATTCAGTGCAAACAAGTTCATGTGGGCTGACAGGAGGAACGGATCCCTTCATCCATCCCCTTTTCACCTTCCTCCTAAACCAACATGGAAATGCAGCTGGCTGGAGAGGACAGCTGGATCATTGTCCTTTTTTTCACCAGTTCCCTTGGCAGAAGGCTTTTTTTGCTAATCGGCTAAGAGGCTAGTGTTTCCATATTGGTTGCTGCTTTGTAGCCAGCATACAAACACAGGTTAGTTATTTAATATTTATTAATTAATTTACAGGGTAGTAGCACAATCCTGTGCATGTCTAGTCAGAAATAAGTCACTTTGAGTTCAATAGGCCTTACTTCTAGGTAAACTTATATAGGATTGCACCCTAACATTTGTGTACTAATTTGCAAGGCTGACACATGTTGATAGAAAAAGTCACAGTTGTATACAACTAAAAGCCCCTTCATCCATTGCCTCATGGACTTATACTAAAACCCTGGGTGATGTTATATCTGTGGTGGGCTTAGACACTCTCCTTTAATTTACAGAGACCACAGGCTGAAAAAAGTGTTGATTAAAAAATAATAATTTTGCATTGTTATATTTTACACCTATTTTAGCACCATCATCTCATCTACTCAAATTTCATTATTTTAATCTTCCAGTAGTTTCTAGATTTTGCCTGTTAAAAGAATAATATTTATTTAGATCCCTGTAATTTTTGCAGAACGGGATAGTGTAGGCCACTACTGCTTCTTTGGTGATTACTCACAGCTGGGTAAGATTGTCTTCCATAAACACGGTTTTACCAATGAGTCCTTAAATGACTGTAGAGGTCAATTCTGGATCCACACGTCCTTCCACAGTGGGGACATAGGTTTCCGGGTGGGAGTTAGTCACGGTGAGGGTTTGCCAAGCGTGCCTTCCTCTTAGCACATTTCTCCCTTGCGTCCTGAGTTTGAGTGTTCTCAAAGTCCACGACACCTTTGGTAAAGGCTGTTCTGCAGTTGGAGCGCTCGCAGGCCAGTGTTTCCCAGTTGTCGGTGTTTGTACTGCATTTTTAAAGATTTGCCTTGAGAGAGTCTTTGAACCACACCCAAAGTAGTTATATGGGTTGCTTTTCAGATAGGCTTTGGATATACTTGTGCTTGAAATTTGGAAGTGCAATATTTGTTGAAAACAAAAATATCCTGACCAGTTTAGAAACTATGAACTATGGGATGACATATAGCCCCCAGGATATATGCTCTTTTCCTGTCCATCTTTACAATCAATCAATCAATCAATCAATCAATCAATCAATGCATGCTGGAACAGTCTCTGGTTTCCAGTTGTGTACCTGTTTCCATTCTGGATCTATGCAGCTTCATGCTTCATTGTGTTAATTTATAAATGGTCTTTTAAATTGAATATTGTCACAAAACAGGACAGTTGTTGTGTGCTGTTCTAGGATCTTGCTCCCATACTATATTTGTTTGATATCCAACATTAGTCATATTTGGAGTAATCTCATTTGAATCAATACATTTCAAGTAACTTGACATGGCAGTGGTGAAGGCTGCGTATTAAAAGTTACAAAAATAAGATGTGAGTAAGGTTTGATGCATTAGAAGTGACTATATGCAGAAAAGTGGGTATCTTTTATACACTTAGGTCAAAAACAAAGGGCATGGATTTAGGTCTCTCTTTTTTTCTTTCTCCCTCTGTCCTTCCCCTCCAGATCTGGAGATTGTCTCTGAAATGAAGCCAGGGGAAGACAATAGGCCAAATAGGTGAGTGCCCTGTCAACCATATTTATTTTCATTGACTTGCTACATTTTCCACGTGAAATTATTATTGTTTTTAAAAAATGTATCCAGCCTTCCCATATGTGCAGCTCTCAAAGCGGATATTGCTGATAAAAACAAGTAGTAATACATCACTAGAAATAAAACTTCTAACAGCATCATTCAAATACAAAAGCAGCAAAACCAGAAACAAATCCCAATAAGAGAACCAATCTGCCTATCAGCACAGAGGACAAAGGCATGTGGAAATAAGTGTCTAGTCTGGTTTCTAAAGACAGAGAGGAAGAACAGTGGCTGGATATTCTGAGGCGAAGAATTTCATAAACCAGGTGTCATCACTGTGGGTGCTTTTCTTATGTATCCACCTGCTTGTTCTTCAAGAAATAGTGGGAAATAGAGCAGGGGCTCTAAATAATGTGAGTGGGTTCATAGGGGATAGATGGTCTTAAAATATCCAGTGCCTAAAGTATTTTTTAAAAATCAACACCAGCATTTTAAAATGGACTTGAGCAGATTAACATCAAGAGAAGAATGATGTAATCAAAGCATTGAGTTGCTAGCAGGCTGCTTTAAATCCTTTTGTCAAATTTTCCATGAAAGTTAATTATCTGAATAAGTTACAATGGAAGTGAAGCTGCTGTGCTACTAATAATTCAGCATGGTTCTTAAAGAATTTTTGGTGTGCCAGTGTTGCAGTGATACTTTGACGTCCAACTATATTAGGTAGTTTCTAAATGCTTCACCATTTCAGTTGGAGCTTCTTTCTTAACTTGAAGGTAAATAAATTGCTCAGTTTTTGAATTCAAATACAGTGGTGCCTTGCAAGACGAAAATAATCCCACGAGTCTCTTCATCTAGCGGTTTTTTCGTCTTGCGAAGCAACCCTATTAGCGGATTAGCGCTATTAGCGGTTTAGCGGCTATTAAAGGCTTAGCGGCTAAGAGGCTATTAGCGGCTTAGAAAAAGGGGGGGAGCGAAAAAAATCACAAGACGTTTTCGTCTTGCGAAGCAAGCCCATAGGGAAATTCGTCTTGCGAAGCGCATCGAAAAACGGAAAACCCTTTCTTCTAGCGGGTTTTTCGTCTGAGTGATGCATAGTTCAGACGCTGCAATCAACCATGGCTTGTTGTGAAGAGAGTGCAGTACAATAGACCTCTGTGTTCCTTTCTTCCTTTACCTGTACCAGGGGGGTGGGGAATTTTAATACTTCAGGTGCAGTTTGCAAAACAAACCACATTTTAATGTTTTGTTCAATGATGGGAAATTAGTTTGTGCTCAGATGAAACTGGAAGTTTCAAAGTTTTGAACCTCATTCAATGCACATGAAGGAAGAGGTTTGTCATTAGGTCTTAATTGGATCATACTATCATTACTAAGAGAATGATGCCTGGATTTAAAAAAAAATCATTAAAAAAACTCAAAAGTAGTTAATGCAGAATAATGAGGAAAATATAAAATGAGTGTTATTTGTCTTTGTACAGGGTTTCAGAGAATGTGGACATCTTTCTTCAATAAATCAAAGAAACTGAAAAATTCAAGTTTGTCTATCCACATGGGCTTAATGAGAAGGATGAAACCTACAAGGTAGGTGAAAAATTACAAAATGCACCAAACATTTTCAGATTACTACAAATTACTACAAATTTGGGAGGTAAATTGAAACTTTTGTTTCAAATAAAAAGGGATGCATTTAGGAAATTGCAATTTAGAGATTTTTATTGGTTTTATCTTAGCCTCTTGCTTGTTGAGGGGAAAGAATTCTGCAGTTTCCTCCTTTAGTAGTGAGTACCTGCCTGCTCTGAGCCACCACTCTTTACCCTCCATGCACGCTAAATTCTATGGGAGTCAGCATTATGAGAAAGTAGATGAAATGAAATATAAGAAGCTAGGGATTTTGGCTTAAATGTAACATGATTTACATTTAAATCATGCCAGACTGCTAGAAAGCAGACTGACTTAGCAAAAAATCTTGAAGGTGGAGACTGCTCAGTTGCAGTGTAAACCATGACATGGGTAGTCTAGCATTTTCATGTGTTCCTGTCTCTAAATTGTCCTCTAGGGTAATTATGGATAGCTCTGCTGATTTCACTTTTCTCAATAAGTAAAATGTAGACTTTACAAATATCATTGTTTGAAGTGGTTGAGAGTGGAATTGAACAACTCCTGGATTTATCACAACAATTAAGTATTGGAACCTTCTTTAAAGAAGATGCATATTTTACCAACTCTGCTATTCAGAACTTAAAACTACGTATGAAGAGAAGGGGAATATTAAGGGGAAACAACCCTCTTAATTAAATATGTTAATTCTTAGCTGATATCTCAATGAAAACAAACTTAAAAGAGGGAAGATTTGATAGGAACATATCTGTCTTGCCAATTTAGCCTCAAAGACAAATGGTGAATGTTTTGTGGCTAATAAAAACCTCATTAAATGTTGTTATTAAGTATTTTTATTATAAGATCTAACACCTACTCATTTCAGTTAATATTGAAATTAACAGTTGAGTCAGCATGAATGTCATTCCTTTTTGATAGTTGCTATGGACTAGTAGCAATGGAATACACTCCCATGAGTGATAGTTTTGGCATGGAAATTAGACTGTTTTCATATTAAATGGATAGAAATTCTGGAATCTTTGAGAGATTCAGTTAAAAAAACCCCACAGAGTAGACCATAGTCCAAAGACATATCCTACAGCTTTAAGGTTAAGCTTGTGGAACTAGACTAAAATACAGTACGTGAAACGCCCCCCCCCCTTTCCTGTGGTGCTTATCCTCTTTTGTTTCCTGTCTGTTTGCCTTATTTTATTAGAATAAACCAAGTTGCTATGTTAGTGCCCATGTCTCTGCTTAGATAGAGAGAATCCTGAGTATTATAGCAGGGAAACTGTAAACTAGATGGCCAATGTAGTCTTAGCACCAAATTAACATGCCGTGTCCATTCGCACACATGCCTCCCTCAAGAACTTACTAAAGGGGAAGCAAGAGTTAGGGCTGTTTCTATCACCTTAAATTATGGAGTGAGAGCAATGGCGGAAGTAATGAAAGTGGGAATGGTAGCATAACTTAGCAGCCAGCTTTCTGTGACTTAGACTGATCAATTTTTAACTGTACAAAGGCCTGTACAAAGACAAATTTACTGAATCTAAAATGATCTGGGCCTGAATGGGAGAATGCTTGGAAATCCTCGTATTCTTCCTTGTGCCCTACTGAAGAAGGGGAAGATATATGTAACAAATAATAAATAAATTTTGGATGGGAGAGAAGAAGGAAATAGATGGATTATCTGTACAGCAACCGCAAAGTGACTCCACCTATTTCTCCATTCCTTCCCACACAGACAAAAAAATAATAAAAAATAAGATAACAGTGTAAGTAACAAAACATACAACAATCGCCTGGTGCAATTCCCTTTGTTCAGCTGACATGTAGATTTTTCAAAGAGTTTATCTGACATCTGTATGTCATAAGCCTATTCACTCATCATGGTTTTGAGTTATGTGTTAAATAAGAGTTCTTGCTTATTTTTTCTACAACATTTAAGCTTAGATAGTTTTAAGTAGAGACTGTTAATTGGGTGACAGACAAATAATGGCTGAGACCAAAAAAAACTTTGACTAAGGTGTTTTTCACCTTTCTTTCTCAAAGTTTCCATATATAATGTATGCCAAAATGCTTTTGAACAGGACTGTAGCTTGTGAAATGTTAAAAGAGTGTTCACCAAAAAGGCAGGGTTGATAACGGTTCATATCTGACATGATTAAGCTCTTGGATTCATCTGAACTAGTTGTTTGGGTTCTGGCTGTTACATATACTTTCATTTATTTTCAGATATACTCTGCATACAGAGATTTTGTGGAATTAAGTTTCTTCTGAAATGTGTGTGTGCTCTTTTCTCTTAATTTATTAGAGCAGTGATGTTTAATGGCAAAACGAGGAGGTAAATAAGTAATCATTCATTTTAAGCATATGAAGTAAGCTCAGTTGAATTGATGCAGTTACGCATTTTCTTTTTTTTCCTAGATGATGTGAGCGGATTGAAATTTGAAAAGAATATATGATTTTTAGAGGAAGAAACTCAACATGATTCTAATGATCCTCTCATTAGGTTTTTTCCCATAACATGAAGCATTTTGCAGCATCGCTCATCAAAAATAATACATGACCTGGAAATCTCATGATCCCGGGGGAGAAATGAGATTATGTGCATTAAACCACATGCTCTTTCATAAGTTTGTGTAATAAACATTTCTTATCAAACTACAAATACAAATTTATGTTCCACATCCTTCCTTTTGTATGACTTAAGAGATACAATTTAAACCCAATTCTAAGAATTCACTAAGTTATGAAGAAGCAGCAGAAATAACTGAGGTCAATCATGGATACAAATAGGTCAGATTCTCCACAAATTGATGATAATTTTATGATGGATAAAATCAACAGTTTAAAAGTGGAACCAGAAGATGATAGTAATTTTGCTTTAGAAACAATAGATATAAAAACTGAGCAAGAGGACTTGAGACAGACAGATAGCAGTGATGAACAAGACGATAGAGAAAAGAATTTCATCCATAACAATTCTGGCAAATATATCTCTGCAGAAAATGAAGATGATTATGGATCTCTCTTTTCCCAGTACAGCAGCACCCTTTATGATGTAGCAATGGAAGCTGTCACACAGAGCCTTCTTTCAAGCAGAAATATAAGTTCCCGAAAAAAGTCTCCTGCTTGGAACCATTTCTTCATATCTCCTAGAGACAGCACTAAAGCAATATGTATGTACTGTATGAAAGAATTTAGCAGGGGCAAAAATGAAAAAGACCTAAGTACAAGTTGTCTCATGAGGCATGTGAGGAGAGCTCATCCCACTGTGCTCATTCAGGAAAATGGAAATATGGCATCTATCTCTTCCTTTTCTTCACCTACATTATTAATCCCGCCACAGCCTGCCGATGTTGGAGATTTAACTAGTGTGCTTGCCCCCATAAAATTAGTTAAGAAAACCGTTTCCAAGATTCCATCCCCAGATCAAATAACTGAGGAGTCTGTTCCCGTAGTTTCTACTGAAGAGATGCCTTCAGACATGTTACATCCTGAAAAGAGCAATAAAGAAGGCAGTGGTGGATTGTGTCAACCCTTTCCCAACAACCAATGTGAAGAAACGGTGGAAAATGTAGCAGAGAAAACGGTCCAGGTTCCTAAGAGTACATCTGGGTCCAGAAGAAGGTCTGCCGTCTGGAAACATTTCTATTTGTCTCCTTTAGATAATTCAAAAGCTGTTTGCATCCACTGTATGAATGAATTCAGTAGAGGAAAGAATGGGAAAGATCTTGGAACAAGTTGCTTAATACGACACATGTGGAGAGCCCATCGTTCTATTGTTCTACAAGAGAATGGAGGTGGTTCAAGCATACCTCCTCTGTACTCTGCTTCTCCAACTTTGTTGCAACCCATACTGCCTTCAGATGGCGATCCAAACTCTGGGTCATCTCCTGCAAAAGTAGCTAAGGAACCAACATCTATATGCTCTTCTCCGGACAGAATGGCAGAAGAAAACAATTCTTCTCTTCCTTTGGGGGATACACTTATGGAGGACTCCTCGTTGTTGTCGTCATCTGAAGATATAGGTGAAGCTTCTTTAGTTTCTTCCCCTGAAAAAAGCCCTTTGATATTTGAACACGGCTCTGTTTTTCATCAGAATAAACGAATGATGCGAAAGCTGAAGTCTGAGGTATGGCATCATTTTTCTTTGTCTCCAGGCGACAGTCTGAAAGTTGTGTGTAGACACTGCAATTGCATTATAAATCGCGGGAAAAAGGGTGATGTAGGCACAAGTTGTTTGACGAGACATTTATACAGACGTCACCCTGAAGTCGTCGGGATCCAGAAGAGCTTTATAGATGTGAGTTTAGCAAATTCTCCTTATGCTACCTTGGCTTCTGCAGAATGCTCATCGTCAAAATTGACTGACTTACCCACAATGGTTTCTAATGAGAGACAAGTCATATTTCCTGTCAGTAGCAAAAAGACCTCAAAACTGTGGAATCATTTTTCAATTTGTTCTGCTGATTCAACTAAAGTAATATGTATGCACTGTGGACGTACAATAAGTCGAGGGAAAAAGCCAACCAATCTAGGTACAAGTTGCCTTTTAAGACATTTACAACGGTTTCATAACAATGTCCTCAAACCAGATGCCTCCGAGCCAGTATTGTCCTCTTCTGCAAATAGTCACGTGCCACTGAGCACAGATCTGTTGGGGTCGTCATCTTTCGATGAAACCAATGACAAGTTTTCTGACACTCACCCTGTTGCCAAAAAAATCACCAGTCTTGTAGCAGAAATGATTGCACTTGACCTTCAGCCATATTCTTTTGTAGACAATATTGGCTTTAATCGATTGCTTGAATTCTTGCAGCCTCAGTATTCATTGCCTTCGCCATCTTATTTTTCTCGTACTGCAATTCCTGATATGTATGATAGCGTAAAAGAAATAATCGTTTCACATCTGAAAGAAGCTGAAAGCGGAGTAGTCCATTTTACATCGGGAATATGGATGAGCAACCAAACTCGAGAATATCTTACCCTTACTGCTCACTGGGTAACGTTTGAGTCTAGGGTTCGACCACAGTGTGAAGATTACCATTGCTCCGCTCTTTTAAATGTATCGCAGATTGATTGTGACTACAACGGCATCAGCATTCAGAAGCAGCTAGAATATTGGTGGGAAGCTTGGATCGCATCGATTGGGCTTCAGGTTGGGATTACTGTTACAGATAATCAGACTATTGGAAAGACTTTAAATGAAGGGGAGCATTCAAGTGTGCAGTGCTTTGGTCACACGGTTAACCTCATAGTAACCGAAGCTATTAAAAGCCAGAGAATGGTTCAGAACCTGCTTAGTATTGCAAGAAAGATCTGTGAACGGGTTCATCGGTCAGCAAAAGCAAGGGAGAAACTGGCAGATCTGCAGAAGGAGTATCACTTGCCGCAGCACCAGCTGATCCAAGACGTTCCATCAAAGTGGAACACGTCCTTCCATATGCTTGAACGCCTAATTGAACAGAAAAGAGCAATTGATGAAATGTCCGTAGAGTGCAGCTTCAGGGAGTTAATAAGCTGTGATCAGTGGAAAGTAATGCAGTCTGTCTGTCACGCACTTAAACCATTTGAAGTGGCAAGCCGAGAGATGAGTACACACATGTCCACTCTAAGTCAAGTAATTCCAATGATTCATATACTCAACCGGAAAATTGAGCTGCTGTTTGAAGAAACGATGGGCATCGATACCATGCTAAAGTCCTTAAAGGAAGCTATGGTGAGTAGACTGTCCTCCACACTTCATGATCCACGGTATATTTTTGCTACACTTTTGGACCCTCGTTATAAAGCTTCCTTATTCACCGAAGAGGAGGCGGAGCAGTATAAACAGGACTTAATCAGGGAGCTGGAAATACTAAACGCTACCTCAGATGATGAGAAATCTGTTTCCAATGGCTGTGGTACAGGTTCATCATCTAAAAACTCTTACGGGGACAATAATCTTTGGTCACTTATGGAAGACATGAAAAAAGCAAAAGCTCCAAAAGAAAAGGCCAAGTTGCCAGAAGAGATGGTGCTTTTGTACTTGGAGGAAGAAGTACTTGAGCATAACTGTGATCCTCTAACTTACTGGAACTTTAAGAAATCATCTTGGCCAGTACTGTCGAAGTTAGCAGTTCGATTCCTCGGTTGTCCTCCAAGCATTGTCCCATCCGAGAGATTGTTCAGTACATCCAATGAAAACGTCAGCTTTAGTCAGTCAAGGCTAGCAATGGAACACTTTGAGAAACTTATATTTTTGAAAGTAAATCTTCCTTTGATATACTTCCAGTATTGAACAAGCTGCCAGTCTAAAAAAAATGTTGCTCACTGGGTAATTACTGTATTTGTAACTTGGATTGTTAAATTGCTCCAGAAGGGGCCATGTATGACATCTTAATCAGTGACTGTAGTTCCAAATTCTAGTTTTATTTTTAAGCTTTCTATATGTCTACATGTGCCTTATTAATAGTCCTTCAGGCCAGATATTGTATATATGTGTTTTTTTAAGTTCACTTTAGAATTTAGACATGTCTTGTCCTGATAATACAAAATTATGTTGGTTTTAATTGAGAATTGTAAATGAAGTTTTAAAACAGTTTGAATAGAATGGCAAAGAAAAAGATGTAAACAGTTCTATTATGTAGTTTTTTATTCAATTATGTAAAAACCATAAACCAGGTACTGTATATTAGTTGAAATTTGCTTTAATTACACAAAACATTTTGTAGCTGTCAGAAGAAAGCTGTACATAAAGGTGGAATTGAAGCCATCTTTCTATTTAGCAGGTTTTAACTGCAGGCCTAATGTACTTAAAGGGTAATGATGATATTCAAGTGTGATGTATGTGTACTAAGGGTGGCTATTGAATTAGTATTTGACTAAATTAAATTTAGAGGTATTACGGAACATCAGTTATACAGTAATCTATAATCTTGCCATTCAGTGGTCCCTATTCAGGTTTTTTTTTACACTGTAACTGAATTAGAGCTTGAGTATTTATAAGGTCTTTGGGATGTTTATTTTCAATTTTTTCCAATTAATGTTTGTTATTTAATACTGTTTATTGAAAGGTAAAATATAAAGAGTAGGTATTATGCTAAAGCCTTTAAAAATTGAGTGCAAGAAGACATCCGATACTTCTTGGTGTAAAAATTAAGTCTTGGTTTCCCATGTAATTGAAATGTGCATGACATCCTCTTGCATTCCTGTTAAAACAATATGATTCTCTATGAATATAACCCTTACAGTTTGGTGCCCTGCCTAGAACATTATATAGTAGATCTGACCCATAATTGACAGTGTCCATCAGGCAAATAAAATATTGTAGAACCCTTTAAACCTCGAACTGAGGTAAGAATAGCCAGCATTTTAATTGTAAACAGTATGGTCTCAACTTTTTTTTTAATATTAAGATTTGTCTCCCCATTTTTTGTGCATTGATGAAATTCTTTAGGGGAAATGAATTGACTATGACCTTTAGAAAAGATGTAGTTTTGTTAAAATACTGTACCTCTGCCTAATTTTTGCATTTACTATGTTTTAGTGTATTTATAAATGGTGAACTCAGTTTCTGAAATTAAACCTCTTATTTGCAATTTTTAGAGTGAGTTGAATTACCCTATTTTCTCTTTAGAGTGCAGTGAGGATTTCTGGAAAAGTACTTTTCTGGAGGATTTCTGGAAAAGTACTTTTAAGAATATGCAGAAGTATAGCAAGTGCACGGGGTTACATTAAATAAGAATTGGGGAGGGCACGTCTGCAATCTTTCAGTCAAAATTTTCTTACTTTCTTGTATTTATTTATTTTTTGTCTCAGTTGGATTCCATTACTTAAACTACCAGTTGCAGAAAATGATGTATGTGACCTAGCAGTTGCATTAAGAACATACAGTGATAAGTACTGGTTAGAGATGTCAGTCTGCAATCACACATTAGAACACAATGCTGAAGTGCTGCTTTACTTAAAAAACAAAGCCAAAACATTTTGCCTTACAATATTCTGTTTATTCCATTCTATTCTAAATGCACAATATTTAGAAACACTATATACACTAGAATAGAATCAATTTATGGGGGGGATTAAGAAAATGCATTGAAAACACTACTAACAGATGCAGGACAACACCTAAGGCAGATGAGGGTTTCATTTTCATACAGGTCTAAATTATGGCTGGTTTTGCCTAACCACAGGTTGTTTAAATGTATGAGCCCAGCCCAGCAACCATGGTTTGTTTTCTCCCAACAAATTTGTTATTATAATATGTTCAAGATCTTACCTGCCCTTCACTTCAAGGTCCCAGGGTGATTTACAACAACATGAAAATACTAGATTGTAAATTGTTTTACTTGATTTTTAATCAAAAGAATACAATGGGTCCTAAAAATAACACTCTCTGTATTCAAAGGCCAGGGCAAAGAGGTGTTTTCTTCAGCATATGATAAGGTACCAGATACATGACTCTTGGAAGAGGGAATTTCACAATGAATATCCTCTTCTGGGCTGCCACAGAAATACCTTCCCCCAGATTGCCATCCCCAAACTTGAGTATGGTGGAACCACAAAGAGGGGCTTATGTTAACACCATAGGGTCTGTAGGGAAGGAGGTACTCTTTTAACGTGAAGCCATGGTTTGTTTTTGGCTTAGCTTATGGACCATGGCTTGTTTTAATGATGGTTTGGCATTATGTCTGAATCCTGTAACCTTCCTTGACTTGTTTGTTTGAGCGTTCCACCCCAGACATCCACCAAGCTCCAAAGACATGAGCAGCTAGAAAACCAACCAAGATTTGGAGAAACAAGCCAACACTTCTTTGATCTGTGGCTTGTTGAATAAACCATGGCTAACCATGGCTTTCAGGGGGTAAAATTATTGCAGCCGTAGGGAAAAAGTCAAACTGCCGGTGACCCAACATCAACTTGAAGTGAGCTCAATGGCTTGCACATTTCTGCTGGTATTTCTGACTCTGAATGCTTAGCATATGGTATTGGGAAGGCTGCTGTTTTAACAACAAAAATTGAGAACACTGCAGTCTTGATCCTGGCCTTCATGCTTGAATAATGTGATTCATAAAACGAGTTGTTTACGCACGTATACAGTATTACCTATTCTATTCTGTCATAATTATTGAGGTATAACCTCTGTATTTAAAGTACCGTTTATTGAAAATTAGAGTGGGGTACAGGAATGCACATTGGGAAGTAATCAGTGGTGGACCCACATTTAACCAGTGACATGTTTTATTTGGATTTGAGCTAACCAAATTGCAAAAAACCTTTCCCCCTAGGCTCTGATGTTGGGCAGATACCTTTCAACTGACTTCTTAAGAAAAGGGTGTTTTGAGTTGCTGGGGCAAATAGGGGTGATAGGGGATGAACTGCTGGACTTTACTGGCAAATGGAAGACATAGCAGATACCTGGGGCCAAATGGGATCCGTCCAAAAGTTAATTAAGATCCAAGGGGGGATCCAGGATATCAGGATAGCTTAACATCTGTTATGGGTGGATTATGGGGTTTTCAGGAGCAGTCGGGAACACTGACTCTCAAAATTGGGACAAAGATGGCAGTATTAGCAGCCAGGGCTTTAACCATATTGATGTTCCTACATGGAGACATGTCGGATAGCATCAGATGCATCCATTGAGAGAAGGCAAGTGATATTTACAGAAGCCTCTACCATTTTCCATTGGGATTCAGCCCTGGGAATCATTTAACATTCCTAACTTTGGAGGGGGGGGGGGAGTACCTGTCCGTACATCTCATCGACTCAACCAATATTTGAAGGCAAGCCAAATCTATGTGGCCATTAAGCTCTTATCCAGGGGTCAAAAAACACATGAGACGTAACCAGCTGTGTTCTTAGATAAATAAGATAAACTATTCATAGTATCAAATTGTAAATTTCAACAGGAGTAACTTACAAGTTCAACAAACGAACAAAGCAGAAGACCCAGTGGATCAGATCATTCTATAGTCAGTTCATGCATAAGGTCCATCAGTGTAATGGTGTCCATTCCACCTGTCTGTTCATAAAGTCCAAACCATCCACATGAAAGGTTGTTACAGTTCCACAAAATCCTTTCACAAAGTCTGAGACAAGGATTTCCGGAATATTGGCCTTGTTTCACCGTCCTGGGCTTCATCAGTAGTTAAAGCTCATATGTGCTATTACGGGACAGTGGATCTTATGGCATAGTAGTAGCTGCATAGTTACGTCTCATGTGTTTACTGAGTATGCGTTATGTGACCATAGGTTTGTTGTTGCTTATCCAGGGGTCAGCAACCTAAGGCCCATGGACCAGAAGCGGCCCATGGAAGTTGTTTGACCGGCCCATGAGTCACCCCTGAACCGCGTTACCCACTCGCTGCGCTTGTACTCGCTTCCGTGGCGCCGGAAATCACATCTGCGCAGCCGCCGGAAATCGTGGGCACGCACATGACTGATCTGACCCAGGCAAAATAAACCTTGCCGACCCCTGCTCTTGCCTGTCGTCACAACTAGTGACTGCACATACTTGGAGCAGCAGGTATTCCCCAAATTGTGTGAAATACCATGGGAACCGGCACTCGTGGAAGAAGTAGGCTCTCCCCCCCGCGGGGGGGGGGGATTTGTTTAAAAGGCGTTATTCCAATTGGTGTTTAAAAGGAGTTAATTCAATAGGTGTGTCTTATTAGCAAGGTCTGGTACAGTCAGCAAGACTACAATACCTGATATTCATGTTACAGTCCTGGCTGAAACAGCATTATGATAGCACATAATGCTGCTTCCATGTGGGTTACTACCTCACCTGCCCTTAGTGAAACCAGCTGCTGCTGAATACCTGAATAAATCACACACCAAGGAAGAACTATTGCACTCTTCTCTTTGACGCAGAATAAAATTGATCACATGTGTGGCAGAGGGAGAAGGGAACTGCAGGACAGTAGGTGAACTGGTTTTGCAGGTTGGCATTTGATGCACTGAGATAAATTTTCACCCTGCTCATGCTGTGCTAAGGCTACGCCCAAAATTATGAACCCGGGTGCTCAACTCTCTTTGAATGAAAATAAAGTCCGTATGCATAATTTTAAGAAGCATCTTAAAGAATGCTTAAAGAATACAGAAATGCCTTTTCCTCAAAGGGGCAGCTCAGTGTCCCTGCCAGCTGGTTTCAGGCTATTGGCACAATTGTTAAGTTGACTCTAAACCCATTTCTTTCCACGAGGTGCTGTATTGTGGTCACACTGAAAATGTGCTGCAATCGCTAATCTGCCTCGGTTGAAAATTCCCACTGTATTTCTCTACCACTTGAAAAGCACCACATTTTTTTAAATTAAAACAAGCAAGGAAATGTTGGCTTTATTTAAAGGTGGCTTCGCCGCGACGACGGATTAATGAGGCTTTGCATTTCACAGCCGGAATTCCCAAAATGAGTTGCAATGATTAAAACATGCACAAAAAAATTATCCCCAGCTTAGTTGGGGGTGTCAATAACGCCAAGATTGCAGGTTCGATCTCTGTATTGGGTCAGACCGGATGATCCTCAGGGTCCCTTCCAATTCTTATGATTTGTTGCTTCTGTGAAATGTGGTATGGTATTTTACTCCTAATTTACGTTTGGATAGCTCTCATTAGCACCTTGAAGGTGTTAGCTTGATTTTTTTCCTTTTTTGAGGGGGTCGTCCATTGTGATATATTAATTAAACTATCGGCTGCTTGCAAAAAGACTAGGGAGCTATTTCAGAAATGTTACCGGTAACAGGATACAGGGAATGTTAAAACTCCTGTATTTGGGCCCAGCACATATGGCTGTTGTGTTTGAATTGTGCCTTTGCACCTTCAGTAGATACAAGCATCAATCAGAGTCACATCACCATAGCTGTCAACTTACAGATTTGAAAATAAGGGACCAGCAGCCTTGAAAATAAGGGACTAGCAGCCAAAATAAGGGATTTTGGTCAACCACTTAAAAGGGACCAGGTAATTTTGGAGAGCAGCGCCGGTTTTTAGCCATTCGTTTCCAGAGGTTGCTGCTCAAGACACCAACCGATGAAACACTGCAATTAAATAACTACAAGCAGCAACCACTTTTCGCGCAAAACGAAGTACAAGCTACGAAGATGCAGCTGCGGTTCTGTATCTTTTCTCTCATGCTCCATCTGCAGCTCTCGGTTCCATCAGGCGGGGCGGGAGGAAGGGGGGGGGGAATAGCGCCTGAAGTAAACCTGCAGATCAGACCATCTATGCTAGTCTACCACTACAAATCTATGGGAGAAGCACTTGCGGTCCTTCCCTTGTAGCTCTTGGAACACCTGCCCGTGCCTCCTCCTCTCTGAACTGCTTTCTCTATGGTTGCCCTCGCTGTCCTCTCAAGGCTCCTCAGCAATTCATAGGCCATGCCAGGCTGCCCATCTCATCCGGGTCCTTCAGCGGCACAGCCGCAGTACGGCCTAGCGGGAGCGGCGGCGATGGGCAGAGGGGAGGCCCCAGGCAGAGACGCTCAGTTCGGCGGCCGCGAGGAGGATGGAGGCGGAGGGGCCCGAGTCTCCCACCAGTCCCGGCGGGGAGGGGCTCCCGGGGGCCGAGGCTGGTGAGAGGAGGCTGGAGGAGGGCGGGCTGGGCAGCCAAGCAACACAGTTGGAGCCTCCCTCCTCCCTGGCCGGCAGGGAGGGAGGGAGGGAGAGGAGCTGCTTCCTTTGAAACCCAGGAAATTTAAGGGACATCCATCAATAAGGGACAGCAGTGGGACATGGCGCTGGGATAAGGGAATGTCCCTCCAAATAAGGGACGCTTGCCAGCTATGCACATCACAGATTTTATTATACAAGCTTTGGCCTCTGCATGTTGGATTTCTTGCATGCAGAGGCTATTCAAATGTGACACCTAGACGTGTCCACCCAGAAAAACAGGCACTATGGGGCAATCCTGCTTTCCCACACCGTGTAGCCAATCCGATTGTCGGAGCAAGCCCAGAACAAATTTAAATTTTAGATGCCATAGTCCCTAACAACAAAGGTGTTTACCTAGCAGTCGGTTGCAGAAGGTGGGGGACGGACACACGCAGTTTTTTACCTTTCACATTTAGGTAAACGCAGGAGAAATAACATAAGAACACAACACATCTGTCAGATGTTTCAAAGTGTGCATTACATCTTTGTGGGACACACAATAAACAACCGTCTGCACGATTTTTTATTTTTTATTTTGGTATCAGGTTTTAGTTGTGTGGAAATACATATAGAATGTGCCATATATGTTGACATATAAATGCACGTCTATGCGATCCTCTCGCAAGAAAGGGGAGCAGGGGGGAAGGTTTCTCTCAATCTTCCACAGCCACTGCCTTCCAGTTTGCAACTGGCGCAACAGCACTTCTCTGACAAACGTACGTGGCGCTTGTTTGCAAAATTACATCCCGGCCGACGTGGGAAACTTTTCCAACAATACCAATTTGGATTTCAAGTTCAAAGAAACAGGAGGCAGCGCAGTAAAATTCAATCTGATCCCAATGGTCCCATGGATGTGCGCCAGCACTCTGTGAGTCTTCTCGTAATGTGACAAGTGAACAGGGTTCATCTCCATAAGTAGATGTGTGTAAGAAAACATGAGTGGGTCACCTGGCATGAGGTCCTCCCGTTTGTCATACCTGTTAAGGAAACAAGCAATAAGAAACTGCTATTAGTTTGTTTTCTTTTCTTTTCAAAAGATCATTGCTCCAGTCTTGAAATAAGCAAGGCATAGTAGTGGGAACATTCTTCTTCTTCTTCTTCTTCTTCTTCTTATTATTATTATTATTATTACAGTGGTACCTCGGGTTACATACGCTTCAGGTTACATACGCTTCAGGTTACAGACTCCGCTAACCCAGAAATAGTACCTCGGGTTAGGAACTTTGCTTCAGGATGAGAACAGAAATCGTGCTCCGGTGCCGCCACAGCAGCAGGAGGCCCCATTAGCTAAAGTGGTACCTCAGGTTAAGAACAGTTTCAGGTTAAGAAGAGACCTTGGGAACAAATTAAGTACTTAACCCGAGGTACCACTGTATTATTTTATATTTATTTACATTTTAAACATTCTTTTTTAATTGTAATTTTATTTTAATGAAGTAATAAAAAGGTAAAGGGACCCCTGACCATTAGGTCCAGTCGTGGCCGACTCTGGGGTTGTGGCGCTCATCTCGCTTTATTGTACAGCTTCCGGGTTATGGGGCCAGCATGACTAAGCCGCTACTGGCGAACCAGAGCAGCGCACGGAAACGCTGTTTACCTTCCCACCGGAGCGGTACCTATTTATCTACTTGCACTTTGATGTGCTTTCGAACTGCTAGGTTGGCAGGAGCCGGGACCGAGCAACGGGAGCTCAACCACCGACCTTCTGATCGTCAAGTCCTAGGCTCTGTGGTTTAACCCACAGTGCCACCAGTGTCCCAACGAAGTAATAATCATAAGTAAATAAGAATTAAGAAAATGCACCCCACCACCGAGACCATTCCATTGTAACTCCCCAACCTCCCAAAATTTCAACAACTTTTGCGATGGTTTTTTCCCCTTTCCATTTTAACAGTACGCATTGTACAAACACCCTCCATATCTCCTCAGAATCATTTCTCCTGCATATTCCCCGTCTTACCTTAATGGCACACATTAATTTATCATAAATTGTTGGTACTAAAGGGTTAAGAGGTAACAAGTCGCTCTAATCACTGAGCAGCTGGAAATCATTAAGCATCCAGGAATGTGAGTTAGTTTGTATAAATAGTCAGTTCACCCGTGTGTTTTCTCTCCCCCCCCCCCCCCGACCTGACTCGCAGACTCAGTTTGTGGCCATGGGCATGTTTGCTAATATGAGTTAAGTTTAGAGTAAAGTTTTCTTTATGCCGGAGATAAAAGCATGTGTGCTTTATGGCCAGGGTTTTTCTTTTGTAAATAAAGTTTTTTTTCTGAGTTCCAGAGTGCTTGCTCCAGGATTCTTCATTGAAAGATACTGACTCTCCTGCCTTCTTCAACCGCTGCACGAAATTCTCTGCTGAGATAAGATTTATGGCGTTGGAAGCACACTGGACGTTTACTTAACATTAAACTAATTAAAGTTTAATGGACATCAGTTGTTATATCCCACACCTTTTTATGCCATTCTTCCATTTTATATTCTGCTTGCCCCTTCCACTTCCTAGCTATCATAATTCGTGCAGCTGTCAATAAATTTGTGAGCAAGTCCTTCATAGGAAGCCAGAAGAAGGACACTCTTTCCCACTTCCTCTTTCAGCTCTATGTGCTTTTCAAAGCTCAGGTTAATTCTACTGGATCCGACCTCCGCGGCCCATGGCGCTCACTCAAAAAGCCTGCAGGCACAAAAAAGGTTGCTGACCCAGGGTAACAACTATTCCTGCACTATTCCTGCACTATACCCAACTTTAGTAAAGGTAAAGGGACCCCTGACCATTAGGTTGGCAGGAGCAGGGACCGAGAAATGGGAACTCACCCCATCAACCTTTTGATTGGCAAGCCCTAGGCTCTGTGGTTTAACCCACAGCGCCACCCGCGTCCCCTATACCCAACTTTAAAACCAACAATAAAAATTGTGCGTGCCACACAGCTTGTGACGCTGGACTCGTGTAATTCACATCAGTCTCTGCTGTCATGGTGAGGAATAATAATGCTAGGCAACAACATCAGGAGGGCAGCGTTCAAAATTTGCCAGGCGCATTTTGCACCTGGATATTGGCCTCTTGCAACCAAGTGAAGATGCCCAGGCACCAGGATGGCACATGACGTCTCCACCATCTGGAGGTTCCTGCCTGGGGGATCCTTGGATCTTGCCTGTTTTCGGCACCGCGTCCCGTAGAATTCTACCCATGATATTTCATCTGCACCATCAGAATGAAGCAGCCCTGGTGGTAGGAGTCCTCAACTTCCACCTCCCTGAGATGCTCCAGAAGGACTCTATGGTCCACAGTACCAACAGCTGCCAAGAGATCCAACTGAATGAGCAGAGTGGTTCTCCCCCCCATCTCCTTCCTGAGAAATATCCTCCACCCAAGGCAGTTTGAGTGCCATGACCAGGCCTGAAGCCAGGCCGGAATGGATCCCAGTAATCGGTTTCCTCCAAGCATGCATGAAGAAAACCAATGGGTGATGCCAAGAGTGGCAGGGAGTGCAGTTAATAGCGCGCATGAGTGTCTTGTGATGTCTGTGCCGGCGGATCTGGGCCGGTTTTGCCAGCCTCTGCTCCTCGGCCTGCAAAGGCTCATGAGTTGCTTCTAGAGCTTTCACAATGCTCTGCGGAATTTAAGCGGGGGAAATGGTTGAGACTGTTCCAGCGTGGAAGGATTTGGGTTGTGGTGGGGCTCCAGAGCCACATTTTCTCTCTTTCACTCTCTCTTGCATATAACTTTTATTAAATTTTCTGTTTTACTCATTTTTACATCCTTAAAATATAAATGACTTCCTTTCTTCTCTTTCCACGGTTCATTTTGCATATCATAAATCCTTGCATATTTTACAGAAAGTATACCATTCAGCATTCCATTATAACATCCATCAAAACTTATTAACACTGTTGAATTTATCTTAATGCCGCCAGCGTTTTCGGCTGTACACAGTTATTCCCCATGTATTCAATAAACGTTTTCCAATCTTCTCTAAACATATGATCTTCCTCTTCTCATATTCTATATGTTAGGTCAACAAGCTGCGCATATTCCATCAGTTTAAGTTGCCACTCTGGTTGGGACCTCGCTCGTTTTCCATTTGGGGGCAAAGAAAACACAGGCTGCAGTAGTGGCATACATAAATAACCTTTTTTGACACCTGGGAAATTCAGTCTGAATTATCCCCAACAGAAAGGACTCTGGATTTTTGGGGGGAAAGTACTTTTAAACATTTTTTTCCAATTCATTATAGATCATTTACCCTTTTACAAGTCCACCAAATATGAAAGAACATTCTCTCCACCTCTTTGCATCTCCAACACCTATCTGATTCAGTCTTTATACATCTTAGCAAGCCTGTTGTTGTTGTTTAGTCATTTAGTCGTGTCCAACTCTTTGTGACCCCATGGACCACAGCACGCCAGGCCCTCCTGTCCTCCACTGCCTCCCGCAGTTTGGTCAAACTCATGCTGGTAGCTTCGAGAACACTATACAACCATCTCGTCCTCTGTCGTCCCCTTCTCCTTGTGCCCTCCATCTTTCCCAACATCAGGGTCTTTTCCAGGGAGTCTTCTCTTCTCATGAGGTGGCCAAAGTATTGGAGTCTCAGCTTCATGATCTGTCCTTCCAGTGAGCACTCAGGTCTGATTTCCTTCAGAATGGAGAGGTTTGATCTTCTTGCAGTCCATGGGACTCTCAAGAGTCTCTTCCAGCACCGTAATTCAAAAGCATCAATTCTTCCTTAGCAAGCCTACTTGGAGTTAAATACCCTCTGTAAATCATTTTCAAGTAGTTCTCCTTAAAAGAATAACAGCATGTTATTCGAGAGCCACATTCTCATAAGGACAACCTTCACACGCACAACTCCCCATCCTTTTCCGGGCAAGAGAGAGGCATCATCGTTCAAGGTCACATTCCAGTCCCTCAAAAATGACTACAGAAGGGGGCAGAGCACAGTCTGAGAGACAGAGTAGCCTAGGCAGTTTGCCCAGGAGAAGATAGGTCTGCGAACCACATTCAACTCCTGGGCCATAAATAGAACAGTGTGGAATGAAACAAGGGAGGTTATCTATGATGTTCTAGGGAGCAAGGAAGATTTTTTTTAAAAAAATGCCAAACTTGGGCAATTTTTAAAAAACTAGGCTGTTTTGCCTATCCCATCGCCCTACTGTTTTGTAATTGAATAGCACAGATACTTCTTTGCACTATCATTTCATTAAAAAAAATAAAGGTGTTGCAGAAAGGAGAGGTGCAACATTAGACCTGCAGACGCTGAAATCTGTCACTATCTACCCTGAAGAGTATCTAGCATAGATGTCATGAATACAGTGGTACCTTGGGTTACAGTCGCTTCAGGTTACATACACTTCAGGTTACAGACTCCGCTAACCCAGAAATAGTACCTCAGGTTAAGAACTTTGCTTCAGGATGAGAACAGAAATCATGCTCCGGCGGCGGCGCAGCAGCAGCAGCAGGAGGCCCCATTAGCTAAAGTGGTGCTTCAGGTTAAGAACAGTTTCAGGTTAAGAACGGACCTCCAGAACAAATTAAGTTCTTAACCCAAGGTACCACCTGTACCCAAATCAATTGTGTAGGACAAAGTGGGCATAGGTTGGAATGGCACACTGAAACACGACTGGAATGGCTGCCAACCAGGAGAAGAAGGTGCTACACCACGGCGAGCCTGTGATAGGGGGCATCAAGCCTTTTCTGTGGGGTTAAAGCAGCAACAGGGCACAGCTGCCCAACTTGTAGCGATGGCAGAATGCCTGTGCGCATCGAATAAATGCAGCCCTGCCCACTATTCCGATTGCAAAAAGCTGCACGTCTTATTCACCTCCCCAAATCCTAAACAACATGTACTTCCCTTTGCTATTAACAATGCCCCCAGAGAGAGGCATTAAAATTGATATAAGTTTCTTTGGGGATGCTTCAGGCGATTTAGCCGCATTTTCCAGACAGAATGGAGAACATGATGTGCACATAAAATACTGGTCCAGTAAACATCTCATTAAGTCTACCTCATTTGCAAACTGTGTCTACGGCCAAGATGTAAAGAGCGTTTGATGTCTTTATTCTTTAAAAAAAATTAAAAACTGGAACCTGCCTTTAATGCTAAATCAGACTTGAGGTTTGTGAATAACAAATAGAACCGCATCCCTTCCATCAGTCTCAGTCTATCCCGAAGCATCTGAGATTAGGACAATGATTTCAAGTTCAGCGGATGCGATTCCTACGCAGTATTGAGCCTGCCTTATTTTAGACACAATGCCTTATGGTCAATGGAGGCCACAACTTTATACACGCCAAACTTGGAGTCTAAACCACTGAGCCTCTTGGGCTTGTCGATCAGAAGGTCGGAGGTTCGAATCCCTGTGGCAGGGTGAGTTCCCGTTGCTCTGTCCCAGCTCCTGCCAACCTAGCAGTTCGAAAGCACGCCAGTGCAAGTAGATAAATAGGTACCGCTCCAGTGGGAAAGTAAACGGCATTTCCATGCACTCTGGTTTCCATCATGGTGTTCCATTACGCCTGAAGCGGTTTAGTCATGCTGGCCACATGACCTAGAAAGCTGGACTTAACCGTCCACCCCCCCCCCCCATTTCATCTTCACAATAACCCAGTGAGGTGATAAAAGGAAAAGGACCCCTGGACGGTTAAGTCAAGTCAAAGGCAACTATAGGGTTGCGGTGCTCAGCTCACTTTCAGGCCAAGGGAGCCGGCGTTTGTTCACAGACAGCTTTCCAGGTCATGTGGCCAGCATGACTAAACCGCTTCTGACACCGTGATGGAAGCCAGAGCACACAGAAACGCCATTTACCTTCCCGCTGCAGTGGTACCTGTTTATCTACTTGCACCAGCATGCTTTTGAACTGATAGGTCGGCAGGAGCTGGGACAGAGCAATGAGAGCTCACCCCGTTGTCCGGATTCGAACCGCCGACCTTCTGATCGGCAAGCCCAAGGGGCTCAGTGGTTTAGACCACAGTGCCACCCGCGTCCCAGGTTAGGCTAAGAGATGGCGACTGGCCTAAGGTCACCCAGAGAGCTTCACTGTCTGATTGGGGATTTGAACCCTGCTCCCCAAGGTCCTAGTCCGACGCTCTAACCGTTACGCCACCCTGGCTCTTCTCACGAACTGCACAGAAGGCGACGCAAACTTCTGTAGCAGACCACGACGACTCTTCCTTGCTAGCAATGACAAATTGTTCTGATTGTTCCCTTACTTTTTCACTCTCATGCATCAGCTCTGCAACACTTGCTTGGCTTCCTCTGGCATTGTGGAAGGGTAGGCTGCACACAGACACCTGGGGAGCTAAGGGAATAGCCAGGCTGGCTGGCTCCAGTTAATCGCACCCATTAAAGTCTTCAGCCCTGTGTTAGCAGCGCAGCCTATCTGAACTACAGGATCTGCAGCCCAAAATATCTAAGAGGCACCAGGTTGGCCAAGGTCCGGCAGAAAAGAACAACAACAGGGCAGTCTGCTCCTCAGAATAATCTCCCTCCATCCCTAAGTATGAAGAACAAGTCTTGTGCAAAACAGTGCAGACTTTTTTGTTTGAGGAACCTGGCCCGTCGCTGGGCAGATGCTCCCGCCCTCATAAATTGGGTTGCAGTTGCCAGCTGCACGTAATCTAAGCTAGCTGCTAATTGAAACAGTAAGTATGGGATGCTTGCAGGAGCAAACCAAACACCTGGCTGGCTCCTCGAGTAATACTTTGCCCCCGGCTACTGAAGAAGCTGTCATTAAGGCGCAAGCTCTGCCAAACACTATTATTCAGCCCCGTCCTTTCATCCTGGTTTTGCCCAGATGATAGAGAGCATGCCTTGCGTTAGCATGTCTGTCAAGCTGATGCGCCGTCAGTCACCGGAGGAAGACAATCAGCTGCCAGCCATTTTTCTTGAGGCAGATTTTTGAGGCACGGCGATGAAAAGGCAGCTCAGGTGTCCTATATGAGTCACTGAGTTTATGTAGGTGCTCAGAGCTGAAACACGGGCTCCTGCCGAAGGGCCGAGGCTTCTCACACACATCTTAATCGTGCTGACATCCGTTTAACTGAATTTAGGCAGTTCTGAAGGCGAAGCGCTCCCCAGTTTGGGAAAAAGATTTGCCTAGATTTCCATTAATGGGAAATGGGAAGATTCCTTTGTGAACTCTGGCGATATAGTAAGCCCACAACTTTACTCAATTTGCAGATTGCGTCAAAAGCCAAAACTGCATCTAGAATAGAATCCTAGTTCTTATTCGTATTAAGAAGAATAAGAAATCAAGAGAACATTTTCATTATTATTTTTTTTACGAAAGAATGGAAACGGTTTATTGAATAGTTACCGATAAATTATAAACAGATAAAAACATTGGCAGGATTATGGTAATAACCTGCAGTTTTATAAGAGTATATATTTAAAGAAGATGAATAAAAGAGTAAATTCAGTTAATTTGGATATGCAGAAGATATGAAAAAAATTTGAAGGAAGTGGAGAAAGAGGCGGAAGGAAGTCAAGTTTTGAAATGTCAAAATGATTGTAAAATTAGTGAAATATATAAAATTAGTGAAATGTATACATTTGAAAAGCATAAATAAATAAGTAACTAGTTTAATATTAATGATAAAATAATAGAATCCTAGAACTGTAGGGTTGGAAGGGATCCCAGGGGTCATCTAGTCCAACCCCCTGAAATGCAGGAATATTAGTTGTTGTGCAACACTTTATCTAAATTATACAATTCGGCATTTGAATGACTGGTATTAATAATTGTATTATAAATTGGTATTGTTGTAATGAGGCTATTACTGGACTGTAATGGAAAACCAATAAAAATGATTATTATAAAATATATATATATATCTTACTTCCAACGTGAATTGACTTCTAAAAACCGAGACACCCCGGTCTGTGCTGCAGCTGCATCGATATGGACAGAAACATCTGAGGAGAGAACAAAACAGTGCTTCTGAATAAACAGGAGCTCAATACAGAAACACTTGAAGGGAAGGAGTAAAACTTAATCAACACTGGGGTAGGGAGAATTTACATGCTTTTTAGTACAACCCCGTGTGTTGTCCGCCAGCTGGAGCCTGGTGTAAAATAATGGACATATACTTGGAATTACACTGGCTCCCAGTACGTTTCTGAGCACAATTCAAAGTGTTGGTGCTGACCTTTAAAGCCCTAAATGGCCTTGGCCCAGTATACCTGAAGGAGTATCTCCTCCCCCATCGTTCAGCCTGGACACGGAGGTCCAGCTCCAAGGGCCTTCTGGCAGTTCCCTCACTGCGAGAAGTGAGGTTACAGGGAACCAGGCAGAGGGCCTTCTCAGTGGTGGCATCCGCCCTGTGGAACGCCCTCCCAGCATATGTCAATGAGAAAAACAACTACCAGACTTTTAGAAGACATCTGAAGGCAGCCCTGTTTAGGGAAGCTTTTAATGTTTAATGGACATCTGTATTTTAATAGTTTGTTGAAAGCCACCCAGAGTGGATGGGCGGGGTATAAATTATTATTATTATTATTATTATTATTATTATTATTATTATTATTATTATTATTTAGAACATGGTACCTCTGATCACAAGCCCAGCAAAATAATTACTTTCCAGTACCAGAATCAAACTCAGAGTCCCTCCCTGCAGAAATCCATTTCCGATTTCCTCTCTCCTCCAAGCTTTCTTTATCTCGTCAACCTATTTTATGTTATTTTGTGTGTGTGGGGGGGGACTTTATTGTCGCTGCTGCTGTTAAGCTGGCGGTGACCACCGTGCTGCCCCCCCCAAATGTTGTTGGACCCTAACTCCCATCATCTCTAACCATTGGCTGTGCTGTCTGGGACAGATGGACCAGCGGTATCTAGAGAGCACCACACTGGATGAGCAACTGAGCGCCAGGATTTTTTGCTGACCTGCTACAAAGATCTGCCCCTCAATCTACCTGCCGTCCAGGGAATTTAAACCAGTGAATTCATAGGTGGCTACTTAACCTTTCCTTAGCCACTGGCCACATTTTAAGCACTATGATGTCATCCTCCTCACTATGATGTCATTCCCCTCCCAGAGCTGCAGTCCTCATGAGTTCCTAGTGAAGAGGGACATTTTAAAACCATTTTTGGGAACCGTAGCTCCAGGAGGGCAACAGTGGTCTCCTAACAGCTCTCGGCACCTTTAACAAATGACAGCTCCCAGAATTCTTTGGGGGAAGCTGTGACCTCAAAGTGGTATCTGGGCCTGGGCAATGCATCGATACAACCAAGGGCCGGTTTGAGGACCAGAGTGCAATGGCGTCTTTGCCCGGCGGTGTATCGCAGGTGAAACTGCTGCCTTTCCCAAGTCAGGAGAGGTGCCGCCGTTCACCCACGATATGCCACCAGACTTAGGCACCATCATGCTCTGCTCTTCAAACTGAGAGAAGGAGAAGAAGAAGAGGAGGAGGAGGAGTTTGGATTTGATATCCCGCTTTATCACTACCCGAAGGAGTCTCAAAGCGGCTAACATTCTCCTTTCCCTTCCTCCCCCATAACAAACACTCTGTGAAGTGAGTGGGGCTGAGAAACTTCAAAGAAGTGTGAGTAGCCCAAGGTCACCCAGCAGCTGAATGTGGAGGAGCGGAGACGCGAACCCGGTTCACCAGATTACGAGACTAACACTCTTAACCACTACACCACACTGGCCGCAAGGTGCCAGAGTCGATGGAGCTCATTTTTCCCTCGGTGTGCCAGGTGTTGGGACGGACTCACTCTGATGTGTGCAGAGGAACAGGCCACCTCAGGCCGGGCCCCATGAGGCACTGGGGTGACTTTGCTGTCACTCCTGCTGAGGGATCAGAGGTTGTCTCACTGCATTGTGTCAGGCTTCGGGGAATCAGCTTCCTCCCCCATGGCCGATCAAATGAAAGGGAATTCTAACTAGTTAGCTTCTTTAATAAACACAAGGAAGAACAAAAGAAAGCATCTAACCAGAATGGCGGTGCTCCCAATTAAGGTCACGCCCCGCTCCGTCCCAATTAATGTACATCACTCCTATCTCTTGTAATCTGAGCTTGGAGCCTTTGTGTTTTCTTTTGTGACGCTTTCTGAGCTCTCCGGGACTTTGGGGAAGGGGAGTGGGTGTTGCCCAGAGACTGTGAATCTGTTAACTCTCTCTCTCCTACTGTTTCTTCTGCTAGCTCTTCCCCATCCAGTATTTCCTAGCTTCTGCCTTCTGAACTATGCCCCTCTGCAAACCACTCTTCCAATTCCAATAAGCCGCCCAGAGTGGTTGGGGAAACCAAGCCAGATGGGCAGAGTATTATTATTATTATTATTATTATTATTATTATTATTATTATTATTATACTGTCCTCCTGCTCCTGAGAAGATTCAGGATCAGGATTAGGAGGAGGGGACCTTCCTCAACACGGTCCCTGACACATTGCCTTGCAGAACCAGACCCGACACAGCTCGTTTCTCCATCAGCTTTTCAACATCACGATGTATCACCGTATCACAACATTTGGCTGGCGATACATTGCAGTGTTGAAAACCTGGCGCCGCCCATCAGTGGCATTGCAGTGTTTTGGACGTATGCGGTGAACATAGGACGGTCGCTTCTCCATTCCGAGCTGCCTCCTCAAAGCAGCTTCCCGAAGCCGAGCGACGCATCTACAAATGCATAAACGATGCCCCCCACGGACTGTCACGGGACCCGAGCCCAAAAGTCTCTTCCTTAAGTTTCATCTCGGCTTCACGCACCTGATGTTGGAGACACTAACTGGTGGAGTTTCTGCATGGCGACTCCTCCAGGATAATTGAAGTGGGAAACATACAGCGATACTCCCGAGTAGACAGCATTAGCTAGAAGGTGTACTGCAACAAAGAGAGATGCCAACTTATACAACCAAGACTTCTTGTAGTTGTTTAGACTGCAAAGGAGAAAAGGAGGCGAGACTTAGCGGCTGATCTTGTCTTTGTGTATTATATCCAACTCAAACACAGTCGTAACTTGGAAGTCGAACGCCTTGGCTCCCAAACAAATGATTGAAATCCAGAAGTGAGTATTCTGGTTTGCGAACGTTCTTTGAAACTCGGACATCCGACGGGGCTTCCGATTGGCTGCAGGACCTTCCTGCAGCCAATCAGAAGCCAGGCATTGGTTTCCGAATGTTTTGGAAGTCAAACGGACTTCCGGAATGGATTCCGTTCGACTTCCAAGGTATGACTGTACAGGGTGAAAAAAACCCACATTAGGGGTGCTGATCTTGTCTTCCCGTAATATATCCAACTCAAATATTGGGGGGACGGGGACGACACATACGTTGGGGTGGCTGATCTTGTCTTCCTGTAATATATCCAACTCAAATACAGGAAAAAACCCCACACGTTGTGGTGGCTCAGTGAGTAAATAGAGAGAGAGAGGATATGAATGGCTTCTAGGCCAACATAAATCCACACATTTTTCTTCCTTCAGGTCAATTTTACCTTGTTAGGTGAGCCTTGATGGAAGGAGGCAACTCAAAGTGATTCTAAAACTGGCAAGTAATGCATTACCAATAAAACAAAGGACGAAAGGATTAAAAAAATTAAAATCTTAACTTACATTCGTGAGCAGCCTTTGGCAGCCACAGTATTGAAGATTGGGAAAGTGTATATAATAAACCGCAGTTCTTTGTGTGGGAGAAAGGAATACAGAAAAATAAAGCCAAGTGTGGGTAGAAGTAATATTCGAGTCCTCCTCTCTCCTGCACCTAGAGGTATGAATAGGATACTGCAACCCAGGGCACGAGGCATGGCTGAATAAAAATACCACAGGAAAGGAGAAGTCTACAAAAAAAGAGTTAAGGATTTTAATTTTCTTTTAAACTGCCTTTTGGAATGTTTCCAGTGAAGAAGCGTGCTACGTACTCAAAGGCCCTGAATAAAGACAAAGGTTCTATTTTAGTGGAATACAGAAACATTACGTACAGTGGTACCTCGGGTTACATACACTTCAGGTTACATACGCTTCAGGTTACAGACTCTGCTAACCCAGAAATAGTGCTTCAGGTTAAGAACTTTGCTTCAGGCTGAGAACAGAAATCGTGTTCCGGCAGCGCGGCAGCAGCAGGAGGCCCCATTAGCTAAAGTGGTGCTTCAGGTTAAGAACAGTTTCAGGTTAAGTACGGACCTCTGGAACGAATTAAATACTTAACTCGAGGTACCACTGTATTTACATGGGCTTTCCAAAGGAGACACGTGTTTGAGAGAGTAGGAGCATGTGGATAAATGCACATACCAACTACAATGGTGACTTGGTTCTGAAACACCAAAAACCTGGAAGTAAGTGTTCCGGTTTTGGAATGTTTTTCGGAAGCTGAACGTCCAATGCAGCTGTTGGCTATTGTTTCCGCGGCGCCTGCACCAATCAGAAGCTGCACCTTGGTTTTCAAACATTTCGGAAGTCAAACGGACTTCCGGAACGGATTAAGTCTGGTGCTTTTGTTTTTGCTATTTATTTTGCGTTTTTGTGGCTTTTTCGGTTCATTTGTTTTTGTGACTGTGTGGAATCCCAGTTCAGCAACTGATTGATTGATTGATTGTGTGGTTGCAGAAATGAATAAAAGCTGACTATCATCAGTGCAGGTAAGAAAAGAAATTAAATTTAATTTTTATCATCTACAATACTGCCTTATTTATTTTATAGCACAGTATAATGATTATTGCTTTCATTTTATGGATCAATGGTCTCGTTGGATAGTAAAAGTCATGTTAAATTGCTGTTTTAGGGGTTGTTATTAAAAGTCTGGAACGGATTAATCCATTTTGTATTACTTTCTATGGGAAAGTGCACCTTGGAACGGACGTCTGGAATGGACTGAGTTTGGGAACCAAAGCACCACTGTGTTCCCATATGGCACAGCTTTGTGAAAGGGCAAAGTTTACATAGAATCGTAAAGGGACCCCAGGGGCCATCTAGTCCAATCCCCTACAACGCAGGGATCTTTTGCCCAACATGGGCCTCGAAACTCACAATTGAAAGTCTCAATCAGTCAAGCCAAATAGATAAAATAAGAGGATATGATGTTACGTAAAGCGTGTTCTCCTTCATGGAGAGCACGTGTTGCGGTGGGGGCCGCCAGGACACTCCAAAGTTGGGGGGCGGGCTAATTGACCATTGGCCACTGATACGATTGGGGCTTCCCTTGTTGTTGGGAAGAAGTTAATGTTGCCATTTGTTGATTGACAGCCAGAAATGCTAAAACTATTTGCAGGAGGCTAGGGTTTCCTCTTTTCACCCGTGCATCAGATTGCCTGTCCCCCCCTCCCTATATTTAGGGTTGTTCGCTTTGACCTTGCTATGCCTGTCATGGGGTCGTCTGCTCTTGGGGCAGGGGCCCGGAAGGAATTTTGTCCATCTGGCTGATTGGCTGGGGCCATTTGGTTTTTGCCTACTGCGTAGCAAATTGTCACAACTTGTAAGGTTGCGGTTAGGCATTGGTTTATGGTTTGGTTGGTTGAGGGGCATGGATTGGCTGTGCCTGCCCCTCTAATGCTGCTGCTGCAAGGGATTCCGTTAAAGGAATCAGGGGCTAACTATTGCTTGTCCACCCTGTCAAGGGGGCTCGGGCCATTGCAAGAGCTCCTGGTCGCATTTGGTGAGGGCTGAGGGCAGGTTCCCTGCGCCGACGCTACCCCAAGTATATTCCCCTTTTCTGACTTTCGCAGGCGTGCGGAATGTCAGACTGTCCCTGTTAAGTCGTGGGTTGACATAGCAGTCGGCACAGCGATTTCTTCAAGTAGCTCTTTATTCTGGTAAGCTGGAATAGAACTGACTGCAACAGCTCAGCCGGCCTGTATTTATAGGCAGCCGGCTGTCAACATTGTAACCACAACAGCCCAGAGTTCCCGCCTAAAATAACTGCCGCGGACCTGAGTGAAAACTATCTACAGACCTGAGTGAAAACTATATACAGTATCCCCCTGTTGGCCCAGGGTGAAACTACACTACATAACACCCCTCCCCACCGAGATAAGGCGTTAGTTACAATCGTAATGGTTTCCTTATATACAGCACTATGCGTAATGGTTCCATTAAGCACAAAAGCATATCGGTTACATTTCCCATACTTAGACCAACAGTGATACCTGTCCAACAACATAGTCCTTTAAATAAGTTGGGCGCTTGGAAACTCTGCCAGACCGCCGGGGACTGGTAGCCAAGTCCGGAGGGCCACACAGTTCTCGCTGAGGCTGTGGTGCGACCCTAGGTGGCGTTGGAACCAACTCCCCTGGATCCGCTGCTGTGGGTGGAGCCTCCGCAAGTGGAGTGGTCTGAGTCTGTTCTGCAACGGCTTGGTTCGGCTCCACGCTGGCAGTTTGCGAGGGAGGTGTAGGTGGGGCCTCGCCATCTGTACGTGCCTCTTCTGGAGCCGCAAGCGCAGTTGGGGGCACCTCGGTAGTGTCCAAGTCCCCAACCCTGCGCCTAAGCTGGTCTATGTGCCGTCGCCACAAGCGTCCGTCTTCGAGTGCCACCTGGTACGAGCGAGGTCCAGTGACTCCCACTACTGTGGCTGGCACCCAAGGGATGTCCCCCACATAGTTCCGGGCAAAGACCTGGTTTCCTGGGACAAATGACCGTGGTGCGTTGGCACAGCCTGGGGGTTCAGCCACGGCAAAGTCTGGGTGTAGCCGGTCGAGCGGTGACCTGAGGCGGCGGCCCATAAGCAGTTCAGCAGGACTCCTCCCTGTGGCCGCATGAGGGGTGATGTGTTGCACGAACAAGTATTCGGCGACCCGCTCATGCCAGTCTCCCCGGTCCAGGCGCGCCAGTGCCTCTTTTGTCGAGCGCACCATTCTTTCTGCTTGCCCGTTGCTGGATGGATGAAAGGGTGCCGTTAGGGCATGGCGGATGCCCAGTCCCAAAAGATACCGCTCAAACGTGCCTGACGTGAACTGCGGTCCGTTGTCAGAGACAAGGACATCAGGACACCCATGCGTCGCAAACAGGCCTCGCAGCACCCGGATGACAGCTTCGGTAGTGGTGGAGGGCATCAGGGCGACCTCCAGCCATTTGGAATAGGCGTCCACCACTACCATAAAGGTCCGGCCGTGAAAGGGGCCAGCCAGATCGATGTGCACCCTCGACCAGGGTGTCTTTGGCGTCTCCCAGGTGTGTCCCTTAGCTGCCGGTGGTGCAGGCCTCGACTCCTGGCACGCTTGACAGGCGGACACCCAGGCAGTGATGGCATCGTCCATATTAGGCCACCAGACGTAACACCGAGCCAACGCCTTCATTTTGACAATTCCCGGGTGGCCAACGTGCAGAGCCTCCAGGACACGCTGACGGAGTCCCTGGGGAATCACGACGCGGTCTCCCCACAGCAGGCAGCCACGATGAGCTGAGAGTTCATGTTGTCTGGTTGCGAAGGGCTGGAACTCCGATGCAAAAGGCCCTTGTGGCCACCCTCTCCACACCCAGTTGAGCACCCGGCTGATGGTGCGATCCTGGGCAGATGCGGAGGCCACAGTGGCAGCCGATACAGGCGCTGCCGGAAGATCCTCAATCAGAAGGAGCGATGAAGCTGGAGCCGGGTCTTCCACAAATGCTGCAAGAGGGCAACGGCTGAGGGCGTCGGCATGGCCCATCGATTTCCCCGGGCGATGGATGAGCCGGTAGTGGTAGGCAGCCAGGAAAACAGTCCATCGCAGCATGCGTGGTGAGAGGACCGGTGGAGTTGGACGATCACCGGCGAGGAGGCCCAGGAGTGGCTTGTGGTCAGTGACGAGGTCAAAAGTCCTGCCATAGAGGTATTCATGGAACCTCTTCACTCCAGCCACAAGTGCCAATGCCTCCTTGTCGAGCTGGCTGTAATTCCGTTCCGTCGGAGATAGTGTCCTGGAAAAGTAGGCGAGCGGTGCTTCTCTTCCATCTGGAAAACGGTGACTAAGGACAGCACCGATGCCAAAAGGTGAGGCGTCGCAGGCAAGGACCAGCGGCCTGGATTCACTGTACTGTACCAGCACACTGTCTGAAGAAAGGAGAGCCTTGACCGCGTTGAAGGCCGCCGTCTCCCGATGACCCCAGGCCCAAGGCGTCTTAGTGCTAAGGAGTCGGTGAAGAGGCTCAGCCACTGTGGCTTTGTGGGGCAGGAACATGTTATAAAAGTTCAGCAGCCCCAGGAATGCCTGCAACTCCGTTTTGTTCTTTGGGGTGGGGGCCTGCTGGATAGCGCGGATCTTGGATGTGGTTGGATGAAGACCGGAGGCATCGATAAGATAGCCCAGGAACTCTACCTGTGGAACGGCGATCTGGCACTTCTCCCTCTTTACCTTGAGCCCGGCCTCCTGGAACCTGGTCAGCACGGCACGGAGGCGCTCGAACAGCTGCTGGTGTGAGTCTGCAGACACCAAGACGTCATCAAAATATGGTACCACGCCCGGAAGCCCTTGCAGGAGACGCTCCATAAGGCTTTGGAAGATGCCAGGAGCCACACTCACCCCGAACTGCAACCGGCGGCAACGGAATGCCCCCCGGTGGGTGACGATCGTCTGGGCTTCAGCAGTGGCATCATCGACTGGCAGTTGTTGATAGGCTTGGGCAAGGTCCAGCTTAGCGAAGACCTTACCCTCACCCAGGGAATGCAGCAGGTGTTGGACAACAGGAACCGGATAAGCGTGCTGCTGAAGTGCCTTGTTGATCGTGCACTTGTAGTCAGCGCAGATTCTCACCGACCCATCTGGCTTGACAGGCGTGACGATGGGGGTTTCCCACTTTGCGTGGTCAACCGGCTCCAAAACTCCTTGGGCGATCAGTTTGTCCAGTTGTTCGTCCACCTTAGCCTTGAGAGCAAAGGGAACCCGGCGTGGCTTTAGCTTGATGGGGGCGACTTGTGGATCAAGGCTAAAGGAGATGGGCGTACCTGTATATTGGCCCAAGGTGCCGTCAAAAACCTCGGCAAAGTCTTTGACCAGACCCTCAGTCTCTGCGTTAGAGATGCAGTTGATGCCGGTGACTTCCAGGCCGAGGGCATCAAACCAGTCTAGCCCTAGGAGGCTTGGCCGCTGACCTTCGACTACCACCAACCGGAGCAGGCCCGAAAAATCCTTGAAAGCGATCTGGAACCGGCCAACGCCTACCACGGGAATGTCGTTTCCCTGGTAGTCTCTCAGGTGTACGCGGTGAGAGTCGAGTTGCCTTTTGGACACTCTGGGTACCAGTCTTTTGATGGTGCTCCATGACACGATGGACAGGGCAGACCCGGTGTCGATCTCCATGTCACATGGAGCTCCTTCAATGAGCACCGTGACGTTCAGCTTGCGTCGCGTAGGCGAGTCGGTTTGGCCAATCGTGGTTCCAGACGGGCAGCGGCAGTTGGTGAGAGCGAAACAACTTTCCTTGGCAGACTGGAGTGAAGACTTGGACTTGCGAGTCGATGAAGGGGGGGTGTCAGACGGAGCCGATCGGCAGACCTTAGCGATGTGGCCCCTTCTGGAACACTTCCTACAGATGGCGTCTCTGAATCGACACTTGGCACGGGAATGGTTGCCTCCGCAGCCAGCACATTCCGGTTGGCCCTTGGACTTCTGTTGGAACTTCCTGCGCTCCCGCTTTGTCTGGTGCACGTCATCGTCTTCACTGGAGGATGCCTCCTCACTGCTGGCCTCTTCATGATGCACCGGAACTGGCTCCCTAGCAAGACGCGGGCTGCTGGACTTGCGGATCTCCTGGGCGGAGCGTTCAGCAGCTTCTGAGGCCACAGCTTCCTCAATGGCTTTCTGTAGCGTGAGGTCTGGCTTGGCTAGGAGGCGCCGTTGCAGATGGATGTCCCGGACCCCGCAGACGATTCGATCCATCAGGGCATCGTCTAAGTCTCGGAACTCACAGTGCATTGCAGCCTGTCGCAGGGCGGTGGTGTAGTTGTTGATTGACTCCCCCTCTGCCTGGTTCCGGTGGTAGAACGCATGGCGGGCAGCAATCTTGGACGGCTTTGGTGCGTAGTGGTTGCGGAGCTTCTCTTGGATCGTGTCCCATGGTGTTGCCTGGACTGCTTCAGGCGCAACCAACGCTCGGGCCGTCTCAAACACCTCAGGCCCACAGAGGCTGAGGAATAGGCCCCGCTTCCGATCCTTTGATACTGCTGTCAGCTCGTTGGCTTGGAGGTAGCAGTCGAACCGAGCGAGGTAGGAGTCCCATGATTCAGAGGCTGGCGCAAACGGCGGTAGAGGCACAAGTGAAGCCATGATTCCGATGCCGGCGTGAAGGGCGATGGATAGAACACAGTGCTCTAGCCAGAACAGTCAGCTCTGAATTGGTTCTGCCCAGTGATTTCGCTCAGTGATTTCGCTCTGTGATTCAGCTCAGTGATTCAGCTCAGTTCAGAGGCTGGCCGCATCTGGCTGTGCTCTGATGTCCATCCATCCCATCCTCGTCGCCAGTGTTAAGTCGTGGGTTGACATAGCAGTCGGCACAGCGATTTCTTCAAGTAGCTCTTTATTCTGGTAAGCTGGAATAGAACTGACTGCAACAGCTCAGCCGGCCTGTATTTATAGGCAGCCGGCTGTCAACATTGTAACCACAACAGCCCAGAGTTCCCGCCTAAAATAACTGCCGCGGACCTGAGTGAAAACTATCTACAGACCTGAGTGAAAACTATATACAGTATCCCCCTGTTGGCCCAGGGTGAAACTACACTACATAACAGTCCCCCCATGGGGGGTGCAGATAGTCGCAACCAATGCCTAAGCAGCCACTCACTTGTTTGTATTTTAATAAAGTTGTGGCCAAAATTATGCCAAAAACCTTAAACAAAAAATTCCATGTGATGTGTGAGTTATTGGGGTGGCCCTGGGGACCTCGACACGCAATGTGATTATATGTAAAACCAATAAAAATCAGAGAGAGAGAGAAAATCACAGGGCATCAGCTGGGACGATCATGCCAGCTCAGAATACCTGACTTCACTGATGCTGTACCACACATTAAAGGATACTCCCCAGTTGGAACTTTTATTTAAAACGGTGTTATACCAAAGCACTTTCCCCTCAGGCCACAGAAGCTGCCTCCACAACATAGAATCCAAGGCTACGGTGAGGCCTAAAAGAAAGCAAAATCCCAAAGTAAAAAGTGAAACGGAAAACACTTTTTCTTTTCTTTTTTTTAGCTTGAAGCAATGAATTTGTTTCCCAGATAAGACATAAAACACAATCTGAATTACAGTTGAATAAAAACCTTCACTCTGGGCTGAAGTCACAAGCAAGATTTGAAATATAAGCAGCAGATTATTGAAAGAATTAATGATATCAGGACTTAGATAATAAGTTTTAAAACAGCTAATAAAAAGTAGTAAAAATAAACATCAGGAAAGGTGGAGTGGGAAGTCTAGAAGACGTTATGTATGTATAAAAAAATTATATGATGGTAAGTGATTTGAAATATCTTTGGAGACTATACTGTATATATAAAAATAAAATAGCTATTTGATGCTAGGTGTTTAAGACTTAGTTTTTACAAAGGGGTTATTTCTTCACAAGTCCAAAGGTGCATTTTAATTGTTAAATATTTCTAGGCCATCGTTGCTTTTTAGCTTCAACCTTTCAATGCAAACAATTCTCCCAAGGCAGTTTCCTTTATCATTATAAAGCAACAACACAATTGCAGTAAAATACTTCAGAACAGTAATTAGAAAGATCTCCGAGTTCAGCCAAGCAATCCGTAAAATTAATGAAGCCATTTCGGAACGCTGTTCAAAACCAGAAATAAAAATAGCTACTAATAACCCACAGCCAACCTCTGGTTCTTCACAGAAACGCATTGACGCTAAAAGCAATCTGAAAGAAAAATGGGTCTTCAAGAAAAGACTTACCTAGCCAGAGAGCCCCTGCAGGAACGCTATAGGAAAGCATTTTCACAAAGGAGAGCCTTTTATTAAATAGGGTTATCAGAAGCATAAGACCCAGGAATATGCAGAGCTCAGATCTGAAGACAATAATGGCCAACGCCGAGAAACAGATGAACGAGCGGTGCTTTTGCTGAATCCAGGACGTGACTGCCAGTAGAACTGGTGGACAAAGAAACAAAAGAATCTGTCAAAGTGTGACCAGATTTGGGGTTCCGTTTTAAAAATAAGAACATAATTTTCATTAAATTTTCTGTTTTACAATTTAAAACATTGATTTAAACAACTTTAAAATATCAATTTCTTCCCTGTCCATGGTTAATTTTGCATAATAATAATAATAATAATAATAATAATAATAATAATAATAATAATAATAATTTATCATTTATACCCCGCCCATATGGCTAGGCTTCCCCAGCCACTCTGGGCGGCTTCCAAAAAAATATTAAAATACTGTAATACATCAAACATTAAAAGCTTCCCTAAACAGGGCTGCCTTCAGATGTCTTCTAAAAGTCTGGTAGGTGTTGTTCTCTTTGACATCTGGTGGGAGGGTGTTCCACAGGGAGGGCGCCACTACCAAAAAGGCCCTCTGCCTGGTTTCCTGTAAAACTTGGTTTTTTGCAGTGAGGGAACCGCCAGAAGGCCCTCGGTGCTGGACCTCAGTGTCCGGGTAGAACGATGGGGGTGGAGATGCTCCTTCAGATATACTGGACCGAGGCCGTTTAGGGCTTTAAAGGTCAGCACCAACACTTTGAATTGTGTTCGGAAACGTACTGGGAGCCAATGTAAGTCTTTCAAGACCGGTGTTATATGGTCTTGGCGGCCGCTCCCAGTCACCAGTCTGGCTGCCGCGTTCTGGATTAGTTGTAGTTTCCGGGTCACCTTCAAAGGCAGCCCCATGTAGAGCGCGTTGCAGTCGTCCAAGCGGAAGATAACCAGAGCATGCACCACTCTGATGAGACAGTCTGTGGGCAGGTAGGGTCTCAGCCTGCGTACCAAATGGAGCTGGTAAACAGCTGCCCTGGACACAGAATTGACCTGCGCCTCCATGGACAGCTGTGAGTCCAAAATGACTCCCAGGCTGTGCACCTGGTCCTTTAGGGGCACAGTTACCCCATTCAGGACCAGGGAGTCCTCTACACCTGCCCGCCTCCTGTACCCCATCAACCCTTCCCTAAAAAAAAGGTCAACAACACCTGGCAATGACAATGGGTAGATCACAGCCGGTCTTTTTATACTGTGAGTAGATCACAGTCTCTTGGAAGTTGGACGTGCCTGAACTAGACCATTCAGTATTCCATTATTCCATTCATCAAAACTTATTTACACCATTGAATTTATCTTAATGCTGCCCACCTTTTCAAGTGTACACCATCCCCCCCCCCATATATTCAATAAACATTTTCCAATCTTCTCTAAACGTACACTCTTCTTGTTCTCTTATTCTATATGTTAGGTCCGCAAGCTGTGCATATTCCATCAGTTTAAGTTGCCATTCTTCTTTGGTTGGGACCTCATTCGTTTTCCATTCTGGATTACCGGTAACTACTGATCAAGCGGCAAGTTATTTCAGCCTAAAGGCAACGGCGGGTAAAACTGCTTACCGACGGGTAGTGCAAACACGTTGGGGAGCGTTCGAGTGCAGTAGAACATCAGGTGGAACTGCGTCGCAGTTATGAGACAGAACATCGTGGAGACGGTCGGACCAAACTGCTTTCTCACTTCTTTGTGCAATCGCCACAAGGCATAAATCACACACAGCCCCACGCTTCCTCGGACTTGCATGGAAATAAAACAGGGTGGGGAGGGAGGGCAAACGTTATCTGTAGTAGAAATGGAAGAATCGACTGCTGCGTCACAAGATTACTCTGGCAATCTAACTGCATTAGAGATTGTAGCAGAGGTGAGGTACCTGTGGCCCTCCACAAGTTTTTTTTTACTATTTTTACTATTATTATTAATAATAATAATTTACTGACAAGTTTCAATTATTTTCAGAGTTTCCAGTTATAAAGAAAAAAAGTGATACAAAGATAAAGAAAAGAGAAAAATAAAAAGCCACAAAAATGTGCAAAAGGGGGAAAAATTATATAAATATATATGAAAAATACTCTAACCTATAAATATAAATTTGATATTATTATCCTAATACTTATGTAAATATTAATAGCCTACTGCATTTTGTATAACTCAAAGTTTCCAGTTATAAAGAAATAAAGTGATACATGGAAACAGAAAATAGAGAAAAATAAAAAGGCACAAAAATGTGTAAAGGTTGGGGAGAAAACATTAAATGAATATATATGAAAAAATACCCTAACTGTCAGGGGTTCAGGGACAGAGGCACAGGGGAGGCAGGAAATGGAGAGCGATGGAGATGAATCCCAGGACAGCGAGGAAGAGGATGACAATGACGCAAGGGATTCTATGAGTCTCTCCAGCGAATCAGAGGATTCCCAGAAGGGGGCGCCGGTGGTCAAGGCAAGGGGAGCCCCAGGGGGAAAGTGTCAGGAGCGGGGGGCCAGCAGGGGCTCCCAAAGTGGCAGCTGGGCGTCAGGACCAGCATCCCCGCCAGAACGCAGCGAAGGGGGTGGAGGTTCCAGTGTATCAGAGGAAGCAGCTCCGGCAGCAGAGAAGGAAGGGAGGTCGGAGCAAGCCACCCTCCCGGAAGGGGAGGGGAGTAGTGGAGGGAGTAGTATAACTGTCAAAAGGAAGGTTAGAGGTTGGGCGTGCGCGCCAAGTTCAAATGTGGAGGCGCGCGGAAGAACAGGGAGCCCGGAGGAGGAGCCAGGTCCCAAAGCCCGCAGGAGGGGGGAAGAGCAGTCTGGGGATTCCGCGTCAGGGGAATCCAGGAGGGGCGAAACCCCAGCGGGCAGAAAGACCCTGCGGAAAAGGAAAGAGAGGAAGAGGTGGAGCAGCGTAAGCCTCTTAAACTGGTGCAGGGGAGGGAATGATTCAGAGGGGACTTCAACGGTCTAAGGCTAACAGACGTGGGGCTGCACGCCTCGGTTGTGGAACCAATAATGAACTGCAATAAACATCCTTGTATATAAGAAGAACTTGGCGTTGGTCTTTTGTGAGCTGAGACCTGAGGCAGCCCTGACACTAACCCATAAATAAAAATTTGATATTAATATCCCAATACTAATACTACTAGTGATTTATTACTTATACCCTGCCCATCTGGCCGGGACTCCCACTCTGGGAGGCTTCCAACAGGATATTTAAAACACAATAAAACATCAAACATTAAAAACTTTCCTAAACAGGGCTGCCTTCAGATGTCTTCTAAAGGTCAGGTGGTTGTTTATTTCCTTGACATCTGATGGGAGGGAATTCCACAAGGTGGGCGCCACTACTGAGAAGACCCTATTTACATATTAATAGCCTACTGCATTTAGTATAACTCATTCCAAGTTTCCAGTTATAAAGAAATAAAGTGATCCAAAGAAAAAGAAAAGAGAGAAAAATAAAAAGGCACAAAAATGTGCAAAGGGGGAAAAAACATTATATGAATGTATACAAAAAATACCCTTACCCATAAATAGAAATTTGATAATATTATCCCAGTACTTGTGTAAATATTAATAGCCTATTGTATTTTGCATAACTCATTCAATGTTTCCAGTTATAAAGAAATAAAGAGATACAAAAAACAGAAAATAGAGAAAAATAAAAAGGCACAAAAATGTGCAAAGGGGGGAAAACATTATATAAATATATACGAAAAATACCCTAACCCTTAAATATGAATTTCATATTATTCTAATACTTGTGTAAATATGAATAGCCTACTGCATTTTGTGTAACACATTCCAAATATTGTCATATTTATCCCAGTCTGCATCTGTAAGCAGCCCGTTCACAAGTTGCAAGTGTTCTCATATTGTCGATTCACTTACTGTTGTTGAACTACAATTCCCAGCAGCTCCAGTAAGTATGGCCAATGCTAAGGGATAATGGGAGTTGTAGTCCAGGATCACGGTTTCCTCATCCACAGTTTACAGAGTATTACAGAGTACCCCCCCCCCAATTCCTGAAAAGGGCCTTTCTTGACTTGAGCAACAGATCTCATACCTATCAGCTGGGAGTAAAACTTGGACATTTGCAGCAGCGACAGCACACCGACGGCTGGGCTGGAAAGGAGCGCGACAAACAATGGGCCAAGGAACGTCCTCGGGACGACGCCAGGAAATTCGTGATGATCATACTGTCGTTGAAAAACAAAGAGGCTATAGAAAGGTAGGCGACAAATGTAGCAAATAACAAATAAGGTGGTATCTCTGGTTGCGTACGGGATCCGTTCTGGAGGCCCGTTCGCAACATGAGCAGAACGCAACCCGCATCTGCTCGTGCTCGGGTTGCGATTCGCCCCTTCTGCGCATGATGTCATTTTGCGCGTCTGCGCATGCGACGAAACCCAGAAGTACCGGTAACCCTTTCCGGTACTTCCAGGTCGCCGCGGGACACAACCTGAAAAGGCGTATCATGAAGCAAACGCAACACAGGGTACGACTGTATATGACCCACAAAATAGAAGGCACAAATATTCTATGGCAATGGCAGCTCTAAATTCGGTGGGTCTGCATAAACAGGGATGCACTCTCCAAAGTATTTGCTCCAGAGTAGCCCTGCTGGTATTTGTGGCGGTAATTAAAAAGACGAGTAGTCTAATCCTGAAGCAGCAATTCGCCTAATACAGTACACTTCCCCACGTGATCCCTCTGGAAGGATTACTATACTTTTCAGTGTATAAGACTACATAACACCGGTATTGAAAGATCTATATTGGCTCCCAGTACGTTTCCGAGCAGAATTCAAAGTGTTGATGCTGACCTTTGAAGCCCTAAATGGCCTCGGTCCTGTATATCTGAAGAAGCATCTCCACCCCCATCGTTCAGCCCGGACACTGAGGTCCAGCTCCGAAGGTCTTCTGGGGGTTCCCTCACTGCAAGAAGTGAGGTTACAGGGAACCAGGCAGAGGGCCTTCTCGGTAGTGGCACCCACCCTGTGGAACGCCCTCGCACCAGATGTCAAAGAGAACAACAACTACCAGACTTTTAGAAGACATCTGAAGGCACCCCTGTTTAGGGAAGCTTTTAATGTTTAACAGACCACTGTATTTTAATATTTTGTTGTAAGCCACCCAGAGTGGCTGGGGAAACCCAACCAGATGGGCGGGGCATAAATAAATTATTATTATTATTATTATTATTATTATTATTATCATCATCATCATCATTGTGGCGGTCTTATACATGGGGAGTGGATAGGGTGGACGTTTGATTGGTTGCTGCCACGGCTATCAGCGGCTATTGTGCGTTTTATGGGTTGCTGCGTCAATGGGTGGCAGTGACTGGCTGATGCTGCAGCAACTGGGTAGGCGATTTGCAGCTTCTGCTGGTGAGGGGACAGATGGGAGTCGGATTTAGCAACGTGTGTGGGTGAGCAATTTTCAGCATTCCCCCCCATAAAAGCTCAACAACTCTGTGCAATCCTCCACAAAAAAGCCCAACAACTTTTGGACAATCCTTCCTTAAAAAAAAGGCTCAACAATTTTGTGCCATCTCCCCCATTTACATAAATTTTAGTCCCCCCAAATAGTCTTATACATGGGAGCATCTTATAGACGGGAAAGTACGGTAAATAAAATATTGGTGAGGCACCCTTGCCCTCCTGCTGTTGCTAGACTCCAATTCCTATCTATACATATGTGGGGCTCAGACTTGTACTGAATTCAATCCAAATATTTTGGCTTAGCAGATGTGGAACGGCCTTTACTTCATCATCTGCGCAGGGAATAATGAACTGATAAAACATTTTCCTCACTTAAGATAAAGGGACCCCTGACCATTAGGTCCAGTCGTGGCCGACTCTGGGGTTGCGGCGCTCATCTCGCTTTATTGGCTGAGGGAGCTGGCGTACAGCTTCCGGGTCATGTGGCCAGCATGACTACGCCGCTTCTGGCGAACCAGAGCAGCACACGGAAACGCCATTTAGCTTCCCGCCAGAGTGGTACCTATTTATCTACTTGCACTTTGACGTGCTTTCGAACTGCTAGGTTGGCAGGAGCTGAGACTGAGCAACAGGAGCTCACCCCGTCACAGGGATTCGAACCGCCGACCTTCTGATCAGCAAGTCCTAGGCTCTGTGGTTTAACCCACAGCTCCACCCGCGTCCTTTCCTTTCTGGAGGGGCATAAATACGGCTTCTTTTTTCATCCATGCCTCTGAACATGGGATGAGAATTAAGTGCTTAATCTCAAATCTCACCCCAAGAGAAAAAACATAATTGTGCTCCTCGTTCGACTCCTTCAAGCAATGGGGTGTTTGTTTCCATTCTACCATGTCCCTCGAAACCCAAAGGCTAAAAACGGAGAGTGTTAAAATCTCTGCTTGGTTGCGTGAAGTCCGCCCTTTCGTCCCATGAACCTAGTAACTCAGCAGGACATCAATCGTAAACGGAGGGAGGTTTCAGAAGAAGGACTCTCCCCGAGGATCATCCCATTCACCTTCTCGAAGTCCAGTTTGTGCCAAAGGATGTCGTGGATGGCCTGAAGATTGAAGCTCTCTTCCACTTTTGCAAACGGGCATACTGCTAGGTGCACGAAGGCCACGGCGATGATCAACAGCAACAGAAGCTGCTGTCCTCCCGAAGATCTCTTCTCAGCCATGCTGGATACAAAACATCCACCTGCGCATGATTATAGTGTGGGATCGAAAGTGAAAAGACATGAAAATGATGTACAGTGGTACCTCGGGCTACATACGCTTCAGGTTACAGACTCCGCTAACCCAGAAATAGTACTTCAGGTTAAGTACTTTGCTTCAGGATGAGAACATAAATTGTGCTCCGGCGGCGTGGCAGTAGCAGGAAGCCCCATTAGCTAAACTGGTGCTTCAGGTTAAGAAAAGTTTCAGGTTAAGTATGGACCTCCGGATCAAATTAAGTACTTAACCTGAGGTACCACTGTACCGGTGGTATTTGGCTCCTAGTAAGTTAGCAAATATTACTGCAGATGGTGACAGCAGTCACAAAATTAAAAGACGCCTGTTTTTCGAAGAAAAGCAATGACAAACCTAGACAGCATCTTAAAAAGCAGAGACATCACCTTGCCGACAAAGGTCTGTATAGTGAAAGCTATGGTTTTCCCAGTAGTGATGCATGGAAGTGAGAGCTGGACCAGTAAGAAGGCTGATTGCCGAAGAATTCATGCTTTTGAATTATGGTGCTGGAGGAGGAGACTCTTGAGAGTCCCATGGACTGCAAGAAGATCAAACCTCTCCATTCTGAAGGAAATCAGACCTGAGTGCTCACTGGAAGGACAGATTGTGAAGCTGAGGCGCCAATACTTTGGCCACCTCGTGAGAAGAGAAGACTCCCTGGAAAAGACCCTGATGTTGGGAAAGGTGGAGGGCACAAGGAGAAGGGGACAACAGAGGATGAGATGGTTGGACAGTGTTCTCAAAGCTACCAGCATGAGTTTGACCAAACTGCGGGAGGCAGTGGAAGACAGGAGTGCCTGGCGTGCTCTGGTCCATGGGGTCACGAAGAGTCGGACATGACTCAATGACTAAACAACAACAACAGGAAGTTAGCAAAAATGTATAAGACAGGTACAAATACCTGAGGGAAATGTAAAGAAAAAGAAGGCACCTTCTACCATATGTGGTGGTCGTATAAGGTAATAAAAGCATTCTGGGAAATGATCTATAATGAATTAAAAAAATGTTTGAAATAAGCTTTATTTTTTAAAAAACCCAGAAGCTTTTTTATTAGGAATTGTAGGTACCGACATCACAAAGGAAGAGAAAAGCCTTCTTATGTATGCAATAACAGCCGCGCGGATGCTACCAGCCCAGAGATGGAAAGAAGATACAGTCCCAACCAGAGAGGAATGGCAAACCAAGCTGTTAGACAACGCTGAAAGGGCAAAACTGACTGGAAAGCTCAGGAACCAAGAAAGAATGAGGAAAAACTGTCATTTATTTAGGAGACCACTGTAAGCAGATGAAAACATTAGCAGGATTCTAATAGCAATTGTAATGTAACAAACACTATGGACAATATGGAGAGGTATAAAATATGGATTATGAAATAATGTGCAGTTGAAAAGGTTGACAATAGGACCCCTGGAGGGGATGGGGGGAAGTCTAGAGATTCAGAGAAATCTCTAAATATGGATATGTATTTGGTATGGTTATAACTCTACGCTGGTAAAATCAAATAAAAATTATTTTAAAAAAGGGAAAGTTCAAAGACAAATCAGCATCTCTCTGCAGAGCCAAACACCGTAGGCACAAAGAATTTGGTTTGGGCACCAAGCTGTTCTAAAGCAGCACAACTTCACATTGCAAGCATGTTGAGCTCAGCCATTTCTGTCCCCTCTCTAGTTATCTGGATAGAAGGTACTGTTATGAGTTTGTGGGTGCTAGACCCCCATAATGCCTGGGTCCAGTAGGTGTTGTAATTCGATTGTGGAAAACGTTACACTATAAGCCAGGTCAGGTGCCTTGTGGTTTGTTCGTGTGTTTTTTGAATAAATTTCATTAAAGAAAAAAGCCAGCACTTACGTCCAATATCCTCTCCTCCCCACAAACTAAAACATTAATCTACATATCTTATCAAAGGAAAAAAGAAAAGAGTATGAAAGAAGAAAAAGAAAGGGTAGAGAGAAGAGAATAGTAATAAGAAATAAGAAAAAGTGGTACTTCTACTTGGAACACAGCACAAAGCCAAAGAATTTCACAGTGCCTTTGCCACACGTGCTATTAGAACAAATATACCCAAAACCCAAACTGACCCCTTGCTCAACACAAATTTTCCATAACAAGCAACACAGAAGATGCTTTGTTCACACGGAGTATTTCACCATGAGTTAATTCCCCCTTTTTTATTTTTATCTTTTGAAGGATCATTAATTCAGCCAAAGTGTTTGTTGTTGTTGTTCTCAAACAGGAGCAGATAAAAGGGGGTTGGAATATGAAATACAAGTGGAGGTTCTTTAAACAGGGCACACGGCCTTGTCAAACAGCCTTCTTAAAAACAAAGCCAGGAAAAATCAATGTGCATCGATTTTTACTGGAGTGTTTTGTTGATTGCCTTGTTTTGCTTTTTTGCCAATACTAAGTCCTAATGGTCCAACGCCAGGGTAAATCAATAAAGGGGAGAACCACTCTGGAGGAAGCGGGGTTGGTGTTTTGCAGCTCAAATCCAATCATTATTGGTTTCTATTGATTTATTGGTTTGTTTGTAGTTCGTATAGGAGTTGTGTTTTTTTAATGTTTGATGCTATGTTTTGTTTTTCTGTATGTTTGTAAACTGCCAAGAGTGTCTGAGGAAGCCCAACAAAATGGGCACGATATAAATTTAAAAGTTATTATTGTTGTTGTTGTTATCTGCACCTTGTACTCAGCACATAACCTGGAAACTGCAATTAATCCAGAATGCGGCAGCTAGACTGTGGCTGGGAGTGGCTACCAGGACCATATAACACCGGTCCTGAGAGATCTGCATTGGCTCCCAGTACGTTTCTGAGCACAATTCAAAGTGTTGGTGTTGACCTTTAAAGCCCCAAATGGCCTCGGTCCAGTATACCTGAAGGAGCGCATCCACCCCCATCGTTCAGCCCGGACACTGATGTCCAGCTCCGAGGGCCTTCTGGCGGTTCCCTCACTGCAAGAAGTGAGGTTACAGGGAACCAGGCAGAGGGTCTTCTTGGTGGTGGTGCCCGCCCTGTGGAACGCCCTCCCATCAGATGTCAAGGAAATCAAGGAAATAAGCAGCTACAGTGGTACCTCGGGTTACGTACGCTTCAGGTTACAGACTCCGCTAACTAAGAAATATTATCTCGGGTTAAGAACTTTGCTTCAGGATGAGAACAGAAATCGTGCTCCAGCGGCGCAGCAGCAGGAGGAGGCCCCATTAGCTAAAGTGGTGCTTCAGGTTAAGAATAGTTTCAGGTTAAGAATGGACCTCCTGAACGAATTAAGTACTTAACCCGAGGTACCACTGTATCCTATTTTTAAAAGACATCTGAAGGCAGCCCTGTTTAGGCAAGTTTTTAATATTTAACGCTATCTTGTTTTTAACACTCGATTGGGAGCCGCCCAGAGTGGCTGGGGAAACTCAGCCAGATGGGCGGGGTATAAATCATAAATTAATATTAATATTAACCTTGAGCAAACTAACTGCATCCATTATCACAAACAGCTGGAAAAGCAGCATTAGAGGCACTCTGCCTCACGTATACAAGATAGAGGGCATTTAACGTGTTTGTACCTTCGTTGTGCATAATACCTGCTCCCTGTCCCCCAACTTGGCTACATCCATATTGCCTTTCTTGCAGGGGCATTTATGGGACAGGAATGCGACTTTCCTGCCTCCCTGGCGACGCACGAATTGTTATGTTGCAAACATGCCACCACACTCTGGATTGAGGCGGGCGATCCTTGAAACCCAGAGGGCATCTTTCGATTGCAACTTGAACCGTTGCGACAAATCAACGACGCCCTCCGCAGAATCCGATTTATTATTATTTATTGCATTTGTAGACCCAGAGGTCGCAGAATAAAATCAAAATACAAAACCACAAAACACATAATCGAAATGGAAGTAATAGCCCAATTTGCCAGGCACCCCCCCCCGTAAAAAAAACAACAAATTTTAAAAGGGCATCGGATATTTGATCCGACTCTTCTCCCGGTTTACTTTCGCTCCTGTTCCACCCCCCAAAAAACACATTTTAAAAGGGTATCGGATCTTTGATCCGACTCTTCTCCCGGTTTATTTCCGCTTCTGCTCTCCATTCCTCCCTCCTTCCCTTCGAGATCAAGCCTGCCAAGCCCATCCGACGGAAGGATGAGGAATCCTGCCCGATCCGGACTAAGGAGGAAACTGGACTTACCCGCAAGGCACCCACGTGGCCACTCTAGGCAAAGCCAGCCCGCGGAGCACGTGATGCGCGATTCATGGGCGGGGCCGGACGCGTCAGCTGACCGAAGCGCCTGCGGAAGTAAGGGCGCCGAGCTAGCATCCCGGCCATCTTAGGGACTGGCAAAAAGCACAGGGCTTAAATGCAGGGCGCATTTAAGCGCTTGAATGGAGCAAGTCGGAAGAGGGAACCTGAGGATCATCTAGTCCAACCCCGTGCAATGCAAGAAGAGGCATCTGTCCCATAGGGGGGTAGAAGATGCAACCTTGGTAGGGTTGCCATATTTCAAAAAAGTAAAAACCCGAAAGTTGTGGAGCTTTTTTTTTTTGGAACAAGCCTAGAGTGAAAATCAGCACAGAGTTGTGGAGCTATTATTATTATTATTATTATTATTATTATTATTATTATTTATTATTATTATTTATTATTATTATTTATTATTATTATTTCTAGGGGAACCAAAGATCTTGAGGTTGTTTTTTTTTTTTAATAAAAGCCAGAAGGATTTTGGGGTTTTGGAACTTTTTCAGGTTATTTTCCGAGGCGATTTCCAGGACGTATGGCATCCTTTGCATTATCAGCAGCACGCTCTAACCCAGGCACCCCCAACCTTCGGCCCTCCAAATGTTTTGGACTACAATTCCCATCATCCCTGACCACTGGTCCTGTTAGCTAGGGATCATGGGAGTTGTAGGCCAAAACATCTGGAGGGCCGCAGGTTGGGGATGCCTGCTCTAACCCATAGCTATCCAGGCTATGGAGACGTTAAGGGTCAACATTTCCCCCCTGTCTCTTTAAACCTCTTTTTAAAAAACATGTTTATGCCTGCCATGATAAATCGTAGGATTCTTAGTGTTGCATGAGAATCTAATAGTATGGCGATAGAGCCAGAAGCTGCGGAGAAGGGCAGTTTAGAGAGCTCGCTCCCTGCACCATGGCAAATCATCGCAAATCAACTGCTAAGTAGAGGTCAGAAGGCTTGGGCGCACCATGTGCTTTTTCCTTAGCGTTTAACTAAAACAAATTAAATTAAAAATAAATATAAATAAATAAAAAGGATAAATAATAATAGTATGCATAAATAAATAAATAACACAAACCCTCTCTTTATACTTATTTTTTTATACTTTGGTGGTTAGACATACCGCTGCCCAACCAAGCTCGAAATTCCGTTTCGTTTCCTAGGGGTGAATCTCTAAAAAAAAATCCCCGGTGGGGCAGGGAAGGGATCTAAAGCAGGCATCCCCCCCACCTGTTTTTTCCGGACTACAACTCCCATCATTCCTAGCTACAGGACCAGTGGTCAGGCATGATGGGAATTGTAGTCCCAAAAAATCTAGAGGCTCGAGTTGGGGGATGCCTGATCTAAAGGAACCCGGAATATACAAATCACGCGCGCGTCTTTCCGTTTTTAGCTCTAGGGCCCTGCCCCGTGCTTTTTTCCTTCCCTCCCGCCTCTTCTCCACGTGGGGCTTTCTCATTCCGTCTCCCGGAGCGTGGCGGGCGCCGATTGGCCCACGTCGCCGGGCGCGAGGGCGCGCCGGGATTGGCCGGGCGGGCCCCAGGCGCGGGATGCCGGCTTCCCCCCGTCAGAGGCGCTAAATGTCCCGCGGGCGAGGGGCAAAGGCTCGCGGGCGGCCATGAGGCGCCTTCCGTCGGGAAAGGCGCGCGGGGCTCCGCCGGGGTGGCTGAGCGGCGCCCTCGGGGCCTTCCTTTGCCTCGCCCTCGCGGCGGCGGCGGAGAAGGAGCAGCGGGTCCGTCAGGCCTGCGACACCTGCCGCGGAATCACGGAGCGCTTCAGCCAGGTGAGGGATGCTGCGACTCCTCCGCCTCCTCCTTTCCTCCCTTTAACATCTGCATTCAGATCATATACTCTACCACTGAGCTATAGTCCTCCATTTCCCAGCATTCAAAGGTAACATTTTTGAGATACCTGTCTGCCTAACGGTAGGACTGGCCCTGAAGATGCCTATAATTTCTTGATACGACTGTCATTGGTGGGAACCGAGGGCTCTGGCCACCAGGGCTGTTATATATTCTGATTTCCAGATGTGCTCGGAAACGTCCTGGGAGCCAGAGTAGGTCTTTCAAGACCGGTGTTATATGGTCTCGGTGGCTGCTCCCAGTCACCAGTCTAGCTGCCACATTCTGGATTAGATGTAGTTTCCGGGTCACCTTCAAAAGTAGCCCCACATAGAGCGCCTTGCAGTAGTCCAAGCGAGAGATAACCAGAGCATGCACCACTGGCGAGACAGTCTGCGGGCAGGTAGGGTCTCAGCCTGTGTACCAGATGAAGCTGATAAACAGCTGCCCTGGACACAGAATAATAAGTTAATTATTAAACTTAAATAATAAGTTTATTATTATTATTAATTACTAGGTTCTAAAACACCAATAAAAAAGCCATAGGATGCTGCCTTATAACATTCCATACCATTGGTTTATCTAGCTTAGTGTTGTCTACACTGTCTGGCAGCAGCACCCTGGGGTTTCAGAAAAGGGTGTCTTACCAGCTGCCCACTGTACTGCCCAGTGTGTGGAGCTTCTTAAGGGCAGCCAGTTTTGAAGGAATCCCCTGGTCTCAGGGAGTTTTAGGTGGTATGTTTAGTGTTTTAAAAACTCCGTTATTAGTATCACTTACTAATCCAAAGTCTGTCTGGTTTTGCAATTGCTCTAGAAAATGAGATTGTCTCAAAATACTCTGTTTTTCAGGGTCTAACTGACACTGCAAAAAAGAACTTTGGTGGTGGCAATACAGCTTGGGAGGAAAAGACCCTGTCAAAGTATGAGTCCAGGTATGGTATGTGTATCTTTCTTTTCAATGAGGTCATATCCTTGTCTGCAGCTTGTAAAATAACTGGACTGGATGAAATAGTCTATGTCAGCAGGGGACATTTTTCTGAGAGGAAAGTTAGCATGCTGATATTGTAAGAATGTCACATTGTGACACATTTGATACTTAAGTCAAGCTCCATAATCTTAGTTTTGAACATATTGGCACCCTGCTGTTACTAGGTCATAATCACACAAATGCCTTTCATGCATTTCTGTAAAAAGTAGAATATTGTTCTGGGTTAGGTGTTGAAAAAGTCTTTGGCCCAATTTCAGCATACATATCTGCTGACGTTCTCCCTCCTTCCTGGTTCTGTGTATTTTCTCCTTTTTGGCTATCTCTAACCATATTTTGCCATAACATCTGAAATGGGCAAAATAACAAGAACAACCACCCTTGAGGAATTGTGTCCAAATGTTGCAGAACATTGTTTTGAAGTGAGCTTTGAGCCCACAGTGTGGGGAACATAATAATAAATAATATTTTTTAAAAATGTATATCCCATCCATCTTGCTGGGTTTCCCCAGCCCCTCTGAGCATCTTAGAACATGTATAAAAACACAACAAAGCATCAAGCGTTAAAAGCAAAATATGCTATACGAGCAATAAAACAAACAAATAAATAGAAACCAATAATAACAATAATAAACAGTTTACAGTTATACCCAAATTTAAATAACCGCCAACCCCAACCAAACATTTAACTAACATCAACCCAAAACAAAACAGAGGAACCAAAATTAGAACTGTTGAAAACATTTTAGCCAGTTGCCCCAACCCAAGAATATCTTGGTTAATGCTAACCATAGTTTTCTTAATTCGGGTATCACAGCACACTAGATAGAGCGAACCAAGAATGGGAGAACTGAAGGGGAGGACCACACAAATGCAGAGAACAGTCTTCCTGCTGGGACTTTCTACACAAATCCACTGAATTCCTGGAAGACAGCTTAAATTGCTTCGGCTGTTGTTCAAGGGCAGTGGTTCAGTGTAGTGGCAGTTCTGTGGACCACCTTTAAGGCAGGGACGAAGGAGAGAAAGGAACCTTTATAGCAAAGGTGGAATGCTTGTGACCCTCCAGACTCCCCCAAGTCCTAGCCAAGATGGTCAACTATCGGGGATGAACAGAGTTACAGCCCAACAACATTCAGTGGACCACAGGTTCTGCATCCCTGCTGTGAGCCCCGAGCACAAGTTTCTCTGCAGGGGAAATACGAGTTGCTTCAAAGAGTCTGATCCAGGCCAGAGGGGATGTAGTTGGGAGCAGCAGTGGGGCAGGAAAAGAAGGGAGAACATGGGCTTACTCTTACATAGCCCCAGGCTTCCTGAAGCCTTATTGCAAGGATTCAGAAGTTCCTTGTTTGAGAGCTCCCAGGTTCTCTTTCAACACATGCTCTGATATGAATGCTTATCTGTCCCTTTGGCATTTGCTAAGTATATTTCACGATTAAATATTCTATAATTAAAGCTGTAAAGCCACAGCTTTCTTTGCTCTTGACCTTGCTGGGTGTATTTTGAGCTTCCTGTTGATTGCATATGCTGCACAAAAAATGCTTCATCATCATCATCATCATCATCATATATTAGTATTTATACCCTGCCCATCTGGGTGGCTCCCAACAGAATATTAATAATAAGAATAAATAAAAAGGAATAAAAGATCAAACATTAAAAACTTCCCTAAACAAGGCTGCCTTCACATGTCTTCTAAAAATCAGATAGTTTGAGTCTGAGTAGTAACAGATTGCTTTGCTGATGTGCACCAGTAACGTATCATCTAAGACAATTTTGCTTAAATGTATCACTTTTACCCTGAGCAAAAGTTGGACTTTAATTTTGGAAAGTTTACAGCCGATGGAATAACAGAAATGAATAGTGATTCTAATATTCTTGACCCTTTTTAATAGAAATGTGTTTTCATTTGTAAAGTCAGTGCCCAATTAGAACTCATCAAAATAAACTGATTTGTCTTGGGTCTTTTCCCCCCATGCAGTGAAATTCGTCTTGTGGAAATAATAGAGAACCTCTGTGACAGTAGTAACTTTGAATGCAACAACATGGTAGAAGAGCATGAAGAACATATAGAAACCTGGTGGTTCAAATGGTAAGAAAGAAACAAGGCAATATTTTTTGTTGTGTTGCATTCAGGATTGGATTCAAGAGAGGTGTAAATTAAAGAGTGAGTATAAACTTCTTGGAAAGCAATGTTAAATGCATCATTCACAAATTTTCAACCTGTGTCTTGATAAAACCAGCTTCTTGTATATTGTTAGCTTGGTAACTACTAATTTTACCAGATTCACTATAGTATGTATGTATGTATTTATTTATTTATTTATTTATTTACATACATACATACATACATACATACCCCGCCCACCTGGCTGGGTTTCCCCAGCCACTCTGGGTGGCTCCCAACAGAATTAAAAGCACAATAAAACATCAAACATTAAAAACTTCCCTAAACAGGGCTGCTTTCAGATGTCTTCTAAAAGTCAGATAGTTGTTTATTCCCTTGACATCTGATGGGAGGGCATTCCACAGGGCGAGAAGGCCTTCTGCCTGGTTCCTTGTAACCTCACTTCTCACAGTGAGGGAACTGCCAGAAGGAGCTGGAACCGTGGGAGTGGAGATGCTCCTTCAGGTATACTGGGCCAAGGCCGCTAGTCATAAGTATATGCAAGGCTTGGTATTGCGTCAGGGTTTGTTCTTTCTCACAGTGATGATTTCAAAATACTTAAAGGCACTTTCGAAATCGTGCATGCTAATTGCGGTCCAAACGGGATTGGCGCTCTTGTTTTTCCACCTCAGCTAAAGCACAAGGAGACCAGGGTTTTATTCTGCAGACATCGATCCAAACAGAGGTGGGTCACAATGGGTGATACCCCATTAGAGAAGTGTAAATTGCAGTAAGTGGGGAAACCATTCTGAGCTACATTTCTTTATTGATTTCTCAATCTGGCAGTTAGGAAAAGCATGTAAATCAGATGGCTTGTTGTGTCGAGTTGCTGCATCCATAACAGGTGAACCAGTCTGAGCTTTTGCATGGCCAACGTTGATGGTTGCCAGTCTCTGTTGAGCTAGCTTAGTAACTTGCAAGAAGAACCAATTTCATGCTTGAGTATCTTGTGAAAGCATGGTATGGGCTTGTCTAGTAACCTTTAGGTTACCATTAATGTTGCCGATTAGTGCTGCTGTAATGCACATGTTAACATTCTAGAGCATTACTTAGTAGGATTCCATAAGGTTCTTATTAATTCCAGATCACTTCTGCTCAATTTGCTACTAAAGAAGATATTTTATCTAACTACCAGCCATGACTGCTCTACCAGGAATCAGAAGGGCAAGTTGTTCTTCCTTAGCTTTATAGACTACAAACCAGCATTCTACCTTCAGTTAAACCTGCACAATTTAACATTTTGTTCACAGAGACTTTTATAAAACACATACCTGCTTAACAATTTTGTGTGGGGTCCTTAGGATGAGAATGGGGATTCAAGTTAGAATTCAACTCGGTTCTTTCGAACTCGACGGGTTGATGAGTCAGTAAGGAATTTTTGAAAATCACACAGATAATCATAAAGTAGTTTTGGTTCATCTTTTATGATAATCCAAGCCCTTTACCTCTTCCATTATGTCCAGATTATCATAAAAGATGAAGGAGGAATTGATTAATAATAGGACCCAGAAAGGGGAGGATGGTGGTCCAAGAGATTCCTTGGAATCTTGTTTTTATAATTTATGTTTGATATATCTTTGTCAAATTTTAAGTTGAAAAACCACATAAATAAATTTAAAAATAAATAAAGTAGTGTTGGTTCAAAATAGGGAGGTAGTCTGACTGTGCTTAATACAGTTTGGGTGGTGCACACACATTCTTTCATATGCTAGAGTGTGTTGTGGATGTTATTTAAGCAATAAATCTAGAAAATTGTGCGCTTATAATGGTAACCAATAGTTGCATCTCTGTATAGGCATTATCACCTCCAAGCATAACGTATGCCAAGGTGCCGAAGTTTGCAGCAGCTGACAAAATATCAGTTTGGTTGTCGAGATTCATATTAATATTTTCCTTCAGAAATTTCCCAAGTTTTCATCCTTAATGCAGAGTTTCTTGTGACATCTGAAAATTTGGGACATAGTTACCTGCGCTTTTGATTGTGTTAATTAGATAATGGAAAGGCTAATAATAATAATAATAATATATTATTATTATTATTTATACGCCGCCCTTCTGGCCATCTTTGATGATGAAGTTGTATCAACTTGCAACTATTGTTCTTTGGTAACATAGCATTCCTACAAATGAGTGATCAGCCCCAAACACAGCATTTGGCAGATATTTTTTTTTTTTTATTTTTTAAAAAAGCCTTGTTACATTTAAGAACAAGCCAGACACATCTCAAAATTTTCAAGGCATCCTAAGAGAGATCCTTACTTCTGTCCATTCATTGCTGCGAAATAACTGAAGCCATATGAATTTAATGACATGAGGGAGGATATTTGTGACTATTTCTTAACCCACAGACATGAAACATAAAATGAGACTTGCATAGAGGGTTGTATCCAACTGAGCCATACTAAGAGTAGACCCACTGAAATCCGTTTGTTTTAGTCAGTGCTTTCTCCGGTATGTTTTAGTCAGATACACCCCAGAATGCTTAATCTTTTTCTTTCCCTTCCCTTTTTGCAAAGGTGTGAATCATTACTGTTCACTTTGATACTAGAACTCACTTAGCTACTATTATTCACTGTAGCTCTTCCCAGGGAATTGGCACTCAGCCCACCAAGCAGGATTTAAGCACCTCTCATCAACTAATGCATGGGGTTCAATACCAACCCCTTCCTGAATCTGGCAACCCCAGCCACCTGTGAATTTTGGCCCAACGATGAGGATTTGGCCCAATGATGAGGTTCTGGCTGTGAAATATGGCCTAATGATGAGGATCTGGCCGTGAAATTTGGCCCAATGATGAGGATTTGGCCCAGTGATGAGGTTCTGGCTGAAATTTGGCTCAATGATGAGGATTTGGTCCAATGATGAGGTTCTGGCTTTGAAATTTGGCCCAGTGATGAGGTTCTGGCTGAAATTTGGCTCAATGATGAGGATTTGGCCCACAAAGCGAAAAAAGCTTCCACACCCTTTATCTACACTGGCCAGCAGCAGATATCCAGGATTTAAGTCAGGGGGTATTCCTAACCCTCTCTTGAGATGCCAGAGCTTGAACCTGGGAATTTCTGCATACAAAGCGGATGCTGTGTCCTGAGCCCTTCTCCCTCAGCCAAACTGCACCCTGTGGGGTAAAGATGACTGTTCGCATTGGCAAAATACCTAGTGCTACATAGGAATGCCACCATAGGAATGTTTGCAATAGTGGTGAGCTTAACATAGCATCTCGGAGCCTCTGATGGCTCAGGCAAAACCAGTAGTGTATTGAAGGTAAGTGAGACAAAGCTGACCAAAGCAGGCTGCCACTTTTAGCTTTCTGCTTCCATCACAGATCTTCTGTTTCAATTTGAAGATGTGTTTGCTTGACACGCTGGACTGTTTGGCGGCTGATATATCAAATTTAAGGTTGCAAATGCTGAAGGTTGAGGTGATAAAGCTGTCCGTGAAACCATTTTCACCACACTCTTCCAAAATCCAATGCCTCCTCTTATCTTGAAAAGTGCCACTTCTCCGGCAGAGAACAGGGCCAAATTTTAGAAGGGCTTTTCTCCCCATAGGAGGGGAATGAGGAGGTCTGCTCTCTGCCTGAGTGTTTTCCTACTTGTGGTGTGTCTTACCTGCCTAGCTACGTGTGGACCATATATGTTTATGTGTGTTGGATGTGCAATTTTGCACTGGCCAACCCAGGGTTAGGTACCTGTCTTAAAAGGTGTCTGTCTGTTTTGTGTGTGTGTGTGTGTTTTCAGACACCCCAAGTTGCCCTCTCCACCCTGGGCACACCAAGAGGGGAAGGGAATACTTTTTGTATTTCTATTGTGACATCAGTTGGTGGTCTCTTTACCTCCACTATAAACCTGGGGGCCAAGTTTCTTATCATGAAAGATTCTAGAAGGTGAAAAAGTACCAGATCAATCATAACGGACAATCTAATATCACTGGCTATGCAAATTTATTGCGCACTGTACCTGCTTCCCCATCTAAACTCTCCATGACAATTTTAATTGACGTTCTCTAGAACTTTGATTTCAGTAAGTTCAGACTAATGATGATAATACAATCAGATATGAACAGAACTCTTACCTTCTGTTCAAGAAATACATTTTTGTTTTGTTTGTTTGTATTTACAGGAAGAAGAAATCTCCTGATTTGTTTAAGTGGCTTTGTATAGAAACAATAGGAGTTTGCTGTCCTGCTGGAACACATGGTCCAGACTGTGTTGGTAATTAAACGACAATAATAAAATACTGGGGTGTCTTTAATCATACACAGAAGCTTTCATTTAGTTCTAGCCTTTTACTATCATTGATTAGGTAAAGGTAAAGGGACCCCTGACCATTAAGTCCAGTCGTTACCGACTCTGGGGTTGCGGCGCTCATCTCACTTTTATTGGCCAAGGGAGCTGGTGTAGAGCTTCCGGGTAATGTGGCCAGCATGACTAAGCTGCTTCTGGTGAACTAGAGCAGTGCACGGAAATGCCGTTTACCTTCCCGCCGGAGTGGTACCTATTTATCTACTTGCACTTTGACGTGCTTCGAACTGCTAGGTTGGCAGGAGCAGGGACCGAGCAATGGGAGCTCATCCTGTCATGGGGATTTGAACCGCCGACCTTCTGATCAGCAAGTCCTAGGCTCTGTGGTTTAACCCACAGCGCCACCCACATTCCCAGATCATTGATTAGTTCGATTCAAAATGCAATAGAAGGTCTCAGTTTCAATAGCCGGCATCTCCAGGTAAGGCTGGGAGACGCTCCCTGCCTGAAACACAGGAGAGCAGCTGCTGGTCAGTGCAGACAGTAATGAGATATATGGACCAGTGGTCTGACTTGGTATAAAGCAGTTTCCTAAGTTCCTATAGCTAAGTCTGGTGATGTGATGGTGGAAGAAGAAAGATACTTCCGTGAGCTGCGGTTCTACCAACAGACATACGGAAGGTGCCTAGTAGGCCATTTTATTTTTTCAGTCTCAGTCATACTGATATAAGAGGGAAAGCGAAAAATGGCTACCGGGGGGGGGGGTGCCGAGGAGGGAGCGGTTACAGCCAGTTTAGAAGTGCGGAAATGGTGTATGACGAACATGTGCTTTGGGTTATTGGCTCACAGAAGTGGATCGGCTCCTTGGGGCCTTTGTTGGGTCAGTAGCAACACTGTTCATAGAGAATGTGGCATCTCAAAAACCAACAAGTTATATTGTGGCATAGGATGTTATTGCTAGGGGAGTCTCTGCATCAGGGCACAGTTCGTTGAAAAAGTTGAGCTAAGCTGAAAGATCCACAGGAAGTTTGGCACCTTTCAAAAGGTTTCAGAGAGGCAAAAAAGCAAGGCATTTTGGGAGGGGATGGGAGAAAAATCACAACATGTTCAGGCCACAGAGGGCTCACTGCAGCAGTGTTAGCTACAGAGGTTTTTCATTCCCCCCCCCCATTCTTCTTCTTCTTCTGGCTGCTGTGGCGGTGTTCCTCCTAAGCAGCTCGCCACCCATTTTGTGGGGGCAACCTGCAAATGGGCCTTCAAAAGTAGGGACAGAAAATTTTCAGCACAGCTTTAGTTAGAAGCAAAGGGAAAAGCTTTTTGTGAAGAGGCTTGTGAATGTTGATCAAGAGGCGGCAGCGAGAGAAGTGGCCATGGGGAGAAAATACTGTTCGGCTTCATTTACGTGAAATTCTTAAACTTGCTGTTTTTGTGTTAATTTAAGCTTGCCGCGGCGGATCAGAAAGACCTTGCCACGGAAATGGCAAGTGTGCTGGAGACGGCACCCGAGGTGGCGATGGATCCTGCCACTGTAAAAGGGAATACCAAGGAGAATTTTGTTTGGACTGCTCTGACGGCTACTACAACTCTCACCGAAACGACACACATTCTGTTTGTACAGGTATGCCTACATGCTTTACATTTAAAGCCTTTATAATGGTCCGGAGAACTGTAATTGCTTCCGCACAACAAAGTGGACTTTGGACTGGAGTTTCTCCAGGAACATTTTGCTTTGTTGTGCGAGAAGCTGTTCGTGAGCTGGCATGGGAAAAGAAAAGTCAGAAGTCCCGTTAAGATATGACACGGAACTGTGGGCATGCCCAATTGCTTGCAAGATTCCGGGCAGTGCTTTTTACGGTTAAATTGTCGCTAAATATTTCTGAACTTTCTATATTTCAATCCAGGAGTGTTCCGTGAGGAGGGTCGGTGCCATGCTGCTGGAGCCACTGCTGCTTACTAGCAGAAGGAGGGGCAAGCTGGCAAGGGAGGTTGTTGCTAGCCAGGCACGACTGTTAGTCTAGCTCTCTCCCACTGATGTGTCTTCACAGCACCATCTCAACCCTCTCCCAGTAAGTGGCACCACCTCTCTCCTCACTGACTGCTCCCGATCCACATCCCAAATTAGCTAGAACAAGCACAGTCCATGGAAAGAAGATAAGGTCCCTAGCAGAGAAGAATGACAGATCAAGTTGATGGACTATGCCAAAGTGACAAGAATCAGAAATCAGGAAGGCCAAAATTTTAATAAGGAATGGGGGAAATTTATAATCTATCTTAAAAACCATTGTAAACAGCTAAAATCATTGGCGGGATTGGAATAACACTTGTAGTTTAGTGGTGAATTTTGGAAATACAGTGGAACCTCTATTCACAACCAAAGTCTGTTCTGGAGGGCCTGTACGTATGGCGAAATGGGTTGCTGGTAGAAGTGCCATTGTGCACAGGCGCATTCGGCGGCAGCCTGCTTCTGCACATGTGCAGACAATGGCAGCCGCTTCTGCGTGTGGGTGAATCGCAGCATACCCGGTGTTTACTTCCGGGTTTGCCGTGGTCGCGACTTGGAATGGGCCTAACTAGAGCAGGACATAAACAGAGGTTCTACTGTAATGGAGATGCAAAAGATTTGGATTATTATAAAAGATGCAGGAGGAAATGATTAAGAATGGGACCCACAAAGGGGAGGAGGGAAGTCCAGGAGATTCATTGGAATCTTGTCTTTATGTTGTATGTTTGCGATTGTAAAATTTTAATTTGAAAAACCGAATAAATAAATTCATAAAAAAGAACAAGCACAGTCCTGTACTCATCTACTCAGAAGTAAGCCTTGTTGAATTCAAGTAAGTGAGAATAGGATTGGAGCCGTAATCTCACTTTATTCTATCAAAGCCAAACTGTTTTGCTAAAGTGGAAGAAGAAACCCGTTCTGCATGTCTCGTTGATCAGAACCCGAAAACAGTGGAGTCATTATTTGGGTGATAACCTGATAGCGTTTTTCAGTTTTCACACTCACTACTTGTTCCCCCCTTTTATAAGGTAGAGCTTTATGTAACTTCGTAACGTTCCTACTTATTTTACCATGTTAATTAAATAACATACCAGGATGTGCAAACATTTCATGAGCCAATTTACATGCAATTATTTGCGTTATCGATGCCTCTGACGTAACCCTAGAATCGGTTTAACTATATAACGTAAACCTAGATTCAGTTTTAAATGTGCTCACCAGGATCTGAAATGAAGTCTTGAGTCTTTCTTTGTCTTCACAGCTTGTCATGATTCATGTAAAACGTGCAGTGGAGCAACAAACACAGACTGTAAGGAATGTAAAGAAGGTTGGACCAGAAATGAAGACGCCTGTGTGGGTTAGTAAGACATCCAATAGAAAATGAAGCGTTCAGTTTAGAGAAGACCTAAGACCTAATATATAATATATAACATGTTTATAATCATACACATGTAGATACTTGTCTTTGTACCATTTCTCTCTCCCCCCCCCCAGGCATCTTAACTGAAAGTTAAAAAGTACATACAGTTGTACCTTGGAAGCCAAACGCCTTGGCACTCAAACGTTTTGGCTCCCGAACGCAGCAAACCCGGAAGTGAGTGTTCTGGTTTACGAATGTTCTTTTGGAACCCGAATGTCCGGCATGGCTTCCAATTGGCTGCAGGAGTTTCCTGCAGCCACTCGGAAGCTGCACCTTGGTTTCAGAACGTTTTGGAAGTCGAACAGACTTCCGGAATGGCTTTCGTTCAGCTTCCAAGGTACGACTGTAATTATACATGCACTAAACATGGTGAGACATAAATAAAAGAGAAAAAGAAAAAGAGAATCAGCACCCACGTAGACGGGAAAGTAAAGGGCCTTTTCTCAAGCAGAGATGCATTTACATGGATTCAGCTACTGAGTTGCAGAACACTGTTTTTTTATCTAAACAAGTTTGGAGCTGGGAGGATTTTTCTGATCCAGGCTTACAGCTGTTGGTTTCAGTTTGCTTTTTAACTAGTTGGCCCACTAAATTATTGGTTGACCCTCCTGATTTTGTTACATATGAAGGAGAAGATGACCTAAGACTGTTGATTCCTGATGTGCCTTTTGCTTTATTGAATCATTTCAAGGCTGTTACCTGCCACCTCTCCGTCGAATGCCAAAATACAGCATTTCCAGTTGAAAGTTGGAAAAAATCTATCGACAAATTCAAATAACGATCAGCCGTTCACCAAGAATGGCATGGTATAAATGCAAGGGTACGGTTAAATAACGCAATCCCCACTTAACTGCATATCAAAAACAGAAAGCAAGTGCAAAGTCAATGAATGAAAAAGCTAAACCACCTCTTGCTACTACTAGTCTCCTTTGCGAAGCTTGGTTTGAATCTGAGTGAGTTGGCTCCACAGAATTTGGCAGATGGAAAGGAAAGGAAAATCATGCCAATCCAATGCCATTTGGAAAATGGGTTTATCATGGAATTGCAGAGTTGGAAGCGCCCCCCCCCCCCAAGGTCATCAAATCCAGCCCCCTGCAGTGCAGGAGTCTTTTGCCCAACATGGGTCTTGCCCCTGAGATTAAGAGCCTAGTGCTTTACGGACTCATGACTTGAAAAGATACATTTTTGGTGAAGTAATGCATATCATTGTAGGGGTCAGAATAGGTCACATGCGAGGGTAAGAAGCTCATGGTTTTCCTCTTATTCATCCTCTCATTTCCTACATTCCTTTCTAGCCTGTGCAAATCACGGTCTCCAAACAATTTGATGAGGCTGAAGTCGGAAAGAAGAATCAACAGCCCTCCCCTTATATGCATAATAAGCGCTTTCTGTTCATGAACAGATCTCTTTGGATGCAGACATTCCCCCCCCCCCTTGCCCCCTTTGAAGCATTCTGTTCATATGACAATGCTAACTTTCCAAATTTATGTTCACCTTTGCAGATGTGGATGAATGTGCCGTAGAAGAGTCTCCCTGCAGTACGGACCAATTCTGCTTAAACACAGAGGGCTCTTTCTCCTGCAAAGGTTTCCTTTCCATATATCTATATATTTAACCTTAAGTTGTAGCTTGCTTATAAGAGCTGAAACAAATGTCAGATTTGTTGCGTGAAAACCATCGATAGATGTTCGTGTTTAAAGAAGAGCTTGTTACGCTTCCTTTGGCATAGATGGATGTACAGTGGTACCTCGGTTGTCAAACGTAATCCATCCCAGAAGACCATTCGACTTCCAAAACGTTTGATAACCAAGGCTCAATGGGCGATCGGAAAATTACATTGAAAAAATAGAGAAATACGCCTCGGGAAGCCATTCGACTTCCAAGGTGCATTTGAAAACAGAGGCAGTTACTTCCAGGTTGTCGGTGTTCAGCTTCTGAAACGTTTGGCAGCCGAGATGTTCAACAACCGAGATTTGACTGTATATACTTTCTGGGTTTGGTTTGGAATGAGGTGTAACTATGGTACATCTCAAGTGGGATGCTTGTTGTGGCTTCCCCACCACCCGAAATTGTGAATCTTAGTGTTTGTCCCCAAGTAGAAAACTACACGGAGAAATATAATACGTGAGCTACATGGATACACTATGTTGTGATTCAGTGGCTCTGGGAAATGTCTCTGCAATTGCAGGAACCCTAGTAATGCAATTGTGTAGCAACACTCCTCACATTTAATTGATGGGGAGGGGGAAGGAATGCAGCTAGAAAGCGATCCTTAGTCAATAATTTTGAGAGAAAGGAAAAGGCACCCAAATAGGGGATAATGATATGTTAGAAGATAGAAGATAATGAGATCTCAAAAGGGAAGCAAGGAGTTAAATATATTAGTTGAATTGTGGCCATTTTCCCATTGACGAAAGTAGTATTGGAAAATTAGCAGAAAGGTTTTTGTAACGTTGTTGCTTCTAACTTCATGTATATTTAGTTGGCTAGCAGTGTTCACAGAAAGCCGAAAGGTTAAATGGCAAATATCTAGATATAAGAGCATTCACACAGGTACCGTTCTTTCTGGGCTTTGTGTAGCTTTGCCTCAAGTCTTGAATGTAGCCGTTATGGTCTTCCAAGTAATGTTACTGCTTGCCTAATTTGTACATAGACATTTGTTGTTTATTGGTTAGATTTCTTACTGTCCTTCACAATCCCTTTGCAACAATATATTCATAGCATTCAATACAAGCTTAAACGGGTTTATAAACTTATAAGAATAAATTAAAGGATTCTGTACGCAAAGTAGCACCATGTAGGTTAAACGCAATAGGTGGGTCTGGCAAAAATTAGCTTCAGTTTGTTCTCTAAGCAAGTTTTCACCTTAGTTTACAGTGATTTAAAGACTTTCCATTTTATGTTTCAGCATGCGATCGGGGCTGCTTGGGATGCACAGGAGAAGGGCCCAGCAAATGTAAAAGCTGCATACCTGGCTATGAAATGAAAGATGAAAAATGCACAGGTTAGATTTCTACTTTTGTATGAAAGTCAGAGTCAAGACACAACTCTAAAAGTCCGGGATAAAAAAAAAAGAAGTATTTAACTGCCACCAAAAAGGCAAGAATGTGTTCCTGATTTCCAGAGAGGAGAATTTCATAAGTCATTTTAAGCAGATTCTGTATGCTTCCTACAATTCAAACTAGGCCTGCAGAACACAAGGACTCCTATTTCTTTGTGTTTGTATGTGTGTTCATTGATACCAATAAACAACAGCTGGCTACAGTTCAATGATTATCGGTGTGGAAATTGCGTCATTCTGTATAATCTTTGTCGCTGCTTGTATATGTGAGCAAATAAAGTAAAAGAAACTGAACGTTTGTATTAGAACATTTTCATCCGCGTGCATTTGCACCGAATTAAACTTTTCGCAATACTCTTTCCCTTTTTGAAATAGATGTAGATGAATGTACCTCGTCCGAAAAGGTGTGCGTAAGAGAAAACGAAGACTGCGTTAATACCGCAGGGGGTTACAAATGTGTCTGTTCCGAGGGTTTTCAAGATGAAGATGGCTCTTGCGTTGCAATGGTAAAAGGAGGTCAGTGGCTGTTTGTTACCGAAGGTTTTGCGGGCTGTTGGTAGGGGAATGTAGCAAATCCAGTGTTAATTGCACAACTGCTGCTGCATAATCATCTCAGCCTCCCTTGCATTTTCAATCACCGTTCCCCAGCCAGATCTATCCTTGCTCATTTTGATTCTTAAGCATATTTTGCATCATTGGTCCAGTGTGATGTCGTGGACTAGGATTGGTAAGGCTAACTTCTAGGTCTTCACCCAGCCATGAATCTCACTGAGTGACCTTGCACCAGTTAATCCAACCACCTTCACGGGTGGAGGAGGTGTTTGAGCATAAAATGTGTTGGGTTGCATCATGCACACTGCCCTGAGCTCCTTGAAGGAATTAGGATAAAAATATAGCAAATAAGTCCTCCCCATACACTTCTTTTTTTGTATAATTTTTTTTTGTTTTGTTTCACATTTTAGAATACTCATTTAAACAACCTTAAAATATCAATGATTTCCATTCTTCTCTTTCCATGGTTCATTTTAGATATCTTAAATCCCTGCGTATTTTGTTTAAACTAAACCATTCAGTATTCCATTGTTACATCCATTATTTACACTGTTGAATTTATCTTAATGCTGCCAACATTTTCCAAAGTAGTAGTAGTAGTAGTAGTAGTAGTAGTAGTAGTAGTAGTAGTAATTTATTATTTATACTCCACCCATCTGGGCTGCTTCCAACAGAATATTAAAAACACGATCAAACATCAAAAGCTTCTCTAAACAGTACACAATTTTCACCCATATATTCAATAAACATTTTCCAATCTACTTTAAACATATGTTCTTCTTGCTCTCTTATTCTATATGTTAAGTCTGCAAGCTGCACATATTCATCAATTTTAGTTGCCACTCTTCTTTGGTTAGGACCTCACTCCTTTTCTATTTTGGGGCTAACAAAACACTCCTGATACACTTCTTTTCCTTACATCTGATTTGAAAATCCATTAATGGTTGGTCTTCATGGTCCAAAAAATTGTCAAATTGAATGGTAAGCCCCTTGTAGATTCTCAGCAGGGTCAAATTCTTGGCGCTGCTTAAAAAAACCAAGGAAATTTGGTTGCCTTCTTTTTTTAAAAAAAAGATAAATGGTCTAGATTTAGGGGGGATGCATGATGTGTTTTTTACCTGTGCAGAGAGCCTTTTCAGCCCGCCCCCCCTTTCAGCAGAAGCCCCCTTCCCCAGTTGGCAGAAACCTGCTGGAGTGGTATCCTGTGAACTTGAAGAGAGCCCCCAGGTGAGGGTTGCCCCAGCCACCCTGGGCAGCTTCCAGCAAATCATAAAATCACAGTAAAACATCACATATTAAAAACCTCCCGATACAGGGCTGCCTTCAGATGTCTTCTGAAAGTCTGATAGTTGTCTATTTCCTTGACATCTGACGGGAGGGTGTTCCGCAGGGCGGGCGTCACTAACGAGAAGGCCCCCTGCCTCGTTCCTGCCTCTTACAAATAATGTTAACTGTGTAGGTGTTTTGTTTTAACAAAGATGCATTACTTTTGACAGAAGAGGAGACGCCCGCAAATGTATCTTCGTCAGATGCCCATGAGGAGTTATGATCTACATTCCAAGACAACAGACATTGGTATCAAACCTTTAAGTTATTGGACCAAACAGCTGCTGCCTGAGATGTAAATGGTATTAAATAACCTCAGGTCGCCAGTAAGATTCTCTCTGGAACTTAATGATGGATTGCCCTTTCAACTGCATTTCTTTGTGAAACATAAACAATTGTCACTTTTTATACCACCATTGAACTACCTTAGTAGACATTGTTGGAGATAAATACGTCTCCCCCCCCCCGCCCCCCGGTGTATTTGGTTAAATTGAACGACTTATTGCCAAGTCCTACAAAACATTGCTCCTTCTGTAAAAGAAAATGAATTGGCTAACTTAAGTACTTTTAGATCAGGATGGGTTTTCTACGCCCCACGCTTGTCTTTTCGATACCAGCAAAAGGAGATGCTGTTTTATGGAAAAGGCTCCTCTTGCAAATGAAAGCTGAATGTCAAGTGCGGCATTCAATAAAGATTTATTTTGACTGCTTTGTATTTTGTGTGCCTTGCGTGTTAGCATCTGTTGCATGGGGTGTGTGGGGGAATTGTTAGTTTATAGGTGAATCGACTTCTGCCTTAAGTCATTCTCCTGTAGAAATCAGCTGGTCTTTAAGAGAGAAGCCATCTTAATTTTTTGTCCCATAACTCTTCACCAAAAGAAGATTGTTTTTCTTTGCCTTGCTGTACAGCAGGGGTTGGGAAACTTTTTCTCATGAGAGCTGAAGTCTGTTTTGGGGACCACATGGCAGAGGTGGGTGATGCTAAAATTGGCAGAGCAACAAATCCAGTTGCCCAGTAGGCCAGCTCCTGCAAACACTCGCATAATCCTCCGTAACCATCTAGACAAAAGGTATTTTCAAGAACGCAGGGACACTTGCTAACCCCACCAAAACACTTGAGGTGCGAAGGAGGATCAGGGAAGGGTGAGGAGATGCTTCAGTTCAATTCATGCAGAGGGCTTTGCAAAATTTGAAGAAAATGGCATACAACTTAGATTCACAGACTTTTAAAAGTGGTGAAGAGAACTCTGTGACTGTTTAACTACGAATGCACTGAACTGAATACTGGAGATCCACCTAGTGGCTGCTGGTTCTTCAACAGCTTTTAAAATGCTGCTGTTAATGCAGATGGATTTAGGAAATAAAATACTGCAAACATGTAAGCTTCAGGGCACTTATGCAACTAGGTGTTTCTCCTTTCTGAATGCTTGTGTTATTCTTTGACTTCACCTGTGTTGATGTCATCATGAGCTCTTAAGATATTTTCCAAAGAAAGGGAGAAGCTGGAAGGGGCACAGTTATAATTTATTGCAAAAATATTAGAATCTTATTTCGGTAAGCGCTGGGGTTTTGTAACTTTACACACACACACACCCCCCCCATGAAAAACAAAACACAGAGCACATCATTATTCCTGGGATTTCTTCCCCTAACACACATTTTTCTCTGATGTTTTAGAAAAGTCTTTTTTCCTCTCACTGGGAAAATGGGGACAATGTCATCTAACACGGCTTAAAAAATGCTGGCTGCTTCAGAAATACTGTTTTTACTCATGAGCAAATTATAGATAGATTAATCGATCAAAATAGTAAAACTCATATGATTAATTGATTCCAATAAGTTTAAACTTTTTTTGTTCTGTCAACTGCCCTGAGACCTCCGGGTATAGGGCAGTATATAAATTCAATAAGTAATAATAATAATATAATATGCTGTATCATATACAAGGGGTAGGTAATTATAAACCTGAGTCCCTGCCTACAGAACTAAGATGCCCTGAATAAGAGATTCTCAAGTCATACTTGCATTAATATCAGACTGCTTATTTAGCATGACCAGGTATGTGACACATGGCCTACGGCAAAGACTCCTGACTCCAGTGGTTCTAATCTCAAACTTTTCTTTTGTGGACCACACTTTCAGAATTAAAATTTGCTAACGCAACACTGGATTTCTAATTGATGAGAAATACATTGGAAAACGGAAAAAAAATTGGCAGTTCCTTGATTTAGAACAGAGAACACAACTGCTTTATAATGTGATCATGGGACATCCAAAATGTTTAAAACAATACAACTACGTAAGATCACGAATCATTCTGAAAATGTAATTATAAATGAGCCTCATATATGTACCGTAAGTACAAACTCAGTGAGAGGTGTGAGCTTGCTTTGGCCAGGTAATCTCATTTATATTGGGTCTAATTTAAGACATGCAAGCTCTCATCTCATCAACAAAGAAGCCTTTCTTTTCCCCCCCTGATCCTTCATAATTTGTTGAAACTCCCTGTTCACAACAATGTCGTGGAGAAGCACAGAAGAAAAGTCAGTGCTCTTGAAGAGAGGCATGAATTCTGTTTCTGGTTGTATATCCACATTGCACTGAAATGTTTAAATGTTTCTCTGATTGACCTTGAATCTCCCCAATACACTTGCTATCCTTTTCCCTGCAACACACTTTGAGGACTGATATAGACTAGCATTCTGTAAAATATATTCAGCTGCAGAGACAGACATAGTTATACGTAGATTTGAGGGGATGCTGGTGGCGCTGTGATCTAAATCACTGAGCCTCTTGGGCTTGCCGATTGGAAGGTCAGTGGTTCGAATCCCCGCGACGTGGTGAGCTCCCATTGCTCGGTCCCAGCTCCTGCCAACCTTGCAGTTCAAAAGCACGTCAAAGTGCAAGTAGATAAATAGGTACCGCTCCAGCGGGAAGGTAAACAGTGTTTCCATGTGCTCTGGTTTCTGTCACAGTGTCCCATTGCGCCACAAGCGGTTTAGTCCTGCTGGCCACATGACCCGGAAAGCTATCTGTGGACAAATGCCGGCTCCCTCGGCCTGAAAACGAGATGAGTGCTGCAACCCCATAGTTGCCTTTGACTGGACTTAACCATCCAGGGGTCCTTTACCTTTACCTATAAGTAGATTTGATGTGGGTGGCTCTGTAGAACTAGAAATTGTTTCCTCTTTTCTATGTAGTGAGCTTAGTCGTATCACACAGCCTTTTTCAACCTCACTCCCCATGTGAATAATGTTAAAACGAAAAAAAAACTGTCCCAAACTGAAAGCACTGTCCCATCTTTCTAAATCGGGTCAGCAAACTTTTTCAGCAGGGAGCTGGTCCACTGTCCCTCAGACCTTGTGGGGAGCTGGACTATATTTTAAAAATAAAAATAAAAATGAATCCCTATGCCCCACAAATAACCCAGAGGTGCATTTTAAATAAAAGGACACCTTCCACTCATGTAAAAAACATGCTTATTCCCTGTGGGCCAGATTTAGAAGGTGATTGGGCCGGATCTGGCCCCCGGGCCTTAGTTTGCCTAGTAAAGGTAAAGGGGACCCCTGACCATTAGGTCCAGTCGTGACCGACTCTGGAGTTGTGGCGCTCATCTCGCTTTATTGGCCGAGGGAACCAGTGTACAGCTTCCGGGTCATGTGGCCAGCATGACTAAGCCACTTCTGGTGAACCAGAGCAGCGCACGGAAACACTGTTTACCTTCCCGCCGGAGCAGTACCTATTTATCTACTTGCACTTTGATGTGCTTCTGAACTGCTAGGATGGCAGGAGCAGGGACCGAGCAACGGGAGCTCACCCCATCACGGGGATTTGAACTGCCGACCTTCTGATTGGCAAGTCCTAGGCTCAGTGGTTTAACCCACAGCACCACCCGTTTGCCTACCCATGTTCTAAATGGTCCGCAGTGCAGCATTTGAGCGCTTTCAGCCATGAGAGGGCACCCTTCATCTCTAGCATAACTCAATGATTGAATAGTCTGTGGGGAAACCAGCAATATAGTTACTACAATGTAATAATGCTAATGATGATGATGTTTAGCCTGAGAAAGAGGAGACAGAGGACAGAGGATAGCCACCTTGAAATCTCTAAAGGACTTTCACATCGAAGACGGAGCAAGTTTGTTTTCTTCTGCTCTGGAGGTTAGTCCCCAGAAGAAGGCATCTGAAACTGGAAACCAAGCCGGGAACGGTTAAGGGAGTTGGGTATGTTTAGCCTGGAAAAGGGGGAACTGAGAAGAGAGATAATATCTATCTTCAAATATCTAAAGGATGGAGAAAGCTTGTTTTCTCCTGCTCTGGATGGTAGGACCCGAACGAATGGATTGTGCCCCGGTATGGACACAACTTGAATGCCTGGAATGGGGTTTGAGACCAATATTCATCAGGGCAGGTGGATGAGAGGAAGGAAGTCAGTTTGCTGGTTTGAATTTCGAAAGAGGTAGGAAGAGCTGTGAACTTTAAGCGTCCTTGAGTCAATCTTCTGGTGCCTGGTGCAGGATTAACGACAGTGCTGCCTAGTCAAAGAGTGTGGCTGCCTCCAGTATGCAAATATTATGATGACAATTTAAACCCGAACCAGTAGATTCAAGTCTCAAGAAAGGAGATTCCGACTCAACATTAGGAGGAACTTTCTGACAGCAAGAGTTGTTTCAATCACAGTAATATAGACACAATACATAGGCTAATCGTTGTTAGAGAATATATAATAGAATAATGATATCATTCAAATAGTGGGAATAAACCAACAAGAGTTCATATACAGTGGTGCCCCGCAAGACGAATGCCTCGCAAGACGGAAAACTCGCTAGACGAAAGAGTTTTCCGTTTTGGAGGTGCTTCGCTAGACAAATTTCCTATGGGCTTGCTTCGCAAGACGACAATGTCTTGCGAGTTCCTGCAGGTTTTTTTCCTCCCCCCCCCTTTTTCTAAACTGCTAAGCCGCTTATCAGCTGATCCGATCAGCTGATAAGCCGCTAAAAGCCGCTAATAGCGCTAATCCGCTAATCTGTCAATGGGCTTCCTTTGCAAGACGAAAAAACCGCTAGACGAAGAGAATCACAGAACGGATTCTTTTCGTCTTGCGAGGCACCACTGTATACAGTGTAACAGAGAAGAACATAAAGCCATAAGTTAAAGATAGGTGTCAAAAGACAGTCTCACAATAGTCTTTAAAACGTTTCAAACAGAAGACCTCAAAAGTATCAAAAGTAACGTTTCTCAATAGTCTTTCAAAAGTTTCAATGGAAGACGTCTCAAAAGGACAGTATCTCTGGAATGATGCTACTGTTTTGTAATAGTCTTAATCAGCTGGAAACGTAAGATTCATGCTAAGGATCCGCGCTCACTGGAAAGTGTAGCTGCTGATATTTGCAACCCAACTGCATAGGACATATGAAGTAAATCTCAGGTGTTTGTAATAACAATATACTTGAATCTTACATATTCCTTTGAAAAATATTGGGTATGTAAAGGTAAAGATACCCCTGACCATTAGGTCCAGTCGCGGACGACTCTGGGGTTGCTGCGCTCGTCTCGCTCTATAGGCCGAGGAAGCTGGCATTTGTCCTCAGACAGCTTCCGGGTTGTGGCCAGCATGACTAAGCCGCTTCTGGCAAAACCAGATCAGCACACGGAAACGCCGTTTACCTTCCCGCCGGAGCAGTACCTATTTATCTGCTTGCACTTTGACGTACTTTCAAACTGCTAGGTGGGCAGGAGCTGGGACCAAGCAATGGGAGCTCACCCCGTCACGGGGATTCGAACCGCCAACCTTCCGATCGGCAAGCCCTAGGCTCTGTGGTTTAGACCGCAGCGCCACCCGCGTCCCTATTGAGTATGTACCTTTCTATATATATTCTGTTTTGTATATTTTGTGTTATTATACAACGTGTATGCAGGTAGCTCAGTTTTGTTATCATTCATTGGTTATATGCCTTGTATTGTATTTCCAGCTGATGAAGACTATTACGAAACAGTAGCATCATTCCGGAGATACTGTCCTTTTGAGGCTTTTGAGACACCTTCTGTTGAAACATTTGAAAGACTACTGTGAGACTGTCTTTGGACACCTATCTTTAACATACGGCTTTATGTTCTTCTCTGTTACACTGTACAGTAGTACCTCTGGTTAAGAACTTAATTCGTCCTGGAGGTCCATTCATAACCTGAAACTGTTCTTAACCTTAGGTACCACTTTAGCTAATGGGGCCTCCCGCTGCTGCTGCGCCGCCGCACGATTTCTGTTCTCATCCTGACGCAAAGTTCTTAACCCGAGGTACTATTTCTGGGTTAGCGGAGTCTGTAACCTGAAGCGTCTGTAACCTGAGGTACCACTGTATATATGAATTTTTATTGGCTTACTCCCACTATTTGAATGATATCATTATTCTATTATATGTTCTCTAATAACTATTAGCCTACGTGTTGTGTCTATATTACTGTGATTGGTTCTCATTGCAATGCAAGAGTTGTTTTACAATGGAATGGTCTCCCTCGGGAGTTTGTGGACCCTTTTTCCTTGGAGGTTTAAGCAGAGGTTGGATGGGCATCTGCCACGGATGCTTTAGATGAGATTCCTGCATTGCAGAAATGACCCTCAGGTTCCCTTCCAGCTATGATTCTACAAAGAATCTCAAAGGCTTGCCCTTTTACAACTGAGGGGACCATTTCTAGGAGGCTGTACGAAGTACCGTATTTTTTTGCTCTATAAGACTCACTTTTCCCCTCCTAAACAGTAAGGGGAAATGTGTGTGCGTCTTATGGAGCGAATGCAGGCTGCGCAGCCAACCCAGAAGCCAGAACAGCAAGAAGGATTGCTGGTTTCACTGCGCAGCGATCCCTCTTGCTGTTCTGGCTTCGGAGATTCAGAATTTTTTTTTCTTGTTTTCCTCCTCCAAAAACTAGGTGCGTCTTGTGGTCTGGTGCATCTTATAGAGCGAAAAATACGGTATGTTCAAGAACAATTTGGACAACAACCCAACAGTATACATGTGGAACTTTACACTTGCAAATAATGGTTGCGGTTGTTTAATATTTTATTGGTATACCTCAACATTTCTAGGACTCTGAAGAAATAATGCATACAAAACTCTGCAGCTAAAGGAGAAAATATACATGGGCAAGCTTTGTGTGTGTCTGCTGAATTTCAACTCTTATAACCTGTTTTGTGGAAGTGATGTGAAGGTTTGGTTTGCAAGACAGCTATTTAAAACATTGGCAACTCCCTGTTACTCACTGTTTAAACAAAGCTGTCTCTTTCCCAACTATTGCTCTAAAAATAATGTGCTGTTTCCTTGGTACAAAATCAATCTTTGCCATTTCGCAACTGCCTTTGGATCTCTCCACCCCTCTCCCCTTGGATGTTTGGAAGTTGTATCGTGTTACGTAACAATACGGTTCACCAATCCGTTGTTGCTGTAGCACTAGAAATGAGCCTTAAGGTTTAGCAGTTAAATTTGTTTGTTTCTTTTGAAATAATTTTACAAGTGTAGAGCTACAACAATACCAGATGCATATCCATATTTAGAGATTTCTCTGAATCTCTAGACTTCCCACCTTCCCCTGCACGGGTCCTATTATAAACCTTTTCAACTGCATATTATTTCATCATAATTTATTTAACTTTTTTTTCCTTTACATAAGTCCATGGTTTGTTGTAGGCCCTTTTTATATTGCTCTGTCACATTTTTCACCAAGACCTTAGTTTCATTTTTATTTAACTTGAAACCTGCTACCTGGCCAAATTCCTGGATCCTCTTTGAGACTCTTGGTATGCTACTCTTCGGATATTCCACAGTAATCGTAAGGTCCTTTGCAAAAGCTTTCAGTTTACAGTGGTACCTCGGGTTACAAACGCTTCAGTTTACAGACGCTTCAGGTTACAGACTCTTCTAACCCAGAAATAGTACCTCGGGTTAAGAACTTTACCTCAGGATGAGAACAGAAATCGTGCTCCGGCGGCGCGGTGGCAACGGGAGACCCCATTACCTAAAGTGGTACTTCAGGTTAAGAACAGTTTCAGGTTAAGTACGGACCTCCGGAACGAATTAAGTACTTAACCCGAGGTACCACTGTATATGCTTTACTTCCTACTGTTATTCCTCTTACTGTCTCGTCTGATCTTATATTCCTTGCCAGTGTTTCTAACACTAAAATAAACAATAACGATGATGGGGACACCCTTGTCTTGTCCCCCTTGTTATTTTGGATTTTTCAGTTATTGTGAATTGTGAATGATGTTTAGCAGTTAAATTTGTGATGGGTCCCCCATCAAATCTCAGCACCTTAACAAACATCTCCCAGAATTAATTGGGGGTAGCCATCACTGTTTGAAGTGTAATGGTCTGGTTTTACGCAGAGGAACGATGGGAGGAACCAGCTTGGAAACCATCAATGGAGGAAGACTCGGGCCTCAAGGAGTGGGGTTCAATGCCTATACAGTAGTACCTTGGTTCTCAAACTTAATCCGTTCCGGAAGTCCATTCCAAAACCAAGGCATGCTTTCCCACAGAAAGAAATGCACAATGGATTCATCTTCTCCAGACTTTTAAAAACAACCCCTAAAACAGCAATTTAACGTGGATTTTACTATTTAACGAGACCATTGAGACATAAAATGAAAGCAATAAACAATGCACTGCAATCACACAATCAATCAGTAGCTGAAGCGGGTTCCACACAGACACAAAAACGAAACATATAAATAGCAAAAACAGACAGACCTCGGCGTAACACTCAAAACGGAAGGGTGGCACTCAAATCGGAAGCGTAATACTCAAAACGGGAGTGTCGTACTCAAACTGGAACACATTCGGCTTCAAAAAAAAGTTCGCAAACCAGAACACATACTTCTGGGTTTGCAGTGTTTGGGTTCCAAGTTGTTTGAGTACCAAGGCGTTTGAGAACCGAGGTACCACTGTATGGGGCAGCTGCATATTCTTGCGTTGCTGGCAGTTAGATCCTAAGAGTCTCTTCCAAATGTACGATTCTGTGATTCTTCCTTCTTTAATGTGCTATTCCCCCCACCCCACCCTGTTGTTTGAATTTATATGTTGCCCTATACCCAATGGTCTCAGGGCAGTTCAGGGAGCCTTTTGGGCTTGATAATTTCTTCCCTCTCATGTCATGTGCCAGTTGACTAGGCCTGAGAAACAGTGCGGAATTCTAGAGTTCAAATGTGCAGCTCTTAAATAATGGACTTGTAAAAGTCCATTTGGAAATAATCCATAATGAATTGAATTTCTTTAAAAAAAATGTTTAAAAGTGCTTTAAAAGGAACCCTTTTTGTTGGGGATAATTCAGACAGAAATTCCCAGGTGTCACAAAAGATTATTTATGTATACCACTACTGCGGCCCGTGTTTCGTTAGCCCAAAAAAGGTAAACGAGCGAGGTCACAACCAAAGAAGAATGACAACTTAAACTGATGGAACGCACACAGTTTGCAAATTTAACTCCCCTTTTTAGGGGTTCAGGTCAAAATTGTTGAGCTTTTTTTAAAGGTGGGAAATACCTCATTTTGTTGGGGTTCTGTTTCTGTTATTTTTTTTTGGGGGGGGGAGAGACTTTTATGGGGGAAAGGGATTAGTAGCTCACCAAAAACTCTGTCTTCCGTTACAGATATCAGGAGAAAATCCGGGCAGGGGCCAGGGGCTGGGGCCAGGTGCTCTTAGGCAAAAGCAAATGAAAATGAGCCCGCGATCGATAGCGATCGACTGCAACCTCCCGGGGATCGACCAGTCGATCCCGATCGACCTGCTGGACATCCCTGACATATAGAATAAGAGAACAAGAAGAAGGCGTGTTTAAAGACTGGAAAATGTTTACTGAATATCTGGGTGAAAATTGCATACATTTAAAAACGCTGGTAACATTAAGATAAATTCAACAGTATACAGTGGTACCTCGGGTTACATACGCTTCAGGTTACATACACTTCAGGTTACAGACTCCGCTAACTCAGAAATAGTGCTCTAGGTTAAGAACTTTGCTTCAGGATGAGAACAGAAATCGTGCTCTGGCAGCGCGGCAGCAGCAGGAGGCCCCATTAGCTAAAGTGGTGCTTCAGGTTAAGAACAGTTTCAGGTTAAGTACGGACCTCCGGAACGAATTAAGTACTTAAGCCGAGGTACCACTGTAAATAAGTTTTGATGGATATTGAAATACTTTATTGTCACTTGTTCAACTTGTATACAGTGAGATCACACGAGCACCCCCCACTCAGCTCTCTTAGTCTTAATTCCCCTCGTTTACTGACGCACACCCATCAAACCCGAAAGTCAGTTGCCCTGTTGTTATCTTTTCATTCAGCAGCCTAACAGCCCACAGATAGAAGCTGTTCTTTACCCTGTTGGTGCAACTAATCATGTTTCTATATCTTCTGCCTGGGGCAGGAGATCAAGAAAGTGCCGCCCAGGGTGTGAATCATCCCTGAGAATTTTCCTCACTCTCCTGAGGCTATTTCATCCAGTGGATTCACGGGACAGCCCATAATATCTTGTGCTGTATTCACCACCCTCTGTAGGCACTTCCTATCAGTTGATGTCAAACCAGCGTACCACACTGTGATGCAGTGTGAAAGGACACTTTCTATTGTTGACAGGTAGAAGGAGATCATCAAATGTTGATTGACATCATTTTTTTACAATACTCTGAGGAGATGGAGTCTCTGTTGGGCTTTCTTAACCACCTGGGTTGTATTTATTTTCCAAGTAAGGTCTTCACTGAGATAAACTCCTAGGAATTTAAAGGAAGAGACTTTCTCCACACAGCCCTCCCTGATGTACAGGATATAACGATGGAATACTAAATGGTTTAGTTCATGTAAAATATGCAGGGATGTGTGGTATGCAAAATGAACCACAGAAAGAAAAAAAGGAAAGTCATTGATTTAAGGTTGTCTAAATGAATATTTTGAAATGTAATTTAGAAAAATTCAATAATTTGAGAGAGTGTGAAGGAATGGGTTTCTGTGCAGTCAGTTTGAAACTGACCCAAAATCCCCATTTTTCCTCCTCCAAGGGAGCATTTCTAAAATGCTCTAACTTGAGCTCTTGAGCCAAAACCCAGCTGTATAAACAAGTGCTCAAAGCTCTCCCTTATCAGTCCGTGACGGCAATGAGTGGCCTTGCCAGTTCCAGTAGAGCAGGGATGACGCATCTGGGTCTTATCTTACATCCTGACCACAAAGACCACAAAGACGCACAGACCTTGTCAAGTCTGACAAGAGACCCGGGAACAGCGCCGGGAGTTGGTCACCTCCTGCCCCAAGGTAAGAGTATAGGAACCTTTTATGGTTAAGAGTACAGGAGCAGGAACATATGTGATGTCAACCTGCGTGTATAAGCTGACGTGGCTGGATTCCTGGGGAAGGGGGGAGAGGGTGCCTGGCGGATATATATATTGCATGAAATTTCTCATTTCTTTGGACTTGCTGTGAACTGACCACGCAAGTGCCTTTCTGCTGCTCCGGAGAGCAGGAATAAAGAACTCTTTCTCTGAACCATCCTCGGTGTCTTTTGACTCTTTCTTCCCTCTCCAGGAGCAATGCTCACTCAACCAATCAGTAAAGTCTGATAAGGCTACAAGAGAGAGAGAGGGGAGCAGAGATGAGTCCTGCTGGTGAAAAGTCGCAGGTGTCTCCCCCTCCTGCTTTGATAAGCTCCCCTTCCCCTAACCAGGAGAGGCAACACACACTAACCCTATACCTTGCCCCAAGAAATCAGGGTTATTCTTCCATGGAGGGTCTCTGCCTCTTCTCATACCTGCCAAACATGCACAAACACACCGCTTTCAGGTCACTTTTGAAAGGGCCCTAAGGTTGCCATTGTCTTTAATCTCCTTATACAGATATGTTTTTATTAGTTTGTGTTTATTCGTATTTTATATTTGGAAAACCAATAAAAATTATTCTAAATAAATAAATAAATAAATAAATAAGTATCACGATATACGAATATATTTCAATGTCTAAAATAAGGATGGAGCTTTGTAGAGGCATTGGCTGGCTTCACAGTTTTTCCTGAATCGTGATTTTTGCACAGCACACAAATTTCGCAATATATCGCCTGGTCGAAAACCGTGAAACCAATATCACGATTTGGGCTTGAAACCAGTTTTGGATGATATATCGCCCAGCCCTAACAGCAAGGTTGACAAGCACTTTGACAAGGAGTCTTAAAGACGTATCACAAATGATCCAGAAAGAAATTGGAATGGAGTTCCATCCATGCCTGTAATAACTGCAAGAGCAGCTTTTATAGATCCCCACACCCAAAACAAAATATTTGTAATTGAGTGGTGCTAAAAAAAATATCAATGTTCAGATGCAAAGAAGCTTTTGTCTCCCATAGGAAGCTATCATTTTTGTGTGATAAAATGCTGGCAGTCCTGGGTGTCATTTTAATGAGCTTTGCTTTGCTTAATTTTGGTTCATTAGCTAGAGCCAGGGGGAGGAGATTCAACCAGCTGAGGATATACCTCGGTTGGTAAAGCGATAGCTCTTTATATCTGAGCAATTTGTATCGGGTCTCAAGCTGCAAGCATCTCTTGTAAAAGACAAAAAGAGCATTGTCATTTGGGGATTCTCAGTGATACGAATCAAGTTTACCACTATTAAATATATGCCCCCAACCACTTCAGGGGAAAGTACAAATTGAGCTGGGTGCAGAACAGCGAAGAATCAGCACACACATTTCTCAAACAGATCTGCATTGCGGTTTCTGCCTCCTCGACATGTTTTACCATACAGCAAAATCAGCCATGGAATATGGTTTGGTTTTGTCTGTACTATAAAACTACCATGTTTTCTTTGCTGTTCCAAAAGACGTCACGGCCTAGGTTTCAGAAACGCATTGTGCTTGGTCATGAAGTTATTTGATCTACATCTCCAAAGCTGGAATCCCTTTCATCTTTCAATAACGCAATTTCCCCGTGTTTTTAGTCTAATAACTCTTCTGCCTCTTGAAGGATCAAACCGGCTCGCCTTCTGAAGATCCATTATGGTTCAGATGTAAATAGTAGTTGCACCAAGTAGTGCTGAACTCTGAATGTAGAACAGCTTGGCAGCACATCATATGGGAATTGACAGTAAATCAGAAGTTATACGTTCAGCCACCTGGATCAGGGCAGGAAAAACAATGAATGAAAAAACTCCATCTTTGAATAGTAATAAATGTGACAAATTTTGCTCTTGTTCGTGAAATTGGGCCCCAGTCCATTTGTTTGTAAATGGCAATATGGCTTGGCATGACACGATGAAACTATCAACGCACTTCAGGCTACATTACAGTGGGGTCATGTATTTGATGTTCTCTCTTTGATCCTGTGTGTAATCGATGCACTTCAAGCTCAGATCTTGAATACACATCTCCGGCAAACAAGACCAGTTCCCAGACCTTTTGATCTGCAAAATGACTCGTTCATGCACAATTCCACACTATGCTGGCGCTCAGAAGAAAGTTGTGCAAATTTAGTGCTCCTCCTCCTCCTCTGGGCATGCGTTGCTCTCAGTGGTACCCTATTTGAGGAGTCTGGGATGTGTGGTATGAGATGGTCCCTTAGGTCAAGGTTGGAAAAAAAAATGTAAAGGACCCCTGGATGGTTAAGTCCAGTCAAAGGCGACTATGGGGTTATGGCACTCATCTTGCTTTCAGGCCGAGGGAGCCGGCGTTTGTCCACAGACAGCTTTCTGGGTCATGTGGCCAGCATGACTAAACCACTTCTGCTGCAACAGAACACTGTGACGGAAACCAGAACGCACAGAAACTCCGTTTACCTTCCCACCAGAGTGGTACCTATTTATCTGCTTGCACTGGCATGCTTTCGAACTGCTAGGTTGGCAGGAGCTGGGACAGAGCAACGGGAGCTCACTCTGTCGCAGGGATTCGAACCGCCGACCTTCCGATCAGCAAGCCCAAGATGCTCACTGGTTTAGACCACAGCGCCACCCACGTCCCTAAGGTAACTTGGTTCCAAAGTGAGCCAACTCTGCTGCTTTCATCTCTGCGGTCCTCATGACAGCTTTTTCTCTTTTTTTGAAAAAAACAGCAACCATTGAATGGTGGTTGTTTTGACCTCCGTCAAGTTCTGGGCTCCGGCGAACCTATGGAAAAACAGTCCATTAATGATTGTAGTGCATCAAGCCATTGGATTCAAATCTATTTCATTTTAAATTATTCACAATTTTTGTCAGCCTCCATTTTTCTTTGGTATATTTTATTTTTCTGCCTTTTTTTTTTTAAGAATTCAAAGGATTCTGTTTCTGCTGATGAGCCAGGAATGGAGCGGGCTGCTTTCGATAAAAGAAACCTGATAGCATGATAAAAAGAAACTTGGATGTTTACTTGGAAAACTCATTAACTAGCTCTAGGATGGCAGAGTTTCTCCCGTGGCAGCCTCTGTCAGCTGTTTGGAGCCCATGTCATGTTTCCCCTTGATCTTTGCTTTTTAGCAGCTGCTTCTGGAATGCTGCCATCTCCTTTTAAGCTTTTAAATGCATTCAGATGATGAGAAGGGCAATTTTCAGTGTAATACAAATGACCTAATAGGAGTAGCATTTGTGGGTGCCTGCACTATAAATAAAATGTCAGCCCGATCCAATGCACACACACAGTGCAAATGAGGAGAGGAATTGGTCACGCTGTCACTGAACGATAAACTTGGAAGGTTCCTCAAGTCCGGCAGGAGGCGGTCCGGGCCTCTGAAGCAGAGCTGTGCCTTCCCCCCTTAAAAAAAAATATTCATGCTTTTCAGATATATACATTTCACTGATTTTACAATCATTTTGACATTTCAGAACTTGACTTCCTTCCCCCTCTTTCTGTGATTTCTTAAATTATTTTTTAATATCTTCTGCATATCCAACTTAAAGCAAGATGAGTGCCGCAACCCCATAGTCACCTTTGACTGGACTTAACCATCCAGCGGTCCTTTACCTTTAAGGTAAAGGGACCCCTGGCCATTAGGTCAAGTCGTGGCCAACTCTGGGGTTGTGGCGCTCATCTCGCTTTATTGGCCGAGGAAGCTGGCGTACAGCTTCTGGGTCATGTGGCCAGCATGATAAGCCGCTTCTGGCGAACCAGAGCAGCGCACGGAAATGCCGTTTTCCTTCCCGCTGGAGCGATACCTATTTATCTACTTGCACTTTGACGTGCTTTCGAACTGCTAGGTTGGCAGGAGTAGGGACCGAACAACAGGAGCTCACCCCATCGCGGGGTTCAAATCGCTGATCTTCTGATCTGGAAGTCGTAGGCTCTGTGGTTTAACCCACAGCGCCACCTGCGCCCCTCTTTTACCTACCAGGTAAAAGATACCTGGCATTTCTCATCCCTGTTTTAGCAAGCTCAGGAACTGAGGAGCAGATTCTCTCCTAGCCACCAGGTGGCTGCATTGCCCTTTCCTCCTTCTCCCTGACATCTTCCAAATGATCTATCACAGCTTGGTGTTAACATATTCCCCTACTGAGCCTGCCAAAAGGGGAAAAAAAAGGAAAACATGGGGTGGGGACGGCGGAGGAGTATTGACTTGCCAAAACTGCTAAATGCAGGTCACTGAGCACCCAGCGGGCTTCAGCAGAGAAGTTAGTGTGACATGCACATTTTCATGGGTCGGAAAGGCAGGGGCCAAATGGATCGCATCACGCCCTGGCTGGCTAAGATTTTGATGTCGTGCTGACCGGCTGCTGTTGAAATAACTGCTGGTGCTGACCTGCTCATGAGAAGGAACAGTGCCCCTGGAGAGGATGTGGGGAGTGCTTGGGAATGGATTAAAAAGAGAAAGGAAGGTAAAGATAACAAGTACAGAAACACACAAGAAGAGAGAGAGAGATGATGCAGTACAGTGGTACCTCAGGTTACATATGCTTCAGGTTACAGACTCCACTAACCCAGAAATAGTACCTCGGGTTAAGAACTTTGCTTTAGGATGAGAACAGAAATCATGCAGTGATAGTGCGGCAGCAGTGGGAGGCCCCATTAGCTAAAGTGGTACCTCAGGTTAAGAACAGTTTCAGGTTAAGAACGGACTTCCGGAACGAATGAAGTACTTAACCCGAGGTACCACTGTATAACAATTACAAGTTAACCAGAACGCATGAGAAACTATTACGTTACTTGAATAAAATACCGTATTGGCCCGAATATAAGCCGCTCCTTTAAAATTGGAGGGGGGGGAAAGAAAAAATACCCAAATATATGCCGCTCCATTCCTCACTGCTCCTGGCTGCATACTGGGGTTGCGGGGGGAGCTGTGCTGCGTTGGCTTTCCCCTTCCTCGCTCTCTCCCTTCCTGGTTTTGGGGGAGAGGACAGGGGACTATGTACAGGATGGGACCACTTTGCCACACTCCTGGCGCTGTTTGCCCTGTGCTCGCGAATATAAGCCACACTAACTTTTCACAGTCGGAATTTGGGGGGAAAGCGAGGCTTGTATTCAGGCTAATACGGTATTGGGGAATCCCTGCCCAGTGCTTTTCTTTTAGGAAAAAAAGGTGTCAGTACTCACCATGAAGTACTGTACTTTTCGCTCTATAAGATGCACCAGACCATAAGATGCACCTAGTTTTGGAGGAGGAAAACAAGAAAAAAATATTCTGGATCCCAGAAGCCAGAACAGCAAGAGGAATCGCTGCACAGCATTTGCTCCATAAGATGCACACAAATTTCTCCTTACTTTTCCCCCCCACTATAATTTTTTATTACTTTTTTTTAACATATCATTTTCAACAGTAATTAAACATACTTTTACATCTTATTCAAATTTTTGACTTCCATCCTGTCTGAAAATTTTCCAATCTAATCTCTCAGTATGCATTTCTTATCTTCCCTATTACATTTCAAACTCATAACCAATATCTCTATCTTTTTATACTTTGTAACACTTTGTATATTTCTCCTTACAAAATTTCTTGTAGTCCTACTAGCGTAATTTGTTGATTACAGTTTCTCTTCAAATAATTCATATACTTCTTCCAATCTTCTGTAAATCTCTGGTCCCGCAGGTTTCGAATCCTTCCTGTCATTTTGTCCAATTCTGCATAGTCCATTAATTTTGTCTACCATTCTTCTTTCGTCGGAATTTCTTCTTGTTTCCATTTCCCCTTACTTTTTAGGAGGGAAAAGTGTGTCTTATAAAGCAAAAAATACGATGATGATGATGATGATGATGATGATGATGATGATAATGATAATGATGATGATAATAATAATAATAATAATAATAATCTTATTTCTACCATGCCCATCTGACTGGGCTGCCCCAGCCACTCTGGGCGGCTCCCAACAGAACATGAAAAACACAACAACAATAAATAATTTTATTACTTGTACATTGCGGTAAGTGCCACATTTTAAACCGGCGCTTTTGTTCTCCTAAAAAAAGACAAGACTGGAACTCTCTGAAGCATCCCTCCAAAGACGAGGAGATGGTTATTTGCTGGTAGTAGCTATTTGAAAGCCACGGGGCTATTTTAATGCTCACTGTGCTCATTTCAGAATGCTCCGAGACGAACATTCCCAGTGCCAAGAGGAATGGTCATGCCTTGGGATGCTGTTCTCTCCGAATTCATGAGCTGTCACGGCTACATCCAAGAACTTATCATCATCATCATCACTCTGGCTCCTCACATCAGCGGTGTAATGCTCTGCGTTCTCGGAGTCACTTCACTAATTCCCGATTGTGCAGTTCATCAAAACTTTACCCCGGCTTTCGAGTCAATGAGATGAGACATCTGTTACACAATGAATGTGCTCAGGGTTGCTTTTTGCTGCATGCCAATAGGCGCGTGGAATGCACATATTTCAAACAACCAAAGGAGCCCAGGGTGGCAAACACACAGGTATTATTATTATTGTTGTTGTTGTTATTTTATTTATACTTCGCCCATCTGCAGCTCCCAACAGAATATTAAAAACGCATCAATTAAAAACTTGCCTAAACAGGGCTACTTTCAGATGTCTTCTAAAAGTAGGATAGTTGTTTATTTCCTTGACATCTGATGGGAGGGCATTCCACAGGGCGGGCACCACTACCGAGAAGGCCCTCTGCCTGGTTCCCTGTAACCTCACTTCTTGCAGTGAGGGAACTGCCAGAAGGTTCTTGGAGCTGGAGGTTTTTAAGCAGAGCTTTCATACTCTCCAACATTCCTCTGATGAAAATAGGAACATTCCATGCCATAATGATAATTTTATTTTTTATACCCCATTCATCTTATGGGGTTGCCCCAGCCACTCTGGGAGGCTTCCAACATACTGTATTGGCCTGATTATAAGCCTCTGCAATTTTTGCCAAATTGCGACCATGAAAAGTTATATTCGGGTGCAGTTTATATTCAGGCCAATATGGTATATAAAAACATAAGAAAACATTTTATTTTTTAAAAAACAACGGTTCCCTATACAGGATTGCCTTCAGACAGCTTGCGAGTTGGATAACTCCAATGAAAATAAGGGCATCCGAAGGAACACTCTGGGATCAAATCAGAAATCGGGATGGCTTCTCTAAATCAGGGACGTCCCTGGAAAATAGGGACATTTGGAGAGTCTGAGTTCTGGATTGCCACCTGTCGAGTATGATTTAGCCGAGATTCCTGCATTGCAGGGGGTTGTACTAAATTTCCCTCCGAGTCCCTTCCAGTTCTGCAATTTAATGAGTACATGAATCCATGCTTTCTTTCTAACTAAATGTGCAAGGAGATAATAGAGCTCAGCTAAATCTCCTGTTTCCCCGAGATAAAAACACTTGAAGGGAAAATGAACAACTCCTTGGGCCAGGAAGAGCAGAAACCAGTTCTTCTTTCAAAATGGTGATTGTGCACAGAATGACAGAGTAGTAATTTAGCCTTTTCCGGAAAGGTGCTGGGATTATATTGGTGGAAAACACCAGTGGAAAGTTACTCTGCTACCCATCACAGCACTATGACAGATTATTCCTCTCTTTGGACAGGGCTGCAGAAGTGATTGATATTTGTAGCGGTTAATTCTTTGGCTTCCTGTCCTCTGAGTTGTCATTCAAAGAACTTCCCTCCTGAGATTCAGATCTATTTTAATAAACAAAGCCGCGGCTTGTGACGGGACAGGGTGCAAATGACAGATCTCTCATGGAACTGCCGGCTCGTTTCTTAACATTTCGAAACTTTGGCATTGGTTGTCACACGGTAAGATCTTTCCAGACAAAACAGAGGGCCGGGTGGGATTTTAATGTTGTGCCGATGCCTGATTATCGTCTTCCAAAGCAACTACTCTATTCCAAATTTCAAAAATGGAAAGTGTAATGCTGGTTGTCAACAAATAAGGTTTAAAGACTCTCTCAAGGCAGAACTAAAAAAATGTAGTATAAACACTGACAGCTGGGAAACACTGGCCTGCGAGCGCTCCAGTTGGAGAACAGCCGTCACCAGCGGCGTCATGGATTTTGAAGACGCTCGAACTCAGGACAAAATGGAGAAATGTGCTAAGAGGAAGGCACGCTTGGCAAACCCTCACCATGATCAACTCCTGCCCGGAAACCTATGTCCCCACTGTGGAAGGACATGTGGATCCAGAATTGGTCTCCACAGCCACTTACAGACTCACTGTTAAAACAGTGATCATGGAAGACAATCTTACTTGGCTACGAATGGTTGCCAAAGAAGAAGTGTCCTTGCCGACGGAGGAATTGTATGGCGAGTCACACAGCAGAGTTCATATCGGTCTAGCAACATCCAGCAGGTCCTCGGAAGATAATTGCATTGTTAAGTTGTGGGTTGACATAGCAGACGACACAGCGATTTCTCCAAAGCAGCTCTTTATTTTGTAAGCTGGAACAGAACTGACTGAGGAGCTCAGTAGCCTGCTTATATAGAGCTACAGAACAATTGTAACTGTTGCAACATTCTAAAACTATCCAATCACTGAACGTCACTTTTCGATCCTTCATTTGCATACAAAACTATCTAATCACTGAAGGTCACTTTTCGATCCTTCATTTGCATAACTATCTACAGTATCCCCCTGCTGGCCCAGGGTGAGAACTTCAGTACATAACATGCATACTCTCTGTTTTGCGGGAGCAGAAAAACCCTATAGAAGCGAAATCCCAATTCAGTGCCAATTGCACTGTCATGAACCAGTTGGAGGCAAAGGAATGGTGGGAGGAATGAGCTGGGGAACCCCCGAGGGAAGAAGGCTCAGAAAATGGGGATTGGTGGCAGGACAACGATAGGCTTGGGTCAGGGAACTGCCATCGGCTCAGGGATGAGAGGGGAAAAACCGGATGGATTACAGAGAGCCCCCAAAGATTGTGGGAAGCAGCACCTCCTCAGTGGAAGAGAGTAACCACACCTCCAGTGGAGCGGAGCTTCAGGGCTCGGAGGAGGCGAGGCGGTGCCAGGACACCTTGCCTGAGCAACGCAGGGAGGAGAGAGGTCCTCCGTTACCCATGCAGTAGGCTTCCGCACAGAGAAGGGAAGCGCAGATTGGGCATCAAGAAACTACTCTGCTGGGGAAGGTTTAAGGACTGCCCACTCACAGATTCTGCCAGTGAATGAGCGAGCCACGGAATAGTGGCGCTCTGCATGGTGAAGGGTTTTTGGCACCAATAACGAGGCTTTACAGCCGACCAGAGAGGCATTTGCCTGATTGCTCTCGAATAACCCCCTGATATCCTTACAGCTTGCCGAAGAAGAAGAAGAAGAAGAAGAAGAAGAAGAAGAAGAAGAAGAAGAAGAATTTATTATTTATACCCCGTCCATCTGTATTTCAAAAAGTAAAAATTTGGAGACAAATAGGCTGTCAAGCTCTCTTTGGGAAAGTTGTTGAGCCTCTTTTTTTGGCAAATTGCCGAAATAAAGTTGTTGATCTTTTAATTGGGGGGGGGGTGTGGTGGTGGTGGTGGTGGTAATACAAAATCGGGACATTTTCCTGATTTTCCAAAATTCCCCCCAGGCGATAATTCCGTCATGGGTTCTCTCCCATTCTACAATCTTCTACAACAAACCTGGGAGGCAGGTTGGGCTGAGAGTTGGTGACTGGCCTGAGCTCACCCAGGAAGTTTCACAGTTGCACCAAAACCCCAACTTGAAAACGGTGCCAAACATCTGCAAATGGCCCCTTGAAAGGTATGGCCATTTCCAGGTAAGCCAAAAAATGTGCCCTCGGTGCCCTGACCAGCGGGTCAAAGTTTTCACTAAAATTCTGACATTGTCCGATTCACGTAAAAATGGCACCAAACACCTGCAAAATGCCCCCTGGAACATGTGGCGGTGCAAACATGGCATTTCCAGCTAGGCCAAAAAATGATCACGTGGGTCACGGTTTTCACCAAAATTCTAATATCCAGTTCACTGGAAAACAGTGCCAAACACTTTCAAAGTGCCCTCTGGAATGTTTGGAGGTGCCAATGCCACATTTCCAGCTAGGCCAAAAAACGAGCCCTCGGCGCCCTGACCGGGTCACGGCTTTTGCCAAAATTCTGACGTTGTCCGATTCACTTGAAAACGGTGGTAAACACCTGCAATTTGCCCCCTGGAATGTCTGGTGATGCAAACGCCGCGTTACCAGGTAGGCAAAAGAAATATGAGCTCTCGAAAACGGCGCCAAACAATGTTAAATGGCCATTTTAGGGGTTCTTTTTAAAAGTCTGGAATGGCTTAATCCATTTTGCATTACTTCTATGGGAAAGCACGCCTTGGTTTTGGAACTCTTTGGTTTTGGAACGGACTTCTGGAACGGATTAAGTTTGAGAACCAAGGTACCACTGTATATCATTTCCCAGTGAGCTTTAACCTTACTATAAGACAACCACATGTGATAAAAAGAACCCGCTATGGCATTTTTTGGCACAGAGAGCAGCAGCATTTAATAGTCGCAGTGTTCAAGGCCAGGACTGTGACTGGAAAGCCAGAGCTGAACAACCATCTTGAGTCCGTCTTTTGTGCCAGTCTGGTGGACCCCGCTGTCATTCGTTCGGGTGCATGCCATTTAAACCTACGCCTTCCTTCACACAGCCTTTCAAGAAGTCATTTCCTTAATAGCTTGTCCGCAAAGGAAATTGATAGCAGTCAATCAAACAAGACCATACAGCATTCTGATCAGTACCATTTATTATCCCTGCAATAGCTTCTGAGGCATATTAAAAAGTGCTCTGTGTGGGCAAGCATATGAGACAGAGTAAACAAAACCTGCCAGCTTGTACAGTATATCCCTGAGCCAAGTCCGGGAATGAATGTTTGTAGATTTGTCCCCCCATGATTTGGATCATGAGACCCGTATTAGAACAATAAGCAAGCATTAAGAAATCACACCTGCAAAGAGCGTTTTGAGAGTGTGCTGGATCTTTCAGCACATCTGAACCGCATGAACCACATAGAACCAACTGTTTATCCTACAGTGATCTCTCACCAGCTTACCTGGGAAATTCTAGCAATTCTTCTTTTCATTCATATTTTATTGAAAAGAAATCAAATCAGTAAAGTGATACGAAAAGAAGGAAAAAGAACAAAACACAGAACTGTGCAAACTGTGCTTTATGTAAATAGATACAAAAGTTACCCTGACAATACATTCTTTTATAAATTTGATTATTATCCTAGTACAAATAGAAATATTAATAGTTTACAACATTTTGTATAAACTCGTTCCAAATATTGTCGTATTTATGCATTCAGAGTCTATATCTGTAAGCAGCCCATTCGTAGGTTGCAAGTGTTATCATATTAAACCAACAACAAACCAACCAAACTTGAGTCGATAAACTCCACCTTTTTGGGAGTTCCTGGTGGCTGTGTTATTTATATACCCGGCAATGTGTTTTGCCTTTTCCACGTGAGAATGTATTGGCCAGCATCGTTCCCTGGGGAACTTTCTTGCTTTCTTATGCCAAATTTCTTTGATCAAGTGATTCTATTTTCCTTTTCCTTTTTCAAAAAAATAATAATAAAAAATATTAAAATCTGGCCAAGAAAACCTTGCATTGTGGAGCTCATAGTGTAGCTTATAACTTACTAAGCTTTCATAATCGCAAGGATCAACCCCAAATTCACTTGTTTCGACCACGTGCGTGACAGCTTTAGAGGCAACTGCAGGTCAGACTCTGAAAAGACTCCAGATATAATTATCTGTTCAATGTATTAGGAAAAGCTGTGAGAGAGAGAGAGTAAAAGAAAATGTGTGTGTATTCCTTCCTAAGGTTATGATTTAACGGTTTAAATGCATGGTGAGAAAAATGTGTCCCTGGTTTACAATTTCCGCAAAAATGGTGTCAAGATATATATGTCTAAAAGCCCTTTGTTTTGCTCATAAACATGCCTGCAAAGGCTTGTATTGCTCTGTAGTGAGAACTGGGCTATAATGTGCGTATATTTATTTTTCTCTAAGGAACAAGAAGGGATCATGCAATGGTCATTATAGCTACTGATGTTCAGCACTTCTTGGGTTTCACTCCTTGTGTTTGAAACAGCCACACCGCAGATTTAATTTTATTTAACGGGGAACACCAGATATCCTTTTATTTGTTTATTATTTATAGATTTCTTTCGGGGCTTTTCGTACAAAATGTGTCCCCAAACAACTTCAAGGTTAATGAGAGACGAATAACACGAGAGGCTTTGAAGCCACGTACAGTTGTACCTTGGGTGACGAACGCCTTGAGAGTCGAACATTTTGGCTCCCGAACACAGCAAACCTAGAAGTGAGTTTTACGGTTTTTGAATGATCTTTGCAACCCAAACTTCCGGTGTGGCTTCCTGCAGCCAATTGGAAGCCGCGCCTTGGTTTCTGAACCTTTTGGAAGTCAAACAGACTTCCGGAACGGATTCCGTTCGACTTCCGAGGTACGACTGTATTAAAAACAATTGCAAAGCAAAATACCGAGCAATGCTCATCCGTCACTAGTCATAAAAAGGGATGAGTCCTGCCCATGCTGCCACAAGATGAGTGCTGCAAACAGGTCAAGAATCATATCTCAGTACTTTTTGATACATCCAAAAGCCTGGGTGATCAGAAATGTTTTGGTCTGGTGCCTAAAAGCAGGCAGTGATGGCTCCAGGCATCTTTTCCTGGGGGAGCCGCAACTGTAAAGACCCATTTTCATGTCACTGCCCTTAGTACTTCCCTTGGAGTCAATTTGGGAAGGACCTCTGAGGAAAACCACAGGATTTGGGTAGGTTAAGATACACTCCAACATTCCTCCAAATGAAAATAGAGATGTCCTATATAATAATAATAATAATAATAATAATAATAATAATAATAATAATACCCGAACCATCTGACTGGATAGTCCGAGCGACTCTGGGTGGCTTCCAACATTTATTAAAACATCATGAAACATGAAACATTAAAGAACTTCCCTATACAGGGCTGTCTTCAGATGTCAAAGGTTGTCTAGTTACTTATATCCTTGGCTCAGGGGCAGCATGACTCCATACCCTCCAATAGGTAAAGTAAAAGGTAAAGGACACCTGGATGGTTAAGTCCAGTCAAAGACAACTATGGGGTTGCAGCGCTCATCTGACTTTCAGGCCGAGGGAGCCGGCGTTTGTCCACAGACAGCTTTCTGGGTCATGTGGCCAGCATGACTAAACTGCTTCTGACACAACGGAACACCATGACGGAAACCAGAATGCACAGAAACGCCGTTTACCTTCCAGCCGCAGTGGTACCTATTTATCTACTTGCACTGGCATGCTTTCGAACTGCTAGGTTGGCAGGAGCTGGGACAGAGCAACGGGAGCTCACCCCATTTTGGGGATTCGAACCACCGACCTTCTGAGAGGAAAGCCCAAGAGGCTTAGCAGTTTAGACCACAGGGCCGATGGATTGCTATTCCTGATTTGTCTTGTGTCTCTCCCTCCTCCTCCTCATCTTACAAAATGCCCCGTCTTCTATGTACCATTAGATTTTATGATGTGAATAATTGATGGCAACTTTGACCGTCGCTTCTCTGTTGCAGCGCTTCCTTTATTGCTGCGCCAAGGAAGCCTTAAGAGGCTACAATATTTTAGCTGAGGACTCCGTTTTGAGAGGTTGCCAGCTGCCCGCCTTCCCCACGGTATTTCATGGCTCTTTGACACTGTTTTATGGGTTGAGGGGGGGGGAACCCCCAAACTGTAATTGAGTCAAGGTGTGATTCTCTTTGCTGGCAACAGGGATGGCAGCAACGCAGATGACCCCTTCCTTTATCAGCTAAATGCACAGGTGGCTGCCTCTAAGCCTTCCACTTCATTCCTTCCCAGGCTTCACAACTCTCCCTCCTCCACCGAACTGGGACTTAAGATTTTCGTCATAGCAAATGGGTGTCAGGATGCTGTCAGCGGCTCCTGGCTGGTTGCCCAGGAAAGTATAAAAATGAGGAAAAGTTTCTTGCAGTCCTTTTTTATTTCAAACTTTACAGAGAGAGGCTATAGGAATCAGCCTCTTGGATAATGGCGTTGTCCCGAGTGAATCTCCACCCCTTGTCTTCCCACTTCCTCATTCATCATTCTTGTCTCCTCTACGAGTGCCCTCTGTCTTTGAGCTCCTTGCTCTCCTACTTTTAAGGCTCGCCGGGTTCTGGGAAATGGAGGATCAGGGGTGCTTTCTAATGATAACGTGTCAACTGGGGGTTGTTCCAGCTCTCCCATGATTTCCCAACTTTCTCCCTCATCTGCCTCTGCGCTGTGACCTCCTGCAAACCCCTGTTGTAAATCTAGGCTGTCTCCCTCTTCCTCCTCCCTGGATGGGTCAGGCTGGGGAGGTGATCTCCACCACTCCTCCTCCTCTGCCCGGCCCCTGACATCAGGGAGGAAGATGAGAATAGGAGCTGGAAAGGTGGGCAACACAACGGCAGCAACTTCTCCCGCTGAACAGTGGTAGCTGGTGCTCATTGGGAATGGTAGGATGGAAAGCTGGGAGGCCAACAGTAGGTGGCGCCAGAGGGAATGGCAAGTAGACCCAATAAAGTTCAACCCCCCCCCCAATGCTCCTTCTTGCTAAATTCTACAAGGGCAACAACACTGAGATTAAGGAGGTTGAAAGCTAGCACCATGGTAAGTATGAAAGCTGGCAAATGTGAGCTGGGTACAGGCAGACTGGGAGTTGTGGGCCCCCAGTAGACCCCACTTGCTCTAACACAGCGGTTCCCAACATTTTTTTGGTCATGTCCCAGCTAAGTACAGTGGTACCTTGGGTTAAGTACTTAATTCGTTCTGGAGGTCCGTACTTAACCTGAAACTGTTCTTAACCTGAAGTACCACTTTAGCTAATGGGGCCTCCTGCTGCCACCGCGCCGCCCAATTTCTGTTCTTATCCTGAAGCAAAGTTCTTAACCTGAAGCACTATTTCTGGCTTAGTGGAGTGTGTAACCTGAAGCGTATGTAACCAGAAGCGTATGTAACCTGAGGTACCACTGTATCTCTAAAATCCTGAACCGCCCCCCCCATTAACATATAATTCTTATTATTCAAAAAGTGAACTCCTATTCACGTGGAGGAAGCCTAAAAGGCCATTCACTGTTAACAACTCATTCTCAAATTGCCCCCCTTAAAAACTAAATTGCCCCCCTGTGGGGCGTGTGCCATTGAGAACCACGGCTCTAACAGATCCACTTTTGCTGCTACTATAAGTTTATTTATTAGTTCATTTGACGGATTTGCTTCCTACTCTCACAAGTTGGGTAAGAAAACTCAAAATAAGGCACACACCAAACAGTCTGCCGTTAACCACCCCCCTAAAAAGAAAAACTGACTTGCCCCCTTAGCGTTCCACACGTGTTATAGGATCACATTCACAATCCTATGGAGAACCCCGTGTATTTGACACTGGCTTAGTTAATGCCGATTATTTTCTCACGCAGATTAAGAATCGTCACTTGACTCTTGGGCAATCCTTTCGCTCTTCCTTCCAACCTGCTTTCTTCTTCTTCTTCTTCTCCTTCTTCTTCTTCTTCTCCTTCTTCTTCTTCTTCTCCTTCTTCTCCTTCTTCTTCTTCTTCTCCTTCTTCTTCTTCTTCTTCTCCTTCTTCTTCTCCTTCTCCTTCTTCTTCTCCTTCTCCTTCTCCTTCTCCTTCTTCTTCTCCTTCTTCTTCTTCTTCTCCTTCTTCTTCTTCTTCTCCTTCTTCTTCTTCTTCTCCTCCTCCTTCTTCTTCTCCTCCTCCTCCTTCTTCTTCTCCTCCTTCTCCTTCTTCTTCTCCTCCTTCTCCTCCTTCTCCTTCTCCTTCTCCTTCTCCTTCTCCTTCTCCTTCTCCTTCTCCTTCTTCTTCTTCTTCGATTCTGTGTACAAGAGGGCGGTTAAAATACGCAAGGAAGAACCAAACTGCATGATGCCGTCCAGGAAGGCTGCAGAAATGACTCAGCCAGATTCCTACTGCGTTTTCATTATGACATTAACCTTTGAGGGAGCGCTGCATTCTTTTGCCAATGCAAACTGGCTTGCTTGGATTTGTGCTTTTAGGGATCGGGAGTAATTTTTATCCTGTAATTAGATGTCACACGGGGTGTGTGCATATAATGGAAAATTGTATCCATAGCTTAGGAAAACTAACCCATCTGCTGCGAAGTTGGCAAACGCATGCATAATACTGCGTTTTGAGGATGGTGATAGATGGTCTAATTCTGCTTACCCACGGCAGACTGGCCTATAAATCTTGGCATAATTTGTTTTGATGGCTTTCTGGAAATTAGTGTTGCCCTAGCAAGAAAAAGCACGTTTACAACAGAAACCTGCTGAGATAAAATGCCTTAAGAACTATAGATCCCGGAAAGAATGTTAAGTCTCATTATACAGATAAGTAATTGAATGAATGTTAATTCTGTGTTTACTAGAAATGAGTATGCAACATAAATATCAAGGCTACAAACTTTCCTCGGGAATTTATAAAACGGATAATCATTTTTTGAGTGGCAAAACAGTCTTGGGTTTTGCTTGCTGCTATATGTAGGGGGGGATGAACAGGGACAATAACCACAGTGGGCATGCAACAGGAAAATGTAATATATTTTGGCCCTTGTCCTCCTCAGCTGAAACAAAGCAAAGCAAAACGAAAACACCATACGGCATTGCATATGATGTTCAAAACCATCACACCTAGTATAACTAGCATGCTCTAGTTATCTCCCACTTGGACTACTGCAATTCACTCTACATGGGGCTACCTTTGAAGGTGACCCAGAAACTACAATTAATCCAGAATGCAGCAGCTAGACTGGGGACTAGGAGTGGCCGCCGGGACCACATAACACCAGTCCTGAGAGATCTGCATTGGCTCCCAGTACGTTTCTGAGCACAATTCAAAATGTTGGTGCTGACCTTTAAAGCCCTAAACGTCTTTGGCCCCGTAAACCTGAAGGAGCGTCTCCACCCCCATTGTTCAGCCTGGACATTGAAGTCCAGCTCCGAGGGCCTTCTGGTGGTTCCCTAACTGTGAGAAGTGAGGTTACAGGGAACCAGGCAGAGAGCCTTCTCGGTGGTGGCGCCCACCTTGTGGAATGCCCTCCCATCAGATGTCAAGGAAATGAATAACTATCTGACTTTTAGAAGACATTTGAAGGCAGCCCTGTTTAGGGAAGTTTTTATTGTTTGACGTTTTATCATGTTTTTCATATTCTGTTGGGAGCCGCCCAGAGTGGCTGGGGAAACCCAGTTCAGATGGGCGGGGTATGTATGTATGTATGCATGCATGTAAAGGTAAAGGGACCACTGACTGTTAGGTCCAGTCGCAGATTACTCTGGGGGTTGCGGCGCTCATCTCGCTTTACTGGCCGATGGAGCCTGTGTACAGCTTCCGGGACATGTGGCCAGCATGACTAAGCCGCTTCTGGTGAACCAGAGCAACACACGCAGATGCCGTTTACCTTCCCGCCGGAGCGGTACCTATTTATCTACTTGCACTTTGATATGCTTTCAAACTGCTAGGTTGGTGGGAGCTGGGACTGAGCAACAGGAGCTCACCCTGTGGCAGGGATTTGAACTGCTGACCTTCTGATCAACAAGCCCTAGGCTCTGTGGTTTAACCCACAGCGCCACCCACGTCCCATCATGTATGTATGTATGTATGTATGTATGTATGCATGTATGTAGGTACCGTATGTACCGTATGTATAATTTAGAAACTAGCCATGCAAACCTCCCCAGCCCTGGTCACACACTCTCTGTGTGGGCTTTACCCCTCAACTTTCAACATTGGGTGGAAGGTTTGAAGGTAGAACCTTGCACAGTTAGCCCCCCCTCATGCATCCCCTTATAATATTGTGGTTACAATGGTACAGAGCAAGTGTGATGTAGTGGTTAAGAGTGGTAGACTCATAATCTGGTGAACAGGGTTCGCTTCCCCGCTCCTTCACATGCAGCTGCTGGGTGACCTTGGGCTAGTCACACTTCTTTGAAGTCTCTCAGCCCCACTCACCTCACAGAGTGTTTGTTGTGGGGGAGGAAGGGAAAGGAGAATGTTAACCACTTTGAGACTCCTTAAGGTAGTGATAAAGCGGGTTATCAAATCCAAACTCTTCTTCTTCTTCTACAGCAGAAGGGGGAAAACAGCAACTCCGTGCAAAAAGGGCTAGGAAGTCGCTCAAGGCTCAGGTGGCTTCAGTGGCCCAGAGTGCAAAACCAGTTGTTTTTTTATCTACCATTATTTTATATGCCTGTTGTCTTTGTCCATGGAGATTTCTTGGCAGGGATACTGGAGTGGCTTGCCAGTTCCTGCTCCAGGTGGATCACGTTTGGTCAAAACTCTCCACTATGACCTGTCTATGACCTTGGGTGGCCCTGCACGGCATAGCTCATAGCTTCTCTGAGTTATTCAAGCCCCTTCACCATGGCAAGGCAGTGATCCATGAAGGAGAGCTGGACCATAAAGAAGGCTGATCGCCGAAGAATTGATGCTTTTGAATTATGGTGCTGGAGGAGACTCTTGAGAGTCCCATGGACTGCAAGAAGATCAAACCTCTCCATTCTTAAGGAAATCAGCTCTGAGTGCTCACTGGAAGGACAGATCCTGAAGCTGAGTCTCCAATAATTTTGCCACCTCTTGAGAAGAGAAGATTCCTTGGAAAAGACCCTGATGTTGGGAAATATTGAGGGCACTAGGAGACAACAGAGGACGAGATAGTTGGACAGTGTTCTCGAAGCTAGCAGCATGAGTTTGACCAAACTGCGAGAGGCAGTGGAAGACAGAGGTGCCTGGCGTGCTCTGGTCCATGGGGTCACGAAGAGTCGGACACGACTAAACGACTAAACAACACTACTCTTTTAACCATATGGTTGAGTATTCCTTATAGTTCATCTAGTCTGTTCTATAGGAGAGCTTGTAAGTTTTTTTTTATTTTAAATGGAAGAGATCATGCCAACAAAACCTTCCTGTTTCCCCTATCCTGATGTCCTTTTCCCTCCAGAAAGATTAAAAAACAAAACAAACCCTATTAATTTGTCCCGTTTTCTCATCGGGAGCAAACCTGTCTGCGTGTCACTTGCTTCTCCTCAGGAGGGCTTGTGCAGAGTCTCAAAATCCATCATTACTATTTTTTTATGGGCAGTTGCAGGAGGGTGGCTCATTTGAATGTACTCTGTCGGTAGGAATTGTCCCCGGTCATGGAGGACACTTCATTTTGCACACCGTGTGGATAATCTTCAGAGCAAGATGACATGACACCTTCCTCCAAATGTCTCATGAGATGTCAGACTGTAAGTAGGGGCATGCATGCTCCCAAGTTATCTGCATTCTGTTATTTCAGAGGAAAGCACATAGCTAGATTTTCCCCAGGTGTCTCTTGAACACTTCAGTGAATAGCTTGTTACCTTTCTACATAAGAAATATGAGGCCTGTTCACACAATCAAAATGAGGGCTACAGACCCCCCACGTGTCCCTATTTTCCAAGGACAGTCCCAGATTCACAGAAGCTGTCCAGGTTCCAATTTGGTCCTGGAATGTCCCGCTTTTCCTTAGGACATCCCTATTGTCATCGGAGAAACACCTGAGGATATGGAATACGATGTCCCTATTTTCATCGGAGAAATGTTGGAGGATATGGAATAGGACATCCCTATTTTCATCAGAGAAATGTTGGAGGATATGGAATATGATGTCCCTATTTTCATCGGAGGACTGTTGGAGGGTATGGGACTAACTAGTGCTTGGAGATCAATTGGCTGACTACCTATTGATCTGACATGTACAAGTTGCAGGTGTGAAGCCTCTTTCCCACACATTGGGGTCTGGAACAGTTAAAGCAGAGCCCTTAGAAGAATAGAAATTGAAAAACGAAATTTTCCCATTTGCATATTTTGGGAAGTGTGTATTAGAAAGGTTTCACGCTAAATTGTGAACTGATTTTCTCCCCCATCACTCCTGCCGAATGCACATGTAAGCAACAGTTAAAATGCTATCGGTGTGCTTCGTTTAAGGGCCAAACCGTGTACTGTGAGTAACATGAAGCTGTCTCAGCATCCTCACGTCAAGTTCTGCCTCCCCGCCCCCTCCCAAAAAACCATGTAGCAAAACTTATTCTGGACACTATCCTGTTGTCCAGCCCTAGCTCTACAGTACTGAAACTGAAATGTACAAAGTGAGGACGCGATTTGAAGCTTTTTCCTGTTTTATTTTGAAAGCTGGCACCACATGGAGCTTTTAACTTAATTAAATCAGCCCTTAATCCCTCTTCCTTATTTACAGGCTTTGGAGAATTTAGAAGAATACATTGGTACCTCGGGTTAAGTACTTAATTCGTTCCGGAGGTCCGTTCTTAACCTGAAACTGTTCTTAGCCTGAAGCACCACTTTAGCTAATGGGGCCTCCCGCTGCTGCCGCACCGCCGGAGCACGATTTCTGTTCTCATCCTGAAGCAAAGTTCTTAACCCGAGGTACTATTTCTGGGTTAGCGGAGTCTGTAACCTGAAGCGTCTGTAACCTGAGGTACCACTGTATTATCCAATGAACAGCTGATGCTGAAAGCAAGGAACTGCTAAAATTCTGCTACGCCTGGTCTGGCCTGGCCTGGCCTGGGCACAGGTCAACTGTGGGCCTTAAAATGACTGTTGATGCTGTCAGAGGGGTTGGCGGTTAAGGGTCAAGGGTCAAGGGTCAGGGGGTCGATGGTCAAGGGTCAGGGGTTAAGGGCTAAAGGCTAAGGGCTAGGTGTCAGGGTCAAGGGTCAAAATTCAGGGGTCAAGGGTCAAAGTTCAGGAGTCAGAGTCAAGGGTCGAGGTTCAGGGGTCGAGGGTCAGGCGTCAGGCGTCAGGGTTAAGGGTTAAGGGCTAGGGGCTAGGGGCTAGGCCTATTCTGACATTTCCATTTCACCTTAAGGAACAGGCATGTGGATATGTTGTTTGTCACATGTCAGTTTACATTCCAGCACGGTATGCTGGGAACTTCTGTTGGTCAGGGATTAGGGGTTAAGGGTTAGGGGTCAGGGGGTCAAAGGTCAAGGGTCAAAGTTCAGGGGTCAATAGTCAAAGTTCAGGGGTCAAGGGCCAAGGATCAAGGATCAAAGTTCAGGGGGTCAAGGGTCAAAGTTCAGGGGTCAGGGGTCAAGGGTCAAAGTTCAGGGGTCAGGGTCGAGGGTCAAAGTTCAGGGGTCGGGGTCAGGGGTCGAGGGTCAAGGGTCAAGGTTCAGAGATCAGGGGTTAAGGGTTAAAAAGGGTCAAAGTTCAGGAGTCAAGGTTCAGGGGTCAGGGGTCGAGGGTCAGTGGTCAGGGGTTAAGGGGCTAGGGTCCGGGGTCGAGGGTCAGGCATCAGGGGTAAAGGGGCTAGGGTCAAGGGTCAGGGGTCAGGGGTTAAGGGCTAGGGGTAGGCCTATCCTGACATTTCCATTCCACCTTAAGGAACAGGCATGTGGAATTGTTGTGTCACATGTCAGTTTACATTCCAGCACAGTATGCTGGGAACTTCTGTTGGTTAAGGGTTAGGGGTTAGGGGTCGGGGGGTCAAAGGTCAAGGGTCAAAGTTCAGCGGTCAGGGGGTCAGGATTAAAGGTCAAGGGTCAAAGTTCAGGGGTCAAGGGTCAAGGGTTGAGGGTCAGGGTTAAGGGTTAAGGGTTAAGGGTTAAGGGTTAAGGGTTAAGGGCTAAGGGCTAGGGGCTAGGGGCTAGGGGCTAGGGGCTAGGGGTTAGGGGTTAGGGGTTAGGGGTTAGGGGCTAGGGGCTAGGGGCTAGGGGCTAGGGGCTAGGGGCTAGGGGCTAGGGGCTAGGGGCTAGGGGCTAGGGGCTAGGGGCTAGGGGCTAGGCCTATTCTGACATTTCCATTGCACCTTAAGGAACAGGCATGTGGAATTGTTGTGTGTCACATGTCAGTTAATATTCCAGCACATAATGCTGGGAACTTCCGTTGGTTAGGGGTTAGGCGTTAGGGGTTATGGGTTAGGGGGCCAGGGGCCAGGGGCTCAAGGGGTCAAGGGTCAGGGTTGGCGGTTAGGGGTCAAGGGTCAGGGGGTCGATGGTCAAGGGTCAGGGGTTAAGGGCTAAAGGCTAAGGGCTAGGGTCAGGGTCAAGGGTCAAAATTCAGGGGTCAAGGGTCAAAGTTCAGGAGTCAGAGTCAAGGGTCGAGGTTCAGGGGTTGAGGGTCGAGGGTCAGGCGCCAGGCGTCAGGGTTAAGGGTTAAGGTCTAGGGGCTAGGGGCTAGGGGCTAGGGGCTAGGCCTATTCTGACATTTCCATTCCACCTTAAGGAACAGGCATGTGGAATTGTTGTGTGTCACATGTCAGTTTACATTCCAGCACAGTATGCTGGGAACTTCCGTTGGTTAGGGGTTAAGAGTTAAGGGTCAGGGGGTCAAAGGTCAGGGGTCAAGGGTCAAAGTTCAGGGATCAGGGGTCAAAGTTCAGGGGGTCAAGGGTCAGAGGTTGGGGTCAAGGGTTGGGGCGTCAGGGCTCAAGGGTCAGGGGTCGGGGTCAGGGGTTAAGGGTTAGGGGCTAGGGGCTAATGGCTAGGGGCTAGGGGCTAGGGGCTAGGGGCTAGGGGCTAGGGGCTTAGGGGCTAGGCCTATTCTGCGCGCGCAGTTCACTCTGCTGATAGCGTGCCCTGGCTTTTGAAGCTCAGGTCGCTGATGTATGTCGGAGCACGGGCCGATGGAAGGAGACGGCACAGCTGGGGTTTATCAGCTGGCCTCCCTGCCCGCTGCATGTCGACAGAGTCATTGGGGAAACGCGACCTTTGTCGTGCCTTTCTGCTTCCTTCCCAAAGTCTACTTAGCATTTGCCCAGCATTGAGAAGGAGGCGGAAGGTCTCTAGGACACTACTGGAGCCCTCGTTCCTCTTTCCTGAAACCAGGTGAATCCCTTACCTGACTTTGGGAAGGCGGTGAGGGGGCTGGTGTGCTGGTCCTGGGGGCTACCAAGAGGCGAGGTCTGAGTCCAGTCCGAGGTCGATGGAGGCTGTCCGTCAAAGCTGAAGCGGGGTCCAAGGCAGGGAGTCGGGTGAGGTCAGGAACTCTGGCAGAAGAGCAGGACAGGGTGCAGGCAGGAACAGACTACCAACAACGTTGCTCCCGCAACCTGGGACTGGGGCTGACTGGCTTTTATCTGCCCCGAGGCATAGGGCGGCCCTGGTCCACAGGTGACTCGCCTCTCCTGGCCTGGAGGCGAGCACTCCTCCTGTAGGAACTTAGTTCCCTCCGCCTCTCTGCTCTGAGCCTCTGTAGCTCAGGAGAGGCTGGAGGGTTACCGGACCCAGAGGCAACCTCAGCTTCCTCTGACGGGGCTGAGAGTGGAGCACCTGCAGACAATGGGTCCTCCATCACCTCAGGAGCCAGAGGAGACTCAGCTGGTGCCTGCACCTGAAGATCCAGCACAGGTGAGAACCCTTCAGGCTCAGGCCCATCCTCCCCTTTCTAGGTCCTATTGTTAATCATTTCCTCCTGCATCCTTTATAATACAGTGGTACCTCTGGTTACAAACTTAATTCGTTCTGGAGGTCTGTTCTTAACCTGAAACCGTTCTTAACCTGAGGTACCACTTTAGCTAATGGGGCCCCCCACTGCCGCCACACAATTTCTGTTCTCATCCTGAGGTAAAGTTCTTAACCTGAGGTTCTACTTCCAGGTTAGCGGAGTCTGTAACCCAAAACATCGACCCAGTCAGCCAAGTGTCTAGTACAACAGACCCAAATCTTATCTCTTGAGCTATGGTGCTAAGTGTGATACAGTTGGGCTTAGCATCTGTGGTGCTACTTGCAAAATCCTGGATGCTATATTCCTCCCTACTTTGAACACAGTGGGGGCAGCCAAAGATTAAAATATATAAACACATCTTATAAATAAACCCATCTTCATTGACTATTGGAATCTGTAGTCCTACACCCATCAGATCGATAGACTGAAAAGCACAATGTCAAAGTTGGAAGATCCAATTTTGCAAAATAAGACGGCTGATAAAAAATAATAAGATTTCAATGGGGTACCTGTCACTCAAAGTTTGGAAAGCAGACAACTTTGACTTATTCTTTCTGATTATGAAACCAGGTCCAAATCTAGTACAGTGGTACCCTGGTTCTCAAACGCCTTGGTACTCAAACAACTTGGAACACAAACAGTGCAAACCTGGAAGTAAGTGTTCCTGTTTGTGAACTTTTTCCGGAAGCCAAACATGCTTCGTTTTGAGTGTTACACTTCTTATTTGAGTTTGAAACTTCCGTTTTGAGTGTTACGCTGTGGTCTGTCTGTTTTTGCTATTTATTTCACGTTTTTGTTTTTGGGGCTCTTTTTGTTTTGTTTTTGTGACTGTGTGGAACCCAGTTCAGCTACTGATTGATTGATTGATTGTATGTATGACTGCAGTACATCGTTTATTGCTTTCATTTTATGGATCAGTGGTCTCGGTAGATAGTAAAATTCAAGTTAAATTGCTGTTTTAGGGGTTGTTTTTAAAAGTCTGGAACAGATTAATCCATTTTGCATTACTTTCTATGGGAAAGCACGCCTTGGTTTTGGAACGTTTTGGTTTTGGAATAGACTTCCGGAACAGATTAAGTTTGAGAACCAAGGTACCACTGTATACTTAATCCTTATGAAGTCCGGTTTCATAAATTTACTGCTGTTTCATCGTAGTCTCTGCATTCGTGTTTCCATCGTGCCAAACAGACTGGAAATTATCTATTTTGGTACCCTTGGAAGAAATAATAACTTGTTCCACTAGATGGCAATGATGGATCCCGAAAGAAATTAAATGGTCCTGCGGAGGTTTTGCCACTTATGTTTAATATTTATTTAGTGCCGACAGCATTCTGTGAATGTGCAGGACAGAAAGGTGACACAGGCTGTGCCCAGAGTGATTGTAATCTATAATAGCCGGGGAAGGCAAGGAAAGAGGTGCAAATTCACGGCAGAGCTTGGGCTAGTTCACGATGCGTCTTTGCAGAGCAATGCGAGCGGAAAGAAAAGCTGCTCTTCTGCATATGAGCAGAATGTGCATGGAAATGCAAATGTGTTTTTCTGACAATATATATATATTGCAAACATTGGTGCAGAAATGGGGTGAACTGAATGATGATAACCTGGGCACTGCAAGTCCATGCACTGGTTACTGGACTGGTGCAATGTGATCAACACTGAGCACGAAGTTCCAGCTGATGCAGAATGCAGTGGCGAGACTCCTGATGGGGGAAGGGTGCCGGCAGCTTGCAACAACTCAGCTAAAAACATCTGCCCTGACGGCCCATATGCTTCCAGGCCAGCTTCATGGCTCTTGTGGTAATACAGTAGAACCTCTACTTACGCCCCGCTCTACTTAGGCCCGTTCCAAGTTGTGACAGCGGCAAACCCGGAAGTAAACACTGAGTTTGCCGCAATTCGTGCACGCACAGAAGCAGCTGCCACCGTCTGCACATGTGCAGAAGTGGGCTGCCACCGAATGCGCCTGCGCACAACGGCGCTTCTACCAGCGACCCGTTTTGCCATAAGGACGGGCCTCCGGAATGGACTGTGGTCTTGAGTAGAGGTTCCAGTGTACAGTGGTACCTTGGGTTAAGAACCTAATTCATTCTGGAGGTCTGTTCTTAACCTGAAACTGTTCTTAACCTGAGGTACCACTTTAGCCAATGGGGCCTCCCACTGTTGCCACACCACTGGCATGTGATTTCTGTTCCCATCCTGAAGCAAAATTCTTAACCCGAGGTCCTATTTCTGGGTTAGTGGAGACTGTAACCTGAAGTGTCTGTAAACTGAGGTACCACTGTACAAGGCCCTGAAAAACTCATATCTGGCATACCTCAAGGGCCACCTGAGAACTTTTATCCCAGTTTCATAGAATCACAAAATTGTAGAGTTGGAAAGGACCCAAGGGTCATCTAGTCCAACCCCCTGCAATGCAGGAATCTTAGCTATAGCATCCGTGACAGATGGCCAGCCAACCTCTGTTTAAAAACCTCCAAGGAAGGAGAGTCCACAAGCTTCTGAGGGAGCCCATTCCAACTGTCAAACAGCTCTTCCTGTCAGAAAGTTCTTCCTGGTGTTTAGTCGGAATCTCCTTCTTGTAACCTGAAGCCATTGGTTCAAGTCCTACTTTCCAGAGCAGGAGAAAACAAGCTTGTTCCCCTCTTCCATGTGTCAGCCCTTGAGATATTTGAAGATGGCTATCATAACCTTGCCAACAAAGGTCCGTATAGTAAAAGCTATGGTTTTCCCAGTAGTGATGTATGGATCGTGAAGCTGAGGCTCCAATACTCCAATACCACCTCATGAGAAGAGAAGACTCCCCGGAAAAGACCCTGATGTTGGGAAAGATGGAGGGCACAAGGAGAAGGGGACGACAGAGGACGAGATGGTTGGACACTGTTCTCGAAGCTACCAGCATGAGTTTGACCAAACTGCGGGAGGCAGTGGAAGACAGGAGTGCCTGGCGTGCTCTGGTCCATGGGGTCATGAAGAGTCGGACACGACTAAACGATTAAACAACAACATCATAACTCCTCTCTGTCTCCTATTTTTCAGGAGACTCAGCTCCTTCAGTCGTTCCTCATACATCCCAGCTTCTTTGATCACTGAGATGATCCAGAGGAGCACTATTAGACATCCCCTGTGTTGCACAGATCCAGCCAGCTTCAAGCAGGAGCCAAACCTGAAATGCCAACACTCCCAAGCAAAGGAATGCGCTCTTTGCAGAGATAAAGCAGGAATCCTCCCTATTGACTTTTGGGATTCTCTGGAAGATCTGTTTACGCTGACAAGCCTTAAACTTTTGTGACGATTATTTTGTATGGTTTTTACCATGTTTTCTTGTATGCATTGTACAGGAGCTGGTGGCATATGAAGGAGTTCTATAAATATTGTTAGATGCCACCCTGATCTCCGTGCAAGATCCCAGGAGTGCTTACCCAGAGTCTGTGTTTCTTTTTGGAAATTGAGGCACAGCAGAGACTGTAGTGTCCTTATGATATATGGTTTATCGGCACACACATACAACCTGAGCCTGCGATGGAGGAACCCCCAGCACAACGGTCCAAGAGAGTCTTGCTTCTCCCATAGCTGCAGTCTGTTATTCAAACTGTCACCAGCCATGGCTCTGACTCTCTGCAGTTTGCTGACTTTTACAGACAGCCATGTTATTTAAATCCGGTGTCACATCGCCATGATTATAATCCTTAATTCTGCTTTTCTTTTTCTCAGCTAGCTATCTCAGAGCTCAGGCGTAGGGTGGGGTGGGGGCCTCCCATATTTGTCTGGAACAGAGTCCCCTCCCTCTGACTTTTCCAATGGCCTTTCCTTTGTCTTTGGTGACTGGCTTGATCTCCCAGGCAATTTCCTGAATGCAGCAATCTGTCCTTCTGCCCGCCTTCTTTCTTTCTTACAACTGGTCTGAGGAGTAGCACAGTTCTCAGCTTAGTCTTAGGTGGGGGGAGACCAGAATTAGTTGGATTTACCAGTCATTCGCTGTGGCTCCATCAGCTCTTGGCCTCCCTGCCTTCAGCACAGGCCACCACTGGAATATAGTTTTCTTGCTTTTAGCCCCCTGAAGATTCTCAATCTATAAAAAAAATGACAAATTATTCCTTTCACCAGGGGTGTAGCATAGGGAGGGCCAGAGAGACCTTATCCACCAATGCATGATTTTGAGAGGGTGCGAGTCGGGTGCTCCCATGCAGGGATCCCCACCCTGCCTGCTGCTGGGGGGGTCTCTGGGCCCCTCACTGCCAGGGACTGGCAGAGGAGGAAGAGTGGTGGAGACCGCCTCCCCAGCCTGACCCTTCCGGGGAGGAGGAAAAGGAAGACAGTCTAGATTTATGACAGGGGTTTGCGGGAGGTCACAGCTCAAGGCAGAGGAGGGGGAAAGTTGGGAAATCATGGGAGAGGAGGAGCAGGCCGAGCTAGAGCAGCAGGTGGCTGACATGGTGTCACTGGAAAGCATTCCAGGCGCATCATCTCCCAGAACCCGGCGAGCCTTAGAAGTAGGAGAGCGAAGAGCTCAAAGACAGAGGGCACTTAGTGGCACCTGTATAAGAAGATGAAGAATGAGGAAGTGGGAGAGACCGTGTGTGTGTGTGTGTGTGTGTGTGTGTGTGTGTGTGTGTGGAGATTCACTCGTGACAACTCCATTATCCAAGAGACAGGGTTCTATTGCCTCTCTCTGTAAAGTCTGAAATAAAAAGGACTGTAAGAAACTTCTCCTTGTCTTTACACTTTCCTGGGCAACCAGCTGGGAGCCGCTGACAGCACCCTGACACTCACTGAATGGTTGCCTAGTCAGTGTTGGGGAGATGCTCCCTCCAAGGGCTGCATCGTTTGACTGGGCTGCACCTTTCTGTTGCTGTTGGAATGTCCCTCTCTTGCTGAGTTTTGGCAGAGAAGAAGAATGCCAAGGCCATTTGAAATGCCCCCCATCATTAAATACAAGCTCTAGAGGGGAGCAGAGATGAGCAAAGCTTTGCATCCTTGTAAGACCTCAAGGACCTCCTCTCCCCATATAAACTGTCCTGGACTCTGCATTCATCATCTGAGGCCCTTTTTCTTGTGCTTCCTCCATAAGAGGTCTGGGGGTGGCAACACAAGAAGGGGCCTTTTCTGTAATGGCTCCCTGTATGTGCAATGCTCTCCCCAGGGACGTTGACCTGGCACCTTCATTATACACCTTTAGGCGCCAGGCAAAAACGTTCCTCTTCAACCAGACCTTTGTTTGACATCCTCTACCTTTTTAAAAGGGACGCAGGTGGCACTGTGGTCTACACCACAGAGCCTAGGGCTTGCCGATCAGAAGGTCGGCGGTTTGAATCCCCATGATGGGGTGAGCTCCCGTTGCTCGGTCCCTGCTCCTGCCAACCTAGCAGTTCAAAAGCACGTCAAAGTGCAAGTAGATAAATAGGTACCGCTCCAGTGCGAAGGTAAACGGCATTTCTGTGAGCTGCTTTGGTTCACCAGAAGCGGCTTTGTCATGCTGACCACATGACCCGGAAGCTGTCTGCGGACAAACACTGGTTCCCTCGGCCTATAGAGTGAGATGAGCGCACAACCCCAGAGTCGTCCGCGACTGGACCAAATGGTATGGGGTACCTTTACCTTTACCCTTTTGAAATGTGGCTCTTTTCTGGGGAGGGGGGTATTATTGGGTTGTTGCTTTCATCCTGATTATATGTTGTGATCTTTTCTGTGAACTGCCTTGAGACCTCCAGGTTTAGGGCGGTATATAAATTCAATAAACAACAACAACCTACAGTGGTACCTCAGGTTAAGTACTTAATTCGTTCCGGAGGTCCATACTTAACCTGAAACTGTTCTTAACCTGAAGCACCACTTTAGCTAATGGGGCCTCCTGCTGCTGCCGCGCCGCCGGAGCACAATTTCTGTTCTCATCCTGAAGCAAAGTTCTTAACCTGAAGCACTATTTCTGGGTTAGCGGAGTCTGTAAACTGAAGCGTCTGTAACCTGAGGTACCACTGTACAGCCTTTTAAATGTGGGAAGGGGGAAAAGTTATTGTTCTGTTAGTTTTGGTTTAGTTATCTCCTTGTGTTTTGTGTTTTATTCTCCTTACCGCCCTGAGATCTTTGGGTGAAGGGTGGTATATCAATTTAATAATAATAATAATAAAAGATCACGCCGATGAAGAGACTAGCAAAGGTCCTGAGGCCTCCATAATCCACCCTGCCAAGAGATGACCTTTCCGACATCAGAAGGACACATGCCCAAGTGTCCCCCCCCCTTTCAGTGCATCTTCTTCTAAAGTGTGAGCCACTCAAGTACTCACTTGTCTCTTTGCATGAAATTGGTAGCAGCTCAGTGATGCGATTAACTGGCTGTTATTTAGTTACAGCCGGTTAGCGACGGCATGGGTTTGCCATTGATCAGCTGGAAGTGACTGTCCACTTTAAATATGGATAAACTAACTGGAGGGCCCGGCAAGACAGGCTGCGTGACGGAGGTGGAACATGATAGAGACTGGCAGGATCTCCCTAGACTCGTCGAAGGCCAAAGAGCTGGCCGCAGTTGTGAATTAAAAATATTGTATCTATCGCTATATATAGCGAGGGCCGCAAAGCCAGCGAGGGGAATTTCCGAGACAGCTTGGAACATTTGAACGAATGTGTCCCAATCAAAGGAGTCTATTTCAAAATGTGATGCTTCCCTTTGCCCTAGTTTTACAGGAGCTGTGGCTGATTTTTTTTTATAATCAAATCAAATGAATGGAATGATTCACTCATGATTTTCGGCGAGTGAGTTTCTTCTCTTTCCTTTCAGAGACCTTTGACTCGTTGCCTCCCTCCAAGTCCCTTTGCTGCCACAGCGACATCATTCCCCAGAAACGGCGCAAGGAGTGAATCGAGAAGCAGCTTAATGAACTCTAATAACCCTGTTTGTTCACAGAAGCCCCATTACCTAGAAACAGCTGACTGAAGCATCACCGGAGGCAGCAAAAACAAGGCTGGCAGAAAAAAGTGCCTCCCCTTTTCCACACACTCGTGGTCTGCCATTTCTGGCAAATAAATCATCCATTGAGGTTAAAGAGAACCCAACCTGGGACGAGGGAGGAGAGGAGCGTATTAGATGTCACACTTCTGAAGGAAAAGATGGGTCTCCTCAACAGGACCTGGACTCCTGCAGGGATCCCAGGAGAGCTAATAGTGGTGGAGGCTGGTGCCCATTGGCACTGGTGGGTCAGAAATCAGGGAGCCCAATGACAGGTGGGGGCAGAGCCAGTGGCAGGCAGAGGCAACTCATTCTGGTTTCATCCCCCATCCGGGATAGCTCTGTCGGCAGAGCAACAGACTATTAATCCCAGACTATCCAACAGACTATTAATCCCGCCGGAGCAGTACCTATTTATCTACTTAGCTACTTGACATGCTTTCGAACTGCTAGGTTGGCAGGAGTTGGGACTGAGCAACAGGAGCTCACCCTGCCACGGGATTCAAACCGCCGACCTTCCAATCGGCAAGCCCAAGAGGTTCAGTGGTTTCGACCACAGTGCCACCCGAGTCTTAAAGGTAAAGGTAAAGGGGCCCCTGACCATTAGGTCCAGTCATGAACAACTCTGGGGTTGCGGCGCTCATCTCACTTTATTGGCTGAGGGAGCCGGTGTACAACTTCCGGGTCATGTGGCCAGCATGACTAAACCGCTTCTGGCGAACCAGAGCAGCACACGGAAATGCTGTTTACCTTCCCGCTAGACGTATTTATCTACTTGCACTTTGATGTGCTTTCGAACTGCTAGGCTGGCAGAAGCAGGGACCGAGCAATGGGAGTTCACCCCGCCGTGGGGATTCAAACCGCTGACCTTCCAATCGGCAAGCCCTAGGCTCAGTGGTTTAGACCACAGTGCCACCCGTGTCTTACCCAATGCCTAACCTCACAAAGTTGTGATGATTGCTACAATGTAGGTGGAAACCAAATGGTTGATGCCCATTTGCCAAGTGGAAAAATTTCCCCAACAATATGACGGCTGATATTTGTCCATAGTGAGGTCATGTCATAGCAAAGGATAAAAAAAAGAAGGCAGGTGGGTTGAGAGATCTGGTGAAGGGTGAGAGAGGAGGGATCCCTGGCCATGCCATACTTTAAATTACCTGGTGATGCAGCTGGGATGGAAATGAGGGGGGGTGTCAGTCTCCAGCCCCCCCCTGGATAACTGCAGGGAACCCAATACCTGGCCGCAATGGTGCCCACCGGAAAAGTTGAGTGGACTTGTTACAATAAGAGAACATGCATGGCTGGTGTGCAGGGTGGCGGGTGCAAAGAATGACGTTCGTTGGCATGACCCCCAGAACCCTTCCTATATGTTTTGAACGCACGAGAGGTTAATCCGAACACCCATTTTCTCCCCATGAGATAATGTATTCATCTAGCCAAATCTCACAATATGCCCTGTTTTTTTCTTACAATGTGCTTAGAACAAAGTACACCGGCCTGATATTGTTATAATAATTTTGTCCTCCCGGCACCATCATTAACATCCTTTTGGCACCAGGTGGAGACTTATCTCTTTGCCCAGGCGTTAGATGGATTATGATGATTTTGCTGTTTGTCGATGGTACATTTTTGCTGCTGGAGTTTTTCGCTGTTTTACTGGCTTTGTTTTAGAGGTTACTGCTTGGCTTTTGTTTGCACTTTTTTCTCTCCCCTTGCTTTCTGTCATGCTTTAGGCTTTCAAAATTTTGCAAGCCTCCTCTTCTTATGTGTCTAGTGGCCAATAAATCAAATGAATGGATGAACGTATATATAAATGGTTTCAGGAAAGCATTGCTCTCAAAGCACGGGCTGGTATGCAGGGCAATGTCTGTAACTGATTTGGTGGGCTCCTCTTGACTCAGAAACTGGCACTTTAAATTGTTGGGAATTCCTTCATGCTCTAGTGCTGTCTGAATTGCTTATTGGGAATTGCTATTTTATTTATTTTTATTCAATTCCACAAATGGATTGTTTCCTATGCAACATCTCAAAGTGATTCAAAATGCATCAGCGATAAAGAGCAGCTCAGTTGGTAGAGCACAAGACTCTTAATCTGAGGGTTCGAGCCACAACAGCGGTGCCAACTTGAATAAAATATTGTGGAGGCCCAGGTAAGCCCTGCCCCACATAACTGATCACATGACGCAGTGCATGCACACCATTTGAATGGGAATGCCCATCAACTATGTGGGGGCCTGGCCCCCTCAAATATTTTATTTTGGGGGCCAAAGCCCCCAAGTCCCCTGGAAGTTGGCTTCTATGTTGGGCAAAAGAGGAGAAGGTAAAGGACCCCTGGATGGTTAAGTCCAGTCAAAGGCGACTATGGGGTTGTGGCGCTCATCTCGCTTTCAGGCCGAGGGAGTCAGCGTTTGTCCACAGACAGCTGTCATGTGGCCAGCAGGACTAAACCGCTTCTGGCGCAATGGAACACCGTGATGGAAACCAGAGCGCACAGAAACGCTGTTTACCTTCCCGCCGCAGCGGTACCTATTTATCTACTTGTCTCTAGATGACCTTTGCAGTCCCTGTTCCACTGCTGAACAGCTCTTACTGTCAGAAAGTTTTCCCATATGTTTAGTCGGAAGCTCCTTTTTTGTAACTTGAAGCCACTGGTTTGAGTCCTACCCTCCAGAGCAGGAGAAAACAAACCTGTTCTCTCTTCCATGTGACAGCCCTTCAGATATTTGAAGATGGCTATAGTATCAGCTCTCAGTCTCCTCATTTGCAGGCTAAACATGACCAGCCTTCAAGCGCTCCTCGTAAGGCTTGGTTTCCAGACCCTTATATTTTTCATATATAAAGACAATTTCCAAATCCAATACGGTTACAATCAGAGATAAGGATATGAGGAAGTTACTGGATTATTTTGGCTTGAATTCCTACAGTTTGACAGGAGCTGCAGACAAGAAAAAGACAGGTCAGCTTGCACCAGTGGATGGAATAATAATAATTATTATTATTATTTATACCCCACCCATCTGGCTGGGTTTCCCCAGCCACTCTGGGCGGCTCCCAGCAGAATATTAAAAACATGATAAGACATCAAACATTAAAAACTTCCCTCAACTTCTAAAAGTCAGATTGTTGTTTATTTCCTTGACATCTGGTGGGAGGGTGTTCCACAAGGTGGGTGCCACTACTGAGAAGGCCCTCTGCCTGGTTCCCTGTAACCTCACTCCTTGCAGTGAGGGAATTGCCAGAAGGCCCTCGGAGCTGGACCTTAGTGTCTGGGCAGAACAATGGACTGGAGATGCTCCTTCAGGTATACTGAGCTGAGGCCATTTAGGGCTTTAAAAGGTCAGCACCAACACTTTGAATTGTGCCCAGAAACATACTGGGAGCCAATGTAGGTCTTTCAGGACCAGTGTTATGTGGTCTTGGTGGCCACTCCCGGTCACCAGTCCAGCTGCCGCATTCTGGATTAGTTGTAGGCAAAGACCTAGGCAAGGTGGTCATCAAATTTCAGGAAATGTGCCACTATACACATATGACAATGGATCTGAATCATCTCAACAACTGCAGCCAGTGGCAAGTTCTAACGCACACTGTTTCCTTTGCGTTGCCATATTTCTAGAACTAATATTCAGTTGCTGAGGGTTTTTTTAGGCAATCGGTCAATGGACCTCAAATTCCTGCAAATTCCGCCAATTTTTCCAGAATTGGAAGAAGCTTCAATCCACAGAAAGCCTGATTATCATTTGCTATGATTCAGCAGTAAACAGTGGGTTTTTAAAAAACCTCCTCTCAGACCTGTGACTTGAAATCACAGGATAGATGAAAGTGTGGGTGCCTGCAGATACTGTATTTTTCGCACCATAGGACGCACCGGACAATAGGACGCACTTTGTTTTAGAGGGGGGAGAACAAGAAAAAAAAAATTCTCCCCCTCTCTGCCCAGTGCCCCTTCAGTGAAGCGGCAGGAGGCGCTGCACAGAGAGCGGGAGAACTTTCCCCCTCTTGTTTTCCCGCTCTAAAACAAGGTGCCGTTTAAGGTGCGTTCAGGCGGCTACCTTGGAAGCCCGGAGATCGAGAGGGGTCGGTGTACACTGACCCCTCTCGCTCTCCAGGCTTCAGGTTCCTTTCGACCTGCTCTTTGGGGCTGGCGGGGGGAAGCCCACCACCAGCCCCAAAGAGCAGGTCAGGGAGCAGCGGAAAGGCACAGCGGAGAGGCTCCTGCCATAGCTGCGGGTCACCTCTCCAGCCGGGAGAGGGTCGCGGGGGGCTGCTTTAGCCCCGCGAGTGCTCTCCCGGCTGGAGAGGTGACGCGCAGCTGTAGAGGTTCCTGCCATAACCGCGCGTCACCTCTCCAGCTGGGAGAGGGTCGCGGGGCTATGGCGTCTTCGCTCCATAGGACGCATTTTTGAAGGGGGAAAAGTGCGTCCTATAGAGCGAAAAATACGGTAATCTTTCTTCCATTGTCTCCCGAAACAGACAGATACCAACAATAAGAGCCACTGGTACCTTTAATCCTCCATAAATTTGCCTCATCCAATTTGAATCCACGATAGACCCGTCCTAGTAAAAATATCCAATCCCCCTTTAAAGTGTTCCTATCTGTGCTTCGAAATGGTATGCAGATCTCAAAATGAAGAATGAGAAGAAGCCCCTCTTCTTTTGGTAATTAAGGAGTAGCAGTAAATTTGGACATTCAATACATTTTGCAGAACTGTTGATGAGTTCGGCGTCATTTCATCATCCACAGCGAGTGTCAAAGTCACTGCAGATAGGGGAAAAAAAGTTATCATTTTCTGTGTACTAGATTTATTTCCAGCCACATTTCTGTAAATAATGCATCTTCGAAAATAGAATCGTAAGTCAAGTGTATTCTCTAATTAGAATCAGTACAGTGGTGCCTCGCAAGACGAAATTACCGTATTTTTCGCTCTATAAGACGCACCAGGCCACAAGACGCACCTAGTTTTTGGAGGAGGGAAACAAGAAAAAAAAAATTCTGAATCTCAGAAGCCAGAACAGCAAGAGGGATTGCTGTGCAGTGAAAGCAACAATCCCTCTTGCTGTTCTGGCTTCTGGGATAGCTGTGCAGCCTGCATTCGCTCCATAAGACGCACACACATTTCACCTTACTTTTTAGGAGGGAAAAAGTGAGTCTTATAGAGCAAAAAGTACGGTAATTCATTCCTCGAGTTTTTTCGTCTTGCGGTTTTTTTTGTCTTGCGAAGCACGGTGCCGGAAAAGTTTTGGAAAAGCTTCAAAAATCACCAAAGTCTTCAAAAACCTCAAAAAAGGCTACCACACCGCGTGCTATGAGTTGCTCCTCAAAGTCAAGTCGCAACTGTATTAACGGTTTTAAGAAAAAGGAAACAAACTTGCAAGACGTTTCCGTCTTGCGAAGCAAGCACATAGGGAAAATCATCTTGCGAAGCAACTCAAAAAAACAAAAACCCTTTCGTTTTGTGAGTTTTCCGTCTTGCGAGGCATTTGTCTTGCGAGGTACCACTGTAACTGAAAGTTCCACAATTTTTGTTCTGAACTTTCACTTTCAGCCTCCTAGTCTCTGACAGGCAGGCGGAAGGCAGGGCCCACCCTGGGCAGGAAGAAAGGGAGACTGGAGCAGAGCACAAGGAATCTTGATATTTTATTAAATGCTTTGTGCATCTCTGTCTAATCTTGCCTCTTCCTAATTTTTTTTTTTATTGGCGTGTGTTTTTCCTTTCGTAAATCTACCAAAGAATCTAATGAAACAAAAATGGGACTGAAGTGATAAGGAAATGTCCGGGAGAGGGAAAAAAATAGTGGGTGGAGGAGGGTCAGTTGGGAGGAAAAATGTCCCTATTTTGCTCTGAAGAATGTTGGAGGGGACGATATTACCTTCAGGATCACAGACACCATGGCTGGATCTACGCTGACCTTTTAAATGTTATTTGAATGATATTAGATATATCATTCTAAAACATCACAGGGCATGTTGTTGTTGTTGTTTAGTCGTTTAGTCGTGTCCGACTCTTCGTGACCCCATGGACCAGAGCACGCCAGGCACTCCTGTCTTCCACTGCCTCCCGCAGCATGGTTAAACTCATGTTGGTAGCTTTGAGAACACCGTCCAACCATCTCGTCCTCTGTCATCCCCTTCTCCTAGTGCCCTCAATCTTTCCCAACATCAGGGTCTTTTCCAGGGAGTCTTCTCTTCTCATGAGGTGGCCAAAGTATTGGAGCCTCAGCTTCAGGATCTTTCCTTCCAGTGAGCACTTAGGTCTGATTTCCTTCAGAATGGATAGGTATGATCTTCTTGCAGTCCATGGGACTCTCAAGAGTCTCCTCCAGCACCATAATTCAAAAGCATCAATTCTTTGGCCTTCTTTATGGTCCAGTTCTCACTCCCATACATCACTACTGGGAAAACCATCGCAGGGCACACTGGTAAATTAAAAACATTCCTTACCTCTTTTTTCCCCCTTCTGTTTTCCTATTGCCACTTCCTGCAGCACCTTCTGGCATTATGAACTGTACCAGCAGAACATCACACATCCATTCTTTAACGCTTCCTTAACGTTATAAACCCTGAGTGCAGATCCGCGCCATGTCTATGAAAATAAGTTATTTAGCTGGGAATCGCAAATAGCAGGCCTGTGTTGGACTTGCATTCTGTTTGCAAGCATCCCATTGGCATCTGATTGGCTTCTGTGAAAACAAAATGCTGTACCTTCATTGAAAATGTTGTCTATAAGAATAAAAGAAAATTATTATAAATTAACTTGGAGATGGTATTTAACTCCAGTCAGATGAAACCAAATAAACAAGGAATATTTGGTGTTATGTTGGAGGGGATGCCAGGGAATTATGTCCACATGTGGTGGAAGTGTAAATATGTACAATCTGGGGGTGGGGGTGGGCAAAGGGTTTTTAAGGAGATAACATAAATCACTGGGTTAAAGCTGACTGAAAGTCCAGAGGTAGCATTATTATCAATTTGCAATGGGGTGGAAGGTTTGCAGGCCATGAATGACTTGCTCGCAAATTTATTGACAGCTGCACAAATTATGATAGCTAGGAAGCAGAAGGGGCAAGCAGAATATAAAATGGGAGAATAGCATAAAGAGGTGTGGGATATAACTATTAAGGATAAATTAACATGTGCCATTAAGGTAAGATGGGGAATACACAGGAGGAATAATTTTGAGGAGATACAGAGGGTGTTTGTAAAATTTGTACTGTTAAAAGGGAAAGTGGTCAAACCATCGGAAGAGGTGTTGAAATTTTGGGAGGTTGGATGGTTACAATGGAATGGTCTCAGTGGTGGGGTGCACATTTTTATTCTTATTTATGTATGGTTATTACCATTCGTAAATAAGAATATTTTTTTGAAAGGAAAAAAAAAGCAGCACCTTTGGCCTGAGATCCAGCTGGGCTATTCTTATGCCAGGAAGGAGATGTTTGCAGATCTTACTGAAAAGCTAACCATCCTCAATTATACCATAACATTGGCTTGACTGCCAATAACCCAATATAGGAACCACAACATTTTGTTTGCTTGTTAGCAGACATCTCACTTTCTTTTGCTATATACTGCAGAAAAAACACTCCTTGTCCAGCCTGTCAGGTTCGCTGCAGAACCATTGGCTTCCCCAATGTCCCACATTTAAGGTTGGCACTTTGCATGTGTGGAGATTGTTTTCAGTCAAATGCCAACTCTGCCCTGGAATCACAAGCCATAGATCACATGGCACATGTCTCTCCCCACCCTGATCCCGGTGGATGATCACTGACTCAGTGGACCAGAGGAAGACAAAAGAAGTGATATGGATGCTGCCAGCATAATATTAATGGGAAAATTCTCCCTTGGCCACGAATTTGGCAGCTCTTGCTTCTGTGCATGCGAATAAGAACTGTCACAGCAAAGAAGAGCTATTTTGAGATACTTTGACGAGTCCCTGTGCTTTTCCATTTTCTTTCCATTTTTGCTGGTATGCTTTTCCTCCACATATGAAACGAGATCTTGCTTTCTCTTGGGAACAGTTCTTGGTCTTATGGTTTCAGTAGGCCAGATATGTAAAGATAAAAGGTAAAGGTAAAGGACCCCTGGACAGTTAAGTCCAGTTAAAGGTGACTATGAGGTTGTGGTGCTCATCTTGCTTTCAGGTCAAGGAAGCCGGCGTTTGTCTACAGACAGCTTTCTGGGTCAGGTGGCCAGCACGATTAAACAGCTTCTGGAACAATGGGACACCGTGACGGAAGCCAGAGCGCATGGAAATGCCGTTTACCGTATTTTTCGCCCTATAGGACGCACTTTTCCCCCTCCAAAAATGAAGGGGAAATCTGGGTGCGTCCTATGGGGCGAATGCAGGCTTTCGCTGAAGCCTGGAGAGCGAGAGGGGTCGGTGCGCACTGAGCCCTCTCGCTCTCCAGGCTTCAGGAAGCTCTGCGCAATCCTCGGGAGACCGGCTCCGAGGGTTGTGCAGAGCTGCCTGCAGTCCCCGGCTCAGCACAGCTCTGCGCGGCCATCGGGAGCGGGGAGCGAAGTCCCACCCCGCTCCGGATGGCGGCGCAGAGCTGCCTGCAGTCCCGGGATCAGCGCACTTCTCCCCATCGCCAGCCCCACAAGCTCGGGGGACAGCGGGGAGGCAGAGCGTGCCTTCCCACTGTTCCCCGACCTGGTTCTTCCAGCCCCGCACCTGGGGGGGAAATAATTATTTTTCTTTATTTCCCCCCCAAAAAACTAGGTGTGTCCTATGGGCCGGAGCATCCTATGGGGCGCAAAATACGGTACCTTCCTGCCATAGTGGTACCTAATTATATACTCGAACTGGCATGCTTTCGAACTGATAGGTTGGCAGGAGCTGGGAGAGAGCAATGGGAGCTCACCCCATTGCAGGGAATCGAACCGCTGACCTTCTTGGCAAGCCCAAGAGGCTCAGTGGTTTAGACCACAGCACCACCCACGTCCCTTATATAAGCCCTTATAGTGTGAAGATTAAACAATTAGAGTCTGAAGCCAAAAGGAGGAAGCTTCTAATTCAAGTTGCAGAGGATCTTTGCTGAATGAGACAGATGCTTGAGTACACATTATGGAAAGATCTCGACCATCGAGGTTGGTTTGGCCAGATAATATCGTATATTAAGTGCTACATGAAATGACAATCCAGCTTCCAGCTGATCACGAAAAGTTGAAGCATCACTAGCATGGAAGAAGAGGTGCCGACTTGCATCGAACAATGGGGGCCCATCATGCACACGAGACGTCATACGCATTGTGCATCGGGAGGAGACTAGTAGTGGGAGGAAGCAGTGGCAGAGCAAGCCGATCGGGCGCCTGGGGTGGTGCATGTGCCCTGCACCCAGGGACGGGGCCAGCCACCCGCATGGTGGGGTGAGCTGGGGCAGGACGCTCCATGGGGCCTCCAAAGAGTCTGCCTGCCTCTTCCCACCCAGCTGCCCTACAGTGGGCGGACTGTTTGGGGCAGCATGGAGCCTGCGGGCGCCCAAGCCACTGTGTCACTCCCGGCATTTTGTCACCCCTCTCAGTGGTGACACCTGGGGTGGACTGCCCCCACCACACACCCTTCTTCCACCCCTGGGAGGAAGTCCGGCAAGGCCTGCTGTTGCCATGAGGCCCTGCAAGGCCTGCCACCACCACCACTGCAAGGCCCATCGAAGCCCACTGCTGCCACTTCTGCAAGGACCAGTGAGGCTTGCTGCTGCCACTGTGAGGTCTGGCAAAGCTTGCCACCACTGCTGCAAGGTCTGACAAGGCTTGCCATTGCTGCTGTGAAGGCCCCTGCTGCACACAGTTGTGGGGGCTCGGCTTCATCTCAACAGAGTTTGGGATGAAGACACCTCAGCCTTATAGAGATGGCACCTATGTGTGGAAGCAACCATGCTTTATGACACTTTCTAGGAAATCCAGCTCCCAGATGCCACTGTCAGCTTCTCGCCAATTGGAGAGAAAGAGCACATTACTACATATGACATTTGGTGTGCGGTGACATTTGTTAGCATATCAGTCTTCACATTTCAGCAGCTATCTCGTTTTTTTAAAAAAATAATGACTAGAACTTGAGAAGCATTAGTCTTAAAAAATATTTTTGTTTAGTTTTTAAACATCTTTATTGAAAGTTCAGAAAGTACATAATTATATGTGCACTAAACATTGTGAGATGTAAATAAAGGAGAGAAAAAGAAAAAAAAAGAAACAGAATCCGTGTACAGTGGTACCTCAGGTTACAAACACCTCGGGTTACAAACCCTTCGGATTATAGACTCCGCTAACCCAGAAGCGGTACCTCGGGTTAAGAACTTTACCTCAGGATGAGAACAGAAATTGTGTCAGTGGTGTGGTGCCAGCGGGAGGCCCCATTAGCTAAAGTGGTACCTCAGCTTAAGAACGGTTTCAGGTTAAGAACGGACCTCTGGAATGAATTAAGTTCGTAACCAGAGGTACAACTGTAGAAGGGAAATTAAAGTGGGGAGGGGGCAAAACCCCCAAACTGTATACTTTACAAGATAGTTATTGTACTTCACCAGATCTTAACCTATTACATTTGGATTCCAAATATCATTGAATTTCTCCATGGCAAATAGTATGCCTAGATATTCAACGTTGTCCTTGCAAATGTGAAATTGGTATTGTTTAAACGGTTGAACCAAAAAGTTATTTCCTATTAATATCAACTCTGATTTGGACCAGTTTGTAGTCTGTCTAGAGATATTGCCCAAAACATCTGAATTTTGCATTAATACTGGAACAGTACTGTGAGGTTTCGTGATAAACAGAAGGAGCATTAGTCGTTCTGACGTGCAGGAGGCCATGGATCACAGGCACTTGCGGGGAGAATCTAGTTCCTGCTAGGGCTATGAACACACTCTCTGCTATTGAGGTAAAACATGCCCAGTTTAATAAAGTAGGAGGATTGACTTCCAGCTAGTGATTTGCAGTTAATTACAGGTGCTGGAGTGGTGCTTAACACAAAGTGAAATACCGCGTTCCATTTCTCCACGCCATGTAACCTTCATTTATATTTTGCGGTTCTTCCTCCCTCTCCCCCCTTCTCCCCTGGGAGGATCATTGTGTTCCCGAGACATTAGATAGCGAAATCTTGTGCCCAGTTAAACGAAGGCAATTAAAAAGCAACACCAACATATAAAAATTCGAACGCTTCTCGGCGATGCTGCTGGCCGTATTTGCAAAATATTTTCGGCCGGTACAGTATGTTTGTGCTAAAGTAAATGGAGCATAGAGGGGCCAGGACATAGTCACATGAAATACATTTCGTTCCAGCTCCTGGGAAAGGAGGGGAGAGGGGAAGGGAAAGGTATTACCTAGAGGATTGTGTTGACCACGGTGTGATACGAAACGTGGCCTCCCAAGACGGCAGCAGTAGCTGGAAGCAGACTGAGAGCAGGAATGTTCAAGTGCACGGCAGTTTGGCGAACGTCACATGAAGATACGCACGGTTTCTGAAAGGTTGGCAGCCCAGGAGGGAGCGGCCTCATGCTGGCTTGCGATAAAGGTGCTTTATTGAGCTCCTAAGTGCTCTCAAGAAACAAATGGCTCAGGAAGCCTCAATGATACTTGGAACCTATCAAGAGAAAACATTATTACTCATGCTGCAGCCAGCATGCCAGCATTCTAGTAACATTTTCCCGTCTTTTGCAACAAGTGACTTAAAGGGAAAATAAAGGCAGAGGCCTGCTGAAATTTCAACAGCATTCCTGTTCTTCAGAAAGGTAGCGTGACCTTGAAATATATATATAGTAGTGCCCGATTCAAGACAATAGCACACATTTGTTTTATGATTTAGCGCAGACTATAATCAGTGTGACATATAGTTAAATGAGAATGGTAGGAGCCCTTTTGACATGTTCCAGGAATGCATGGTCAGACAGCGGGGGTGGGGAATGATCATGTCAAACCTCCACATAAACTGCCTCAGCTCAGTATACCTGAAGGAGCGTCTCAACCCCAATTGTTCTACCTGGACACTGAGGTCCAGCTCCAAGGGCCTTCTGGTGATTTGCTCACTGTGAGAACTAGGCAGAGGGCCTTCTCGGTGGTGGCACCCGCCCTGCAGAACACCCTGCCATCAGATGTCAAGGAAATAAACAGCTAGCTGACTTTTAGAAGACACCTGAAGGCAGCCCTGTTTAATATTTTGCTCGAAGCCGCCCAGAGTGGCTGGGGTATAAATAAATTATTATTATTATTATTATTATTATTATTATTATTATTATTATTATTATAGTTTGGATTTGATATCCCGCTTTATCACTACCCGAAGGAGTCTCAAAGTGGCTAACATTCTCCTTTCCCTTCCTCCCCCACAACAAACACTCTGTGAGGTGAGTGAGGCTGAGAGACTTCAAAGAAGTGTGACTGGCCCAAGGTCACCCAGCAGCTGCATGTGGAGGAGCGGAGACACGAACCCGGTTCACCAGATTACGAGTCCACCACTTAACCACTACACCTATTATTATTATTATTATTATATCATCATCCTCATCATCATCTTCACTGAAGGTGTAAATTTGAACTCCCTGCTGAAGAAGGCACAATTGGGATTCATGATGACCTTAACATATTGGAGAACAGGTCCTAACTAACAAACTGTATTTCAATACAGGCAAATGTAAGTCAGGGAACGAGAGAATGAGGTAATAATAATAAGATGGCATGAGACAGACAGAAGATGGAGAGAGAGGGAGAGGGAGGGAGAGAGAGAGAGAGAGAGAGAGAGAGAGAGAGAGAGAGAGAGATTGCCCTGTGGTCCACTTGGGTAACTTGGTGTGTTGGAATTGAGCAACCACAACATTGACTTTTTGTCTGCTATGAGGCAAACTCTCTAGTAACAAGAGCAGGGGCTACTGTCTCTGCAGAGCTTATGTCATGGAGAGTCAAGGGCATGACAATTCACAACCCTGCTTGGTTGTTTGGTACGTTGCATTTCTGAAGGCCCTATAAACCCTATAAACTCACGTGACTTATTTCCAAAATATCCTTCCCTGTCATTCAGCTAGAAGACATTCCTGTGTGATAAAGATCCCCTTATGAACCGCTTGAACTCTTGCGTGTTACTCCGAAACCTCTCTCTTGCCAAAGAAGCGGGGACTCGTGTTTAGACTCAGTGTTCTTGTTTTAATTGAAAACATCCTTCAGTGCACTTTATCCTTTCCATCTTAGAAGGGGAAAGTTATGAGAGGAAAGGCATGGCTTGGTCAGTACCGACCCCAGGTGCTACTGCCACATTCAGTCTTGCCATCCCGAACACATAAAATACTGTACCTATAGAATTGTTATAATCAGAAGGGGCTGATCTGAGTACACACATTACAAAACTGCACAGCTGTGTCACTAGGGGAGAAAACAGCACATCTTAAAGAAGTTTTGGATAGTCTCTGATCAAAGATTGCCCTGCAGTCATTAGCTGCAGACAAAATTTCATCATAATATCTGGGTTCACCATCACTCAGGCAGAGGTGTAGGTACTCTTCTAGTCTATTCTTCCACGAGATCAGAATTATGCAATGCTAGGGATGGTTTTCCCAGTAGTGATGTATGGAAGTGAGAGCTGGAACATAAAAAAGGCTGATCACCGAAGAATTGATGCTTTTGAATTATGGTGCTGGAGGAGAATCTTGAGAGTCCCATGGACTGCAAGAAGATCAAACCTCTCCATTCTTAAGGAAATCAGCCCTGAGTGCTCACTGGAAGGACAGATCCTGAAGCTGAGGCTCCAATACTTTGGCCACCTCGTGAGAAGAGAAGACTCCCTGGAAAAGACCCTGATGTTGGGAAAGATGGAGGGCACAAGGAGAAGGGGACAACAGAGGACGAGATGGTTGGATAGTGTTCTCGAAGCTACCAGCATGAGTTTGACCAAACTGCGGGAGGCAGTGGAAGACAGGAGTGCCTGGTGTGCTCTGGTCCATGGAATCATGAAGAGTCCGACATGACTAAATGACTAAACAAAAACAACAGGGATGAAATAGCAACAACAACCACAGCAACAACAACAACAGTGAAAGGGCCATCTCTGTGCACATGCTGGTAAACTTTGACATTTATCACCTGGAGGAACACGAGGGTACATAATGGGTAGGTAAAAAAAAAAAGGTAAAGGACCCCATGATGGTTAAGTCCAGTCAAAGGCAACTATGGGGTTATGGTGCTCATCTCACTTTCAGGCCGAGGGAGTAGGCGTTTGTCCACAGACAGCTTTCTGGGTCATGTGGTCAGCATGACTAAACCGCTTCTGGCGCAACAGAACACCGCGATGGGAACCAGAGTGCTCGGAAACGCCATTTACCTTCCCACCACAGCGGTACCTAATTATCTACTTGCACTGGTGTGCTTTTGAACTGCTAGGTTGGCAGAAGCTGGGACAGAGCAATGGGAGCTCACCCTGTTGTGGGGATTTGAACCGCCAACCTTCTGATTGGCAAGCCCAAGAGGCTCAGTGGTTAGGCCACAGCTCCACCCATGTCCCATAATTATCATAATGGGTGCAACTATAGTCACATAACTTTTCTCAGTTCAGGCACAACTTGCTACTAGTATTGAAAGCAAAACCTCACACTCACTAATAATAGTGACATGCGGCCAAAGGTGCAGTCAGCTACAAATTCACTCTGAAAATTGTTGGCTCAGACAGTGACTACACCACTGCAAATGCTTAAAAGAGTAAAAACCAGTGGTAGTCACTTATCCAAAGCTCTCCCTTCTCCATCTTCGCTGTAACCTTCTCCTGTGTACCAGAGTCCCAATTACGGCTAATGACAATTGAATCATTATAGCTGAAAATTGGTTACCTATATGAGTAGTTATGGTAGGAACTGGATTGTCTCATTTGGTTGATTTCAATTAACTTCCCTGAAACACTGTTGACCTCTTGGGCTTTGTACTCTCTTAGGCGAAACGCAGGGTGCCAGTCTAATCCACTCAGCTCCAGAATAGTTTAAGAAACATCCTGAGGGCACACATCCTGTGACTCAGCTTAATCTTATGATCAGGAGAGTATCACTTGATGTGATGGACAAGAAATGCGAAGGAACAGGTTGACCTCTTCCACAGTTAGGGGACTTTCTTCGGTTTACATAGAAACGAGAGGAGGAAATAATATCTTGGTGAAGTTATGCAGAGAGAGTGCTTTTTAAAAAATACATTAAACAACAATAGTTGGTGACTGTGTGGCCTACTCTCTCTCTTTCTCTCCAAAACTTAGAGCTACATTTTGGGTAAAGATTAGAAGTTCCCGAATCCATTTTGAAAGAAACCTGGTGAGAGCTAGGAGACCAGAGTTTTCTACTAGATAAAAGGTAAAGGACCCCTGGACGGTTAAGTCCAGTCAAAGGCTTGCGGCTTCAGGCCAAGGGAGCGGGCGTTTGTCCACAGACAGCTTTCCGGATCATGTGTCCAGCATGACGAAACCGCTTCTGATGCAACAGGACACCGTGACGGAAACCAGTGTGCACGGAAACGCCGTTTACCTTCCCGCCACAGAGGTACCTACTTACCTACTTGCACTGGCATGCTTTCAAACTGCTAGGTTGGCAGGAGCATCAGTAGCTCACCCCATCACAGGGATTTGAACCATCGACCTTCTGATCAGCAAATCCAAGGGGCTCAGTGGTTTAAAATGTCTAGCCGGTAGTCAGCACATGTGACAAAGACCTGGACATTATCGTGGCATTCTGCTCCAAATAACAACACTTTGATCTATTGAAAACCCTGGAAACCAAAACTACTAATTACTCTCCACTCCACCCAAAGTGCTGCTATTATTATTATTATTATTATTATTATTATTATTATTATTATTAATAAAAACCATAATTGAAAACATTTGCTTTTTTCCAGAAAGACCATGCTTTTAATTATGTTTAATTGCTGGATTCCCAAATCCTTAACTTCTATGAGAGAATGAGCCACAATGCATAGTAACTATAGGACCAGCACCTTTCACTAAACATTGCATTGTGTGGAGGGTTACAAGCCAACTTTTGTCTACTATTTTCTCCTGTAATTCTGTTTTAAAATACAAGGTGGAAAAAGAACAGTTTTTACAGCATTGCATTTGAGTTATGGAACAAGTGAGATCTTTCACATTTGCTTAATTTATTATATTTATGTTCTACTTTCCCTGCAAGAATCTCAATGCTGTCCCTAGTTTATCTTTGCAACAATCCTGTTGTTGAGAAACAGGAGCAGAGAGCGACAAGGCCAAAGACTTCTCTGTGTCAGCCTAACATCACATCACATTGGCCCTTCTTTGCACTGTTTGTGGGTTAAAAAAAGAAAAGAACATGTGAGCATAAAGTGTGTAGGTTGCTGGGTATGTACAGACCACCCCCAACTCAATGTGTTCCATGTGTGTCAACTTCAAATACTGAGCAGAAATTTCTGGTGGGGGCTTCTAACTGCATCCCGCTCAATGCACTCAGAAGCCTTCTCGTGGTTAGGAACCCAATATATAATTGGAAGATGATATATAATGAATTTTTAAAAAAAATGTTTAAAAGTACACTTCCAAAAAAAGGTCATTTTTTGTTGGGGAGAATTCAGAGGGAAATTCCCAGCTGTCAAAAAAGACTATTTATGTACTCTATTACTGCGTTCCGTGTTATGTCAGCCCCAAAATGGAAAATGAGCGAAGTCCCAAACAAAGAAGAATGGCAACTTAAACTGATGGAATACGCGCAGCTTGCAGACTTAACATATAGAATAAGAAAACAAGAAAAATGCACATTTAAAGAAGTCTGGAAAATGTTTACTGAATATATGGGTGAAAATTACATTCATTTAAAAATGCTGGTAGCATTAAGATAAATTCAACAGTATAAATAAGTTTTAATTGATGTAACTATGAATTACTGAATGGTTTAGTAAAGGTAAAGGGACCCCTGACCATTAGGTCCAGTCGTGACCGACTCTGGGATTGTGGCGCTCATCTCGCTTTATTGGCCGAGGGAGCCGGCGTACAGCTTCCGGGTCATGTGGCCAGCACGACTAAGCCGCTTCTGGCGAACCAGAGCAGCACACGGAAACACCGTTTACCTTCCCGCCGGAGCAGTACCTATTTATCTACTTGCACTTTGATGTGCTTTCAAACTGCTAGGTTGGCAGGAGCAGGGACCGAGCAACGGGAGCTCACTCCATCGTGGGGATTCGAACCGCTGACCTTCTGATTGGCAAGCCCTAGGCTCTGTGGTTTAACCCACAATGCCACCTGCATCCCACTGAATGGTTTAGTTCATGTAAAATATGCAGGGATGTATGGTATGCAAAATGAACCACGGAAATTTTGAATATTTTGAAATGTAATTTAGAAAATTTGAAATATGGCAACCTTAGTCTGAAGGATGAGCAGCTATCTGAGAAATCCCAACCTGCTTTCAGGGTAGCTTATAGCACTGAGCATTGTGTAGTTTGTTTAATGATTTACTCATTCATTCATGCAGCAATCTATTTGCTCACACACAGGAGCATGTGGGTCTTGGGATCTCTGTGACTTCTTGGCAACATGATCAAGGAAACTTATGCAGCTGCTTTTGGTACCTTTGGGGATAACCACATTTGGATGCTGTCGACATTTAAATAAAACAAACCTTTGATCTTTGCCTCATCAGCAGGTATTTCTACTATGGCTCTTAATTTGCTAATTTCTCACTGGGATTATTTGGTTTAAGGAAGTGGATTTCCTGCTGTGGAAAGCTTTAAACTTTGGACCCAGATGAAGTTGTATCAATACAGTCATACCTCATGTTGCGTTTGCTTCAGGTTGAGTGTTTTCAGGTTGTATCCCACAGCGACCCAGAAGTACCGGAAAGGGTTACTTCTGGGTTTCACCACTTGCGCATGTGCAGATGCTCAAAATGACGTCATGTGCGTGCACAGAAGCGGCGAATTGCGACCTCAGACGCAGGTTGCGTCCTGCTCAGGTTGTGTACGGGGCTCCGGAACGGATCCCGTTCGCAACCAGAGGTACCACTGTATGTACATTCATAGAAGCATCTGTGGTTAGCAAATGATAGCTCACGGGTGGACCATTGTTCAGAACCAGGACTTGAGGACTTCCATGAGCATTCCTTTCCCCCTCTTTCGGACATAAGAACTTTCTGATTGTAAGAGCTTTTCGACAGTAGAATGGCAATGATTCGGAAGGTGGTAAACTCTCCTTCCTTGGAGGTTTTTAAGCAGAGGTTGGATGGCTGCCGGTCAGGGATGATTTAGTTGAGATTCTTGCATAGCAGGAGGTTGGTCTAGATGATTCTCAGGATCCCTTCCAACTCTATGATCAAAGTTCTATCTTTTTTTAAAAAAGCAAATTTCTGGAAAAAGAGTGCCATCATATAGCCACAAAAACTTGTGGGATGTGTGCTAACTTCAAAGAGGACTTAAAGTAGTGATGATGATGATGATGATGATGATGATGATGATGATGATGATGATAATAATAATAATAATAATAATAATAATAATAATAATAATAATGTATTACTTATACCCCGCCCATCTGGCTGAGCCTCCCTAGCCACTCTGGGCTGCTCCCAACAGAATATTAAAAACATGATAAAACATCAAACATTAAAAACTTCCCTAAACAGGGCTGCAGATGTATTTTAAAAGCCAGATAGTTCTTTATTTCCTTGACATCTGGTGGGAGGGTGTTCCACAGAGCGGGTGCCACCACCAAGAAGGCCCTCTGCCTGGTTTCCTGTAACCTCACATCTCGTAGTGAAGGAACCACCAGAAGGCCCTTGGAGCTGGACCTCAGTGTCCTGGCTGAACGATGGGGATGGAGATGCTCTTTCAGGTATACTGGGCCGAGGCCATTTAGGGCTTTAAAGGTCAGCACCAAGACTTTGAATTGTGCTTAGAGCTGTACTGGGAGCCAATGTAGGTCTTTCAGGACCAGTGTTATATGGTCTCAGCAGCCACTCCCAGTCACTACTCTAGCTGCCACATTCTGGATTAGTTGTAGTTTCTGGGTAACCTTCAAAGGTACCCCCACGTGGAGGGCATTGCAGTAGTTCAAGCAGAGTACTTGGAGTCCAATACATGATATCCTCATCTGCCATGCCTTGAATCACATCTTCATATCTGCCATAGATTCATCAGATGAAGAAATACCCCACTCATAGTTTTCTTGTATTAATAGTTTCTTTGGAAAGACTGGAGAGGAGCAAAGTCAATAAATACAGTGGTATCTTGGGTTACAGACGCTTCAGGTTACAAACACTTTGGGTTACAGACTCCGCTAACTCAGAAACAGTACCTCAGGTTAAGAACTTTACCTCAGAATGAGAACAGAAATCATGTGGCGGTGGTGTCACGGCAGCGGGAGGCCCCATTAGCTAAAGTGGTACCTCAGGTTCAGAACAGTTTCAGGTTAAGAACCGACCTCCGGAAAGAATTAAGTTCTTAACCAGAGGTACCACTGTATTAAAAGGAGTGGTTGAGGCAGAAGTCCGAAATAGCTTTATGCTCCATGACTTGGTGATGTCATGGTTGCCACCAAGCTAAGGTCACAAGATGCAGGAACATTTGGTTGGACTGCCCATGAGGTTGCATTGTGTCATGGCATGCCTTGCGCATTTGGTGTCTGCCCTGAAATGTGAGCACTTGGTTCCCATGTGGCTGGAAAATGAAGGGCCTTCACACCTGCCACTGCGACGAGATGACATCTTGACGCGAAACAAGAAGGATCCTGAAGTTGGGGACCTTCTGCATGGGAACTCTTGTGGGCTGTCTGTGTTGACTGGAGAGGGTAGGCGCCACACAGCAGAGAGATGTCGTGAGGCCTGCCCATCACATTGGCTAACAGGCTGTGTGGCTGCAGGGAGGGAACAGAGGAGGGAGGTGTCACACAATCAGGAAGGCTCCAAACCTGCCCCATCTCTCTACGTGCAATGCAGACCCTCTAAGGATCCCTATATTCCCGGGACAGTCCCAGATTTACAGAAGCCATCCCGGTTTCTGCTGGCCAACTGAGGACTAACAGGCAAGCTACACCTTCTATTGTGAGTGTGGGGCAGTCCTAACTCTACCTGACCAACTCCGTTGGAAACAACCCCCCAGCCGGGATTGGTTAATTGTTGAGGCTAGGTGGGAACCTCCAGGTACCAAGCTCAGGCGGTGGGGGAGAGGCGAAGCCAGGCTACCTTGTCGGGAATCTCATAGTCTTGGGGTGGGGGATGCATGTGACCATGCAAAAGCCCCCCAGTTAATGTGGGGAGTTTGCTGACATTTCCATTCCACCTTAAGAAACAGGAATGTGGAATTGTTGTGTGTCACATGTCAGTTTACATTCCAGCACAGTATGCTGGGAACTTCCGTTGGTTAGGGGTCAGGGGGTCAGGGGTCAAGGGTTAGGGGGTCGAGGGTCAGGGGTCGAGGGTCAAGGGGCTAGGGTCAGGGGTCGAGGGTAAGGGGGCAAGGGGCTAGGGGCTAGGGTCAGGGGTCAGGGGTTTAAGGGTTAAGGGCTAGGGGCTAGGGGCTAGGGGCTAGGCCTATTCTGACATTTCCATTCCACCTTAAGGAACAGGCATGTGGAATTGTTGTGTGTCACATGTCAGGGGTTAAGGGTTAGGGGTTAGGGGTTGGGGTTAGGGGTTAGGGGTCAGGGGTTAGGGGTTAGGGGTTAGGGGTTAGGGGTTAGGGTTAGGGGTTAGGGGTCAGGGGTTAGGGGTTAGGGGTCAGGGGTTAGGGGTTAGGGGTTAGGGGTTAAGGGTTAGGGGTTAGGGGCTAGGGGCTAGGGGCTAGGGGCTAGGCCTATTCTGAATGCGCAGTTCACTCTGCTAATAGCGTGCCTTGGCTTTTGAAGCTCAGGTCGCTGATGTATGTCGGAGCACGGGCCGATTTCCTTAGGATATCTCTATTTTCATTGGATAAATGTTGGAGCGTATGGAGTTATACAACCTCCGAGCCAAGGAGGTAAGTAACTATACAACCTTTAGAAGACACCTGAAAGCAGCCATTTATAGGATGGTTTTTCAATGTTTAATGTTTTATTATGCTTTTATATGTGTTGGAAGCCACTCAAAGTGCCTAGGTCAACCCAGACAGATGGGTAGGTTATAAATAGTAAAATTATCATCATCATTATTATTACTATTATGGAATAGGACACCCCAGTTTTCATCAGAGAGTTATGTGCCCCCCCCCCAAGTCAAGGAGATCAGTAACTATGCAACCTTTAGAAGACATCTGAAGGCAGGCCTGTATAGGGAAGTGTGTTTTTTAATGTTTAATGTTTTACTAAGTTTTTATATATGCTGGAAGCCATCCAGAGTGGCTAGGGCCACCCAACAGATGGGCGGGGTATAGTTATTATCACTGTTACTATTATTATTTTATTATTATTTAATAGGACACCCCTATTTTCGAAAGCACGTCAAAGTGCAAGTAGATAAATAGGTACCGCTCTAGCGGGAAGGTAAACGGCGTTTCCATGCGCTGCTCTGATTCGCCGGAAGCGGCTTAGTCATGCTGGCCACATGACCCGGAAGCTGTACGCCGGCTCCCTCGACCAATAAAGCAAGATGAGCGCCGCAACCCCAGAGTCGGCCACGACTGGACCTAATGGTCAGGGGTCCCTTTACGTTTCTTTTCATCAGAGAAATGTTGGATGGCAACGCTCCATCGCCACAACTGAACTTTGTAAAGTGCCCTGTGATCCTCAGATAAAGGTATAGAAATTTGATGATGATGATGATAAGAACAACAACTAGAGGAACAACAACTCTGGGAGAGATCTCAAGAAGGCTTCCTCCTGCACCGGATGCCTTCGTGTCTCTAGACTCTTCACAGTCACAAGCTTGTCAGCCCCCGAAAACAGACTGCAGCAATTTGAACGTGGCCTTTCGCCTTCAGCTGCCTCTCGATCCTTGCAAATTCATATTTTAAAGAAGGGAAAGGCAGGGTTTTATTTGTTTGTGGTTTTTTTTTTTTTGCTTTTTGTTTTACAAGGGAAGGCTCGCTTTGACGCCGTACAGTAGAAACTTGCAAAACTGTCCTGGCCGGCTGCCAGAAGTGGCTGGCTGCAGTGCAAAGTGCAGCTGTCTTGCTGCTTATGAACGGGAAATGACATGAGCCAGAGTGCCAACTGTTTTGAAAGAGCTGTTATATTTGCCGCTCGTCTCGTGCTCTCGGGTCACCCTGCCACTGCAAATTCAAATCACGCCGAGCGCTTGAACATACTTAAGTTCTGGCCTCCACATAGAAAGATCAGTGATCAGGGTCCGTCCCTCTCTCTCTCTCTCTCAAACTCTGGCTACAATATTGCATAATGCACCCCTCATTTTCTCTCTATCACTGCAATTGATGTCCAGTCAGTTGTATCAGGATTTGGCAGCGAGAAAGTAAAACACACACACACAAAAACCGCACTGAAATCTCAACGCCCCACTGTTCACAGCACATACAGCTAGACGGAGACTTTTCATTTCCTACATCACTATTTTTGGAAAGGGGAATTATGAAATATACTTTGGCTGACATCTCGGAGGCTATTCTTAAGCACATGTATTTTTTTTTGACACAGTTGCAGATCTGTGGGTGCTTTATGTAAATGATTCTTATGTCTAGACAAACCACTTAGACAGACCCCTTTGTTTTTGACCTTGGTAATTAAGAATTATCCAGAGCCCCTTTAATAAAGCACCGCTGGAATTGGTTATAAATTAAATTTGGGTATGTATCCAAGATAATTAAAGTCGCAATAAGAACGGCATTGTTGAACCCTCCTGCAAGTAAAACAATATATAATGCTGTAAGTAAAGAGGACAGTAATTATAGGAAGCTGCTCTGGATGAATGACTTTCTTTGGAGATTATGATGCTTGAGGCTTCCCGTCTTTTTGCCAAACAGAAACTTTAAAAAGAGGAATCCAGAGTGAAATAGATTGCTTTATAAACCAGGAGGGAATGGCAAGATGTTTAAGATTAGTTGCTCATTCTCATAGCCCAGTTTAAGCAACTCTCAAGGGATCTGGCGAACCTTTTACCTATATTTAAAACATGAATCTATGGATATGTGATTGTAAAACTTTAATCTGAAAAACCAAATAAATAAACTTATAAAAGTAAATATAAAAACCAATATCTTTTTGCAGATCGGTACCATCACAAGTATGTTCACCTTCACAGCGTAGGTTGCACACCTCTGCTGCAAATTCCCCACAAGCTCTGTGTAGATGTTATGCTAAACGTGTTGGGAAACGGAGTCTGTGGACCCACTCTCACCCATTTGCACCTTATTCTGCACAGAAGTAACATCTACACAGCAAAATGTGTCCCAATGTGCCGTGGGCAAGACACAGATAAATTTAACCAAAGTTGCTCACAGACCAGCAGCGGACTCAGGTAATATGGCACCCTTTGTGGGGCCAAGATTTGACAGTGCAGCTGTGATGGTCTGGGATTCGGACTCAGAGGCTGAACTTGAAGAATCCCAGCCTGCACAGGAGTCCCTGCCTCCAGAACCAGCTGAGCCGGGGCTGGGGCCTGAGCCTGAAGGGTCCTCACCTGTGCTGGATCTTCAGGTGCAGGCACCAGCTGAGTCTCCTCTGGCTCCTGAGGTGATGGAGGACCCATTGCCTCCAGGTGCTCCACTCTCAGCCCCGTCAGGGGAAGCTGAGGTTGCCTCTGGGTCCAGTAACCCTTCAGCCTCTCCTGAGCTGCAGAGGCTCAGAGCAGAGAGGTGGAGGGAACTAAGTTCCCACAGGAGGAGTGCTCGCCTCCAGGCCAGGAGAGGCGAGTCACCTGTGGACCAGGGCCGCCCTATGCCTCAGGGCAGATAAAAGCCAGTCAGCCCCAGTCCCAGGTTGCGGGAGCAACGTTGATGGTAGTCTGTTCCTGCCTGCACCCTGTCCTGCTCTTCTGCCAGAGTTCCTGACCTCACCCGACTCCCTGCCTTGGACAGCTTTGACGGACAGCCTCCATACCGTACCATCGAACTCGGACTGGACTCGGACCTCGCCTCTTGGTAGCCCCCAGGACCAGCACACCAGCCCTCTCACCGCCTTCCCAAAGTCGGGTAAGGGATTCACCAGGTTTGGGGAAAGAGGAACGAGGGCTCCAGTAGTGTCCTGGAGACCTTCCGCCTCCTTCTCAATGCTGGGCAAATGCTAAGTAGACTTTGGGAAGGAAGCAGAAAGGCACGCCCCTGGCCCCTGCACCCTGTGCATGGGAATCAGTCGCGCTTCCCCAATGACTCTGTCGACATGCAGAGGGCAGGGAGGCCAGCTGATAAACCCCAGCTGTGCCGTCTCCTTCCATCGGCCCGTGCTCTGACATACATCAGCGACCTGAGCTTCAAAAGCCAGGGCACGCTATTAGCAGAGTGAACTGCGCACGCAGAATAGGCCTAGCCCCTAGCCCCTAGCCCCCAACCCTTAACCCCTGACCCCTGACCCCGACCTTTGACTCCCTGACCCCTGACCTCTGACCCTTAACCCCTAACCCCTAACCAACGGAAGTTCCCAGCATACTGGAATGTAAACTGACATGTGACACACAACAATTCCACATTGCTGTTCCTTAAGGTGGAATGGAAATGTCAGAATAGGCCTAGCCCCTAGCCCCTAGCCCCTACCTTGTCCCTTGACCCCACCCCCCGACCCTTGACCCCTTGACCCCTGACCCCTGACCCCTAACCCCAACCCCTAACCCCTAACCCCTAACCCCTAACCCTTAACCCTTAACCCTTAACCCCAACCCCTAACCCCTAACCCTTAATCCTTAACCCCTGACCCCCCAACCCTGACCCTTGACCCCGACCCTAAACCCCTGACCCTTAACCCCTGACCCTTAACCCCTGACCCTTGACACTTGACCCCCCGACCCCCAACCCTTAACCCCTGACCCTTAACCCTTAACCCCTGACCCCTTGACCCTTAACCCCGACCTCTGACCCTTAACCCTTAACCCCTGACCCCATGACCCCTGACCTCCGACCCCCCGACCCCTGACCCTTAAGCCTTAAGCCTTAAGCCTTAACCCTAACCCCTAACCAACGGAAGTTCCCAGCATACTGTGCTGGAATGTAAACTGACATGTGACACACAACAATTCCACATGCCTGTTCCTTAAGGTGGAATGGAAATGTCAGAATAGGCCTAGCCCCTAGCCCTTAACCCTTAACCCCTGACCCTTGACCCTTGCCCCCTGACCCCCTGACCCCTAACCAACGGAAGTTCCCAGCATACTGTGCTGGAATGTAAACTGACATGTGACACACAACAATTCCACATGCCTGTTCCTTAAGGTGGAATGGAAATGTCAACAAACTCCCCACATTAACTGGGGGGGGGGGCGGCTTTTGCATGGTCACATGCATTCCCCACCCCAAGTCTATGAGATTCCCAACAAGGTAGCCTGGCTTCGCCTCTCCCCCACCGCCTCAGCTTGGTACCTGGAGGTTCCCACCTAGCCTCAACAATTAACCAATCCCGGCTGGGGGGGGGTGTTTCCAGGGGAGTTGGTCAGGTAGAGTTAGGACTGCCCCACACTCAAAATAGAAGGCGTAGCGTGCCTGTTAGTCCTCAGTTGGCTCCAGATCTTCCGCCACCCTGCCCTTCCTCAGTTTATGCCTTCTTTCGCAGTTTAAACTTCTTCTTTACAGCTATGTGAGCGTTGCTTCACTCTTTGGTGGTTGCTGTTGAGGGACCAGAAAGGAATTTCCCTGCATTGGCAGGTTTCGCCTTCCCCATAGCAAAACTTCACAACTTTGGCAGTTTTTAGGCCTTGGGTGGAATCCTTTAATCTATCTTCCCTTAATTGGGGGGGGCATGAAGCAGTGACCAACGCCCCCCCCTGCAGTGGCAATCCCAGGGTTCCCTATTAAAGGGGTATTTCAAGGGGAGGCATTGGCCATACGCCGATAGGTTGTCAGTGCTCTCCCCTACGACATGGCGAAACGGGAGGCGAGCTCTCTCTACTTGAACATATGTTCTCCAGATCCAGCCCAATCCCCACACATTCTGGATAACTCTGATGTTTCCCAGCACCCCAGCCGGGGACTGGGAGGGATAAGCGCCCAATGCCTAAGCCAAGGTCTTCCTACATCTGAAAGTTTAATAAAGTTATGGCCAATTTTAATCCCGTAACACGTTGTCAAGTGCCATTATTCCACCTGGGGGTCGCCTGGGGTTTGGGGGGTCTCCGCCTGTCCGCGCGAATTTGCTTCCACACAGACCTTCAAATCCATTCCCCACTTCTCTTTCATGTCCAGATACAGAACCTTTTTTATCTATATAATTTTTTATTTAATTGGCTTCTGCAGCCAACAGGAAGCTGTGGAAGCCCTGTCAGATGTTCGGATTCCAAAAATAGTTCGCAAACCGTAACAGTCACTTCCGGGTTTGTGGTGTTCAGGAGCCAAAATGTTCGAGAAAGCGTGTTCTCCTTCATGGGGAGCACGTGTTGCAGTGGGGGCTGCCAGGACACTCCAAAGTTGGGGGGCGGGCTAATTGATCATTGGCCACTGATACAATTGGGGCTTCCCTTGTTGTTGGGAAGAAGTTAATGTTGCCATTTTTTGATTGACAGCCAGAAATAGTAAAACTCCTTGCACGAGGCTAGGGCTTCCTCTTTTCACCCGTGCATCAGATTGCCCATCCCTCCCTCCCTAGAATAGGGTTGTTCGCTTTGACCTTGCTATGCCTGTCATGGGGTCGTCTGCTTTGGAGCGGGGGCCTGGTAGGAATTTTGTCCATCTGGCTGATTGGCTGGGGCCATTTGGTTTTTGCCTACTGCGTAGCAAATCGTCACAACTTGTAAGGTTGGCGGTTAGGCATTGGTTTATGGTTTGGTTGGTTGAGGAGCATGGATTGGCTGTGCCTGCCCCTCTAATGCTGCTGCTGCAAGGGATTCCGTTAAAGGAATTGGGGGCTAACTATTGCTTGTCCACTCTGTCAAAGGTGCTCGGTCCATAGCAATGAGCTCCTGGTTGCATTTGGGCTGAGGGCAGGTTCCCTGCTCCGCGTAACCCCCAAGTGTATTCCCCCATTCTGACTTTCGCATTGTGTGGAATGTCAGTCTGTCCCCCATGGTGGGGGCAGAGAGTCGCAACCAATGCCTACGCAACCACTCACAAATTTGTATTTTAATAAAGTTGTGGCCAAAATTATGCCAAAAATCTTAAACAAAAACTTCTGTGTGATGTGTGAGTTATTGGGGTGGACCTGGGGACCTCGACACGCAACTAAGCTGTTTGAAAACCAAAGTACGACTGTAGTCCTATTCTGGGCAACGGCACCAAGCCTACTTGGTTCTTCACCATCACCTTACTGTGCCGCTTGTCTTTATTTTTATTTATTTGCTGGTGGAGATTTTGGTGAGGCGGCACCCTCTGATAGATGGCCCTTCAGAACAGTTCCACAGCTGCTTTGGTATATAGTCGGCATAACTACTTGCAGCCAGTAACCATTCTGACCTTTTCGTTCTAAGCAAGAAAAGATGTTACGTTCCTCACAATTATGATGATGGTTCTAATATTCAGTAGGAAAACAGGCAGTTGGTGTACTGCCTTGTGACAGCTCTATCTTCAGCTATTCCGTTTTTCTTCTTCTTTTTATTTTAACAAAGTAATAATAATAAATAAATGAAAACAAAAATGTGCCCCACCCCCTATACCATTCCATTGTAACTATCCAGCCTCTCCAAATTCCAGCACCTCTTGCGAAGCTTTCTGTTTTAATGGTACAAATTCTACAAATTCCTCTCTCGTTTCTGGTGGTTATGTACAATAAGCAGTTTCTCTACCAATATATAATCCTCCTTCCACCTGCCTTCATACGGCACTTCGCATAATGCGGTCTTCAACAGAGAGTCTCTTGAAACACCATGTGCACCATTTAAGGCTTAACAACATTAGACCCTGGCAATTATTCCTCACGGAAACTGCTGGTAATATTAATCTTTCCCTCATGCTGTTCTTCCAGACAATGCAATGTTTTCCCTATAAAATGCACAAAATGTTCTTCTTGAACATGGCATTCACTAGACCCTTCACGCCTCTTGAAATTCTATTTACTAAGTTCTCCGTGTACCTATAAAATAAGTATAGGCTGGCTTTAAATTGTCTGTATGCCTGACCTGCATTATTTCCATATAATTACTAGCCTCTTCAATACCGCAAGCTTCCGGGCATGGCAAAGTTTCTCTCTCATTCTTTACTACTAGTATAGAGTTGGCATGGTTCATGTTAATATTAATAGTTATTATTAGTATTTCAAAAGCACACGATGTATATTATCTTAATAGCCTTTCAGCTTTACAGATGGGAGAATGAAGAGCAGGGAACAGGAGGGCAGTTTATGTAGACAAGAGAGGAAATGTAATTGCGGTCTTTGTGTTTCAAACATCTTGCTATCCTAGCTCAGAGAAAGACGACATGCTGTCTTCCAGATGTTGTGGACTCTGAACTCTAGCCAACATGGTCAATAATCACGGATGGTGGGCATTGGAGTCCACAAGATTCATCATGTGCCGATTTTCAGAATTTCAATTTGAATTTCTGAAAAGCCACTTCCGACCTCCAGTCCGCGTGATCTGGGGAATCCTCAGCCGCGTCATCCCCTGGCCAGCCAATTGGCTGGCCCAGGGTGTGTGGCTTGCCTCATTTAATTAAGGCAAGTGCGACCGAGGATCTCCCTCTTTGTCCGCTCACCTGCTTTGGTTTCCCACCCGCCCGCCCTTCAAGGTTCCCCTTCTGACCTTGCTAAGGACCTTGGTTGGTTGCCGCTAAGGGGCCTGGTAGGAATTTTTTCCACTTGGCAAATTGGCACCGGCCATTTGATTTTTCGCCTACCTCGTAGCAAATCGTCAGAACTTTCTTGGTTTTGGAGGTTAGGCATTGGTATGGGTATTGTTATTGGTATGGGTATTGTTATGGGTATTGCTATGGGTATTGCTGAACAGCTTGGTGGGTTTCTGGATGAAACATCGGCCCTGGATCCATTCCAGTCCGGCTTCTGCACTGGTCATGGGACCGAGATGGCTCTGGTCGCCCTAATGGCATTTGTCCAGCAACATTTCCACAGCTGGGTTGTGACAGAAATGAAGGCTAGAACCATGTCCCAGTCCAGGATACTTCTGAGAATGTTCTAATCTGATGAGGTGTCCTCTAGTTGTTTCTGGACTATAGTTCCTATTATCCTGGAACGTTGACCCTGCTGGCTGGGGCTGATGGGAGTTGGAGTCCAACAACGTCTATAGGGCACCATGTTGGCTACCCCTGTTCTAAGCCCTCACCTGTGGACAACAACTTTATTGACCTCTAACCCCTCTTATTTTGAAGTTTAGAGCAGGATTTCCCAAATGTGAGTCTGCAGCTATTTTTTGGACCACAACTCACATCATCCCTAGTGTGCTGGTCCCAGGGGGAGGTTACTGTGAGGCGTGGTAAAAGTCTGGTCCTGGGTCGAGGGTCTGGAGACTGTCCACCAAGGGTGAAGTGGGGTCCAAAGCGAGGAGCTGGGCAAGGTCGGGAACTCTGGAAGAACAGGGCTGGGTGCTGGCCGAAACAGCTCTTCAACGATGTTGCTCCCGCAACCTGGGACCGGGCTGACTGGCCTTTATCTTCTCTGAGGCCAGGGGTGGTCCCAGCCCACAGGTGAACCGCCTCTCCTGGCCTTAAGGTGAGCACTCCTCCTGAGAGAACCCAGTTCCCCCGCCTCTCTGCCCTGAGCCTCTGTAGCTCAGGGGAGGCTGGAGGGTTACTGGACCCAGGGGGAGGCTCACCTTCCCCTGACAGGGCTGGGAGAGGCGCACCTGTAGGCAATGGGTCCTCAATCACCTCCGGAGCCAGAGTGGATTCATCTGGTGTCTGCTCCTGAGGATCCAGCACACGTGCAGGTACTTCAGATTCAAGGCCCTGCCCCGGCTCAGCCGGCCCTGGAGGCAGGGACTCCTGTGCAGGCTGGGATTGCTCCGGTTTAGCCTCTGAATCAGATTCCCAGGCCATCACACCTAGCTAGCAAGAACAGTGGTCAAGGATGATGGGAATTGTAGTCCGAAAACAGCTCGGAGACCCATGTTTGGGAAACACTGGTTTCGAGACTTACCTGTGTACTCAGTTGAGTTGCTCTGCTTGGTTCACCCTCCATTCCCACACACCCTTATTCAATAAAATCTGTGTTGCTTCCTCGTATATCCTTCCCCTATATCCTGTCATGAAATGGGAGGACTTGTGGGCTGGAAGCACACACTAATTGGAGTCACTGTTTTTATCCCCCCCTCATCCATCTCGGTACTATTTTTGGCTGTGGTCCTGCTGAGTTTACAGCCAGAGCAAGGATTTCCGCTTGTGCAACGGGACTCCCCCTTTCCTTTCCCTTCGCCCCCTAAATCTGTCCTAGGGGTTTCCCCCATCCCCTTGAGCAGATTTCGGGAGGGCAATGGGCAAGGAGATGGCAGAAGTCTCATTGTGCATGTCGAAACGTTTGCACTGATGGGATGCATTCGTTAAATACCATTCAGGTTGGCTCATGTGGAAAGTGGGGTTTACCATAACAAAAATGCACCGGCACCCTGAACTTTAGTACAACATTCTGCCACCTCGCAATAACCTTTGCTCCAAGCTGAGCGCAGCTTAGCAGACATATGCTCTTGGCTGACAGTTGCTTAAACAGCATCATTCAGGCAGCGGTAAAAAAACCCCACTGTCTAATGGGCAGCCATATATGGCTAGCAGGCTGTATTCAGCTTGGGGGGTGGTCACACAATTTGCACCCCACAAAACTATGCACTAGGTGGACAGAGTACTTCATTACACACATTTGCCCTTTCCCCCCTTCCTTTTTAAATATATTTTTTATTAAATTTTCTGTTTTACAATTTAGAATACTCATTTAAACATCCTTAAAATATCAATGACTTTCCGTCTTCTCTTTCCATGATTCATTTTGCATACCATAAATCCCTACATATTTGACATAAATTAAACCATTCAGTAGGGACGAGGGTGGCGCTGTGGTCTAAATCACAGAGCCTAGGGCTTGCCGATCAGAAGGTCGGCGGTTCGCGACAGAGTGAGCTCCAGTTGCTTGGTCCCAGCTCCTGCCAACCTAGCAGTTCGAAAGTGCATCAAAGTGCAAGTAGATAAATAGGTACCACTCCGGTGGGGAGGTAAATGGCATTTCCGTGTGCTGCTCTGGTTCGCCAGAAGAGGCTTAGTCATGCTGGCCACATGACTGTCCGCAAACAAATGCCGGTTCCCTCGGCCAGTAAAGCGAGATGAGCAGCAACCCCAGAATCTTTCAAGACTGGACCTAATGGTCAGGGTCCCTTTACCTTTAAACCATTCAGTATTCCATTGTTACATCCATCAAAACTTATTTACATTGTTGAATTTATCTTAATGCTGCCAACATTTTCAAGTGTACAGTGGTACCTCGGGTTAAGTACTTAATTCGTTCTGGAGGTCCATTCTTAACCTGAAACTGTTCTTAACCTGAAGCACCACTTTAGCTAATGGGGCCTCCTGCTGCTGCCACACCGCCGGAGCACGATTTCTGTTCTCATCCTGAAGCAAAGCTCTTAACTTATTTCTGGGTTAGCAGAGTCTGTAACCTGAAGCGTCTGTAACCTGAAGCGTATGTAACCCGAGGTACCACTGTACACCATTTCCCCCCATATATTCAATAAACATTTTCCAATCTTCTCTAAATGTATGCTCTTCTTCTTCTCTTATTTTATATGTTAAGTCTGCAAGCTGCACATATTCTGTCAGCTTAAGTTGCCATTCTTCTTTAGTCGGGACCTCGCTCGTTTTCCAGCCCATTTCCCTCCCCCTTTAAATGGGGGAAAAGGCCATCCTGGAAATATAGGGCAAGGGTAACTCTGAACAGAATGTCAAAACAGCCAGCTCCCCTATCTGATCCCATGAAAAATATGTGGGCAGAAGCCACTGGAGATCAGGTGTCAGATCTCTTTGAAGCATCTGAAGAATCAGCAAAAAGACAAACCAACTGGCCAACAGTTGATAAGTATCATAGTAACAACAGGAGTTAATTTTTAACTCGGGGGGGGGGGGTGTTGGGTTGGGGGGGGGGAGCTGTGGCAAATCATTAGAAAAAGCTTTCTCTGTTTTAAAGCAAAACACTTCAGAAGTTCTTGGCGGCCGACAATAGCAAGCTCATCCCTCAGGGGAAGTCCACATCCCGGTGGGGGGCACAAGTTTGAGTTTTTTGTTTCGCCTCTGACAAATCATACGCAAATTTGTTAATGTGAGCCCAAGGAAATGTTGAATCGTTCATTTCAATCTATTTCACGCAGAGTTCTCCCCTTATGGTTTGGTTTGAATTTTAGTTGGCATATTCCCAGAGGCATTGAAATGGGCGGATAGTATGTGTTTGCGACACTGTTTGCAAAGTACAGATCAAAGCGGCTAAGGGCTTATCTGCACCAGACGTATACAGTGGTACCTCGGGTTACATACGCTTCAGCTTACATACACTTCAGGTTACAGACTCCGCTAACCCAGAAATAGTGCTTCAGGTTAAGAACTTTGCTTCAGGATGAGAACAGAAATCGTGCTCTGGCGGCGCGGTAGCAGCAGGAGGCCCCATTAACTAAAGTGGTGCTTCAGGTTAAGAACAGTTTCAGGTTAAATATGGACCTCCGGAACAAATTAAGTACTTAACCTGAGGTACCACTGTAATGGCCGTGGCAGGTGAAAGGAGGGCCACAAGAATGACACAGGAGACTGGTACAGTCATACCTCGGGTTACAGACGCTTCAGGTTGTGGGTGGCCGAAACCCGGAAGTACTGGAACGGGTTACTTCCGGGTTTCAGCGCTTGTGCATGCACAGAAGTGTGAAATCGCGCTTTGCGCATGCGCAGAAACACCAAATCACAACCCGCGTGTGTGCAGACACAGCACTGCGGGTTGTGGACGCTGCGGGCTGCGAACGTGCTTCCTGCACAGATCACGTTCGCAACCCGAGTGTCCACTGTATTGGGTTGAATTAGGCCACAACTTTATTGATTACAGGAAAGCGGGGGGAAAAGTGGTGGGACAGAGGCAAAACATTTCAGACCCAGGCCTAGAAAGTATAGAACAAGCAGAAAACCTCTCAGACCTGCACTTTCTAGCCAGAAATGTAGATGAGCACTAACAGTCGTAATCTTGCACCCCTTTCGGGGAGAAAGCAGCAGCTAGGGTGCTAGAAAACCACTTTCCCCATGTCTGACATTGGCAAACGGTGTTTGTGAGAAGAGCTGAAGGTCTATTGTTGGTACTTAACTCCAAGCAAAATAGCAAAAATGTATAGGACAAGTTCAAATATTTGAAAGAAGTCACCTTTTGCCATATGTGGTGGAAATGTAGGGTTGTAAAAGAATTCTGGGGAATGATATATAATGAACTGCAAAAATGTTTAAAATAACTTTTGTGGGGGAAAACAGAAGCTTTTTTATTAGGAACTATAGGTGCCGAAATATTGAAGGAGTATAAAAGATTGTTTATGCACACAACGTCAGCTGCACAGATGCTCTTAACCCAGAGATGGAAGGAAGAAAAAGTTCCCACCAGAGAGGAATGGCCGAGCAAACTGATGGACTATGCAGAGATGCTGAAAATGACTGGGAAAATCAGAAACAAGGAAGACCAGAATTTCAACAAAGAATGGGGGAAATTCATAATTTACCTTGGAGACCACTGTAAACAATTGAACCCTTTAGTAGGATTTGAGTAACATTTGTCGTGTAACAAGAACTAGGGATATATGAGATACCGTATTTTTCACTCCATAGGACGCACCGGACCATAGGAGGGGGAGAACAGGGGCGGGGAATTCTCCCCCTCTCCACTCAGCGCCCCTTCAGTGAAGTGGGAGGAAAAATGGAGCCCCTTCTTGCTCTCCCAGCTTCAGCAAAAGGAACCCGAAGCCTTTGGAGTGCAGCGCAAGTTCCCGCTGCACTCCAAAGGCTTCAGGCGGCTATCCCTGAAGCCTGGAGAGCGAGAGGGGTCGGTTCGCACCGACCCCTCTCGCTCTCCAGGCTTCAGCAAAAACAACGCGTAGCCTCCGGAGTGCAGAGGGAGCGCTCCCTCTGTGCTTCGGAGGCTTTGCGTTCCTGTCGCTGAAGCCAAGGAGCCTGCATTCGCTCCATAGGACGCACACACATTTCCCCTTAATTTCTGGAGGGGGGAAAGTGTGTCCTATAGAGCGAAAAATCTGGTACTTAAAAAACTGGAGTGACTTAAAATATGCAGTGGAAAAGGACTAGAGATGGAACCCACAGAGATTTGGGTGAATCTTTGTTTATTTACCTTTAAAAAAAAACAACTTATAAAAACAGAGAAGAGCTGAAGGTGGCAATATGCAGGTGATTTTGGACTGGCAGAGTGGCTAAGCTTTCCTGGTGATGGATCTGTTTTTTCGATATCAAGATGGGAATCTTGCTGAGGTTTTCAGCACTACAGCCCACAAAAAAAAAACCTGATTGACCATGACTTCCTTAGGCTTCATTATATGTTGATCCACTTCCCTTACAGGTTTTTAATCAAGACACGCAGTACATGCCACCCCGGAAAGGTAAATGTCTTTATTTATTTACTTAAATGCAGCTGTCTTAAATTGCTTTGGGAATCAGGATCCGATTCCTTTCTCACTCCCGTTTCAGAGAAGAGATTGAACCAAGCCACTTTTATGAAAGCAAAATAGGCATAGACCTCAAATATCAGTAGCAAATATAAATGTAAGTCAGCCCTGGATTTAGGTAAAAAGAAGTAGCGTTAGATCTTCATTACGTGATCTCCTTGGAGTTGTGGGAACAGATAAATTCCACTTGGTCCCATTGTGTGGCTGTAATCGCTGCTGATGTGCATATCCTATTCACAACATTGCTGGCATTTCACATGGGAACAAGGTAACGTAATATAGGAAGCAATAGAGAATCCAACTATTTGGCTTTACTAAACATGCGCATGCGTCTCTGCAGCATTTTGTAATTTCAGGCCATCCCGTAGTCACCAAAATTATCCAAGAGCTTCTCGTACAGTATCTGCAAATTTAATTTGCGGCAAACACACATTTTTGTTTCTTCAGTTTCATTTCCCATCCCTTTTAGGTTCGTTATTTTACACCTGGTCCGACACATAACACCATTACCAAATAATCAGAGGTTACATGACACTTCTCCTTGTGTATATTATAACACACACAAAAGTATATGTTCAGCAACCATAAATAAACGTTAACCAACACCCTACTTAATACTAACATGCACAGATTAACCTTAAACTTGCAAGTTTAACTTGCAAGGATAACTAATGTAAACCTTTTGGTTAGCATCCACTCAAAGTGTTTTCTTCCTCAAGCGGACAGAAAGGTGATGCAAAGGTCAAACTCATGAAATGGCATTATTTCGCCTCGGTGATTCTACGGTGCTGAAATGTAAGGAAAACTGAGCACTTCAGTGATCATTCAAAACTCGAGTCCATTAGGAACACGGCGAAATTCCTTCTAGGGAGTCAAACAAGTGGTCCATCTAGAAGCAATTCGTTGTGGTTTTTTGCAGGAAACAACCTGTCCTACTTTGAGATGCTGGAGATTGAATCTGGGGTTTTTTCCCTGTTCCACCAAGTTATAACCCTTCCCCATGGCCTCTTTGCCATGCCCTGCTGTGGTCAGTTGTCTCCTCTGGATGGGGACATTATTGTTCAACATCTTTACAAATGACTCGGATGAAAGATTTGAGGGGATGTTCATCAGATTTGCAGATGGCACCAAACTGGGAGGGGTTGCTAATACCGCAGAAGACAGAATCGGGATTCAAAATGACCTTAACAGATTGGAGCACTGGACCCAGGCTAACAGAATGAATTTCAATAGGGACAAACAAACCCACGGTTTACTGTTGAATCGTAACAAATGGGAATCAGGTTTTTTGTGGGTTGAATTTTCCTCCAATTCAGCTGCAAACTAGAGTTGCCATACATCCGAAATTTCACAGACATGTCCAGGACAAATTTTGGAAAATTGAGGTTCATTTCCTAAAAAAATGGTTCAGATCCATTCTCAAATACACATATAGTGGCACATTTCCTGAACTTTGATGACTACCTTGTCTAGGTATTTGCCTATTCCGTCCACTGGTGCAAACTTACCTGCCTTTTTATTCTATGAAGCTCCTGTAGGAATTCAAGCCAATATAATCCAGTAACTTCCTCATATCCTTTTTATTATCTCTGTCTGTAACTGTATTGGATTTGGAAGTTGTTTTTATATACAGTGGTACCTCAGGTTAAGAACTTAATTCATTCTGGAGGTCCATTCTTAACCAGAAACTCTTCTTAACCTGAGGACCACATTAGCTAAGGGGCCTCCCGCTGCTGCTGCCCTGCCGCTGCCTGATTTCTGTTCTCATCCTGAGGTAAAGTTCTTAACCCAAGGTACTATTTCTGGGTTAGCGGAGTCTGTAACCTGAAACGTCTGTAACCTGAGGTACCACAGTATAAAATATATAAGGGTCTGGAAACCATGCCTTACAAGGAGCGCTTGAAGGAGCTTGGCATGTTTAGCCTGGAAAAGAGGAGACTCAGAGGAGATATGATAGCCATCTTCAAATATCTTAAGCACAGACGACACCAAACTGGGAGGGGTCGGTAATTCCACAGAAGTCAGAAGCAGGATTCAAATGACCTTAACAGATTGGAGCACTGGGCGCAAGCTAACAGAATGAATTTCAATAGGGACAAATGTACTTAGGCAGGAAGAATTAGATGCACAAATCTAGGGTCGGGGACAGCTGGACTACTAGCAGTACATGTGAAAAGGATCTAGGGGTCTTGGTGGACCACAAGCTTAACATGAGTCCACAGTGTGATGCAACAGCACAAAAAGCTATCGCTATTCCAGGCTGCATCAACAGAAATATTGTATCCAGATCAAGGGAAGGAATAGTACCAGTCAATCATGCCTTGGCCAAACCACACCTGGAGTGCTATGTCCAATTTTGGGCCGAACAATTTAAAAAGGATGTTGACAAGCTGGAATGTGTGCAGATGAAGGCAACCAAGATGATCAAGGGTCTGGAAACGAACCTCCACGGGGTGAGCTCCCGTTGCTCTGTCTCAGCTCCTGCCAACCTAGCAGTTCGAAGGCATGCCAGTGCAAGTAGATAAATAGGCACCACTGCGGCAGGAAGGTAAACGGCGTTTCCATGCACTCTGGTTTCCATCACGCTGTCCCGTTGCACCAGAAGTGGTTTAGTCCTGCTGGCCACATGACCCGGAAAGCTGTCTGTGGACAAATGCCGGCTCCCTCGGCCTGAAAGCGAGAGGAGCGCCGCAACCCCATGGTCGCCTTTGACTGGACTTAACCATCCAGAGGTCCTTTACCTCAAAATGCTTTAAGCTGCTGAGCTGGCACCGTTCCTCATTTGTAAGAAATCTATATTCTAGTGTAGCAGCACCTGTACTCTGGAAATCCCTGCCGATTAATACCAGGCAGGTGTCTTCACTGTACTATTTTTGGTGTGTGCTAAAAAAATAATAATGTTTAGACAAGCATACTCAGATGTCTAGAATGTTCATGTGTGCTTAAATCTTATTTTAGTTTATTTCTGACTTTAATTTTTTGAATGTTTTAAATAGCTGTTTCTAACAGTTTCGACTGATATTATTATTTTATTTGTTTTGTTTTGTGAACCACTTTGTTTTCTTCTATCAAGTGGTGTATAAATTTTCTGAATTGTGAATTATTATTATTATTATTACACATGGCCATCTTATACTAAAGCTTTTGCATATATATATATATAGAGAGAGGGGGGGGACGCGGGTGGCGCTGTGGGTGATAGACTATATGGGACTGGCAGAAATGACTGGCAGAATCCGGGACCAGGGAAAAGAGACGGCAGAAGAGGATTGGAAGAAATTCAAGAACTATCTTAAGAAACATTGCAAAATTAATGAATATTAGAATGATGTTGGTTTAGAAATTAAGTGGATTACAGCTGTAAAGATTAAGTCAAAAGAAAAGAAAGGTTAACAATTAGATAAAATTAAGGGTGAGGATTTGCTGAACTAATATTTGAAATTGGAATGCAGAAAGGGGAGCTATGAGGAGGTCGGTGAAGTAAGTTTTAAGAAAATAAGGATTTGAAATTATACATGTTTTTTTTTCTTTTTTGTCTGTGTTTGTTTGTATTATCATGTCTGTTTATATAATTTGTGAAACTTCAATAAATATTTTATATATATATATATATATAAATAAACCACAGAGCCTAGGACTTGCCGATCAGAAGGTCGGCGGTTCGAATCCCCGCGATGGGGTGAGCTCCCGTTGCTCAGTCCCTGCTCCTGCCAACCTAGCAATTCCCGCTCCAGCGGGAAGGTAAACGGTGTTTCCATGTGCTGCTCTAGTTCACCAGAAGCAGCTTAGTCATGCTGGCCACATCACCCGGAAGCTGTACGCTGGCTCCCTCGGCCAATAAAGCGAGATAAGCGCCGCAACCCCAGAGTCGGCCACGACTGGACCTAATGGTCAGAGGTCCCTTTACTTTTATTACTTTGTTAAAATAAAAAGAAGAAGAAACGAGAGAGGAAAAACAGAATAGCTGAAGATAGAGCTGTTACAAGGCAATACAGCAACTGCCTGTTTTCCTACTGAATATTAGAACCATCATCATAATTGTGAGGAACGTAACATCTTTTCTTGCTTAGAATGAAAAGGTCAGAATGGTTACCGGCTGCAAGTAGTTATGCCGACTATATACCAAAGCAGCTGTGGAACTGTTCTGAAGGGCCATCTATCAGAGGGTGCCGCCTCACCAAAATCTCCACCAGCAAATAAATAAAAATAAAGACAAGCGGCACAGTAAGGTGATGATGAAGAACCAAGTAGGCTTGGTGCCGTTGCCCAGAATAGGACTACAGTTGTATCTTGGTTTTCGAACAGCTCAGTTCTTGAACATTTTGGCTCCCGAACACCACAAACCTGGAAGTGACGGTTCGGGTTTGCGAACTATTTTTGGAAGCCGAACATCCGACGGGGCTTCCACAGCTTCCTGTTGGCTGCAGAAGCCAATTAAAATATATATATATAGATAAAAAAGTTCCAGTTACAGATAGGTAGCCGTGTTGGTCTGCCATAGTCAAAATAAAAAAATTCCTTCCAGTAGCACCTTAAAGACCAACTAAGTTAGTTCTTGGTATGAGCTTACGTGTGCATGCACACTTGGTATCTGAAGAAGTGTGCATGCACACGTAAGCTCATACCAAGAACTAACTTAGTTGGTCTTTAAGGTGCTACTGGAGGGAATTTTTTTATAGATAAAAAAGGTTCTGTATCTGGACATGAAAGAGAAGTGGGGAATGGATTTGAAGGTTTGTGTGGAGGCAAATTTGCGCGGACAGGCGGAGACCCCCCCAAACCCCAGGCGACCCCCAGGTGGAATAATGGCACTTGACAAAGTGTTACGGGATTAAAATTGGCCATAACCTTCGGGGTTAGTGCCTCCGGCAATGGCGGATTTCCTCTGATCGGGAGGAATCCGCTCCGTGGAAATCAGGGTCTGGACCGCCATGGCGAGGCGGAGACCCATTAAAAACCACAGGCGGGAGAAGCCTGTGGACGTGGGATTCGGCTGGCACCTTTTGCGCCTCCCCTACTCGTGGGGAAACCTGGTTTCGGGGATCTGGAGCGACGTGGGGTGAGCGGCGCCGTGCTTCGAATTGACTGCTTCTTTCACGGAGTGAAGCCGCATTGCTGTTGCCGGAGAGCGCTGACTTTTTCCTGTGGACAATTGGACTCTAAACAACTACCCGTGAGTAGAACGGAAAATTGGATCTCTAAACTTCTTAATTTGGCATCGAAACGGGAAGGTTTCAAACAGGAAGTCCGCCTTCCTCTTTTGTAAATAGATTGAAGCAAAGACGTCGCAAGCTAAAGCCTGGAAAGTCTTTTGTAAAGGATTAAATCTCCATCGGTTAAAATTACTAAACCCCCCTTGGAAGCAGGAGAAGAGGGGGGAAATTCCAGATCGTTTAAGCCTGCAGGAGAGAGAGTGAAGAAAGATAAATCACCACAGTTTCAAACCTGGGAACGGGCTGCCAGTAAGATTGACGTTTTGGGAAAGTTCATTGACTGTGAATAAAACGTATGTTGACAGATAGTTAAATAAGAGAAATATATTGTTTCCATTGTTTCCTTTTGCACTTAAAAAGGAGTGAAAAAAGTAACTGAAAATCGAAACTAATTCTGTCGCTGGATCTGCGTTTGATGGATACAAATAGAAATTGTTTCCCCTAGAGGGAGCTTTTGAAACTGTTGCAGGAGTGGAGCTGGGGAATTTTCCAGCTGCAGAGATTAAAGAGTGTGAGAATCAGAGTCTGACCTTGGACAAGAATGTTGACAGAAGAAGCCTTAGTGATTGCATTTTGCAAGACAAGTGCTTTATTGGAACAGCTTCATGAGAAGACAGATGTGTGGATTAATAAAATTGACAATTTGGGACAAAAAATGACTGAGTTGGGACAAAAAGGGAATATCTATACAGAAATTACTCAGGAATTGACCCAGGAACCTGTTTTGACATGGCAAGCTGTGGAGAAGACGAAGGAGAAAGTTGTTGTTGAATCTCAAGTAATTCAAGTGGAGAGATCCCCGGCCTCACAGAGGCAATTTGATGATCATAAGCTGTTGCCCTTTATGATCGAATCTAGAAAAAGCAAGATTTGGTGGGATGGAGCCCTGCTTGGATTGGAGTAGGAAAGTTGGATAGATCCTCCAATGCAGGGATGCTCTGGCCTTTGGGATCTGGATTTGGGTCAGGGGAGAGTGGCACTCTGAAATATCTATTGGACTTTAGTTCTGACTATGGAGAATGGGCTGACCTGTTGAGAAGGAATAAAGACATTGTTAGGTTGGAGTTTCCCCGAGATCTACTCCTCAGTGACAAAGGAAGGAAATTAAGAACAAGATCAGCAGAAGATAAAGTAAAGTGCATGTATAAATATGAAGAAGATCTGCAGAAGGGACATGGAAGAGAGTTAAGAGCCTCGGACAGAAGGTCACCAGGTTGATGGACCATATGGTATTGATAGAAAGGACTGACAGAATCCGGGACCAGGGTGAAGAGACGGTGGAAGAAGATTGGGGGGGAAAGTTTTTTTTTTAAAAAAAAATTATTTAGAGAAATGTTGCAAAATTAATGAGTGTTAGAAAAATGTTGGAATGAAATTATATGGCTTTAGTAGAAAGGTTATAAGGAGTTAAGTACAAATAAGTTTTAGGGTTTTAATGGTAAGATAAGGTTAAAATAAATTAAGATAATTAAATGACAGAAAACAGTGAAAGATGGAAAGGATTTGCTGAAATAATTAATGACTAGAACACAAAAAGGGAGGTGTGAGGAGGTCGATGAAACAAGTTAATGAAAGATAAAGATATGGAAACATTGGATGTGTTTTTAACTGTTTTTGCTTTTGTTTTTGTTTTGATGTATTGTGTCTTTTGCTTTTTTATATGTATTGTAATGTATTGATTTGTATTGTCTATCTTTTCTCTTTCTTTTTTACTTTTTTCTTTAATTCTTAAACTTTTAATAAATATTATTTTAAAAAAAAAATTAAAAAAATGGCCATAACTTTATTAAACTTTCAGATGTTAGGGGTCAGGGGTTAAGGGTCAGGGGTCAAGGGTCGGGGGTCAAGGCAGGGGCTAGGGGCTAGGCCTATTCTGACATTTCCATTCCACCTTAAGGAACAGGCATGTGGAATTGTTGTGTGTTACATGTCAGTTTACACTCCAATATGCTGGGAACTTCCGTTGGTTAGGGGTTAGGGGTTAAGGGTCAGGGGTGGGGGTCAAAGGTCAGGGGTGGGATCAAGGGTCAGGGGTCAGGGGTCAGGGGGTCAAGGGACAGAGGTCAGGGGGTCGGGTCAAGGGTCAGGGGTCAGGGGTTCAAGGGTCGGAGGTCAGAGGTCGGGGGGTCAGGGGTCAGGGTTCAAGGGTCAAGGGTTGGAGGTCACGGGTCGGGGTCAGAGGTCGGGGGGTCAGGGGTCAAGGGACAGAGGTCGGGGGCGGGGGTTAAGGGTTAGGGGCTCGGGGCTAATGGCTAGGGTCTAGGGTCTAGGGGCTCGGGGCTCGGCCTATTCTGCGTGCGCAGTTCACTCTGCTAATAGCGTGCCCTGGCTTTTGAAGCTCAGGTCGCTGATGTATGTCGGAGCACGGGCCGATGGAAGGAGACGGTACAGCTGGGGTTTATCAGCTGGCCTCCCTGCCCTCTGCATGTTGACAGAGTCATTGGGGAAGCGCGACTGATTCCCCTGCGCAGGGTGCAGGGGCCAGGGGCCAGGGGCGTGCCTTTCTGCTTCCTTCCCAAAGTCTACTTAGCATTTGCCCAGCATTGAGAAGGAGGCGGAAGGTCTCTAGGACACTACTGGAGCCCTCGTTCCTCTTTCCCCAAACCTGGTGAATCCCTTACCCGACTTTGGGAAGGCGGTGAGAGGGCTGGTGTGCTGGTCCTGGGGGCTACCAAGAGGTGAGGTCCGAGTCCAGTCCGAGGTCGATGTTGCGGTATGGAGGCTGTCCGTCAAAGCTGTCCAAGGCAAGGAGTCGGGTGAGGTCAGGAACTCTGGCAGAAGAGCAGGACAGGGTGCAGGCAGGAACAGACTACCAACAACCTGGGACTGGGGCTGACTGGCTTTTATCTGCCCCGAGGCATAGGGCGGCCCTGGTCCACAGGTGACTCGCCTCTCCTGGCCTGGAGGCGACCACTCCTCCTGTGGGAACTTAGTTCCCTCCGCCTCTCTGCTCTGAGCCTCTGCAGTTCAGGAGAGGCTGAAGGGTTACTGGACCCAGAGGCAACCTCAACTTCCTCTGATGGGGCTGAGAATGGAGCACCTGCAGGCAATGGGTCCTCCATCACCTCAGGAGCTAGAGGAGACTCAGCTGGTGCCTGCACCTGAGGATCCAGCACAGGTGAGGACCCTTCAGGCTCAGGCCCCAGCCCCGGCTCAGCTGGTTCTGGAGGCGGGGACTCCTGTGCAGGCTGGAATTTGCAGCAGAGGTGTGCAACCTACGCTGTGAAGGTGAACATACTTGTGACGGTACCTATCTGCAAAAAGATATTGGTTTTTACATTTACTTTTATAACTTTATTTATTTGGTTTTTCAGATTAAAGTTTTACAATCACATATCCAACATACACCATAAAAATAAGATTCCAAGGAATCTCCTGGACTTCCATCCTCCCCTTTGTAGGTCCTATTGTTAATCATTTCCTCCTGCATCCTTTATAATACAGTGGTACCTCTGGTTATGAACTTAATTCGTTCTGGAGGTCCGTTCTTAACCTGAAACCGTTCTTAACCTGAGGTACCACTTTAGCTAATGGGGCCTCCCACTGCCGCCACACAATTTCTTTTCTCATCCTGAGGTAAAGTTCTTAACCCAAGGTACTACTTCCAGGTTAGCGGAGTCTGTAACCCAAAGTGTTTGTAACCCGAGGCATTTGTAACCTGAGGAACCATTGTAATCCAAATCTTTTACATCCCCATTGTGCCCAGAAGTCACCCTTAAACTACAAGTGATATTCCAATCCTACTAACGATTTTTACTGCTTACAATGGTTTTTAAGATCAATTATAAAATTTCCCCATTCCTTATTAAAATTTTGGTCTTCCTGATTTCTGATTCTTCCAGTCATTTTGGCTATTTTGGCATAATCCATCAACTTGATCTGCCATTGTTCTCTGGCAGGGACTTTATCTTCTTTCCATCTCTGGGCCAATAACATCCACGCAGCCGTGGTCGCATACATAAACAATCTTTTCTGCTCTGTTGGGATTTTGGCACCAAAAGTTACCGGTTTTAGCATTTATGTGGTGGCACTTTGGTTTGCTTCCATGAGTAAGCAACTAATCATCGTCTCCCAATAACCTTTTTGGGGGAAAAAAAGATGGGCATCAGGACAGACAGATCTGCCACTGGCATTCTGAGTAGTTGTGCCCCAAATTTCTTGAGCACTTTGAAAATGGGGGAATTTGATCATTTAACCCTAAGGCCTGCTCTGGGCATAATTATGCTAGACTGCACAGCAAATGAGCATTGAAGGAATACTGCCTTAGACAGAAGGGGTTTATGTGAAGGAACATATGCATTTTCCCCTAGTCAGCGCGGCCCATGGCTCCCAGCAACGCACATACAACACATAATTTGAGGAACTGAATTAAGTACATCAGTCACATGCAGGCTGGAATTACATCCCACACTTATGGGAACCAGAAAGCCATGAAGAACCTCAAGATGGCATATATTTGTACGGAAACTGCACAGCGGTTGTAGAAAAGTAAGATTTATTTAGAGGATAACTTGCTTTTGTACCTGGGCCACATGGGTTTCTAACCTAGGTTCAGTTAAAAAAAAAATACTTATTACAGTGGTACCTCGGGTTACATACGCTTCAGGTTACATACGCTTCAGGTTACATACGCTTCAGGTTACATACGCTTCAGGTTACAGACTCCGCTAACCCAGAAATATTACCTCAGGTTAAGAACTTTGCTTCAGGATGAGAACAGAAATCGTGCTCCGGTGGCATGGCAGCAGCAGGAGGCCCCATTAACTAAAGTGGTGCTTCAGGTTAAGAACAGTTTCAGGTTAAGTACGGACTTCCAGAACGAATTAAGTACTTAACCCGAGGTACCATTGTACTTCCTAAAATCTTTTGGAGGCTAGAAAAAAGTGACACAGGACCAGCTTTTACTATCAACACGAGTCCGTTTGTTTTATTTATGTTTTCCTACTCTGGTTCCCAGCAACGGCCATCTTACTGCTACTTTTTACCCAAAACAAATTCAGTTCCTCATGCATTCATATCTGGAGTTGTTGTTTTTTTTTTGCAATCTAATTCTGTCATGTATGTTTTAAGCGAAGCCTCTCCGGGGAAAGCTGCTAAAATTTGAATAAATTGGAAATACTGATTTTGGAATTTTCTTAAAGCTTTAGGAGAAATGTCACTCGCTAGATTGATGCAAGGTCTGTCTTTGCCAGAAGACACACACACACACACACACACACACACACACACACACACACAGAGGAGTCCTCTGTTAAACTGTATGCATAATAGAAAATGGGTTCTGGCTGAGGTTATTCAGTGCCATCATAGACTCATTTAATTAGAAGTCTCGCTGATTTTAACGCCATTGCCTTCCAAGCATGTTTGGTTAGAATTTGCAGTTTTAGGATACAAGCCAGCTCCATTAAAACCCATGGATTTTGGAAAGAGTTTTGTAAACCTTGTTCAGAGACTGAGGTTGCTGCTTCTCTGTTCCTTAACATTGCAGGCCCTCCAAGTGTCCCTCTTTCTCCAGGGATAATGCCAGATATACAGAAGTTGTCCTGGTTTCTGATTTGATCCTGGGCGGTCCTGCTTTTCCTTAAAGGTAAAGGGTAAAGGGACCCCTGACCATTAGGTCCAGTAGTGACCGACTCTGGGGTTGCGGTGCTCATCTCGCTTTATTGGCCGAGGGAGCCGGCGTACAGCTTCTGGGTCATGTGGACAGCATGACTAAGCTGCTTCTGGCGAACCAGAGCAGTGCATGGAAACGCCATTGACCTTTCCACCGGAGTGGTACCTATTTATTTACTTGCACTTTGACATGCTTTTGAACTGCTAGGTTGGCAGGAGCAGGGACCGAGCAAGGGGAGCTCACCCCGTCGCGGGGATTTGAACCGCCGACCTTCTGATCGGCAAGTCCTAGGCTCTGTGGTTTAACCCACAGCACCACCCGCGTCCCTTTTCCTTTTCCCACTTTTCCTTAGGACGTCCCTATTTTCATTGGAGAAATGTTGAAGGGTATGGAGTTGTGCGACCCCTGAGCTGAGGCGATAAGTAACTATACAGTGGTACCTTGGTTCTGAAACTTAATCCGTTCTGGAAGTCTGTTCCAAAACCAAAGCATTCGAAAACCAAGGCGTGCTTTCCCATAAAAAGTAATGCGAAATGGATTAATCTGTTCCAGGCAATGAAAAACAACACCTAAAACAGCAATTTAACATGAGTTTTACTAATGAGACCATCGATCCCATAAAATGAAAACAATAATCAAGGTACTGTACTATAAAAAAGACAGTATTGTAGATGATAAAATAAAAATATTTTTTTTCCTTATCTCCACTGATGATAGTCATTGTCTAGATGGGGGGCTTTTATCCATTCCCGCAGTCACACAGTCAATGAATCCATAGCTGAACTGGGCCTCAAAAACAATGCAAAATAAATAACAAAAACAAAAGCGACAAACTTAATCTGTTCCGAAAGTCCGTTTGACTTTCGAAATGCTTGAAAACCAAGGTGCAGCTTCTGATTGGTGCAGGCGCCCCAGAAACAATAGCCGACAACCGCATCAGATGTTCAGCTTCCGAAAAATGTTTGAAAACCAAAACACTTCCGGGTTTTTGGTGTTTGGGAACCAGGGCGTTTGAGTACTGAGGCGTTTGAGAACCAAGGTACCACTGTACCTTTAGAAGACTTCTGAAAGCAGCCCTGTATAGGGAAGTGGGTTTTTATGCTTAATGTTTAATTATGTTTTTATATATGTTGGAAGCTGCCCAGAGTGGCTTGGGCAACCCAGTGAGATGGGTGGGGAATAATAATAATAATAATAATAATGATGATGATGATGATGATGATGATGTAGGAAGTCTCTATTTTCATCAGAGAAATGTTGGCGGGTATGACATTAAGGAGACTCACAAGAAAAAGAGGCTGGGATCACCTGGTTAAAACATTAGAAAAACCCAATGCTCTTTTTCTTAAAAAGAATGTTTTGGGGTACTCTCATTTTGACTCAAGAAAATCTCCATTTTATAGTTCAAATCAGGGAAAATAAATACAGTAAATGGGAAAAAGTACAAAGATTCACAAAATGTTTAGGGGGTCTGTGTACCCCTGCGTCCCCTCAGAAAAAAAGCATTGCAAAAACCCACGGTCATTATTCAAGGAGCAGAATATCTGAATTAGCTATTTAGGAACAGGGAGTGAAGTCTGCCTTTGTACAATTTCTTGCCCCAGCACTATTCACCCCATAATTAGTTGTGGCAGGTAGGTGACCCGTGGTTTCTGGTGTTGCCTGGGCGGAGAAAGGAAGAGGGTTCATTTACATTTCACCTTCATTTCTAAGCCTGCTCTCCGTCTTATAGGTTATATTCTCCCCCCCCCCCCACTGCCCCAATTAACCTTGCATGCCATGCGGTTCCTTCTCCTGAAAAGTATGAAAGCATTACAAGGTTAATATGGAAATGTAGGTTAAAAATGTTCCGTGTCACCAGGAAGCGGTGGAATTACTTGGCTGCTACCAAGGGAGAAGACAGTGGGTTTCAGGGGCAATGGAACGCTGAATTTCCCATTGTATCACAATTATGGAAACAAATGCACTGTGATAAGCAGAGATTTAGAAATGTGCTCCTAATTATGGCACTTCATCAGAAACAGCAATCCTGAAAAGCTGCAATATTTAAAGGCATATGAAAGCCTTTTAAGCAAAAGCACTCTCATTCAGTTGTGTTGTACGTACTAAACTTTAGAGACATTTAAATTCTTTCCTGGTCTCCTTGCTGTCCCTAGTAGGACCAACTTGGCCAGTTAGCCCTGGTGATCATTTGATGTCTACTGACTGGGTCCCCCTCCCCATGACTTCTGAATTTTTGAATTTTATTGATATTGATGCTGCATTTTATGTTGTATTTTATGCTGTTTTATGCTGTTTTTAAGTCACATTTTAATCAATGTTTTATATTTGCTGTTTGCCCCTCTGAGCCCAGTTTTTAAACCGGGAAGGGTGGCGTTTAAATAAATTATTATTATTATTATTATTATTATTATTATTATTAGAGAGATACAGGGCCAGATTTAGGTTTGATGAGACCGTAAGCTACTGAAGGTAATGGGGCCCTTTCTATGTCCAGCTGTCCTTTGTCAACAACAAATTGTTGCTGTTTTTTGTGTTGAATATATGCTATATGGTCGAATGTCCGATGTGGCTGTTGGCAATTGTTTCCAGAGCGCCTGCACCAATCAGAAGGTACGCCTTGGTTTTTGAACTTTCTGGAAGTCAAACTTCTGGAATGGATTAAGTTTGGCGCTTTTGTTTTTGCTATTTATTTTGCAGGTTTTTGGGGGGGTTGGTTAATTTATTTTTGTGACTTATTTATTTTATAGTATAGTACATTGATCATAGTTTTCATTTTATGGATCAATGGTCTCTGTTTTAGGGGTTGTTTTTAAAAGTCTGGAACGGCTTAATCCATTTTGCATTACTTTTTATGCGAAACCGCACTTTGGTTTTAGAACGCTTTGGCTTTGGAACGGACTTCAGGAAAGGATTAAGTTTGAGAACCAAGGTACCACTGTACACCTTTAGGCACCAGGCAAAAACCATTTCTCTTCAACCAGGTCTTTGGCTGATTGACATCCAATGCCTTTTTTAGATGTGTTGGAGTGGTTTATTGGGTTGCTTTTGTTTTTATTATGTATTTTGTGATTTTATGTTGCAATCGCCCCAAGACATGTGGAAATAGGGCGGTATACAAATTTAAAAGGCAATAGATCCCGTATTTTTTGCTCTATAAGACTCACTTTTTCTCTCCTAAAAAGTAAGGGAAAATGTGTGTGCGTCTTATGGAGCGAATGCAGGCTGCGCAGCTATCCCAGAAGCCAGAAGAGGAAGAGGGATTGCTGCTTTCACTGTGCAGCGATCCCTCTTTCTGTTCTGGCTTCTGGGATTCAGAATATTTTTTTTCTTGTTTTCCTTCTCCAAAAACTAGGTGCGTATTATGGTCTGGTGCGTCTTATAGAGCGAAAAATACGGTAAATGATAAACTAATAATGCAGCGAATAGTTTTGCTTCCTGACTATGACTTTGAGTCAAATATGTGGGCTATCTTCACTGTGGACTTTCAAAAGCACACCAATAATTCCATCTTCTTACATTGACAAGCCTGCAATTCTGAAGGCACAAACTCAAACCATGAAAAAAAGAGCAGAACATGTTGCATACTTCATTGTTGCCCGCCGTGAGGTACTCTGGTTTTGCTAAGCTACCTGTGCAATCGCTCAGCCTTCTTGGTAGAAACAAATCAAACAAACAAACAGGCAAATTCCTACAGCGAGTTGTACTAATGTCTTAGGAGCAGAACCAAGGCAATCTGTCAGCAGGTGTTTACCAAATTAGGTATTAACTTTCAAAAGTGCATGTGAGTTTGACGTATAATAGCAGAGCAGCACGAACATTATGTCTCCATACCAAGCCATTGCGTGGAATCACAGTGTTCCCTTACTACAGCGTGATTCATGTGGGAGCTTGAATATAATTAGCTATTTATTTATCTTTTATTACAGTGTAGCCACATGTGAAAAAGGGGGCCTTCTCTCATTCCTTCCTTCCAGCTCTGAGGGCCTTCTGGTGGTTCCCTTGTTGTGAGAGGTGAGGTTACAGGGAACCAGGCAGAGAGCCTTTTCGGTAGTCTCGCCTGTTCAATGCCCTCCCAACAGATGTGTGATTTTAAAAAGACCCCTGAAGGCAGCCCTGTTCAGGGAGGTTTTTAATGTTTGTGTTTTTGCTAATTTTTTTTGTTGGGAGCTGCCCAGAGTGACTGGGCAACCCAGTCAGATGGGCGGGATATAAAACTGTTGTTGTTGTTGTTATTTTATTGGGTGTTCAGACCCAGAGACCTCCACCTTAAATAAAGACAAATTTGACTCAAATTTTAGTTTTGGTTTTGGGCAGAATTTAGGCCACAACTTTATTGATTACAGAAAAGTGAGTGGTTACACAGGCTCTGGTTTGACTAGCTCCCTACACCCTTGCATGTAGCGCTGACCTAGAGCTCTATCATAGGTCAGCCAAGGTTGAACACCTGAGGTAGGTGGAAAGCCCGGGAGTGGACTATGCCCACTCCCCAGATTCTCCCCTGGACTCAGACACAGGCACAACCCCAACCAAGTTGAGTCCTTGGATTCCTTCAATGGAATACCGTTCACATAGCGAGACCGTTCTCCCATCCCTATCACATGAACCAGTGCCTAGCCGCAACCTTACAAGTTGTGATGATTTGCTACACAGCAGGCGAACCCCAAATGGCCACAGCCAATCAGCCAAGCGGGGGAAATTCCTGCCATGCCCCTGTCCCAACGACAGACGACACACGACGGCATTGTAAGGTCAATTGCAAAATGCCCTAAAAGTAGGGAGAGATGTTTGTGTGTTCCGATGCACGAGCTGAAAGAGGAAGCTCTGGGTCATGTGCATGGGTTTATATAGGTCCCTCGATCCATTTAGACTGCACCCCATTGGCCAGATTACACCCAGCAATGAGAGACCTACCAATCGGGTGTTGTGGCTGTCCAATAGACCCACCCACAGCCAGGAGGCCAGTCTCCAGGTCTCACCGCAACACGTGCCCTCTTTTAGGGAGGACACGATTTATTATTATTACATCAGTTTCTATGTTAACTATTATCATTGCTTCTTTTTAGGAAAAATGGTGCCGGTACTCACCATGAGGTTTTTACAGTAAGTGCCACGCTTTTAACATTTGAAATAAAAAGTTGCTGGTACTTTATACCAGTGCTTTCCCCCCTAAAAATATGTTTAGAGGTACTCTCATTTTCCTACTCATATTGAAATACTGCCCCTCAATGCGGCCAAACTTAGATTCACAAAATGTTTAGGGGTATGGGTATCTCTGTGCACCCCACCCCCCAAAAAGGACTGCATTATACCCTTGAGAACCCCCAGGGGGAAAAGCCCTAGCTGTCATTATTGTTCTTGTTGTTTTTCTCCACAGCTTTCAATGTACTTTCATTAGCCAGACCCTCACCCCCAAGTATTTATTGGTGGCTGGAGCAAATGGAAGGGTCACAGCATCTCTTCATACAAGCCAAGAAGACCAAAGAGGGTGGGGGAAAATCACAAAGATTTATATTGGAACCTAGCAATCCTGAAACTGGGCAGAGATCCCTCTGTAATTTTGGCCTTCTTTGGAACACAATAGATATGTAATGATGCAAGTGATATTCTCTAATGAACATAATGACGTAAGTTGCAGCGAAACCACAGATAAAGAAACACAGGCATGTTTTTTGTTGTGTCTCAAAAAAACAAAAACAAAATAAAGACTTCAATTATGAATATTTAGATGGCCATGGAGAAATGTACGAGACGAACTAATTTGGAAGCAATTATTTGGGCACATTCTGTGCCGTACAGACACATTCAGCTGAGGAAAGTATCGAAAGGCATGTAACCATAGGATAAATAACTGTGCTGGTCCAAGTGTCTCAGACAAAGTGCTGCAGACAATAGATAACAAAAAAAGATAAAGAAGGAATTAGAAGAATTCTGCCTAAGGACAGACTGCACATGAACATCATTAAAAACATCTCAAGGGACTAGTAGTCAACTGGCTTAGACCTTTACCCTCATATAACTTGATTCCAGCTGATCTAGGGCAATCTAGCACCTCCCATAAAAGTTATGTAACTAATTATAGTGTGGGACTCTTTTAATGAACACACATATAATTGAAACGTATAGTGCACTCACCTCTACCCTCTCAAACAAGATTCGTTTATTCCAGTATGAAAGTGCTTCAGCTCAGAAGGTGAGACATGGGAGTAAATTACAAATTTATTGGCAGTGTGGCCAAAAGAGAAGGATTTTGCTGCTAAAGTTACTGCAGGAGTAAACTGATGCTATCATGCTTCTTTCAGGCCTATTCTATCGGCAAGAACAGACCCTCCAAGTGTCCGTATATTCCAGGAAACGTCCCAGATTGACAGAAGCCATCCCAGTTTCTGGTTTGATCCCAGAATGTCCCCCTTCTCCTTAAAGGTAAAGGGTAAAGGGACCCCTGACCATTAGGTCCAGTCGTGACTGACTCTGGGGTTGCGGCGCTCATCTCGCTTTACTGGCCGAGGGAGCCAGCATACAGCTTCCGGGTCATGTGGCCAGCATGACGAAGCCGCTTCTGGCGAACCAGAGCAGCGCACAGAAACACCGTTTACCTTCCCGCCAGAGCGGTATCTATTTATCTACTTGCACTTTGATGTGCTTTCGAACTGCTAGGTGGGCAGGAGCAGGGACTGAGCAACGGGAGCTCACCCCGTCGCAGGGATTCGAACTGCCGACCTTCTGATCGGCAAGTCCTAGGCTCTGTGGTTTAACCCACAGCGCCACCTGTGCCCCCCCTTCTCCTTAGGACATCCCTATTTTCATTGGAGAAATGTTGGAGGGCATGGAGATATCTGACTCCCAATTCAGTGAGATATGTAACCATACAACCTTTCAAAGACATCTGAAGGCAGCTCTGTATAGGGAAGTTTTTAAATGTTTAATGTTTTATTATGTTTTTATATATGTTGGAAGCTGCCCAACCTGGACTGGCGGTGGTGGCGGGCCAATGCCACCAAGAAAATAGTCCGCATGGCAGGGCTTGAGCTGGGATACATGAAACACCAGGTGGATCTTCAGAGAGGGGGGAATCTCCGACTTGTAGGCAACCGGATCGATCTGCTGCGGGATGGGGAAAGGTCCCTGGTACTTGTAGTCCAGCTTAGCCGAGGGACGTCTAGTGTGGTGGTGCTCCAAGGACAGCCAGACCTTGTCCCTGACCTGGAACGCAGACCCCTGCTGATGCCGTTGGTCAGCTTGTGCCTTATAATCGGCCTTGGCTCCCTCTAGGTGCTGTACCAGGTCGGCTTGTGTCTCCTGAATGTGGGAGACCCGATCATTGGCAGAAGGCATGAGAGATGCTGCCAGTGTGCAGGGGTGGTGGCGCGGGTGGTACCTGAGGTTGGCATAGAAGGGGCTCTCTCCCGTGGAGGCGTGCCAGGCGTTGTTGTAGGCAAACTCAGCCAAGGGCAGCAGATTCGACCAGTCGTCCTGATGGTAGCTCAGGAAGCAGTGGAGATATTGTTCCAGAACTTGATTAACCCTTTCTGTCTGGCCATCTGTTTGTTTGCCCTTCCAGGCCAAACTCAGGAAGGCCCCAATCCTGCGAGGCCCTACCAGTCACAGGGCCTGGCTGCTGCACGCACTCCTGACACATACTTCCTTCCATGAGGATCTACGATTGGAAACCACTTTGAGAGAATCTGCGCAGGGCGCTGACCTCTCTGCAAATGCCAGGCATGATGTTTTTGTGTGAGACAGGCTCGATATAAATATTAGAAGTCTGGCAACCTTGCCTAGTCAATGGAGCAATACTTTTGGCCTGGTGCACTTCATAGTCTCTTTAGCTGCAGCTTCCAGCTCCGTTTCGCAGCTCTGCAGAAACTCCGAGCTGAGGAATATGTCCTCTAAATTGAGATTTGGGCAGTCATGGCATGGCTCTCGCAGCTCCTTTATATTATTACCGATCAAGAGTTCTATCAATCTGATAGCTCCTTAAAGAAAGAAGAACAGTTGGGAGGTGAAGTAGCAACATACCTATTTTGTTTTGTATTCTTTGGCCCAAACTCCTGCACTGCAACACACGGCACAGACAGGACACACTTTTACCAGTTTCCCTATGCCTTTGTGCATTGTTGTCATTACAATTCTAGCAGCCAATTGGTTGCATCTGGCCATGAATGTGCTTCCTGGTAATGTTGACTAGATTGGACAAATGAAACTCAAACCTTCAGAAGGATCATGCATGTGATAAGGGTACTGCAAATCCGCATTCACTCGCTGGATCATCACTGGAAGAAGCAAAAATCACCAGTGTCAAAGCAATGATTCTTCAACATCAACTTCGTTGGACTGGTCATGTCGTACGGATGCCTGATTATCATCTTCCAAGCAACTACTCTATTCCAAACTTTAAAATGGAAAGCATAATACTGGTGGTCAACAAAAGAGGTTGAAAGACTCTCTCAAGGCAAATCTAAAAAAATATAGTATAAACACCGACAAATGGGAAACAGTGGCCTGCGAGCGCTCCAATTGGAGAACAGCCTTTACCAAAGGTGTCATGGACTTTGAAGACGCTTGAAATCAGGACGAAAGGAAGAAATGTTCTAAGAGGGAGGCACGCTTGGCAAACCCTGACCGTGGTCAACTCCTGCCCGGAAACCTCTGTCCCCACTGTGGAAGGATGTGTGGATCCAGAATTGGCCTCCACAGTCACTTACGAACTCACTGTTAAGACCGTGTTCATGGAAGACAATCTTACTCAGGTGTGAGTGATCGCCAAAGATGATGAAGAAGAAGCAAGCCCACAAAAAAAAGTGCCGCAGCGACAACATTCACCAGGCAGGCTTACAGCTGTTAACGTGTATGCACAGAACAGGACTCACGAAAATAAAAGCCTGAAGACAAGTTATCATTAGTCACTGACACCCACTTAATGTTCTCGCGCTGTCACAGAGTTAACCATGCAGTCACACGTACCAGACTGTGGAAAGAATGTTCAGTGCTCGGGATGGAAGAAAGGTCACTATGCGAAGGCTCACTCGCATGCAGTGCCTGGTGCTGGCTAAATGACAACGTCTCCCCAGCTGACCTCGCAGGCACATTTCCTGGAGATGATACAGAATTGAATCAATTTATTTGCTGGTTCACAGATGGACCTGTTGACTTTTCAGAAGGCCCGTCTTATAAGCTCCAGTTCTGTGGAATGGATCCACTGCTGATGAAAAGAAGAAACTCATCATTGCCAATGTGAATATATTATTATTATTGTTGTTGTTGTTGTTGTTGTTGTTGTTCTGGCACCTCTCAGGTGGGCACCATTGCCATTCTCAGAGAACGAGTGAGATGTTCATGGTAAGTTCTGGCACCTTATTTTCTAGAAGAATAGCACTTATTCTTATTCTTTCCAGTTATATACTGCCATTTATCCAAAGATCTCAGAGTGGTATACAACATTAAGAGCATAATTTACAGAATATAACAATAAAAACATAAGAATACAGCATAAGAATAGATAGCCTAAGAATACAAGAAGCGTAACAGGTAAAAAGGTAAAGGACCCCTGGATGGTTAAGTCCAGTCAAAGGCGACTACGGGGTTGTGGTGCTCATCTCGCTTTCAGGCAGAGGGAGCCGGCGTTTGGAATTATGGAATTATGCAACCTCCGAGCTAAGGAGAGAAGTAACTATACAATCTTTAGAAGACATCTGAAAGCACTCATGTATCAGGAAGTTTTTCAATGTTTAATGTTTTATTATGTTTTTATACGTGTTGGAAGCCGCCCAGAGTAGCTGGGGCAACCCAGACAGATGGGCAGGATATAAATAATAAAATTATGATGGTGATGGAATAGGACGTCCCAGTTTTCATCAGAGAAATGTTGGAGGGTATGATACGGGGAGCCTGTTGTGAAGTCTCTGGAGGCCAGATTGAACACCTGAGTTGTGTTTCTCCGTAAGCTAACATCCCCCCTTACATTTGCAGCATTCCAATTTGTATTAAAAGGATTAATTTGAAATTAGAGAAACCAAGAAATGTCCATGGGAACACACTCAAATGAATGTTTCATTTTGCTGAAGCAAGGCTGGCTCTACCATTGGGTAGAGTGAAGAAACTGCCTCAGGTGGCGGATTCTCAGGGCCAGCAGAAGCAATTCTGACCGCCCCAGCCATTTCCCTCTGTTGCCACATGACCTTCTAATGTGCTGCCTCAGATGTGGCAGAGGATGCTATACGTAAAGTAAGATGCATCTGCAAGCCCAGTTGGTTTCTGTATGCAGAATTGGGAGGGGCTGTTTGGCAGCATTAAGGTAAATTCAGCGGTGTAAGTAAGTTTTGATGGATGCAATAATGGAATACCGAATGGTTTAGTTTATGTAAAATATGCAGGAATTCATGATATGCAAAATGAACCATGGAAAGAGAAGAAGGGAAGTCATTGATATTTTAAGGATGTTTAAATGAGTATTCTAACTTGTAAAACAGAATATCTATCTGTCTGTCTGTCTGTCTGTCTGTCTGTCTGTCTGTCTATCTATCATCTATCTATCTATCATCTATCATCTATCATCTATCATCTATCATCTATCATCTATCTATCTATATCTATCTATATCTATCTATCTATATATGGGAGGGGATGCCATCAGGCTCAGGCTGTTCCCGTGGTTAAGTGTCCTTCTGAAACAAACAAACAAACAAACAAACAAACAAACATAATGCATATTTTTTTGCTTGCCATTAACGTTAGAAAATGTTAGGTTTTTCCCCCCTACAGGGCATTTGAAGAAGAATCAGAAGATGCCAACTTGTTTCAGAGAAATTAGATGGCATAAGGTCCCACTTCGTTTTCATCTACAGACTGAGGGTTGTCACAGACTATGAGGCACATTGGCAATAATATCTCATAAGTGCAGCCAGATGGCAAGTGTGTGCGAGGAGAGTTAATGAGCTTCAGTGACTTGTAAAGGAAGCCTGTGTATTCTGCCAGGAACTTCCTTGAATAATATATGGATCATGCCGATGAAATGTTACTTTTTTGAGTGCACAGCTTTTAGCAAAAAAACTGGGCTTTCTCTTTTCGACGTTTCCTATTGCCCTACCTTCTTTTTCTGTTCAGGTTTAGTTAACAAAACACACCAGTTTTGCTGGAAATAAATCAAATTTGGCCTATAATAAAGGGAGTGCATCACATCAGGAACTTTCTGGTCATTGGCCTATCTTGTCCAGCATCTTTTTCTCACAGTGGCCAACCAGATGTCTATGGGAAGCTCATGGTGCCTATAGTAACAGGGAGCGGCCACTGGGACCATATAACACCCATCCTGAAAGACCTACATTGGCTCCCGGTACGTTTCTGAGCACAATTCAAAGCGTTGGTGCTGACCTTTAAAGCCCTAAACAGCCTCAGCCCTGTAGACCTGAAGGAGCATCTCCACCCCCATCATTCAGCCTGGACACTGAGGTCCAGCTCTGAGGGCCTTCTGGCAGTTCCCTCACTGCGAGACATGAAGCTACAGGGAACCAGGCAGAGGGCCTTCTTGGTAGTGGCTCCCACCCTGTGGAACACCCTCCCATCAGATGTCAAGGAGATAAATACAATCTTTAGAAGACATCTGAATGTGTAGTCCTGTATATGGAGGTTTTTAATGCTTGATGTTTTACTATGTTTTTGTATATGCTGGAAGCTGCCATCCAGAGTGGCTGGGGCAACCCAGCCAAGTGGGTGGGGTTTAAGATTAGTCTTTACAGAGGGTGGTGAACACAGCCCATGATATCATGGGCTGTCCCCTGAGCCCACTAGATGACATTGCAAGGGATTGATGCCTTAGGAGAGCAAGACAAATTCTCAGGGACGATTCACACCCCGGCCAGCACCTCTTTAATCTTCTACCCTCGGGCTGGAGATATAGAAGTATAAGTCGTACCAACAGGCTAAAAAACAGTTTCTATCCGTGGGCTGTTAGGCTGCTGAATGGAAAATAATATAGTGCAACTCACTTTCGGGGTTGGTGTGTTGTGCGACAATGAGATTGAGTGTTTGTGGGAGGGGGGAGGCTCGGTTAATTTCATTGTACACAGGTTGTACATTGACAAAGGTAAAGGTAAAGGAATCCCTGACCATTAGGTCCAGTCGTGAATGACTCTGGGGTTGCGACGCTCATCTCGCTTTATTGGCTGAGGGAGCTGGCGTACAGCTTCCGGGTCATGTGGCCAGCATGACTAAGCCGCTTCTGGCGAACCAAAGCAGTGCACAGAAATGCTTTTTATCTTCCTGCTGGAGAGGTACCTATTTATCTACTTGCACTTTGTGCTTTCAAACTGCTAGGTTGGCAGGAGCAGGGACGAGCAACGGGCGCTCACCCCGTCGCGGGGATTCAAACCTCTGACCTTCTGATCGGCAAGCCCTAGGCTCTGTGGTTTAGACCATAGTGCCACCCACGTCCCCTGTACATTGAACAATAAAGGTATTATTATTAATATTATTACTACTACTACAGTGGTGCCCCGCAAGACGAACGCCTCGGAAGACGAAAAACTCGCTAGACGAAGGAGTTTTTTGTTTTCTTAGCTGCTTCACAAGACACATTTCCCTATGGGCTTGCTTCACAAAACGAAGCTTGCCCCGCAAGCTCCGGGGATAGCGGGGAAATGCAGCGCGTCTTCCCCGCTGTCCCCGGACCTCTTTTGAAGCAAGGGGTGGCGGGGAGAAGATCGCTTCTCCCCGTTGCCAGCCCTGCAATCTGCGGGGACAGAGGGGAAGGCGCGCGCGGACCGCTTTTGAACCAAGGGACGGCAACGGGGAGAAGCGATCTTCTCCCCTCCGCCCCTTGCTTCAAAAGAGGGGACAGAGGGGAAGGCGCACGCGCCTTCCCCTCTCTCCCCGGACCCCTTTTGAACCAAGGGGCGGCAATGGGGAGAAGCGATTCTCCCCGCTGCCCCTTCCCTTGCTTTAAACAGGTCCGGGGACAGAGGGGAAGGCGCGTGACGCTTCCCCTCTGTCCCCGGACGGTCTCCATAGGAATGCATTGATTGATTTTCAATGCATTCCTATGGGAAACCGTGCTTCGCAAGACGAAAAACTCGCAAGAAGAAAAAACTTGCGGAACGAATTAATTTCGTCTTGCGAGGCACCACTGTACTACTACTACTACTACTATTATTATTATTATTATTATTAAGCAGGACATGAGCACAACAGCACTGCTCCATATCTCTTCCACAATGGCTATGTTCTGCTTTCAGCGCTGGAGTCAGTATCCCTTTGAATACCAGAAATATGAAGGCAAACCTGTTTAGGGAAGTTTTTAATGTTTGATGTTTTATCGTGTTTTTAATATTCTGTTGAGAGCCGCCCAGAGTGGCTGGGGAAACCCAGCCAGATGGGTGGGGTATAAATATATTATTATTATTGTTATTGTTATTATTATTATTATTATTATTATTATTATTATTATTATTATTAATCACAGGTGGGGAGAATGATGTTATATTGTCAATGAAATACTATCTTTCTGGTACTTGGCTTTATCTAATGCATGATTGTTATGTCTCATGCTTAGACAGTATTATGGAAAACACTTGAATGTCAATAAGATCCGCTGCTCATGTGACTTAAGTTTGGTCTCCTGACACTTTCGTGTTTGGAAGACAAAATAGCATGTAATCTAAACCTCTGATAGAGAAGCCATGAAACTTTAAAGAGACTGCACCCATCTAAATGCACAGAAGATATGGCCAAATGTTCATCGGCTGGAAAGTATTTGAGATGCCCTCTCTGCACAGTGTAGTAATGGTCAATGCATCTATTCTGGACCTAACAGGTGAGAGATCAGTTTCAACCACAGAGGGCCTCCTCCAAATAAGAGTATGAGGTCACAACTTTCCCAGAAGGCACTGCTCACACCTGTGTGTGCTGTGCTGGCTGAGCAAAAACTTGCTAACCACGCATATAGCAACTGGCCACAGCATGGGATATTTTGGTATCGCTTCGTCAAAGCCACTAGTATTGTTAGCAAGTGAGTATACAGCCGAAGAGTTGGAACTTGACTTATGTGATTGCAATGTTACTAACGTCGAATATGCCACACCAAAAAACACACAGAAGCAAACGCACAACATGTGCAGCTTGTGGGGCTGCTAATGCAACAAAAACACATGCCATCGAGAAGAAAATAACCGAGTAGTTGGGATGAGAAGAATTCAAGCGTGCCGGCTGTATAACGAAATATCAAAGGTTAATGGTGTTTAATCCATTTGTATCAAATGCTATCAGCTAATTCAGAATATGAGTGTATTGATAAAATCAGCAATGATTCGTTTTAAAAAGTGCAAAGGAATAAGATTGCAGTCCTCAATAAATAACTCAAATCATGGCTATACATATACAGTGGTGCCTCGCAAGACGAAATTAATTCGTTCCGCAATTCTCTTCGTCTTGCGGGTTTTTCGTCTTGCGATGCATGGTTTCCCATAGGAATGCATTGAAAATCAATTAATGTGTTCCTAGGGAAACCACCTTCAGGCCAGGTCCGGGGACAGTCTGTCCCCGGACCTCTTCTGAAGGCTGGGGGGGGGGGACAAGGGCTTTTCTTCCCACCCCCAGCATTTTAAAAAACCCTGGGACAGCGGAGGACTTCTCCGCTGTGCGGGGCGATCTTAAAATGCTGGCGGGCGGCATTTTAAAATCGCCCCGGGACAGCGGAGGACTTCTCCGCTGTCCGGGGCGATTTAAAAGCCCCTGGGAAGGCAGGCAGGGGGGACAAAGACTTTCGCCCCCTGCCCGCCTTCAGAAGGTGTTCCCCCCCCGCCCCACTTCGGAACACCTTTCCGAAGTGGGGCAGCGGGGCCAGGTGTCCCCGCCCCCCCGCCCCACTTCAGAACAGCTTTCTGAAGTGGGGCGGCGGGGCCAGGTGTCCCCGCCCCCGCGCCCCACTTCGGAACAGCTTTCCGAAGTGGGGCGGCGGGGCCAGGTGTCCCCGCCCCCCCGCCCCACTTCGGAACAGCTTTCCGAAGTGGGGCGGCGGGGCCAGGTGTCCCCGCCCCCGCGCCCCACTTCGGAACACCTTTCCGAAGTGGGGCGGCGGGGCCCGGTGTCCCCGCCCCCGCGCCCCACTTCGGAACACCTTTCCGAAGTGGGGCGGCGGGGCCAGGTGTCCCCGCCCCCCCGCCCCACTTCGGAACAGCTTTCTGAAGTGGGGCGGCGGGGCCAGGTGTCCCCGCCCCCCCGCCCCACTGCGGAACAGGTCCTGGACCTCTTCTGAAGGCTGGCGGGGGCGAAAGTCTTTGCTCCCCCCGCCTGCCTTCAAAAGCTGTCCGGCCAAGGCATCCCGGACCGTTCCGCCAGCAGCGGCAGCTCTGCCGCTGCTGGCGGAGACTTGCCGGCATGCCGAAGCCTGGGCGCAGCGCGCCCAGGCTTCGCAGATCTCTCCCCCAGCAGCGGCAGCGTTGCCGCTGCTGGCGGAGACTTGCCGGCATGCAGAAGCCTGCGCGCAGCGCGCCCAGGCTTCGCGGATCTCTCCCCCAGCAGCGGCAGCGTTGCCGCTGCTGGCGGAGACTTGCCGGCATGCAGAAGCCTGCGCGCAGCGCGCCCAGGCTTCGCGGATCTCTCCCCCAGCAGCGGCAGCGTTGCCGCTGCTGGCGGAGACTTGCCGGCATGCCGAAGCCTGCGCGCAGCGCGCCCAGGCTTCGCGGATCTCTCCTGCCTTCAAAAGCCGTCCGGGATAGCAGGAAGCGCTTCCCTGCTATCCCGGACTGCTTTTAAAATGCTGGCGCTGGGGAGCAAAGCCTTTTGGCCCCCGCCAGCCTTCCTGGACCTCTTCTGAAGGCCGGAGGGGGGGGAAAGGCTTTGCTCCCCACCGCTAGCATTTAAAAGAGGTCCCCGGAGATTTCCCTATGGGCTTTCGTCTTGCGAAGCAAGCCCATAGGGGAATTCGTCTTGCGAGGCAAATCGCGGACGAAAAAACCTTTCGTCTAGCGAGTTTTTTGTCTTGCGAGGCATTCGTCTTGCGGGGCACTACTGTACTCACTGACAGCACCAAAGTTCAGTTTTTGTCTTGCTCCTAGATTCATGCTGTTCCAAGGTAAAGGTAAAGGTAAAGGTAAAGGTAAAAGACCCCTAGATGGTTAAGTCCAGTCAAAGGCAATTATGGGGTTGCAGCGCTCATATTGCTTTCAGGCCAAGGGAGCCGGTGTTTGTCCACAGACAGCTTTCTGGGTCATGTGGCCAGCATGACTAAGCTGCTTCTGGTGCAACGGAACACCTGACAGAAACCAGAGTGCACGGAAATGCCATTTACTTTCCTGCCGCAGTGGTACCTATTTATCTACTTGCACTGGTGTGCGTTCGAACTGCTGGGTTGGCAGGAGCTGAGACAGAGCAACAGGAGCTCACCCCATTGCGGGGATTTGAGCAGCTGACCTTCTGATCAGCAAGCCCAAGTGGCTCAGTGGTTTAGACCACAGTGCCACCTGTGTCCCTTTCCCAAGACTTTGAATACATAGTTCTACAAACTCTGTAGCTCAAAAATCCTATAGAGGGACAATCTCCTGACACTCATTTTGGAAAACTTCAATTTCACCATAAGTACATAAGAAGAGGCTGCTGGATCCTTTTATCCAATTCTCTTTTTAAGCCATCCAGGATGGTGGCCATCACTGTCTTCTGGGCGAATGAGTTGGAATAATGCCTAGAATCTTCCAACAGTCAGCTTCATTAACTTTCCTTGAGTTCTCATGTTATGAGAGTGGGAGAAAAAATTTCCTTCATCCACTTTCTCTGTGACATGCATAATTATAATTTTTGAAGATTACCAATGCTTTACAGCTATGTTAAGAAACCCAAACAATGCTAGTCCCACAAACATAAAATCAAATCATTTCCCAACAGAGCTTTAAAAATTGTATATATTTCCAATATACATGAATCACAGAAGCTCCTCCTTGTTACTAGAAAACATAATCTGCTCCTTTGGCTTCCAATGTTATTATTAAATACTTTAATCATTAACCCCCCAGATCTTATTTTTTAAAAAAGTAGCATACATCTTAACTTCATAAAGGGCTTTTCTTATTTTAATGACACTGTAAGACCCATTTCCTTAGCACTTAATTTGAAATGAATGTTAAAACTGAATGAATTGTCTCAGCTCTGTTTACCTCCATGTGCCATTCCCTTTGACCAAGTGGATTGCCTTTTGAATTCACTTTTTGCCATATGATGTGCACTTAACATACTGCAGATATATCTCTTTGAGATAGCAGAGGGTACATAGCTGCAAGTCGCTCGACAGTAGTGCCTACCAAAAAAGGAATTGGAAGAGGAATAACTTATGTCAGCTACAAGACACTTCTAATTCAAGTCCCGCTAGAAGACATTTTAGAACTCAGTGTGTCCCACCCAACGCCCCACATCACAGATGAACTGAGATGTCTTTGGCTTGCCCCTTCAACTTTGTATTTTGCCTGTAAACAGAAACTCTATCGCAGTCGGTCCTGACTCAGCAGCTGTCGTAGAACAAGGCTCGTGTTGATGAGTTAACCACATAACCTGATGTCTTTGGGGATCCCAAGGATAATTATCACATGGATCAAGGATGAGAGCAGCCTCTTAAAGATATACTTGCAAGTTATTCTCTCATATGTAGCTCTGCTGAACCTTGCATTTTCATTTTCTTTTTGTATATAATTTCTTTTTTTGAAAAATTCTGTTTTACAATATTCATTTAAAAGGTAATGGGACCCCTGACCATTAGGTCCAGTGGTGACCGACTCTGGGGTTGCGGCACTCATCTCGCTTTATTGGCCGAGGGAGCCGGCGTACAACTTAGTTTCCAAATTATCTGTATAGAAACACAAAAATGGCAGGCTAAGCTTGCCTAAGCTTGAGGCATTCAGTTTAGACATCCTTACTAGTCAGTTCAAAAAGAAAATGGAAATGAACAAAGGGTTTGATAACCCTTCCTTCGGAGGTGGGTGGATGTGACCTAGCTAAGTCTGGCTGGACAGCTTACTCTGTGGTCTTAACCATAGAGTTGCCATCTTAGCAACTCGAAGATGATTTATCCCACACTTTTAACATAAAATCTGAATCAAGCAGATGGAACTTCTACATATTGCTTAAGTCTTCAGGGTCATTCATGTGGTGCTGCATGCAGACTTTTAAACTTATTTTCTCTGTGTTATAAGGTTGCCAATTTTTTTCTGTGAGAGGCTCTTTAACACCTCTCTGAAGCTGGAATTCAACTGTTCTCCAGCACAAACATGCAGCAGTCTGAAAATCTGGATATTAATTATTTCTTGGACAGAAACTGTGTATGTGTATTCCTGTGGATTTTAATGACTGGTGATTAATTTACCATAAAGCTTGTTGCAAGCATACTTCAGATGATTATATTAACGCATCCCATTAGACATAGTCATATTAACTATGCTGACAACCAACATATTGGTGGATTAATCACCAGTCATTAGACACAACAGAAAGGCACATATGTGCCATTTATTTATTTTTACTGTCCAAATTCTCAAATTGCTGTATGTCCATGCTGACAGTTACTTGTTGTTCCACAGATTTTTGAGAAGGACATGGTATGTCCTGAAGTGGTGTAATAACTCTTTTCCAGTGAGAAAATCGTGTGTTGCCACGTTAAGTACAGTGGTACCTCGGGTTAAGTACTTAATTTGTTCCGGAGGTCCGTACTTAACCTGAAACTCTTCTTAACCTGAAGCACCACTTTAGCTAATGGGGCCTCCTACTGCTGCCGCACTGCCGGAGCACGATTTCTGTTCTCATCCTGAAGCAAAGTTCTTAACCAGAAGAACTATTTCTGGGTTAGCATAGTCTGTAACCTGAAGCGTATGTAACCTGAAGCGTATGTAACCCGAGGTACCACTGTATCTGAATATGGCAACTTAGTGGGCAAAGCCAATCAGAAGGGCCTCCCCCAAATTAGCACCGATCAGTTGGGAAGGGCCTATGCAATTGGTCTTAACAATGACATTTTAGGAAGATAAGATGAGACGTCTGGATCAGGCCGATTTCCCATCTAGTCCAGCATCCTGTTCTCACAGTGGCCAACTGTGGGAAACTCACAAGCAGGATCTGAGCACAAGAGCACTCTCCCCTCCAGTCAAATTTTAAGTCCTGACCATCTAAGTCCAGGATGTCTGCATTATCCAATGTAATTCATTTCTTTTAACCAACAAAAACAGGCTGCCTCATAATACATTTGCAGGTCTGGCAGGTCTAGTCTAACTTTAAAGTAGTGGTTCTCAAACTGTTTTATTCTGCGGGCCACACTTTCAGCATAAAAGTTTGCTTGTGGCACACCAATTTTTTTATTGATAAGAAATACATTGGGGATGAACTCTAGGATCGTTCTCAGTATCACTTGATGCTCTTGCTCTTAATTTGAAAAAGTATGTATCCATATACTCCAAAAAAATTTTTTTAAATGGTACTATACTATGCTACACTGAAATGTTGAAATGTGGCTTGTCTCATCTCTGTCTCTTGACTAGAGATGGGAAGGCCTGGAGGAAAAAATGGGAAAAAATTCCAGACTTTTAAAAACAACCCCTAAAACAGCAATTTAACATGAATTTTTACTATCTAACGAGACCATTGATCCATAAAATGAAAACAATAATCAATGTACTATAATATAAAATAAATAATATGGTATTGTGGATGATAAAAATTAAAATTATTATTTTTTATTACCTGCACTGATGATAGTAATTGTTTGGATGGGGGGCTTTTATCCATTTCCATAGCTGAACTGGGTTCCACACATCACAAAAACAAAGTAACCCAAAAAACCTCAAAAACGCAAAATAAATACCAAAAGCGCCAAACTTAATCTGTTCCAGAAGTCTGTTTGACTTCCAAAATGTTCGAAAACCAAGGCGCAGCTTCTGATTGGTGCAGGCACCCCGGAAACAATAGTCAACAGCTGTATCAGATGTTCAGCTACCGAAACACGTTCGAAAGCCGTAACACATACTTCCGGGTTTTCAGCGTTTGGGAACCAAAGCGTTTGAGAACCAAGGTGTTTGAGAACCAAGGCACCACTATACTGCCTTCCTCTTCTCTGGAAGCTTCAGGAGAGGGGGGGGCATCTCCACCATTCCTCTTCCATTTCGTCCCCTTCAGCCCAGTCCCTGACACCTGCGCTGGTGTGGTTCAGGCCCCACCTGTCGTCCCAGCCACCACCTCCATGACCACCTCATCTTACTCCATTACCGGGTGCCATTGCTACCACCATGACATTACAGGAAGTGGCTGCCTCAACCAGAGTGGAATTTAACCATTTCAATTCCATGTCATGCCCCCTGCTCCCCACTGCTGGAAGCTGCTATTTGCCACTGGGGTAAATTTATGTGTATCCACAAGGTATGCTTGAATCAGAAATCAGCATGGAGGGACAAGCTGAGATTTCCCCATTTCTAGCTTCCATAATCCCAGTCCCAATCATCTCTGCAGGCAGCTGCTTTTCACTATATACTGAGAGATGGGCCATTTAGTCGCCAATGTCAACAAACCCAGTTACTGAATAATCGCTCCCCATAACACGACACTTTGTGGGAAAGAGGTGAGGGGAAAATGGAATTCAGAAAGCGGCCCACATAAAAGAGCATGCAACGTAATCGTCTTAAAATACTTCCCTTGCTTCATATCCCACAGCAATTAAAATTGAGCTAAAATATATTGCTTTCCCTTATTAGCAAAGGACAGGAGGTTTGTTTTTGTCATTTGGACCACGTGTGCATTTCAGGCACATGTTAATGATTTACGCTGCCTTCTGGTGAAGATTGCATCTGGGAGGAAACGCTTCATTCACAAATCCTTCTGATCATTTCCCTAATTTCCTCATTGCATACTCCACTTATGAGTCATTTTCGCATTTTTAAAGGAACCTTGGAATTCTATTGCAAATGTAAGAGGCAGGTTTAGGGCCTGACTCTAGCTATGATCCGCACAAAGGCAATGACATTGCACACTAGGTTTGCTACATTTTGGCATGGCTCAGCTAAAGGAACTGTGCTGCATTAATGCAGCCGACTAGGTGCTTTGCTGGGTCAGCACATAAGCATTCTGCCACTGCACCTCCTCTGGGCTGAGCCACAAAAGGGGAACTTGTGCAAAGAACACGCATGCAATTGCACCTTGCAAGGGTTTAAAGATTGGGAAGATTTGGAGCAGAGCATACAACCCTGTCACCAGTGGCGTAGCGTGGGGGGTGCAGGGGGGGGGGCTGGCCGCACCGGGTGCAACATCTGGGGGTTAAGATTAGGGGGTGCAAATCCACGGGTTAGGGGGCGCAAATCCACAGGTTAGGGGGCACAAATCCACGGGTTAGGGGGCGCAAATTACCTGCCTTGCCCCGGGTGCTGACAACCCACGCTACGCCACTGCCTGTCACACATGTTCGTGCTACTCAGATGAACATCTGCAACCTTCCGAAAGACACAGCCCCACCCATTATAGAAGAATAGTTGATAAAATGATTGATTGATTGATTGATAAAACTATTGGACTTGGCTGAGATGGCAAAGTTCACATGTTTAATTAGAGAAAATATTTTCTGACATTTGTTAAGGATTGAAAATTTCTTAAGCACTTTTTGCGTGAAAGAGGAAATGGTCTTGTAATACCTGGATTTGAAGATTGAAAAAAAATACTGGTTTGTGGAAGATAGAATGGTGGAATCTTAAGGAACGAATATCATGTGTAGCTACTGGACAGAAAAACTGAAGTCTCTTCATTTTCTTAACCCGAGCTACTATTTCTGGGTTAGCGGAGTCTGTAACCTGAAGCGTCTGTAACCTGAAGCGTCTGTAACCCGAGGTACCACTGTATATATATTTGGGTGTCACTGGCCGTACACCGAAAGGCTGTCAGTCAGCTACCCTATGTGCGGGGATATGGGCTCGACTGCCTGCTACACTTACGCCTCACAGAGCACCCCCACATCCCATTTAGCTTGATGAGCCCCAGTTCCCCCTGGCTGGGGGGCTGGGAGGGATACATGTCCAAGACCTAAGCCAAGATCTTCTTACATTTGGAAGTTTAATAAAGTTGTGGCCTAATTTTAATTCTATATGTCAGAGTTTTCCTTATGATCCCTGGGGGCTGGGGCTGTTGCCGCCTGGTCACGCAAATCATTTTCAAGTAGTTCTCCTTCAGGGAATAATATGCTGTAACATGCCACTTGTGATCTTCCACCTGTTCTGCTGTTAAGGACTTCTTGGATCATTCTTTGCCTAGCTCCTCCCCATTGACCTCACTGCCTTGGATGACCCTGCTGGGATTGTGGTGGGGAACAGGGTATGTTATTTGTTTCCTTGCTGCTCTAGGGTTTGCCAAAGGCTCGAAACACCCCTCAAAGCACGTAACAAAGAGGAGGATCTCGGCGCGTGCCAGACACACGCCAAAGCGATTGATTCAAATTCTTCGTTCAATTCTCATCGGCCGAAACGAAAGCTGCGAAACGGGCGAGGGAGCCGTGGCAGGAAGAAACCTGCTTGAGTGAAATCGAGATTGCCCCCAAATCGAGTGAAATAAATGGCATGAAAAGTACAGCCGCAAACTGCGACGCGGTATGAATGAGCCCTGCGGTTGCCAAGCTCAGCTGACACCACATGAGAATGTGAAAGCTTTCCCATCTTAGCATGAGATTCAGAGGTGGATGACTTGGGTTATTGTGAAGGAATGAGGCGGTTATGGTTATTTTTAGGATAGTGATTTGGAAGTGGAATGTGAGTCGCCGAGTCACATTAGCTGCCTTACTCACATAATGTTATTCCGAACAGTTACAGTTAGAGGAAGGTGACGTCTCAAAGATCTGATGTTCCTGCATTGTATAGTACAGAGATTGTTACCAAACCCACCCAACAAAACAAGCTAAGACTTGTATAACAACAACAACAACAACAACAACAACAACAACAACAACAACAACAACAATCTGCCCTCCACCCTAAGGTCTCAGGGCATGTTATGTTTTTTGAATAAGTTTCTTCTTAAGGTTTCTGGTTGAGGTTTTAGTCTTTGCCATTTACTAGTTGGTATATTAGAGCCTGTTTTGTTATGTATACAGCTATGTGCAGTCTGTCCATATTTTACTAGTCTGACCAGTAAAACTGCTTGTAAAACAATATTGAGGTCCAAAAAGTCAGTTTAATGTCAGAGCTCATCCAAATAAGGTTTGTGTTGCTATTGCTCTGACACCTTCCAAGTTCTTCTCACAGTCTGCCAGGTGCCATTCTTGACTGTGGCCATTCTTTTCTGAATAATGATAATAGTAATAATAATAATAATAATAATAATAATAATAATAATGATAATAACTACTCTATTCCAAACTTAAAAATGGAAAGTGTAATGCTGGTGGTCAAAAAAAAGAGGTTTAAAGACTCTCTCAAGGCAAATCTAAAAAAATGCAGTATAAGCACTGATAACTAGGAAACACTGACCTGTGAGTGCTTCAGTTGGAGAACAGCCTTTACCAAAGGTGTCATGGACTTTGAAGATGCTCGAAATCAGGACGAAAGGAAGAAATGTTCTAAGAGGGAGGCACGCTTGGCAAACCCTGACCGTGGTCAACTCCCGCCCGGAAACCTATGTCCCCACTGTGGAAGGACTTGTGGATCCAGAATTGGCCTCCACAGTCACTTACGGACTCACTGTTAAGACCGTGTTCATGGAAGACAATCTTACTTGGCTACGAGTGATCACCAAAGAAGAAAGAAGACACCGCTCCAAGTTAACATGGGCTACTAAAACCAGTGCAAACAAGGATCTGTTTTAATATGTCGATAGGAGTTGGTACAGGCACTCTGTAGGCTGAAAGCAGCCTAGCCCTAGGAAGAGACGTGTCTGTGGGCTGCTGAAAAGAGAGGGAATGTGTTTGCTTCTCCAGATGAAGAATTAAAACAGCTATGCAATGATAGCAGCTGCTAAAAATAATAAATAAAAAAATAAAGAAGGCTGAAGGGGGATCTTCGGAAAATGAACAATGAACCGAGTAGCCGTCCCTTGACCGGTTTGAACCAGGGCCAGGAGTACACATTCGCCGCAGAGGCAGAGAGAAAGAAAACGTCCATCACCGTCTATCTTCCAAAGCCGTACCGTGGCAGAGTTCCAGCAGACAGAGACCACACATGGTGGTGGGACAAGCAATGGCAAGAAGTTCAGTCAGGCTCTGAGAACAGGCAGGCCTTTCAGCTGTAACCGAGGGAGTCCGGAGAAATGAGGCTTGAATTTATGACGGCATTTCGGAGGACTGATTGATGGCATTTTGTTTCCTTATTTTCTTTGTGACATTTAAATCCCACTCTTCCTTCGAGGTGGTACACACAGTTCTCCCCCTCCTCATTTAATTCCCACAGCGACCCTGCAAAGTAGGCTAGGCTGAGAAGCAGGGACTGCCTCACAGCTGGGTGGGGATTCGAACTCTGTTCTCCCGGGTCCTACTGCGACTCTCTAACCATCTGAAGGCAGCCCTGTTTAGGGAAGCTTTTAATGTTTGATGCATTATTGTATTTTAATATTTTGTTGGAAGCTGCCCAGAATGGCTGGGGAAGCCAGATGGGCGGGGTATAAATAATAAGTTATTATTATTGTTATTAACCACTACATCATTCTTCTTCCCAAAGAAGCCCAGGGTGGCAAGCAGCAAAACAGAAAAAAGAGACAATTGCAAGTCAAGTGAAATACTGAAAACATTTAATAGCAATGGCAAATATCTTTAAAAAATTGGTTTAAAGAATTTAAAAACATATGGAACAGTTGCTTACCACCCCGCCAAAGAAGAAGAACACTGGGCTTTTTGTGTGTGTTTTTTGCCTAATACACACACGTTTTTGCAATCCACTTTTCCCTAACAGAATGCATCTTCCTATGGTATTTTCACTGACACGTGACCATTTATGCACCTTCCTTGACTGTGGAATGACATCGCAAAATTCGGAGCGATGCCCTTTTCAAAGGCTGGCTATGTTGGGTAGAGTCAAGCAGATCTGCCTTTAAATATGAACGGAATAACATCCCCCACCCCTCCCCTAGTCCAAGCCAACCCAAAGGCAGTATGTTTGTCAGATACTTAGCAGATAGTTCTATGGAATGGTTTCCTCACAGCGGATTCAATTCATTTTATGACACGTCCATCCGTTCAGTCTCCTCTGGCCAAGCGCTATGATATTCAGTGTCCTTTTTAAAATGAGCAATTATGGCTTTAATTAAATTAACTCGGAGACTTAATGATAAATGGTAGAGATGAAGCCTGAGCCCCTTTTTTTTTTTAAAAAAAACTTCCTTAATGACTTTGTACTTCAGAGGTAGAATTTTGCTGCCGCAGCAATTTTCTGCCACAGCTAGGTTTTAGCAGCAGCGATAACTTCCTTGGATCTGTAAATGCCAGGTGTCTGTAAAATCGCTCTTCTCTAGGGAGAAGAAAGGAATGCAAAGGGAAGCATTAACTGCCTTGGCTGGAAGCCCAACCTGCAATGGCAGTTGGAGACAACTGCATTGTCACAGCCCTGCTTCTCCCAGTCAGTGTCAACAGATCAGCAAAGAAAACCAAAGAGGAGGTGAAGACCAACAGAGCAGAGCGTTTTGCAACTGAGCAGAAATGTGGTAGCACCAAAGGAACGCTGGCCCAAAAGACGAACTTGCAGCCCCCACCCCACAAATGCAATACGATAATCTTTATTGTCATTGTCCCATACAGAACAACAAAATTGAAAAAATATACATCAGACATCCAAAAACCCACAAGCCTGCTACCCCCTAAAAACTCTGATACCCCATCATTGAATACAATATACTCACATAAAGACTACCTTAAAAAGGAGAAATAGAGAAGGGAAAAGAAATAAATAAAAAAAGAATAGAAAAGAGGTTAAAAGAGAAAGATAGAAAAATAAGATTCAGAAATTAAAGAACTTCCGATTCTTCATCCGTCTGCCATATAAAAACAATACAGTCGTACCTTGGATCCTGAACACCTCACGAGTCGAACGTTTTGGTTCCTGAATGCCGCAAACCCAGAAGTGAGTGTTCCGGTTTGCAAACGTTCTTTGGAACCTGAATGTCTGACACGGCTTCCGATTGGCTGCAGGAGCTTCCCGCACCCAATCAAAAGCCGCCTGTTGGTGTCTGAATGTTTCGAAACTTGACCAGACTTCTGGAACAGATTCCGTCCGACTTCCAAGGTACCACTGTATTCATTTTATCCAATCCACTCTAACAAAGTCGCTTTCTATAAACAAGCATTATCTTCAATCCACAAATGCAGATGTCATTATTTCTTTTTCATGCAAGAAGTCTATGAGAGGTTTCTAATCTTTAACAAATGTCAACAATGATTTTTCCTTTGGTTAAACATCTCAGCGAACTCTCGTGAGTTTTAACAGCCTGTCTTCAACTGTTGCTAATGAGGTGTCCTTCCATCTTTGTGCATAAAAAGGTCTCACAGCCATAATCATATATTGTAGCAAAGTTCTGTAGTCCTTTTCTAAGTGTATATCTATAAGTCCTAGCAGGAAGAGTTTTAGTTTGAGTTGAAAATCTTTGAAAATGCAATAAATAATAATTAGAGATGAACTTGCCTAGCACAGAAATCACCACGAGCCTACACTTTTTAAAAATTAAATTTCAGAAATTGTCACACATTAACTTCAACTTTAATACATATTTCCCTTAACCGCACCCTTACCGCCATGATGTTTTTATCCCCTCCCTTTTATCTGTTGCATGATGTGGCATTTTTATATCTCAGTTCTTTCCTCTATTACAATTGTTACCATTTCCATTATTTACATTTTGAATCCTGCTCGCGACTTCGTTTGGCTGTAATATTTCCTCAAATAGTCCAAATGGGGTCTCCGCTCTTCAATAAAAAGTTCGTTTTGATCTCTTACTCTTTCTGTCAATTCCGCCATTTCCGCATAGACCATTAGTTTTAAGATCCATTCTTCCTTGGCTGGAACTTCTCGTTCCTACCGTTTCTGCACATATCGGATTCTGGCTGTGGTTTTTGGGTGCATAAATAGTTTCATCATCTTCTTTGAGACATCCATCCCTATTATCCCAAGAATGAAAGCTTCAGGTTTTGGGGGATTAACCAATTTTAACATTTTCTTCATTGCATTGTGTTTCATTTCCCAAAAACCCTTAGCTTCGAAAGAAGGCTTGTGTAAGGGTTTTGCCTGAGGCAAGTGGCAACTTGCACAGATCAGGTCAGTCTGTATTTGTATTTAGAAAGATCCAATTCCTCAGGTATTCCTAGTGGAACACAAGTCAGTGAAGCTTGAACTGGTGGTTGGTTAACAATGGCTCATGGGGAAAAGGCAGTCTTGATTAGATCAATCAATGTCAAATCTTTCAAACAGTAGAAATATGGCTGGTCTCACCCCACTCGCTGAGCAGTGGAAGATTCCAGTGATATCCAGGGTTCAGTTTCCTTGGAAAGAAGGTCAATGGAGACTGTGGTGTCTTTAGTATATAAGGTTTTGTTTGCACATATATACAACATAAAGATGCAGGGGCTCACAGAATTAGCAGTCCGGCAGATCATGCGAATTATCTTTGAAGGTGTGATGGCCTGGGATTCTGAGTCTGAGAGTGAACCGGAGGAATCCCAGCCGGCACAGGAGTCCCCGCCTCCAGGGCCGGCTGAACTGGGGCAAGGCCTAGATGCTGAGGAGCCTGCACCTGTGCCAGATCCTCAGGGGCAGGCACCAGGTGAAACCATTCTGGCCCCAGAGGTGCTGGAGGACTCAGTGTCTACAGGTGAGCCTCCCCCGGGGCCCAGTAACCCTTCGGCCTCTCCTGAACTGCAGAGGCTTAGGGCAGAGAGGCGAAGGGAACTGGTTTCTCCCAGGAGGAGTGCTCGCCTTAAGGCCAGGAGAGGCGGGGCTCCTGGGGGCCGGGACCGCCCCCGGCCTTAGAAGAAGATAAAGGTCAGGCAGCCCGGTCCCAGGTTGCGGGAGCAACGCTGTTGTGGAGTACCTGCTTTACCCAGACCTAGATCTGCACTCCCAGTGTGCCTGTTCCACGCCCGGCTTCCTGCTTCTACTCTCCGGTGTTCCTGTTCCTCGCCCGGCTGCCCGCTGCTGACCCACCAGTGTTCCTGTTCCCCGCCTGGCTCCCTGCTTCTGCCCCACCAGTGTTCCTGTTCCCCGCCTGGCTTCCTGCTGCTGCCCTACCAGCGTTCCTGTTCCCCCGCCCGGCTCCCTGCGTCTCATCTAGTGATCGTCTACCCTGCTAGTGACTCTGGACTGAACTTCGGCTACGGTATTAGTACCTTTCCCCCCCGGGACCAGCACAGAAGGTGACCCAGAAACTACAACTAATCCAGAATATGGCAGCTAGACTGGTGACTGGGAGTGGCCACCAAGACCATATAACACCGGCCCTGAAAGACCTGCATTACCTCACAGTACGTTTCCGTGCACAATTCAAAGTGTTGGTGCTGATCTTTAAAGCCCTAAACAGCCTCGATCCTGTATACCTGAAGGAGTGTCTCCACTGCCATCGTTCAACCCAGACACTGAGGTCCAGCTCCTTCTGGTGGTTCCCTCACTGCGAGAAGTGAGGTTACAGGGAACCAGGCAGAGGAACCAGGCAGAGGGCCTCCTTGGTAGTGGCGCCTGCTCTGTGGAATGCCCTCCCATCAGATATCAAGGAAATAAACAACCATCTAACTTTTAGAAGACATCTGAAGGCAGCCCTGTCTAGGGAAGTTTTTAATGTTTGATGTTTAATCATGTTTTTAATATTCTGTTGGGAGCTGCTCAGAGTGGCTGGGGAAACCCAGCCAGATGGGTGGGGTATAATTAAATGGTGGTGGTGGTGCTGATGATGTTTCCATGGAAGTTCCAAGACACAGCTTTTGGTCCAGCACAAAGAAAGACAAGAATCTGTTTCTCCAGCTTCTAGCTTCATGTCATTATCTTACCAAAGGAACTGGTTTGGCTGGTTCAGCAGGTTCAGCAGGCTGGCATAATATATATGATCTCCTTAAATTGACCTCAGATGGCTATAGTTTACAGTAAGCCTGGTATAAAATGATCTGTCCTGTCAGGATAAATGCAGTATTGAACAGAGTCAAAGGTTGCATACATTCGGCAGATTGGTTTGGTTTTATTAATTTCTAGCATCTCTAATTATGCTCATTGCTGCCAGGTATTGTTGATTGCCTCTGAAATTATTGGAGCTTCTGTTTTGAGCCATATTAAAGACATATTAAGGGACACGGGTGGTGCTGTGGTCTAAACCACAGAGCCTAGGGCTTGCTGATCAGAAGGTTGGCGGTTTGAATCCCTGTGACAGGGTGAGCTCCCATTGCTCAGTCCCTGCTCCTGCCAACCTAGCAGTTCGAAAGCACGTCAAAGTGCAAGTAGATAGATAGGTACCAATCCGGCAGGAAGGTAAACGGCGTTTCCGTGCACTGCTCTGGTTCGTCAGAAGTGGCTTAGTCATGCTGGCCACATGACCCGGAAGCTGTACGCCAGCTCCCTCGGCCAGTAAAGAGAGATGCGCACCGCAACTCTAGAGTTGTCCTCGACTGGACCTAATGGTCAGGGGTCCCTTTAAGGACAGTTAGCAGGTCCCCATCAGATTGTTTCCCCCCCAAATATTCTTCTAGCTGCTAAGATCATCTTTGCTCAACATGGAAAATCAGCGATTTTGCCTACAATTAAGAAATGATTGATGACAGCACTTGTGATCACCGACATGAGATAAGTTGACAGGAGATGCTGACAGGAGATAAAATCCACTCAAATGGACTTAGAGTAGTGGCATTGATGGTAGAGAAATGGATCTCTCACTTAAACACAAATGAGGACTTTAAATATAGAGACCGATATATTTCTGTAATATTTATTAGAATAATAAAAAGGAGAAACTGTATTGTTCTGGTGGGTTTGAAGATTGTATTGCTGCGTTAACCCCTTAAGGTGCGGCATTCATGCAGGATTTAATTTATTATACTCATCAGGAATACTTTCTGTGAAATTCAAGGGATTATGTCTCAGAAACATCCATATCAGAGCTTTCCAAACTGTGTGTCATGACACGTTAGTGCAGGGGTCAGCAAACTTTTTTAGCAGGGGGCCTGTCCACTGTCCCTCAGACCTTATGGGGGGGGCAGACTATATTTTGGAAAAAATAATGAACGAATTCTTATGCCCACAAATAACCCAGAGATGCATTTTAAATAAAAGGACACATGCTACTCATGTAAAAACATGCTGATTCCCAGATTGCCCGTGGGCCAGATTTAGAAGGCGATTGGGCCAGATCCTGCCCCCAAGCCTTAGGTTGCCTACCTATGTGTTAGTGTGTCAGCTGCAGTGTGTAGTTGTGTTGTTGAATGCTCCCCACGCTCCTCCCAGGGTTGGAAAGGAGTTAGTTTAACCCAGACACCCCCAACCTGTGGCCCTCCAGATGTTTTGGCCTACAACTCCCATGATTCCTAGCTAACAGGACCAGTGGTCGGGGATGATGGGAATTGTAGTCCAAAACATCTGGAAGGCTGAAGGTGTGGGATGCCTGGTTTAACCTCTGGTTTGCTAGTAAAACTGAATTACTGTGTCGAGAAATGATGCGTGTCTAAAAAGTGTGTCAGCAACAAGGCGCATTTCTCAATTTTCACCGTAGACCATAGACTTTGATCCTTGGTTTTTGAACATTTCAGAAGTCGCACAGTCTTCCGGAATGGATTACATTCAAAAATTGAGGTTCCACTATACTGCCATCTCCACAGGAACATCACCATTTTTTCAGTGGAATTGTTTTGGTGTGTGTGTGTGTGTGTGTGTGTGTGTGTGTGTGTGTTATTGGTTTGTTTTTTGTTTCAGTTTTTTGTGTCTTTTGTATTTTCCTTTTGTGAAAATGAAAATAAATGGTACAATTTGGGTCATTTTGGATGCAAAGGGAGAAAAGCAAGCTGCAGAGGAATTCCTGGGTAGCCTACGCAAAATGACCTGACCAGGATAAGACCATTAATTTACAATACGGGCCATTGAAATGCAAGAGAATTGTCCTCCTCCCTTGCCCTGAGGTGTGAACAGAGACTGGGACATTTGGAAGGTTGTCAGGGTAACTGGGTGTGAGGTGACAGGAAAAGAGTGTTTTTAACAGGGTGTTCTGGGAAGGAGAGGGAAGAAGAAAGATTGGGATCCATCTTGGGCAGGCTGGCTGCAGGCTGGCTGGGAGAGATGCCTTGGACTGCATGGCTGCCCTGCTGTGGGGTACAAGCTCCTCTTGAATAACCATGCTGTAAGATCTGGACTCCCTCCACACAGAATGAAGGTGTAAATAGGCGAATAAACCACATTTCTTAAAGCTACGACAGTCTCTGCTGTGTCTCAGTTCTCCAAAGGGACACAGACCTGGGACCCAATGGGCACTTGCCACCACTCAGTACAGAGAAGGAAAGACACACAACTTTTGTAGCAGTATTTTTCTGTTGTGAACTGCCCTGGGATCTTGGGCTACAAATTTCATAAATTAACAACAACAACAGCAGCAACTCCTCTATGGATCTGAGTCCAAGTATAAAAGGGGAATTTACTTAATACATTGTTCATGTGACATTTGTAGCTGTCCTTTGATTACCCTGTGAAAATGCTGCCGTACATCATGTTTTCTTATCTAGCCAGGCAATTATCTAGCGAAGGATGGGGGATTAGTAAATCTACTGGGAAGTGATGAGGCGATCATATGTTGGTTATCACTTCCAGAGAGGGCGAGAGCTCACCCTAACTTGACGGTGGTTACAATTAATGAAATGACCTTCATATTTCCCTCTGCAAAGCTAGCGTGCTCAGAGCTGTTGTCCACTTAACGAAGTTGTCTTCCTTCCCAAGCTATTCAGTGACTTTCAAATGAGAAATATTGCCATCTCAAGCAATTCGTATGCAATAGCATGGCAAGTGATTAACCTTATCTCAATACGGCTCATTAGTTCTGTATTGTATCCAATCTAACTTCATTCAACAAAAGACAAGACACGGTATTTTAACATCAACTGCATCAGTTGAACAACAACAATATGTCTAGCAGGAATGGGAGATGGACACCTCCCCATGTTTTGATCTAGTCTATCATCATCGCTCCCCACTTTCCTTCTGAATGTCAAATTCTTCTAAACGAAATATGTGTGCATAGCCCTTCTAATTTTCTTCTATGGTGATCACTCATAGCCAAGTAAGATTGTCTTCCATGAACATGGTCTTAACAGTAAGTCCATAAGTGATGTGGAGGCCAATTCTGGATCCACAAATCCTTCCACAGTCGGGATATTGGCTTCTGGGCAGGAGTTGATCATTGTGAGGGTTTGCCAAGCGTGCCTTTCTCTTAGTGCGTTTCTCCCTTTCGTCCTGAGTTCCAGCATCTTCAAAGCCCATGACACCTTTGGTAAATAACACATTGAGAATCAGTGGAATGCTGGACTGAGGCATAGATCCAAATGCCAGCTCTGACATTAATTCCGCTGGCTCAGCTTCAGTTGTCCAATCTGTAAAATGGGTGTACTAACACCTTACCTCGCAAAGTGTTGCAATATATGAACTGACCCAGACTCTGAGATCATCATCGGAGGCCCTTCTTTGTGTGCCTCCTCCATGAGAGGTCCAGAGGCTGGCACCACAAGAACGGGCCTTTCCCCCTGTTGTTCGGTTCTGTTAGCTCTCTTGCCATCACCACTGTGTCTCGCCTTGTCCACTTCAATGGGTTTTATTCTTGATTTCCGGCCAGTGAGAGAGCCGGTGTGGTGTAGTGGTTAAGAGCGGTAGTCTCGTAATCTGGGGAACCGGGTTTGCGTCCCTGCTCCTCCACATGCAGCTGCTGGGTGACCTTGGGCCAGTCACGCTTCTCTGAAGTCTCTCAGCCCCACTCACCTCACAGAGTGCTTGTTGTGGGGGAGGAAGGGAAAGGAGAATGTTAGCCGCTTTGAGATTCCTTCGGGTAGTGATAAAGCGGGATATCAAATCCAAATCCAAACTCTTCCAGCGTAGGGTTTTCCTTCCGGCATCCATCTTGGGACCACTCTGAAGTTCCAACTGTTTCCCAAACCCTACAGGCCAAACCCTGCACTAAAGGATAAATGGACATAAATCTGACATCAGGAATCACAAGACAGAGAAACCAGTAGAAGAACGCTTCAGTCTCCCAGGACATTCAATACAAGATCTCAAAGCAGCTGTCTTATTACAAAAGAATTTCAGAAATAGACTGGAAAGAGAAGTTGCTGAATTACAACTTATTACCAAACTGAAAACTATGGAGAGACCTGGTCTTAATAGAGATATTGGATTCTTGTCTCATTACTCATGCTAAAGCTATTTTTGGTCATCCCTTGCTTTTTCCTGTAGGACTAATTGCAGTCGTTAACAGTTGTTAACAGTCGTCAGCAGGCTTACCATACCCATTAAGCCAATCACCCATCTCCTACTACTCTTCTGAGCAATGCCCCCACCCTCCCACTATATATAAGGGTCTGGTGCAGGGGTCCCCAAACTAAGGTCCGCAGGCCTGTTAAGGTCTGAGGGACCCGTTTATCTGGCCCGCAGCGACCCCCGCTGCCCACTGCTGCTGCCCACTCTTACTGGTGCTGTGCTGCACGGCTGCCCACTTCCAGATTGGAGGAGCACCAGAAATAGCTTGTGTGCACGCACAAGCATGATTTCTGGTGCACATCCGAGTCGGAGGAGGCCCGTACACATGCGCACAAGCTATTTCTGGTGCTCCTCCAACCAGGAAGTGTGCCGGAAATAGCGTGTGTGTATGCGTATGGGCACGCGCTCCCCCACCCTCTGGCCCGCCACGCAATCAGCGCTGGAGACAGCGGCCCGAGGAGCGGTAAATTTGCTGACCCCTGGTCTGGTGGCTTCTGTGTCAGTGTATCTGAAGAAGTGTGCATGCACACGGAAGTTTATACCAGAACAAACCTAGTTGGTCTATAAGGTGCTACTGGACAATTTTTTATTTATTTCTATTTCAACTGCATCAGACCAACACGGCTACCTACCTGAATCTGTTTCTCAAGAGAAAGCTTTTACCTCTGGGCCGCTGGGTGGCAACCAAACAAACAGATATTACAAATCCCACGCAGAGGGGATGCCAGCCAGCCAGGCTGATCCTGTGAGCTGCGAGCTCTAACCGTGAATGGAAATGCTAACCAGCCTTCTGTAACAGTTATCTCCTTTCCGTTTGTCTCCCCTTGCTAGGCAATTACGGAGATGATCAAAGAGAGATCCAGGACGACCTTCTGACACTCGGTAGTAATCAAGCCATCGCTCTAACCCTCACGTGAAGAACTCTTGCTGAGTGACAGCCCAAGCAACCTAATTAGAATCCAAGCTTTTAAAGATCATTTCTACAGATACCCATTGCACAGTCAGCCCTATGACAGCGAGAGGCCCAACGGTGCATAAAACAATGTAAATTAGCATATGGAAGGTTTCTTTCCGAAACACTGCATTTAGACATAATTGGCTGTCATATTTCATTATTCTTCTTATTATTGCTGTAAGAAGTGTTTACCCTGGTAGAGATATAGATACATTCCGTAGAATGCTGCAACATGACACACAGACTGGTTACTCTGAAGGAGAAAAGTCTATAATGCAGTCGCAAAGATGGAAAAGGATTGGCAGTAGAGGGAAACGCTTTCAGATTGCTAGGTGATAATGGCTGCGAAGGATGGCAATGGCAGGCAGAAAAGTGGTCAGAAGTGATAGAGGGGCAGAAAAACAGCAGGCCCGAACCTATGAACCTAGAAGGATTAGAGAAACAGAGAGGGTAGATGCCTCAGTTAGGGAAGGGTGTCATATACCGTATTTTTCGCTCTATAGGGCGCACCCGAGCAAAGGACGCACCTAGTTTTTAGAGGAGGAAAACAAGTAAAAAAATATTTTGAATCAAATCAGAGTCAGGGCTGAAGAGGGAAGCCCGGGGTTTCCCCATAAAGCCCCGGCATCCCCAAGCTAGAACAGCGAGACGCTGCACAGTGCTCCGTCTCTCTGTTCTGGCTTCGGGGACAGCCTTCCAAGCCTCTGCAGGGCAGTGGGGTGCCTTCACCCCACTGCCCTGCGGAGGCTTTGCGCAGCTAACCCCAAAGCCTTTGCAGTGCAGTGCGAGGTCCCACTGCACTCCAAAGGCTTCGGGTTCCTTTCGCTGAAGCCAGGAGAGTCTTGCTCTCCCGGCTTCAGCAAAAGGAACCCTAAGCCTTTGGAGCGTAGCGCAAGGTACCGCTGTGCTCCAAAGGCTTCAGGCAGCTATCCCTGAACCCTGGAGAGCGACCCCTCGCTCTCCAGGCTTCAGCGAAAGCAACGCATAGCCTCCGGTGTGCGGAGGGAGCGCTCCCTCTGCACTTTGGAGGCTTCGGGTTGCTTTCGCTGAAGCCAAGGAGCCTGTATTTGCTCCGTAGGACGCACAAACATTTCCCCTTCATTTTTGGAGGGGAAAAAGTGTGTCCTATAGAGCGAAAAATACAGTATGTCGAAAGTCTGAATTGCCCAGAAAATACTTAGCAATTGAAGTGAGGTTACAGGGAACCAGGCAGAGGGCCTTCTCGGTAGTGGCGCCCTCCCTGTGGAACGCCCTCCCATCAGATGTCAAGGAAACAAACAACTATCTGGCTATAAGAATACATCTGAAGGCAACCCTGTATTGGGAAGTTTTTAATGTTTGATTTTTTTAAAAAAATAATTTTTATTGAATTTTCAAATTATAACAACAAATTTTCCACAAATCTTAACTGATCAATTTATATATCCATATTTCTCCCCTCCCCCCTCTTTGGCCTCCCTCCTTATTTCCGTATTGATTTATGAAACAAATTCTATACCCTGCTGGTTTTACCTCTTATATAGTTGTGAAAGTTTAGTCAAAACCTGCCAATGGGTCCAAATCTTTATACTGTCTTTTTATATAGTTCATAAATGGTTCCCACTCCTTTTTGAAATCGATGTTCGTTCTCTCTCTCTCTCTCTCTCTCTCTCTCTCTCTCTCATGTATCCTCTCTGTCAGCTTAGCCAGTTCCGCATAGTTCATAAGCTTAACTTGCCATTTTCCCTTTGTTGGCGTTTTCTCTGTTTTCCATGCTTGTGATAATAAAATTCTTGCTGCTGTTGTCGCATACATAAACAATCTCCTGCAGGTTCCCTCACTGCAAAAAGCGAGGTTGCAGGGAACCAGGCAGAGGGCCTTCTTGATAGTGGCACCTGCCCTGTGGAACACCCTCCCATCAGATGTCAAGGAAATAAACAACTATCCGACTTTCGGAAGACATCTGAAGGCAGCCCTGTTTAGCGAAGCTTTTAATGTTTGGTGTTTTATCGTGTTTTTAATATTCTGTTGGGAGCCACCCAGAGTGACTGGGGAAACACAGCCAGATGGGTGGGGTATAGATAGATAAATTATTATTATTATTATTATTATTATTATTATTATTATTATTATTATTAAATTTCTTACTTATTTCATGTTATAAGGCATCCCCTCCCATCCTCTTTTTATCTCTATAGAGCAATCCTAGTTATGCTTACTCACAGGTAAGTCCAATTAATTTCAATGACACTTACTCCCATGCAGGTACATGAGCGTAGGATTGCAGCCTCCATCTTTTTATGCCAAGTAAAATCCGCCGAGAAGTCAGCTTGCAGGCTTACTGGGGCAGCTACAGAAAAGTGGTACATCAGCAGAGGGGGATATTAGTGAACAACAACGATGTTTCCTAGTACACTGTATTCCATGATTACTCTCGTTAGCCTTGTGAAAGGAAGGGAGAAAAAGAGAAAGAACATTTCTCCTATTCCGCTGGATTTGTGGTTTGATGAAAGCAACCCTGAGCTGGAACAAACAATACGTCAAAAATGATTATGCAACGTGAGATGAAGAAATATTTCTCCGTTCCGTGCCAGGAAAGCTACAGGCAATTTGGGAAGTCATGTGTGTTTGCCCTCTGCCCCTTTTCAAGATGACTTTTAAAACACTGATTTTTTTTATTAAAAAAAAAAATTAGCACAAAGAGGAGCTCTTTTCGGAACTCAAGATGCAAAAGGAGGAAGCATCACATGGAGCAACTTTCCCTGTCTTTATAAATGATGGTTTAACCACAACGACTGCATTCTTCTTCCCCCTTTTGTCCTTGTAGCAAAAGTTAAGCTGAAAGCAAAAAATAAAAGAAAATGGAAAAATACATCTCAATGGCCAGACTCGTATGCCATGCTCACCAACGTCTTTATTTTTTTAAAAAATTAACAATAATATTTATTTTCTAATTTATTTTCTTTTAAATCCCACTAGGACATCAGATGGCCATTATACCAGCATGTTCTATTGGCAACAGGTGTCTGTTTTCGTTTCATACTTGGAGCCTCTGTTCCCTAATGTTTTGCCCACCGTGATGCCGGCGTCTGAACAGGAAAGATTAAACAGCACGTCTTGGGAGGAAAAACAAAAAGATGGCTGAGAATCAAAGGCTACCAGACAGCCCCGAACATGTTCTGAAAACAAAAGTGCATGAAATCAAACAGATACATGAGCAAAACATCAGTTATCTCCAAAGCTGTGAAAAATCCATATGTTTTGTCTATGTGGCCCTTAAACACATTGTTTTGCCTCTTGTCCACATGAATGGAGGCAAGAGGGGCAGACTATACTTTGCCTTACATTGCTGAGTTTAAATGAAGCCTTAAATCTGTGGAAGAAACCCACAGTCGCTGCTTTTACCTCCGAGTGCTGCACAGCAAATCTATGACTGAAAACACTAGGCTGGGAATAAAGTAAAACCCAAATTTCCTATGTCAACCAAACCTTTGTTTCTGAAGCCTTTGCAAAGATGCTGTCCTGGGTTTGGGGCATATGAAAGCATATGAATCGCGTTCTTCTGGTCCCATTATGCCTTCTGAATTTTGTGTCCATTTACTGGGACTCAGCTGTCCACTCTGCTAGAGACAGGGCTGGAAAAAAATTACTTCCAGTTTGTGTTCATTGCTAATTGAGACGGCATAGGCACACTTGTTTTGGGACTTCGACTTCCCTCCTCTGTGAATTTACCCTCTTTTGTCCTCTTCTTCATATCTGGATGGACTCTATTAATTCTTTTCCTCATCTATTTCATATACGTTTTAGAAACTGCAAGTTTTTTTTACAGTAACCCAGCTAATGTTTCAATTTGTTTACAAATTGTTTGTAATAAATATTCAATAAACGCTTTCCATTCCTTGATAAAAAGTCTGTTGTCTTGATTTCTTATTCTTCCAGTAAGTTTCACCATTTCTGCATAGTCCATTAATTTCTGTAACCATTATTCTTTCACGGGGACTTCTTTTTCTTTCCATTTTTGGGTGAATATCATTCTTGCGGCAGTGGTTGCATACATAAATAAATTTCTATATTGTTTAGGTAACTCTGATCCCGTAATTCCCAAGAGAAAAGCTTCTGTTTCTTTTCTTTTACAAAAGTTAACTTAAATACATTTTTCAATTCATTATATATCATTTCCCAATAAGCTTTAACCTTATTACAAGGCCACCACATATGGAGAAAGGTACCTTCTTTCCATTAATTTCCAGCACATATTCAATTTTGATGTATACATTTTTGCCAATCTACTTGGTGTTAGATATCATCTGTACAACATTTGAATATAGTTTTCTCTTAAACCATAACATGCTGCAAATTTTATGTCCATGTTCCACAGTCTTTCCCATACCTCCATTTCTGTTATAACCAATATCTATTGCCCAATTTCACTTGTTCATCTTTTGTCTTCCATTCTTTTAGTTTCTTTGTTGAAATGTTTCTTTGTTATAAATGAAAATTGTAAATAAACTTATTTTACAAAATATATGATGCTTGGGAATAGGGATGGGGCAGAGATTTGATTCAGTTCGCATTGAAAGGCAAACAGATTTTTGCCTGAACTGAATCACATTAGTCTTCGAAATGCGGCACTTTTCCAAATTTTCAAATGCAGTCCTCCAGTCAAGTAATGTTCAGAAAAATGCATGTTCAAGGTTAAAACAATGCATAAGAACCCACATGTTAATGAAAATAACATATGGCAATGCATTGTATTAAGGAAAATTGCTCTGGGAACTTGTATCTGTGAGGCAAAATGGCATGTATTATGAGAATGACTTTTTTTAAAAAAATGAACAAATTGCAAACTGATGCTGAAATGAGGAGAACTGAAAATAGGATTTGAAAAATGAAGATTCGAAAGAAATCGAAAATAACAGATTCACTCATCCGTTTCTGGGAATCAGTTGCATAGGCTGGCTGCAAACAGCACTTCTAGCTAAAGGGTTGTTTGTTTGTTTGTTTGTTTGTTGTTGTATTGGTATCAAATTTTTACCGACTTTTTAAAAATTACATATAAATTCCAAATTTTGTACATTTCTCTTTAAACTTTGATTTTTCTCCTTTTCCTCCACGCTGTTCTCAGGCCCGTGCCATTTACATGCTGCAATCTAATAAACATTTCCCCTAAAACATATTCTTCTATTTCCTATATTATCATGCTCATATTTCAAATCCTGCTCGCGATTTCATCTGATTGTGATCTCCTCCCCCAGATGCTCCCAAAAGGGTTTCTGTTCTTCCATGAATAGTCCTCCATGTTGCTTTCTTATTTTTGCTGTAAGTTTCACTTAGTCCATAGCGATGCAGGTGGCGCTGTGGGTTAAACCACAGAGCCTAGGACTTGCTGATCAGAAGGCCGGTGGTTCGAATCCCCACAATGGGGTGAGCTCCCATTGCTTGGTCCCTGCTTCTGCCAACCTAGCAGTTCGAAAGCACGTCAAAGTGTAAGTAGATAAATAGGTACCGCTCCGGCAGGAAGGTAAACGGCGTTTCCATGCACTGCTCTGGTTCACCAGAAGCAGCTTAGTCATGCTGGCCACATGACCCGGAAGCTGTACGCTGGCTCCCTCGGCCAATAAAGCAGGATGAGCGCCGCAACCCCAGAGTCACTCGCCACTGGACCTAATGGTCAGGAGTCCATTTATCTTTACCTCGCTTAGTCCATAGTGTTGTGAGGTTGAAATCCTTACAGTTACCCCAATATGAATCTTTGCATGACTTGACTGGATTCTTGCAATTATGTTGAGAGCTATCATTCCATTAATCCTTTGAGCCACCAAGCCTACTATTAAATTGTCTCATAAGTCTATTAATATAGGATTGGCTTTAACCGTATTACAGCTTTCAATCCTCTGCCACCACCATCTTTGAGGCTTCTCAAAGAAATAAGAGATCTAACTCCTCTGTTGAGGAAGGAGATCCAGAAGAATCAAGAGAAGTGCGAGGGATCTGTCTGCAAAACGTTTGCTTTCATCTGTGCCGTTTTCTAAACACACCCACATGCACACCAGAACTTTACAGTAGAATGCCAACAGGCTGCCTGTTGCGTGGCGAGTTCCCGCCTCCCCCCAGTAGGAATAAAGACACAGGACACAATTATTTAAGGTTAATGGGATAAAATTGGCTACAACTTTATTGGTTACAGGTAAGAGCGGTATTGGCTTAGGCATTGGTCCTATCAGACTATCCAGCTTCAGCCTGTTTGCTAGAAAACCAGATAGGGTTAACACCAGCAGGGGGAGCCCTGCTGATGCACATCAACTAGGTGCTCCCCCGGGGTCACCGATCGGGGGTGCGCTTTAGGCCCTGGCCTCCATAGGCTTCAGACGAGACAACGCCCCCCAAAATCCTTTACCGGACTACCCTTCAATATTTGGGGGAGGTGATGGCACTCCTCCCCCCCAACACATCTACATAACAATACCCCTACCAATGCCTAACCGCCAAAACCAAGGAGTTGTGACGATTTGCTACGAGGTAGGCGAAAAACCAAATGTCCAGTGCCAATTTGTCAAATGGAAAAAAATTCCTACCAGGCCCCTTAACGGTGACCAACCAAAGTCCATAGCAAGGTCAGAAGGGGAACCTTATTAACTGATGCTAAAGAAAGAGGGGGGTTTGCCCTGCCAGACTTAAGGTTGTATTATGAATCAGCAGCTTTCTGCTGGCTGAAAGACTGGCTGCTCCTTGAAAACACTGATGTTTTAGATCTGGAAGGATTTAACAATGCTTATGGATGGCATGCATATTTGTGGTACGACAAGGTTAAAATCCATAAGGCTTTCAAGAACCATATTGTCAGGAAAGCAGTGTTTAATGTCTGGACAAAATACAAAGACTTATTAGAAAACAAGACCCCAAGGTGGTTGTCACCAATGGAAGCCAAGGCCCGGAAAAGACTCAGTATGGAGGCCAAATGGCCGAAATATTGGGAAATACTAGAAAAAGATGGAGATACTTGGAGATTGCAGAGTTTGGAGAAATTAAAAGATAAAGTGCGAGATTGGTTACACTATGCTCAGATTAAAGAGGTTTTTAATTCGGATAAAAAGATAGGATTCCAGGTGGAAAAATCGAAGTTAGAAACAGAACTGTTAGAACCTAAGACCAAGGTACTTTCAAAAATGTATAACTTGCTGTTAAAATGGAATACACAAGATGAAACGGTAAAATCAGCTATGATAAAATGGGCACAGGACATTGGTTATAACATTATGTTTGCTGACTGGGAAAGGTTATGGACCACCGGTGTGAAGTTCATGGCATGTAACGCCTTAAAAGAAAATATTATGAAAATGATATATAGGTGGTACATGACCCCAGTCAAGCTAGCAAAAATATATCACTTGCCTGATAATAAATGTTGGAAATGTAAAGAAATTGAAGGAACATTCTTTCACCTCTGGTGGACTTGCCCTAGGGTCAAGGCTTTCTGGGAAATGATCTATAATGAGCTGAAGAAGGTATTTAAGTATACCTTTCCTAAGAAACCAGAGGCCTTCCTTCTGGGCATTGTCGGCCAGAGGGCACTAAAGAAGGACCGAACTTTCTTTATGTATGCAACAACAGCAGCAAGAATACTCATTGCAAAACATTGGAAAACCCAAGATTTGCCCACGCTGGAAGAATGGCAGACGCAACTGATAGACTACATGGAACTGGCAGGAATGACTGGCAGAATCCGAGACCTGGGAGAAGAAGCAGTGGAAGAGGACTGGAAGAAGTTTAAGGACTATTTACAAAAACATTGTAAATTGTATGAGTGCTAAGAAGGATGCAGGACTGAAAACAACACGGCACTAGCAATCTAGTTGAAAGAAACATGAGAATAAGTGAGATCTGAGAAAAAGATAAACTTTGGATTAATATTATGTCTAAACTAAATATTTAAGTTTTTGATAAAAATATTTAAAATCAGAGACATAATTTTTTTATTGATTTTTATTGATTTAGCAGGGGCAGCTGCCGCTCCCTGCCCCCCCCCCCGGCTAAACCCATTGTTTCAGTTGCAGCAATATTATCCTCCTCAGCGCTGCATATTCATGGCTAGTAAAAAGAAAGTAAAGAAATAAAGGCGTTTTCTTGCTTTCTGTATTCTGTTTTAGGAAAATACCAGCATGGCTCCAATATCAGATGGATTCCTGTATTTGAAAGGGTACCCCTGAACAGTAGAAAGCAGAGCCTTTTCGCGGAAGAAGAAAATGAATCAGGAATCTGAAATGAAAAAATAGCTGTTAATAAAATGAAAGCAAAAATACCCCTACTTTCCAGATTTTGTTTTCAGATTCTAAGTGAAAATACCAGAATGGATTCAATATCAGATGGGTTCCTGAATCTAAAAGGGTGTATTGAACAGCAAAAGCAAATAAACAAGAAGGTAGACACCTTTCAAGAAAGCTCAGCTGAATCAGGAGTCGTCTTCTTCTTTTTTTAACGCTGTTAACAATTCCAGGAAGAATGACTGGATGTGGTTGGGGTTGTTGTTGTTTATATAAAGATGATGCTTATGGACAGAATGACCTGCAGTAAACCTAAAGACTTTGTTTTGTGTGGTTTTCCTTCATGCTATCAGAAACTTTCTCTGTGCCCCCCACCCCAGTATTTCTTTAAAAAGGTAAAGGAGCTCTGGACAATTAAGTTCCATCAAAGGCGACTATGGAGTTGCGGTGCTCATCTCACTTTCAAGCCGAGGGAGCCGGGATTTGTCCACAGACAACTTTCTGGGTCATGTGGCCAGCAGGACTAAACTGCTTCTGGTGCAACGGGACACAGTGACAAGTGCCAGAGCACACGGAAACACCGTTAACCTTCCCTCCACAGTGGTACCTATTTATCAACTTGCACTGGTATGCTTTCGAACTGCTAGGTTGGCAGAAATTGGGACAGAGCAACGCAGGTCACCCCATCCCGTGGATTTGAACCACCAGCCTTCCGATCGGCAAGCCCAAGAGGCTCAGTGGTTTAGACAAAGTCTCTCCTCTTCAGGGAGGGGAGGAGTTGTGAGTGGAAGCCATTTCCCATGTTCCGCCCCCTGCCCAGCTGCTCCGGCTGCTGCGCCACTCCCCCAGGTGGGCAGCCAATTGGCTGGAGGCTTGGGGCGGGGTTTAGCCACTCAGACTTGGCCGCGGCAGCGTTTCCCAGCCATTGTGCTGCTGCTTCTCATCGGATTAAGACCTCCAGGAAGGACCTCCTCGACCACGGGCAGGCTGAGCAAGCGCTGAGGATCTTTAGCAGCTAGTTTGCTTTAGGCTAACTGGTCTGCAGAAGATCACCACGTCAGCGCCGGTTGAGCCCGCTGCCTTGAACCGCCAGCTCTGAATGCAGCAACTGTTACAGAGAGGCTGAGGTAACAGCGGTGTGCGAAGCAGTGTGTGAGGTTTGAAGGGTGGCACTGTGGTCTAAACCACTGGGCCTCTTGGGGTTGCTGACTGGAAGGTCGGCGGTTCCAATCCCCAACTGTCTGTGAACAAACACTGGCTCCCTTGGCCTGAAAGCAAGATGAGCGCCGCACCTCCATAGTTGCCTTTGGACTTAACCATTCAGCGGTCCTTTACCTTTCCCATTAACCTAATATACTGCACTCATGTGTCTTTCTTATCCTCAAGCAGGTGGCGGGTCCTTGAATCACAAAGCCTCTCCTCCTCAGGGAGGGGAGGAGTTGTGAGCAGCAGCCGTTTCCCACGTTGGCAGGGGGTGTTCCGCCCCCTGCCACCGTGTCCGTGTGTCTTTCTTATCCTCAACTGGGTCTAGGTTCTCTGACGTTGCTATGAACCTCGGTTGGTCACCGTCAAGGGGCCTGGTAGGAATTTTTCCATCTGGCAGATTGGCTCCAGCCATTTGGTTTTCACCTACCTCGTAGCAAACCGTCACAACTCCACGGTATTGGTGGTAGACATTGGTGGGGGTACAGTCTATTGTTATGCAGATGAAGGGGAAGAAGGAGCGCCATCACCTTCTCCCAAATAACGGGTAGTCCGGTAAAGGATTCCAGGGGGCGTGGCCTCGTCCTAAGCCTATGGAGGTGTGGGTCCACGGCACGCCCCCATGTGGTGACCCCGGGGGAGGTCCTAGTTGACGTGCCTCAGCAGGACTCCTCCCACTGGTGGTTAACCCTCACCGGCCAGGCCGGTTAGTTGTAGGACCAATGCCTAGGCCAATACCGCTCAGCTCCTGTAATCAATAAAGTTGTGGCCTAATTTGACCCATTAACTCGAATTCTTGTGTCCTGTGTCTTTATTTCTATGGGGGGAGGCGGGAACTCACCACGCAACAACCTAGCAATGTGATTGCATTTTTAACCAAACTGCAGCCTTCCTGGTGCCTTCTAGATGTTTTGGAGGGCAGCTTCTATCACCTGCAGCCCAGCTATCATTGCCAATGGTCAGGGATGGTGGTAGTTGCAGTCCAAAATATCTAGCGGGCATCCAGTTTGGCTTCTTTAATCATTCATCCCACCCACGATCTCAACTCTCTCTTCTGGATGTGCAAAGTTTCTTGCGGTATCACATCACACTCATTCAAAACAGCAACAATTTGTACACAGAAGTATTTTTTCCTGGAATCAGATAACACAGAAACTAATGCTAAATATGCACTCGGTTTTCCAGAAGCAGCTTTTGCATCGTGCAAAGACTCAAATATAATGCAGAAATGAACAGTTAGGGAAATGGGATGAAGTGAGGTGTGACTGCAGCCTATTTCTATTTTTCTGCTTTTCCTAATTGCATGGAGTGAGACCCAACTAACTCCTGTTCATCGATTTCGATGGATCTACTTGGAGCGTGACTAAAGTTGGGTATCACTCATTGTTTAGAGATCTGTTATTGAAAATAGCATCCCAATGGTCCCCATTAGTGTGTGACATTCAGAGGAGCTTAGCTGTGGTATGGACTTGTCTAGAATGTGTCCAATCCTCCCTTTTTAAACAGGTTATTTTTTTTCCTGAAGAGATAATTCTACCTCCAACCCAGCAATGATTACTGTAACGTAGGGTGTCCCTTCTTTGTGTTTGGAGATTATACAGTGACCAAGCTGAAAACAAAGCAGCAGTTACTCAGAGCAAAAGGACAGAGGGAACCTAGCTTTCCTCTTTGTTTAGGGTTTCCTTCATGGACCTATTTACTGTACTTAACAGAGCTGTTTTGAGTAATCTACTGCACTTTGGGGCCGATCATAAGACTTGCTGAGAATGTCATGTCACAACAGCCAGTGCTTGCCATGTCCTCAGGTATGAGGTCTTTTTGGAGCTGTTGGGTTCACTCCACTGTTTCCTGCAAATAATGGAGGAACTGCAAACAAAGGAGTGAAAGGTGGGACAGAAAGAACTTAAAAACAAAACAAAAAAGGTATAGTTCACATTGCACTTTTAGTTGCTACTAGTGAGGGCTTATCATAGAAGAGTAGGAAGGGACCCAAGGTTCATTTAGGACTCAGCTATAATCACGACTGGACCTAATGGTCAGGGGTCCCTTTACCTTTACCTATACAGCTGCAAATACAGTGGTACCTCGCAAGACAAATGCCTCGCAAGACAAAAAACTCGCTAGACGAAAGGGTTTCTTGTTTTTTGAGCTGCTTCGCAGGACAGAAACGTCTTGCAAGTTTGTTTCCTTTTTCTTAACACCGTTAATACAGTTGCGACTTGACTTCGAGGAGCAACTCATAGAACGCGGTGTGGGAGCCTTTTTTGAGGTTTTTAAAGACTTTGGTGATTTTTGAAGCTTTTCCAAAACTTTCCCGACACCGTGCTTCGCAAGACGAAAAAAATCGCAAGACGACAAAACTCGCGGAACGAATTAATTTCGTCTTGCGAGGCACCACTGTATAACGTTTTAAGTGCATTCTACAAATGTGACACTAGATGGTGCTGGTGAGCTAATGGCAAATTCAATATATTTTAAAAAACGTTTTTTTAAAAAACATTTCCACAGCAAAAAAATTTTTTATACATACGAAGAGTCCAACCCCCTGATGTGCCACATTCATACAAATGCACATACACATGAGCACATTAACATAGTCTGTAAGATCTCCTCCTCAACACCCAGACACTTGTAGATTCGCAACGATTTCCTGATGTCCTGCAAGCAAAGACACAAGTCCTTCTGCGGCATATCTTCTTTAGGTTGTCACCGCTGCCTCTTCAATCCTTGCATTCAGTGATTCTTCTGATTTGTTTTGCATCTACCGTGCGGTTTATATCTATTCAAATAAACTGCCCTGGGAGTGTCTATTGAAAGGTGGCATAGAATTTTCTATTATGAAATACTAGTAAAATAAGATAATGAGATCAGATTCCCACAGTGGCCAGCCAGATACTGTGGGGAAGCTAGCAAGCAGGAATTGGTCACGACAGCACTCTCCCAACTTTTGATTTCCAGCAGTTAGCACTTAGAGGCACCTTGGTAGGTGCAGAATGCAAAAATACAGGCTATCACACATGGCATATTAGTGTTCCTGTGCGTACATATACATATACATATACATATACATATACATATACATATACATATACATATACAGTGGTACCTCGGGTTACATATGCTTCAGGTTACATACACTTCAGGTTACAGACTCCGCTAACCCAGAAAAAATACCTTGGGTTAAGAACTTTGCTTCAAGATGAGAACAGAAATCGTGTGGCGACAGCGGGAGGCCCCATTAGCTAAAGTGGTGCTTCAGGTTAAGAACAGTTTCAGGGCCACAGGGGTCATTTAACAGGCCCCCGAGTCGCCTCTGAACTGAGCTGCCCACTCGGCGAGTCCCTGTGTGCTACACTAAACCGGCACAGTGCAGGGACTCATTTCCGTGGCCCCTGAAATTGCGTCTGCACAGACACAAGAAATCACGGGCTGGCGCACTCAGGCGCAGGTGCGATCCGGCCCACCGAGGGGTCTCTGCTGGAGTGAACTGCCCCTGGTGAGGTAAACCTTGCTGACCCCTGATTTATTGCATTTATAGCCTACTTTTCCTCCAAGGTGTTCAAAGTGGCAAACATGGTTCTCTGTTGCCACTTTTTATTCTCACAACAGCCCTGTGAGGTACGTTAGGCTGAGAGACATTAACTGGCCCATAGTCACCTAGTGAGCTGTTTGACCAAGTGGTCAAACCCTGGTCTCCCAACCCCCAGTCTGATGCTCTAACCACAGCGGCTCTCTAAATGTCACATGAGGCCTGTTGTGGCATCTCTGGTACAGCAGTACAGCCTTGGCCTTTGAGCAGACTGGCAAACAGCGCGTTGCACTCTTCCTGACGCCTTTCCATGTTATGAGCCAGGCAGCGATTTTGGGCCAGCCAGCGATGTTTCAACGTTGGCTAAGGCAGCTCTACCTAATTTGAAGCGCCATCGTAACTCACGAGCCTTTTAAGGGTTGAGCGACCATTATTTATCTGAGCTCTCCATCCGTCCTTTAACAAGACTGGATGCAATGGCAAGCTGCCAGCAGGGAAGGGGAAGACTGAAGAAAACACAAGGCGGAAAAGAACAGTCCGGTATGGAAAAATGTAGAGAAGCAGCACCATGACTACTGGAGAATTTGGAAGAATGGGCGTCCAGTTTTGAAAACTATAAAGGGATATTGCTGCTGTCTTTGTTATTTTTAAAGCTTTAACCCCCCACTTGCCCAATGTGCTTGGCTCTAGTCCAAAAAGTAATGGCTATTGCCAAAAAAATAAGTCACTTTCAATTCTCTTCGGTACTTGTCAGGTTGCTTTATGTGGCGATGGAAAGATGAGTGCCTTGCTTCCTTCCCATCCTAATTTTATGACACGATTATTCTAGCGCTGGGAATGAGAGAGAATAGGTGTCGGATTGACTTAAAGATTTCATAAGCTTGTTGCCTTGTATCCTGCAGGGGAAAGGAAAGGAATTTGCTCCAAGATAGAGGAGTCAAAATAGGTTAATCCAGGGAGTTTGGACCAAGCCAGTCTCTCTCCTGTCTCATCATCATCATCATCATAATTTATTCATACCCCGCCCATCTGGCTGAGTTTCCCCAGCCACTCTGGGTGGCTCCCAGAGAATATTAAAAAGATGATAAAACATCAAACATTAAAAACTTCCCTAAACAGGGCTCCCTCCAGATGTCTTCTAAAAGTCAGATATTTGTTTCTTTCATTGACATCTGATGAGAGGGCGTTCCACAGGGCGGGCGCCACTACCGACCAGGCCCTCTGCCTGGTTCCCTGTAACTTGGCTTCTCGCATGGAGGGAACGGCCAGAAGGCCTTTGAAGCTGGACCTCAGTGTCCGGGCTGAGCAATGGGGGTGGAAATGCTCCTTCAGTTATACTGGGTCGAGGCCATTTAGGGCTTTAAAGGTCAGCACCAACACTTTGAATTGTGCTTGGTAATGTACTGGGAGCCAAAGTAGGTCTTTCAGGATGGGTGTTATATGGTCCTGGCAGCCTCTCCCAGTCACCAGTCTAGATCCCACATTCTGGATTAGTTGTAGTTTCCGGGTCACCTTCAAAGGTAGCCCCATGTAGAGTGCATTGCAGTAGTCCAAGCAAGAGATAACCAGAGCATGCACCACTCTGGTGAGACAGTCTGAGGGCAGGTAGGGGCTCAGCCACTGTACCAGATGAAGGTGGTAGACAGCTGCCCTGGACACAGAATTGACTTGCTCCTCCATGGCTGCTATATTATGGTAACCAGATGTCCCCGTTTCCCGGGGACAGTCCCCGGATTTACAAATCTGTCCCTGGGACAAAATCCGTCCCCGGAATGTCCCCAGATTTCATTTAATGTCTCCGGATTTATATTTTAAGTGTTGTCGATTTATTAGTAGGGAATGAATGTTGCGTGGTTCAACATCATATGGGGACTTCCAAGGAGGCAAAATGGCGGGCGCCACGGCAGCGAGCTGCTCCTGAAGCCAGCCAGAACCACCTGCAGTACCAGGCTTGCTTCGGGCTGCTGAGACTGCCGCTGCCGCCGCCACTGCCGAGGGGAAACCGGGGATGCCTGGCGCATCAACTGGGGAACCGCTGACACCCCCCATGACCCAAATCGAGCCAGGAGTGAAAGCACCCAGCCACCCGGCTGACTGCCTTGCGGTGCTCTGGAGCCAGGAAAACCCCAGAACCAATGCAGAGAGAAGGAGGAGAGGAGAAGAAGGAAGAGAGAGAAAGAAGAAGGAGAAAAAAGAGGGGAGCCCTGATCTTGCTGCTGCCACTGAGGAGGAGAGGTAGGAGAGCGCCAGGCGGACAAGGACACATGGCCGAGCCCAGGCCCGACCTGAGCCTATTCCACAGTGGCTAGCGTTCCAAGAGAGCAGGATGGGGCCCAGGGGAAGGCCGTGTGACAGTGGAGACCACAGAAGAGAAGATATTACTTCTTTTTTTAAAAAATATATAACTTTTTTAAACAACTTTTTTTTCTCTTTTCAAAAAAAAATGGGGGGGGGGTCCCTGGATTCTCTGAAAAAAATCTGGTAACCTTATGCTAGGTGGCAGGATGCCGAATGAAAGGAGCCATTGCCTCAACTCAGCAGACTCTTCCGTTGTTCTTAAGTATTACCAGTTTCTGTCCATAATTGGATTCCGTGATAAAAGCGGAATGCCTCGTGCTATGAAAGACCTGCTCAAAATGTGAAAGTAAAGATTAGATGCCCGATATTGAAATCATCTACATTTAGTCGAGCAATTTGCAATACTTCAAAACACAGACCAGAAGAGCGGGCAGAATCTGGCATTTAGGTCAGTGCTGTGTGGTGTTGATAGCTGAACAAATAAGTTGCCTGGGATGTACTTGCCATGTGAAAAGCCAGTGATTAGTCTGTGCTGTCTCTCCCCCCCTTTTTCTTTTAATAAAATGGATGGCTCACTGTTTGATGTTGATCAGGAAACATCCTCAGCAAATGTACGTCAGCTTATTTGTTGATCACAAACTGTTTCACTTAGCCATGTGTTATTCATGGATGGTGACGTCAAACTGGAAAGGTGAGAGGGCCGATTTGGACAAAATTTCCAGAATTAACCTTCGATTTGCACGGTGATGAAAGCTGAAGACATTATCTGAAATGGCACCCATAATTCCCCACCCCACCCCCGGCAATACTCACTGATAAATATTGCACAGTTCTTCGTCAGAAATAAATCTATATAATCCTTCCACGAAATAAAGTCCTTGAAAGATTCGGTACAGAACACTTCTCCAGTTACAATATTATAGAATTAAGTATATTTTGTCCCCGATGACTGCACTCAAAATGTGTAGGGCAGTTGCCATTTGCCTTTTTTTGTTCTTCATCATCATCATTTTATCTCAGTTTGAATTTATTTATTGCATTTATACGGCTTTTCTCCCAGGATCTCGAAGTGGCATATGTGGTTCTCCCTGTCTTCATTTAACCTCCACAACAACCCTGAAAGGCTGAAAGATAGTGACTGGTCCAAGGTCACCCACTGAGCATCATGGCTTAGTTGGGATTCAGACCATTATCTCCCTGATTTTAAAATAAAAAATTCCTTCCAGTAGCACCTTAAAGACCAACTAAGTTAGTTCTTGGTATGAGCTTGGTGTATCTGAAGAAGTGTGCATGCACACGAAAGCTCATACCAAGAACTAACTTAGTTGGTCTTTAAGGTGCTACTGGAAGGAATTTTTTATTTTGACTATGGCAGACCAACACGGCTACCTATCTACTCCCTGATTTTAGTCCAACATTTTAACCACTACATTGGTTCATCGTAGGATTGCAACCATATGTAGTGTCCAATTTGCAAGGCAGCTGGCAACTCTACTCTAAGCCCCTCCATTCCTCCTGCTTCAAATTCCTTTGAAATAACCCCTACATCCGAACTGAAATTTTTTAAAAACAAAAACCCTTCAGCAATTGCCTGGAATGTGACCTCTATTCATCCAATTGCACCTAGTAATATGTCGAGAGCAACTTCCTACATTAAAAATAAATTAATCGAAAAGAAACATTTCTTCTCGGAAATAACAAACTATCATGTTAATATGCTTTAATCATCCCACTGGTTCTTTTTAGATTTAATTAAAATATCCCTCTATGCATCCCAAGTGTCTAATATTCTCGCTGCCATTCATGCTGGCTCAAATCCACTCCAAATAAAATGGTCCTGATGTTAATGCAAAACACAGAACCCCTAAATGCAGATACTCTTTTACAATGGTCTTTCACTAAACATTAACTGTGCAATGTTTCAGATATGATGGCTGTTACGTTACTATTAGGGGTTGTTGTGTGTGTGTGTTTTTTTGGGGGGAGGAAGCTATTTTTAATAGCTGCTTAAGTTTCAAACTTGGTCCCTCTGCAGAATAAAAACGTATTAGCATAATATATAAGGCATCCCAGATGCTACTTGTAGCAAACTGGTTATAGCTAGATGGCATGTTAAGTTCATGACTCACTAGCCGTTAATTAAACTCTCTAATCACATGCCGGGCTTTAATAGGCTAGAACTGGCCGCTACCTGGATACTGGATGTATCTATAACCCGCACCTGTAAATCTGACTCACGAGCCACGTGACGTTGAAAGGCCATCTGGCAAGGGAGGCAAATACACAGAAACGAAAGCACAAACAGAACCGGGGGTTGAGGGAGAGAAGGGAACGGGTGCTGATAGGAAACAAAAGTGCATCGTGTAAAAAGATGTACTGTACGTTCTGTGTTCGTTTTGTCAATAGTAAGGGATTGGAACCGAAGCCAAAGAAGAGAAACATCCTTGAAATCGACAGTGCTTATTATGCCGTGACCTGGATTATAAGCAGCCCAGGTAATCAGAAATTGGCACAAGATGTGAGCATTTGGGGATGTGAAAGTGAGATGCTCCGGCACATTTGGGCTTTATCGTGCGGGCGAGTGCATTTGCCGCATGCTGTCACGGTCCGATTTGCGGGCGATCGAAGTCCCGGCTGCGGACGTTGGGACCGGGGGCAAAATGGCAGGGTGGGAGCAGGAATGGGAGTCCAGAAGCCAGGAGTCAAGAAGCCAAGGGTCCGAGGGTCAGGAAGCAAGGAGTCACAAAGTCAGGGGTCCGAGGATCAGGAAGCAAGGAGTCACAAAGTCCAGGGTTCGAGGATCAAGAAACAAGGAGTCACAAAGTCAAGGGTTTGAGGATCAAGAAACAAGGAGTCACAAAGTCAAGGATCTGAGAATCAAGAAGCAAGGAGTCAAACGCAGCAAGGCAGGGAACATGTTGTTGTGGCAAAGAGCCAGAGGGAAATGCTGACTGTTATATACTGAACACAACTTAACACTAACCTTATATCCCTTCCCAGCTCTTGCCGCCAGGTGCTGTGAGTTACCAAGCGGCCTCACCTGTGTGGCCGTGCCTTGCCTCTTCAGAACAAACTTAGGAAGTCCCCAGTCCTGCAAAGTCCTATTGGTCACAGGGCCTGGCTCCTGCACGTACACCTGACACATGCACACTGATGAGCCCAGCCCTAAGCACCGCGTGTTTGCTGATGCACAGATGGCACGTGTCCAGAAGTCACAACCATTTGGAGGTCTCTGGCATCTAATGTGCTTACGAATGGGCTCTGTGTCTAGCTCCATACCGACAAGACAGACTGTTGGCAGCTCTGCAAGGTTTCAGACTCTACTGAAGATGCTGGGCTTCGGCCAGTGGCGTAACATGGATTGCCAGTGCCCGGGGCCACACAGAGGGGTGGGAGGGAGGGAAATGGATTGAGTATGCTTGCACATTCAACTGCCTTACAGCATCCTTGTCACCCAGGAATTCACAGCCACAGAGATAAGAAAAGAAGAGTCGTTCTATTGCCTGGAGAGGTCACTTCCTGGTTCGCATGGAGAAACTGTTTTCAACAGGGCCCAACAATGGAAGTCCTAACAATTTTGCGCCCGGAGCAGCTGCCTCTGGGCCCTCTCCATGCTATGCTACTGGCGGTGGCATTTCTCCATGATAGGAATATATTATTGCTATTACAAATATTATTATGGATATTATTCATGCATTCACAAAAAAGGCCATAAAGCAGGATAGGAATATATGATGCTGCCTTTTAATGAGTCAAATTATTGGTCTATCTAGCTCACTATTTCCAACACTGATTGGCAGCAGATTTATTTATTTATTTATTATTTTCAATTTTATACATTTAAGTAATTTTACATTCACTTTAACATTTCAAAACTCGACTTCATCCCCCCTCTTTCTGCCGTTCCTTAAATTTATTTTAAATATTTTCTGCATATTCCAAATTAACTTGACTTGCTCATTTATTCATCTACTTTAAATATATCCGCTTAGGAAACTGCAGGTTATTACAACAATCCTGCCAATGTTCTTATCTGTTTATTTATAAATATTCAACAATCCATTTCCATTCTTTTATAAAAAGTTGTTATCTTGATTTATTATTTTTCTGGTAAGTTTTGCCATTTCTGCATAGTCCGTAAGTTTTTGCATCTGTTCTTCTTTTGCCGGGACTTCTTCTTTTTTCCATTTTTGGGCAAGTAACATTCTTGCCGCTGTAGTTGCATACATGAATACATTTCTATACAGTCTGGGTCATTCTGTCCCTATAATTCCCAAAAGGAAAGCTTCCGGGTTTTTATTTTCTTTTCCAAACATTATGGGTTGCGGCGCTCATCTCGCTTTTCAGGCTGAGGGAGCTTGCGTTTGCCCACAGACAGCTTTCCAGGTCATGTGGCTAAACAGCTTCTGGTGCAACAGAACACCGTGACGGAAGCCAGAGCGCATGGAAATGCCGTTTGCCTTCCCGCCACAGCAGTAAATACTTGCACTGGCATGCTTTCGAACTAGGTTCGAACTGCTAGGTTGACATGAGCTGGGACAGAGCCACAGGAGCTCACCCCATCGTGGGGATTCGAACCGCTGACCTTCTGATCAGCAAGCCCAAGAGACTTGGTGGTTTAGACCACAGCACCACCCGCGTAGGCAGGTGGGCAACGGAGGTGAGGTGGATGCTGTCTCTTGGGCTTCTGCCACTCAAGATGCATGACTAACCTGCCTCATCAGTACGCCTGGTCTGTATTCAGAGGCATACGACCTCCACATGGAGAAGGTCTTGCAACAACAACAACAAGAAGAGTTTGGATTTGATATCCCACTTTATCACTACCCTAAGGAGTCTTAAAGTGGCTAACATTCTCCTTTCCCTTCCTCCCCCACAACAAACACTCTGTGAGGTGAGTGGGGCTGAGAGACTTCAGAGAAGTGTGACTAGCCCAAGGTCACCCAGCAGCTGCATGTGGAGTAGCGGAGACGCAAACCCGGTTCACCAGATTACGAGACTACCGCTCTTAACCACTACACCACTACACCACACTGGCTCCCACAAGGGCCTTTGCATGTTGAGAGACATGTGAAAGGACTTTGCTTCGCAACCGTTCCATGATGTGGCTTTTTGATTTGGCTTTCCAAATAGTTTTTTTTTTGTCCCGTTTCATATCATACAAGGGTAACCGAAAACCTTCACTGGACCCAGTCATTAAAACTATGTTTCAGAGTATGCACATGACCAAATGGAGCCCATTGGCAATTCAGTTTCATCGCAGAATATTGAGGGCCAACATGTTTTAACAGAAAGCTCCAATTAAGATTATCAAGTAAAGGAAGACATTTCATTCGTTTATCGTTAAGGTTTTATTTTTCATTTAGCGTCTGCAATTAACATTTTTTGGCTTTTATCACAATCCAAGCCATTTAATGGCGAGCAGGTCCCTGATGATTTGTCTTTTATGAACTGAGTCCAAATACCTTTGAATGGGCTCATAAGAATGTTTGTTCCTGATTTTTTTTTTTTTAAGTTTCCATTTCTAATGTAAGTAAATATTCCCATTTCTGGCTTTAAAATCTCTTGACCTCGCGATGATCTCGTTTAAAGGTTCGTATCAAAGATCGAATGATGGCAGGCATGTATACTCTAGGTAATTACATCTTCCATATCTGCCATCTGAATGCCACCCAGTATGTTGGTAAGAGATCGCTGCAACAAATTCGCTCTTCTATTACATAGAAATGGCTATTTACTGTAGCCCAGTCCTGTGATATTTCTCAAGAGACTTCCACAGTCTTAATTCCAGTTCTCTGCACATTTCGTTGGGGCTGAAAAACACAGCCACTGGCAGATCTCCATCCCTTCCCTTCTGTCGGCTCCCGCCAACCTAGCAGTTCAAAAGCACATCAGTGCAAGTAGATAAATAGGTACTGCTGCAGCGGGAAGGTAAATGGTGTTTGTCACGGTGTCCCGTTGTGCCAGAAGTGGTTTAGTCATATGGGCCACATTACCCGGAAATCTGTCTGTGGACAATTGCCGGCTCCCTAGGCCTGAAAGCGAGATGAGCGCCACAATCCCATAGTCACCTTTGACTGGACTTAACCGTCCAGGGGTCCTTTACCTTTTGTGTCTGATTGCATGATGCTACTAGACATCTGTTTCATGCCTTTGGATTATTACCATCAAAAAGAAAAGGACAATATCTACCTTTGAATGGTTGGGGCTTATCAAAATGGGTTTGATTTTTGTCCTTAAAAAAAACAAAAACAAAAACGTATTGTTCTAGCATTGTTTGGTTGTTCCCTAACCTGCCACAATGAACTTGTAATACATCAGGAAGGACTGGGAGAAGTGCTTTCTTCTGTGGCTTATGATGATGAAGTCAATGGCTTTACTTCCCGATCAGATTTTGAAAACAAAAGGCAGCATTTAAGTTAGAGGAGAAGTCGATCAGAAAACTTTCGTAGGGAATGTACCTGTGACATTTATATGAGAGAGTGCTGGAGGGGAAATAGTTAAATAGGTTGCACAGACAGGACCCAGGGGGGTGGAGTCAGTGGGACTATAAAACCAGTTCTGGGAGGAGTTCGGGAGGAGTTCGTTGGGAGTTGTTGGTGGGTAGTTGGTTGGATTTCGTGGGTTGGCTGGTTGGGAAAGGCAGTTGGTAATAGAGAGACAGTTAGGGCAGTGGGTTCTTGAGTGTGGGGAGGTAGAAGAGAAAGAGAGAGGAAAATAAGACTAAGAAAGTAAAGAGCAACAACGTTTGGAATGCTGTAAAAGTTTTGTTTGTGTCTGAAATAAAATACACTCTTCTTTATTATTTGAAAAGCTGACTGAGACTGAAGTGATTTTAGCAGGGAGGACCTTAGTTTTTAATACATTACAAGCGTTACTCAAGTCCTGCTAAAGTTTTTAGTCATTTACAGTGTTCTCTCCCCCCCCCATTTTTTTTAATTCATTTTATAACACAAATAAAGAACACAAACAGAAATAATAAAGTTATTAGTAATGCTATTAAATGGCATCTTCACAAAAATCCTGACCCTAACTCACAGGTGGGAAATTCATGGTCTGCTCTGTGAACAGCCCATCAAGTCTTATAGCAATCCTGCCCATCTTTCCCTGTTGCCAGGCTGATTGAACCCCCAACCTCTGAACTCTCAAATCCAGCCAAGATATTTTGCGTATTGGGATCTTCAGTGATCTTCTGCACATGGGAGACACTGGGGTGAGGATAAAGTCTGATGGGACCAATGCCTAAGCCAATACCGCTCATCACCTGTAACCAATAAAGTTGTGGCCATATTTAGCCCATTAACCTTAAATAATTGTGTCATGTGTCTTTATTTCCACTGGCGGGGACGGGAACTCACCACGCAAATATTTTTGAATGGGTATTTTATGGCACACTTTAATAGCGGGAGAAGGCTTGAAATCAACATAAGTAGGTGCAAATCTCCCCAGCCCCCAAAACCTGGACCCGGTGAGCTGCAGACCTGACGCACCACAGATTTCATCGTCCATTTATTATTATTTATTTAAAAAGATTTACCTACCAAATATCCGACAGAAAAACTCTAAGCGGTTTGCATAAAACGGTATAAAACTATACACGAGGAAACAAAATCAAACCTTGAAAACGAGGAGGAATGAAATGTATCAGAACAGAGATAACCATCAGCTGTTTTAATAATAATAATATATATATATATATATATATTCTGCCCATCTGGCTGGGTTTCCCCAGCCACTCTGGGCGGCTTCCAACAGAACACTAAAATACAATAGCCTATTAAACATTAAAAGCTTCCCTAAACAAGGCTGCCTTCTGATGTCTTCTAAAAGTTTGGTAGTTATTTTTCTCTTTGACATCTGGTGGGAGGGTGTTCCACAGGGCGGGTGCCACTACCGAGAAGGCCCTCTGCCTGGTTCCCTGTAACATGGCTTCTCATAGCGAGATAACAGCCAGAAGTCCTTCGGCACTGGACCTCAGTGTCCGGGCTGAAAGATGGAGGTGGAGACGCTCCTTCAGGAATACTGGGCTCAGGCCGTTTAGGGCTTTAAAGGTCAGCCCCAGCACTTTGAATTCTGCTCGGAAACGTACTGGGAGCCAATGTAGGTCTTTCAAGACTGGTGTTATATGGTCTCGGCAGCCGCTCCCAGTCACCAGTCTAGCTGCCGCATTCTGGATTAGTTGTAGTTTCTGGGTCACCTTCAAAGGTAGCCCCACGTAGAGCGCATTGCAGTAGTCCAAGCGAGAGATAACTAGAGCATGGTGTGCAAACAAATGCACACCGCCAAAATTACAGGCAGGCCTACAGTGAAGGCCCCTGCTGAATATTGAGAGGCAAGAAGTTCGAGAGAGTTGGCGCAGCCATACAAAAGAATCGATTCCTCCTTGCAAGTGTGGAGCAAACGTTTTGTGGCACGTGCAAGAGGGCCAGTTCTGCCGAGTGTGAATCCAGCCTTCAAGCTTTCCTAAGTCCAGTTTGTCCAAGGAAAATCCTCAGCAAATGCTTATTCATGTTGTCCCCATCATGCAAAACATGACTGTATAGACAGGTCCCTCCTCCCCTGTGTTTACTGACTAGTGACCACAAAGTGTGTTCTCCTTCATGGAGAGTACGTGTTGCGGTGGGGGCCGCCAGGACACTCCAAAGTTGGGGGCGGGCTAATTGATCGTTGGCCACTGATGCGATTGGGGCTTCCCTTGTTGTTGGGAAGAAGTTAATGTTGCCATTTGTTGATTGACAGCCAAAAATGCTAAAACTCCTTGCACGGGGCTAGGGCTTCCTCTTTTCGCCCGTGCATCAGATTTCCCGTCCCTCCCTCCCTAGAATAGGGTTGTTCGCTTTGACCTTGCTATGCCTGTCATGGGGTCGTCTGCTCTTGGGGCAGGGGCCCGGTAGGAATTTTGTCCATCTGGCTGATTGGCTGGGGCCATTTGGTTTTTGCCTACTGCGTAGCAAATCGTCACAACTTGTAAGGTTGCGGTTAGGCATTGGTTTATGGTTTGGTTGGTTGAGGGGCATGGATTGGCTGTGCCTGTCCCTCTAATGCTGCTGCTGCAAGGGATTCCGTTAAAGGAATTGGGGGCTAACTATTGCTTGTCCACTCTGTCAAGGGGGCTCGGGCCATAGCAATGAGCTCCTGGTTGCATTTGGGGTGAGGGCAGGTTCCCTGCTCCGCGTTACCCCCAAGTGTATTCCCCTATTCTGACTTTCGCATCGTGCAGAATGTCAGTCTGTCCCCCATGGTGGGGGCAGAGAGTCGCAACCAATGCCTAAGCAACAACTCACCAATTTGTATTTTAATAAAATTGTGGCCAAAATCATGCCAAAAATCTTAAACAAAAAATTCTGTGTGATGTGTGAGTTATTGGGGTGACCCTGGGGACCTCGACATGCAATGAGCATATATTTCCACCTTTGAAATGGGCAGCAGTCCTTTCTCATGCCACTGCCATTGAGCAAGAGGTTTTCCCTGTGCCCCCCGCCCCATGCTTAAATTCACATCAGGAAGGCCTAGCTGAATCGGGACAGTATGTAAACTGACAAGCACTGAAATGTTCTTTAACATCTCTTTATGGATCAAGGCGCAGCCGAGGATGAAGGAGTCCGTTCAGAATGCAGTTTTCTGACACCTTTTCTTTGCAGCTCCCAGACCTTGTAAATCACTCCAAAAATATCCTCCTTTCTACACATGAGGAGGGGGGGGGGAGAACATTTTGCTTGTCAGAAGAGGTCAAGGATGCTTTCCCCTTTCATCTGCAATTTTGGCAGCTCAGGGAAATTCAGATTAGTGGAAAGGGAAAATGTTTCTTATGGTCAATTAAGTCAGTGCTTCAAATTCCCATCAGAGTGATAGCTTTGATCCCCAGGTGCTTTCTCCTATCTTTCGTTCTTTCTTTCTCTCTCTCTGCAAGGACTATATCTTCTTCTTTGATATGTCGCTGGGAAACTCATTAAGGCCAGATAGTCACTAATACATATGTTAATTTCCCAGCCAGGGGAAAATTAACAGTTAGGACAATTAAAAGACTCCTAAATAACACCAGGAGATAATCGCTTATAAATTCTTCCAACAGTCTGCGACTAAAGATATTAGCAGCTGATGCCGCTCCTGCAAAAAGAAAAAAAGGAGGTCAGAAGGCATTCAGGTTGAGACAGATGGAACAAATCGACCCCACTAAGCTATCAGTCAATTGCAATCAAAAGATGTTTAAATCGGTTTTGTAATTGATGGAATCTTTCTCTCCGGCCTGCATTCTCCAAGAGTTAACATTTCCTTTTTCTGAGAAAAGCCATCCCCTTTTGCTGTTCAGGCACACCCACCACAGAGAGCAGATCACATAGTTCCACTGCAAAGTACCACTCCAAACTGCAGGCTGGGGATTTTGAGACTGACTTCCTCCCTGCATAAGTAGTTATTGTTTCAACCATTATGGCCATTGCAACAATCTTAAACTATAAATAAAACAAGAAAGAAACATGTTATCAGCAGTGCAAAACCACCCCCAAACCCAGTCAACAATATATAGCTTCTCTGGAAGTTGCAGAATTAAAATCAATATGCTTTTTCCTTAGATTTATATACGGGGGCTATAATCAATAACTCGTGTATCATATAACATTTTTACAGTTCACGAAATTATCCTCAGCAAACATTTTCCTTAACTTTTAAACAATCACCACAAATCTGGTTACCCTACCTATAACAAATTTATCTTGGTTAGACAATAACAATACAATTTTAGCTTGATCATTAGTATTGGACATGCCCCATATCAGATTCAGAATAAATTTCTCCCTTGGCTAAGAATATAAAGAACAATAAAGTAAATGATCACACAAATCTTACACTACACAGGCACCAGAAACACTCAGGTATTTTGTGACACTTTCTCTTCCCATGTTGGGAGAGCTTCAGCAAAATTTCAGCTCTGAACAAAGGCTTGACAGAAAGGCCTAAGGCACATCATACAAATAATTTTCAAAAGTGTGGGATGCCTTCAGAAATACAAATATGGGCAGTAGGGGGATGATAAACTGCTTCCAGATCTTTTTGAGAATGTACACTTCACAGTTTATTGATAAGATGTTTGTGAGAAAAAGCCCACTTTCTTACGAGTTGTGCCATTAAAACTAAGGCCAACAGTTGTTTTTCAGGATTGGATCAGATCATGGGACTTCAGATCATCAGACATTTTAATCCACTAGTTGCTCTCATTTTATCCCTTCCATGAATTACAGAATGACCTGTAACAGCCATTTCATGGGAACCCATCATAAAACATATTCACCTACTTATGGCTCCCTAGGCCTCTGTTTCAGTGGAACCATAGGAAAATACCGCCACTGTTGCCTTACCAGACCAAACGGTAAGTGTGGACAAAATAATAATAATAATAATAATAATAATAATAATAATAATAATAATAATAATTTATTGTTTATACCCCACCCATCTGGCTGTGTTTCCCCAGCCTCTCTGGGTGGCTCCCAACAGAATATTAAAAACACAATAAAACATCAAACATTAAAAAAAAAACTTCCCTAAACAGGGCTGCCTTCAGATGTCTTCTAAAATTCAGATAGTTGTTTATTTCCTTGACATCTGATGGGAAGGTGCCACTACCGAGAAGGCCCTCTGCCTGGTTCCCTGTAACCTCACTTCTTGCAGTGAGGGAACCGCCAGAAGTGAACTGGCTATTCTTTGTTTAAAATGATGGTGGGTCAGCTATGGAGAACTGCTGTTCCCCTGTTGTTGGCCTCCGTCTGTCTTGAGAGACCATGGAGTGCAACTCTGGGGGTGAGGTCAAACCTCTCTGTTAGCACCACCCAGGTGACCTACCCTGGGCAATGTGTATGGCATTTCCTTCTTCTGGCTGGGCTATCTTCAAAGGTTGTTGAGCCCCATCTGCCAGCAGGAGTTGGAGACACCCATGGATGTTCAGCAGACAGTCTCATCTCTGCCTCTTCGCCTCCCTCCTCTCCTGCCTCTGCCTCTGATTCTGAACTTCTCTCTAGCACAGGCTCTCCCAGCTCACTAAGCCCTGTTCCCTCTCCAGCTTCTGACACTTCCTCCCAGTCTGCTCATCGCCGTCCCACCACCAATCCCTGGGCTCTGAGCCTTCTCCCCTTGGGAGTTCCCCAGCTGGTTCGTCCCACCATCCCTCTGCGTCCAACCAGACTGTGGCACCGAGGTCCCCCACTCTGGCTGTGACAGATTCCTTCTCCAAAAACTGTTTTACTGGATAGGCTAATGATCAAAGTGTCAGTTTTGTGGGAAGGTTTACTTTAACAGATGGGACACGGGTGGTGCTGTGGGTTAAACCACAGAGCCTAGGGCTTGCCGATCAGAAGGATGGCAGTTCGAATCCCCATGATGGGGTGAGCTCCCGTTGCTTGGTCCCTGCTGCTTCCCACCTAGCAGTTCGAAAGCACATGAAAGTGCAAGTAGGTACCACACTGGTGGGAAGGTAAACAGCGTTTCCGTGTGCTGCTCTGGTTCGCCAGATGCGGCTTAGTCATGCTGGCCACATGACCCGGAAGCTGTACACCAGCTCCTTCAGCCAACAAAATGAGATGAGCACCGCGACCCCAGTCGTCCGCAACTGGACCTAACAGTCAGGGGTCCCTTTACCTTTACCTTACTTTAGCAGAGTTAAACAATCCCCTTTATAAGTTTATTTTTTATTTTTTAAAGATTTTTATTGAAACAGCAAGAAAAAAGAAAAAGAACACAAATACCAAATTACACACAGGAATAACCATAAACACATAATTTTCTTAGCAAACAATAAAACATTTAATGGTATTAACACTAAAGACCCGACCTCCCGTCTATTCCATATTTCGATTTCATATTACTTATTGCCAATACACACTTTTATAAGTTTATGCAGCGATCAGCTTGTTGCTGACTCGTCTGCGTTCTACTAATAACGATGCCTCCCTGGTTAAAAATCCCTTTGAATCCCTCTTAAAAGAATACACTCACGAATCTGATTCATGTTAATATAAAACTATTTTACTCTCAGATTCATTCATGTTTACAAAATTGTACCTGAAGGCAGGCTTAGGTTACATAACAAGCAAATAAACTATACCAGAGGGAAGTTGGTCCTGAGGTGACTGCAACTGAGCAGTTATCTTTCAAAACTACCAGCAACCGACAAACTGGTTGTCACAGCAACTGGTTAGAACATGGAGGCCGTTAGTCCTCTGTTGGAATGTTGCACTTGACTGCACCTTTACATCCCACAAGTTTGCATTTCTTAGTACAGAAAGTATTGATCTTTCCTGTTCTGCTTAGTTCAAGAGGGTTCTGGAAGGTTTCTTCTCTGTTCGAAAGGTTCTTGTTTGGGTTATTCCTTCCGGGAAGCTGAGTACAGCTGATTTAAACTGGCTCTGTTATCTCTTTCTGTCAAGGTCATGCTGACTATTATAGTCAGGCCAGGAGGAGCCTGGGTTTCTCACTTTCCCTTTCTATCTCTTTGTTCTGGTGTGATGTTCTGTTCTGCTATAAGGTTAAGGTTTAGTCTTATTGTAAGCATTGTAAGTTTAAGTTAAGTCTGCAGCAACTGGATTTCTTATGGACAGTGCCAATCCTGAATGTATTGGATTTGCGACCATTATGCTCATTTGCCTTCAGTAGCAGTAAAGCTCTGCTGGATGAAATATATTTGCCTCTGGTCTATTTTGGGGGAATCCTGCAATGTGTTCAAGTTTTTCCACTGCACACAATGACACAAAGCTCTCCAAAGACAGCCCCCCCCCCGGTGAGTCCATTACACTAGTCGTGGCTAATGCTGGTCACCTAATGCTAGTCAGTTGGGTGTTGGTTTTGTGAGAGTGACTATTGGCCATAAGTACAGCAAAGACAATAGACAAAACATTGTTTTTGAACAGCTTCGCACAATTCACAAAGAATCTGGATACCAATATGTCTACTATGCACTTTGCAAAATACACATTTCATATGAGTGAACAAGAAGCAAATTCTTAAGGTCTGGATTTCTCACTTTCCATTACTTCTCCTGCAGATGCTCCCACTTTTTATTATATCTATATATCGATATATATATAGGGACGTGGGTGGTGCTGTGGGTTAAACCACAGAGCCTAGGGCTTGTCAATCAGAAGGTCAGCAATTCGAATCTCCGCGACGGGATGTGCTCCCATTGCTCGGTCCCAGCTCCTGCCAATCTAGCAGTTCAAAAACACATCAAAGTGCAAGTAGATAAAAAGGTACCGCTCCGGCGGGAAGGTAAATGGCGTTTCCGTGCGCTGCTCTGGTTCGCCAGAGGCGGCTTAGTCATGCTGGCCACATGACCGGGAAGCTGTATGCCGGCTCCCTCGGCCAATAAAGTGAGATGAGCGCCACAACCCCAGAGTCAGCCACGACTGGACCTAATGGTCAGGGGTCCCTTTACCTTTACCTATCGATATATAAAATTAGGTTTTACAAATATTAATTTATAACAATCCAAATTACATATCCATGTTTAGAGATTTCTCCAAATCTCTGGACTTCCCACCTTCCCCATGGGTCCTATCGTACACCCTTTTAACTGAATATTTTTCCACTATACAAATTTTGTACTTTCCATCTTGTCCATAATATTCATTACGTTACAAGTGTTATAAAAATCCTGCTAGTGTTTTCATCTGTTTACAGTGCTCTCCTAAATCAGTTATAAATTTCCCCCATTCTTAAGTTTAGGTCTTCTTGGTTTCTGAGTCTTCCAGTCAGTTTTGCCATTTCGACATATTCCAACAGTTTAATTTGCCATTCCTCTCTGGCAGGGACTTTATCTTCCTTTCATCTCTGGGCTAGTAGCATCCGTGCGGCTGTTGTCGCATACATAAAAAGTATTTTCTGTTCCTTTGTTATGCTGGTACCTAGAATTCCTCAGGTGCTCCCACTTTTAAAAAAACACTCTGGGAGTGAGACTGCCTTCCTCCCAGCCTAAAACTGCACACTTGCAGAAGTGTGCATGTTTTAATGCTGTAAAAGATCCACCAACCTCTCTGCTTGCTCATGCTTGCTATGCAAATTTAAGTTCATTACACATATGCAGATTTGCCATGACCCTCTGGCTCAGTCGCCAGACTTTCCCAAGGTGACTTCATCAGCACGGAACAATTTGCAGAAACTAGCATATTTTGAGGGTGGCAAACAAACCTGAGCTTCCGATAAGGTTTAGTGACAGATGAAGGCTTGTCATCTTATGTTCGGCGTTGCTCCCACTCAATCCGGCTGAACTGCTTTAGAAACGTTGACAGCCGCTTGAATATATAATGTGAACTGCCCGTTTCCATATTCAGACAGTACCCCTTGCCACCATGTAAGCCAACGTGATGATAGGAAATTGGTTCATTCTACTGATGGCCCCCTGAACTGAACAGTGCTTTGTGTGGCAGTCTCTGTGACCCCTGGATCAGTCCTAAGAAGTCAGGAAACAGCACCAAAGTCCAATGATTCGAAGATAATTTTTACAGCAATGGAGGAGCATTTCCAGCCAATGGACCTAATGGAGCTCCGAGGGTCTTTTGGCAGTTCCCTCAGTGCAAGAAGTGAAGTTACAGGGAACCAGGGAGAAGGCCTTCTTGGTAGTTGTGCCTGCCCTGTGGAATGCCCTCCCACCAAATGTCAAGGAAATAAACAACTATCTCACTTTTAGAAGACATATGAAGGCAACCCTGTATAGGGAGGTTTTTAATGTTTGATGTTTTATCGTGTTTAAAATATTCTGTTGGGAGCCACCCAGAGTGGCTGGGGAAACCCAGCCAGACGGGTGGAGTATAAATACTGTATTGGCCTGACTATAAGCCACACCCAAATATAAGCCACACCTTTAAAATTCTTGGGGGGGGGGGGAGAGAGAGAAAAAAAGACATTAGCTGAATATAAGCTGCTCCCTTAAAATTCTGCAGGCACTCACACCTGTTCCGTTTTACCGTATGTCTGTTTTAGCAGCGATATTGTAAAAGCCGATTTTTGTAAGGTCGCGAATTTAAGCCACACTTTAACTTTTCACAGTCAGAATTTGGGGGGGAAAGTGAGGCTTATTTTCAGGCCAATACAGTAATAAATTATAATAATTATAATCATCATCATCATCAATATTTAGGCCCTCCAACCTCCCCATTTGGCCCTTCCCTTGGCACCATATAGTCATCAGAAATCTTTGAGATTGGTGATTGACAGGTGGACATGAGGGAGATAAGGATACAGCCTGCTGGTTAGAACCAATTCCTCGCCCCTATTTTACAGGAACACAGAGATATGCCTTATACTGAGACTGGCCAATGGTCCATCTATCTCAGAATGTCTACATTCAGATAGGAGACATTCCCAGGTGAATACAGTTTCCCACCCTCGTTTTAAAGGAACACAGGAAGCTGCCTTAATACGGAGACAGGCCATTGGTCCATCTCTCTCAGTGTTGTCTACACTGATTGGCAACTTCTTTCCAGAGTTTCAGACAGGAGGCACCCCCAACCCCAAGGACTGAACTTGGGACCTTCAGCAGCATGCCCTCCAACATTTCACCTGTGCAAATAGGGGCGTCCTGTCCATACCCTCCAACACTTCTCTCATGAAAATAGGAATGCCCCGTGCTATTTTTCTTGAAAAAGAGGTGTCAGAACTCACCACAAACACCTCATTCCCTTAGAATGGCAATGGAGCCCACCTGAGAGGCGCCAGAACTGAGTTCCAGTGAGTTCTGGCTGAAAAAAAAAAGCCCTGGGGACATCCTATTCCATATCTTCCAACATTTCTCCAATGGAAATAGAGACATCCTACCGTACCCTCCAACATTACTGTAAATCCAGGACTGTCCCTGGAAAATAGAGACACTTGTAGGGTTTGCAGCAAATGTTCTGTCCTGAGCTCTGGCCCTCTTCAGGAGAGAAGCACATTCTGAAAAGGCACAAAGAAGCACAGCTTGGTCTTTGGCAGTGTTTTGCGTGAACCAGGCTACAGCTGTGATTCAACCCTTCGGGATACCAGTGCTTTGTAAGTCTTGTGTTAGTCATGCTGACATTATCGTGTTCTTCACCCTCCTGCTGGGAACGCGAGGTCTGTGGGTCTATCTTAACTACCCCAGTTGGGTGGCGTGTTTTGGTCTTTAATGACACAGCTGAAGGCCCCTTATCAATGTTCAGATTGCATTACTATCAGAGCTTCCCTGCAGCTGAATGGCTTGTTAGAAGTTCTCCACGGAACTGACGCCCGCCCTGTTCCTTGCACGCAATTCGCTTAGCATTAGCTCACTTTCAGAACGTTCCCTGACATCCCGCTGTGACCATCAAGGCAGATGTCTTACATGCACTAGACTCTGAGAAGTACAGGCAGGCCTCTATATGTCAGCGTTTTCAATTTCAGTTTTTTAGAAAGTACAGCACACACCTTACAGATTGCCAAGTATAGTGGGTCTAAAAGTTGGCTTGACTTTTTACAAGCCAGGATACTTGCCGGATGAGTTATTACAGAGCTCTGCCCTTTGCTCATGAATCTTAGGCCATCGATTTCAGTTCCTTATTGGTCCAACAGAATCTTACACTAATATGTGTATTTCTGCATCTTTACTTAAGAGGGACGTGGGTCTATAGCACTGAGCCTCTTCGGCTTGCTGATCAGAAGGTCGGCGGTTTGAATCCCCACAACAAAGTGAGCTCCTGTTGCTCTATCCCAGCAGGGGTAGGCAATCTAAGGCCCATGGACCACAAGCAGCGCATGAGGGTCTGGTTATTTAACCGGCCCACAAGCCACCTCTGAACCGAACCGCCTGCTCACTGAGTCCCCACGTGCTGTGGAGTGTGGAGTGGGGACTCGCAGACGCAGACACTGGAAACCGCAGGTGTACACGCTCGTGCGTGCACACAATCCAGCCCACAGAGGGATTCACTGGAGTGAACCAGCCCAGGTGAGGTAAACCTTGCTGACCCCTGCTCTTGGGCTTGCTGATCAGAAGGCCGGCGGTTCAAATCCATGCGACAGGGTGAGCTCCTTTGCTCTTTCCCAATTTCTGCCAACCTAGCAGTTCAAAAGCATACCAGTGAAAGTTGATAAATAGGTACCACTGTGGCGGGAAGGTAAACAGCATTTCCATGCGCTCTGGAACTTGTCACAGTGTCCTGTTGCACCAGAAGCGGTTTAGTCATGCTGGCCACATGACCCAGAAAGCTTTCTGTGGACAAACGCCAGCTCCCTCAGCCTGAAAAGCGAGATGAGCACCACATCTCATAGTTGCCTTTGACTGGACTTAACCATCCAGGGGTCCTTTACCTTTACCTTTTTCCTGAGAGTCATGCCCTACAAAGCAGTTACACTTGCATGGGGGAGAATGAAATAGTAACAAAACAATCTGAAGCTTAGAATGAAGAAGAGTCCATGCTATATTAATATACAACGTGCTTAACACTCAGCTTGTTGCACAAATAAGATTGAGTGTAGAGGCAGTGTTACAAAAATCAACCAGCAGCTTTGTTTTTAGGACTGAAAAGGTGGTAAAGATAGGACTGATCTACCGGGCATGTGTGGAGCAGAATTAAGTTAGAGAGGTAAAATAGAGCATAAATATGGCTGACTGGCTCCCCATCTGAGCAAAACATTTGAAATAGTATCATTCCTATAAAAAGGGGGGCATTAATTACTCTGATAGTTGTGATGATAAGTTAGCCCTGCTGTAGGGTTATGTGAAATTGAATTTTGCCCCTGGTTATTGATATCAATTTATGACATGTAAAGGTAAAGGTAAAGGGACCCCTGACCATTAAGTCCAGTTGTGGACAACTTTGGGGTTGCGGCGCTCATCTTGCTCTATAGGCCGAGAGAGCCAGCGTTTCTCCCCAGACAGCTTCCGGGTCATGGGGCCAGCATGACTAAGCCGCTTCTGGTGAACCAGAGCACCACACAGAAATGCCTGTATTCCTGTCTCAGTGTCACTGAGTGCCACACCATTTGTCCAGTTCTGGAGTGGAAGGATCAGTGCCGGATGTTAGCAGTTTCTATCCTTGCAAAAACAAGCTCACAAGAAGCTCAAAATGCACAGAGACCACCCTTCTTGTGCGGTTTCCACCTTCCCCTTCATTGCAGCTCAGTTCCTGGTGGCTTTTCTCCCCGTTCCTCCAAGCACACGTACGTTTTGTCTATATAATGGACAATGAAGCTAATTATACAAGCCTCCCATCACATGCCGCCTCAAGATGGCTTGCATTTTAATCAGAGATGGAAAGAGCAGCTTTTTAAGGCTGCCAGAGTTGGACATGCTTCAATGTTGCCTTTTAATTAAAAGTTCAAATTTCTGAGAGAGTCGCTGGAAAAGAATGTACCGTAATCTTACACAAGGGCTAGGCTTACAAAACACAGGAGTCACATGGCCTTGTTTCCTGTCACACACTGTTAGCATCAATGACATTGGCTCTGCCAAGCTCACTTGATCTATGCATAAAAGAGATGCTTGCTTTTCGAGAGGAATTTGCCCAGCAGTGCCCCCAGACATCCAGAATTCCTTCACAGCGATACGGCGCTCTTTCCCCTTGCTCCTTCATCGTGGTTATTAATGTGTGTGGCAAACCGTATGTGTGTGCAAACAAACCCAAAGTGGAAAAAAGTGATTTTTATTTATCAGCTTTGAAAGGAGAAGAGGGTGGGATATGAATAATTTTATTTGATTTCCTTGCCAGTTCTGCCCTTCTGCCAAGTTCTTTCCTCTGAAGGCTAACTCTGGGGGCAATTTTGAGGGGGACTCAAATCGGGGATGGAAAGAGTTAAGCTCCTCTCCTCGAATGTGGTGGTCCTGACCCAAAACATGGTTGTTAATCTCCTTCCGCACCCATGATGGCTCCCTAAAGGGTAAAGAACATGCATATAAATTACCTTCATGTTACTAACGATGTATTTGGTTTGGCCCGGTTGTTCTCCTGGCAGAGTCAAATTCCCACATGCTTTGAGCAACAAGAGAAAAAACCCTGGGCTGAGTGAGAGCAGAAGACAGTACAACTCCTTCCCAAGTCAGGGCCTTTTCACACTTACCTATTATAGTTGCTGGATTTTTAAATATTTTTTATATTTCTATTTTAGCACTTCCACGCGTCTTTTGAAATTATGTACTCATAGAATCGTTTTGTCTTCTACCACAAAAAATCTGAAATTTGTGAAAGTTCCATACCTTCCAACATTTATCTGATGAAAAGAGGGATGTCTTATGCCATAACAATAATAATAATAATAATAATAATAATAATAATAATAATAATAATATTTCTACTCCACCCAACTGACTGGGTTGCTGAAGCCACTCTGGGTGACTTCCAACATATATATGCCCTTTTAAAATGTGGTTTTTTTGGGGGGGGGCTATTTGGTTGTTGTTTTTATTTTTATTATGTCTTTTGTGGTTTTATATCTTAATTTTTTTTCTGTGAACAGACCTGACACCCCCGGTATAGGGCGGTATATTAATTCAATAAATAATCACTATCAATCAATCAATCAATCAATCAATCAATCAATCAAATAAAAATATAATAAAACATTAAACATTTAAAAAAACTTCCATATGCAGGATTGCCTTCAGATGGCTCAGGGTTCGGATAACTCCATACCCTCCAACATTTCCACAATGGAAATAGGGACTTACAACAACAACAACAACAACAACAACAACAACAACAACAACAACAACAACAACAACAACAACAACAATTTATTATTTATACCCTGCCCATCTGGCTGGGTTTCCCCAGCCACTCTGGGAGGCTTCCAACAGAATATTAAAATACAATAACCTATTAAACACTAAAAGCTTCCCTAAACAGGGCTGCCTTCAGATGTCTTCTAAAAGTCTGGTAGTTGTTTTTCTCTTTGACATCTGGTGGGAGGGCGTTCCACAGGTGTGCCACTACCGAGAAGGGCCTCTGCCTGGTTCCCTGTAACTAGGCTTCTCGCAGCGAGGGAACTGCCGGAAGGCCCTCAGTGCTGGATCTCAGTGTCCGGGCAGAATGATGGGGGTGAAAATGCTCCTTCAGGTATACTGGACCAAGGCCGTTTAGGGCTTTAAAGGTCAGCACCAACACTTTGAATTCTGCTCGGAAATGTACTGGGAGCCAATGTTGGTCTTTCAGGACCGGTGTTATATGGTCTCGGCAATGACTCCCAGTCACCAGTCTAGCTGCCACATTCTGGATTACTTGTAGTTTCCGGGTCACCTTCAAAGGTAGCCCCACGTAGAGCGCATTGCAGTAGTCCAAGCAAGAGATAACCAGGGCATGCACCACTCTGGCGAGGCAGTCCGCAGGCAGATAGGGTCTCAGCCTACGTACCAGATGGAGCTGGCAAACAGCTACCCTGGACACAGAATTGACCTGTGCCTCCATGGACAGCTGTGAGTCCAAAATGACTCCCAGGCTGCACACCTGGTCCTTCAGGGGCACAGTTACCCCATTCAGGATTAGGGAGTCCCCCACACCTGCCCTTTCCCTGTCCCCCAAAAGCAGTACTTCTGTCTTGTCTGGATTCAACCTCAATCTGACTCAGCTGTCCAACGTTGCAGGATCTGTAGAATGGCTCATTGTTGCTTCTGATCAAGATAGATTATCTGACGTTGCGGGAGAGAAATACCACATGGGCCATGCTCTGTATCACCAGCTGCAAGCGATTAACCAATGGCATACTGTCTCTATGAATCTAATTTTTATATATGTTTTTTTCATTACCATTGGACATATTTCTGGCAGACAGGCCCGTCATTGGCTAGATGCAGTTTAAAATAAATAAATGCTATTTCACTAGATGTTACATAGAAATGGCAGAGGATGTTTATCATTATCTGGGAGCCTTGAAAGTTTCCCAGAGAGGCTAGACTGACCATGGCTTTTCTGAGATTTTGTGTGTGTCTGTGTGTGTGTTTGTCTAATCTAGAACAGCTCTGTGTAGATTTTTGATATATTGACGTTTCCTCGATGTCACAATGTCTTGGGCAAAGCCACATGGTCAGTTTGGAAGCTTCCTTTTAATCCATGCTGATATTTCAATGCCATTTGGGTTGGGCACTTCTTCTTCTTCTTCTTCTTCTTCTTCTTCTTCTTCTTCTTCTTCTTCTTCTTCTTCTTCTTCTCCTTCTTATCTTATATTCCGTCCAATGTGTCCAATGTGGCTTTTGCTTGAGTGCAGAAAACTCCTGCAGCTAATCAGAAGCTGCACCTTGGTTTTTGAATGGTTTCAGGAGTTGAACGGACTCCCAGAATGGATTAAGTTCAAGAACCAAGGTGCCACTGTAAAGAATAAGATTGTTTGATGTGAGGGGTGGTTGTAAATGTGATGTATCTTATCTGCAAGGTCACACTAATTTTGTCTCTTTGTCTATACAGTAGTACCTTGGAAGTCAAACGGAATCCATTCCGGAAGTCCATTCGACTTCCAAAACGTTCAAAAACCAAAGCACGACTTCTGATTGGCTGCAGGAAGCTCCTGCGGAAGTCCCGCTGGATGTTCGGCTTCCAAAAATAGTTCGCAAACCGGAACAGTCACCTCTGGATTTGCGACGTTTGGGAGCTAAAACTTTTGAGAACTAAGCTGTTTGACTTCCAAGGTACAACTGAATCTATCTCTCAACTGAATGTTTTTAATTGAATCGCTCGGACTGCTGTTAATTTTATAAACAGCCCCAAATAGTGAGACTAGCTGGGGAGTAGTTTAGGACACGGGCATAAACAAAGAATAGACAAGCGGTATTTCAAACATGAGATCTGCCACATGACAACATCATATCTATGAAAAGGAATGATTGGAATTTCGTGCTTTAGAAGCCCGGCATATTTGTAACTTTATTTGTATAATAAGGAGCAAAGCATTGCTCTCTGAAAGGCAGAGCTTTCGCTGACCAAATGACCAGTTGCTGTTTTACAGAGGCAGCTGTTGCCATTTTGCCCCTAAAACAGGAACAAGAAATATTGAAAAAGAAAAACCCAGCAAGGCTGCTGGTTTTGAAGCTAGACAGTGTGCATTAGCAAATGAATTATGGTTCCAGATCATGCACAAAGAATCCATACACATGCAGTTTGTATGTGAATGGTCTCTTTAGTCCTTGAAATGTATGCAGTGGGTCAGGGCAGAGCCAGCAGGTGTGATTCTGCCATAGCTGTCAACTGTCCCTTATTTGGCGGGAAAGTCCCTTATCCCAGCGCTGTGTCCCGCTGCTGTCCCTTATTGATGATGTCCCTTAAATTTCCCAGGTTTCAAAGGAAGCAGCTCCTCTCCCTCCCTCCCTCCCTCCCTCCCTGCCTGCCTGCCGGCCAGGGAGGAGGGAGGCTCCAACTGGGTTGCTTGGCTGCGTTGCTCACCCAATAAGGAGTCTAAGAACGACTGGGGGGTGGAGCTTGCACGCCTTGTGCCCATCAAATCGGCCGCTTTGCCTGGGGACTCGCCTTTGCTCAGCGCTTCCCAGCGGAGAGGTGACGGTGGTTTTCCTTGCTGCATCCCCTTTGCCGGGTTGCTGTGCTGTGGGAACCACCACTTGAGGCTTCATTTGGCTGCTGGCTGGGCTTTCTGTCTTTGGCTCGGAGGGGCTCAGAAGTTGAACATAACTGTGCTTGGAAAACCCCTTATTTTGGCTACTGATCCCTTATTTTCGAGGCTGCTGGTCTCTTGTTTTCAAATCTGTAAGTTGACAGCTATGGATTCTGCTCTTCCTCCACTCATGCAACATAATGTGATCCACCCTTTTGATCACCTCACCTGTATCCGAAACATTGAAGCTCAAATGATTCCCCTCTCTTGGCCTCCTTAAATCTCTGCATTCACCTTTTTGTGTGTGTGCGACAGAGACTCATTGTCCTTTGCCTCCAAGCTCTCTGTGCTCTTTCTCCCCTCATTCCTCAATGTATTCTCCTACCTGTTGTCTTGGCTATCCAAAGGACTAAGGCACCAGCGTTTCTTGCCTATCTCTTGGAACTCAGGTGTTCCAGAACCACGTGCCATATCACTGGTTTACCCTGCTCAGGTTGCAAGAGCCAGGCCACTTTATGGACACTGCCCCACAATCAGCTTTGAAAAATAAAAGTCTGGAGGAATGAGCATTTTGCTTCCTGGAACTTTTGATATTGAATTAGATGGACCTTTGTTCTGACTACAGTGGATGCTCGGGTTGCGAATGTGATCCGTGCGGGAAGCACGTTCGCAACCCACAGCGTTCGCAACCTGCAGCATCGCGTCTGCGCACACGCAGGTCGTGATTCGGCGCATCTGCACATGTGCAAGCGCTGAAACCAGGGAGTAACTCGTTCCAGTACTTCCGTGTTTAGTGCAGTGCACAACCCGAAATTGCGCAACCCAAAGCGTCTGTAACACAAGTTATGACTGTATTTATCTCATGGTGTTTATCACCTCCAGGCTTCAAATTGCAGATACATGCAGCATAGTAAGTAGAAATGGAGGGATGAAAAATTGAGATGTTCCTTTATCTTAGCCTTTGTATATAGTAGGGGTGTGCATACCCCCCAAGATCACCTTACATGTGTAACTTTGCATTTAAGTAATAATAATTCAGTCTGCTTCTGAGGAGCTCTGTGTGCTCACTGCTTTGATCTGTAACTCAGTTCCTTAGTCACCCTGTAGGAAATGAAACTCTGTGCTTCTTCATATGCTATAATGTGGAATCTAATGGCAGCTAAAGCTTTTTCTCCTGTTGGCCAAAGTGGATGAAAATTACAGGTTCAAGGAGTGCTCTAGTCTAGAGAGTGTCAAGCTTGCTAAATGACAGACAAAAAGTGCCAGGGGATTTTTGTGGGGTAAGCAAAAAGGACTTTCCTTCATAATTATGATGGGGTGGGGATTGTCTGTTGCTGTTTCTTATAGCAAAATAATTGAGAGGTAACCAGGTGGCATGTAGCATTGCTTGAACTCTGCGGCTGCAGCTTTCTCCCAATTGAAGTGCAGAGTGTTCACAGGGAAACCAAAATGCTTGTTTACAAAGCTATTCTGCTACCAACCTTACTGTATGCTTGTGAAACATGGACCACTTATAAACACCATCTCCAACTCCTCAAAAGATTCCATCAACTGTGTCTCTGAAAATGTTTACACATCACTTGGGAATACAGACAAACTAATATCATTGTACTGGAAGAAGCAAAGATCACCAGTGTCAAAGCGATGACTCTTCAAAATCAACTTCATTGGACTGGTCATGTTGTGTGGATGCCTGATGATTGTCTTCCAAAGCAACTACTCTATTCCGAACTTAAAAATGGAAAGTGTTATGCAAAAGAGGTTTAAACACTGTCTCAAAGCAAATCAAAAAAGATGTAGTAAGAACACTGACAACTGGGAAACACTGGCCTGCGAGTGCTCCAGTTGGAGAACAGCCTTTACCAAAGGTGTCATGGGTTTTGAAGACACTCAAACTCAAGACGCAAGGGAGAAACGTGCTAAGAGGAAGGCACACTTGGCAAATCCACACTGATCTACTCCCGCCCAGAAACCTATGGCCGCACTGTGGAAGGACGTATGGATCCAGAAATGGCCTCCACAGTCACTTACAGACTCATTGTTAAAACATTGTTAATGGAAGACAATCTTACTTGGCTACGGGTGATCACCAAAGAAGAAAGAAGAATTCTGAACAGAAAGAAGAATTCTGAATTCTGAATTTAGCCACATGGAAAATATTCTCTTTACTCATCCTTTATCAATAACTGGTGAGATGCTGCTTTTAGGATAGGTGGACCATGTGTGAAGAGATGGCTTATACATAGCAGCCAGTGGGTGGGGGAAACTGAATTGCTGTGTGCTATAAGCAAAATGGAGGGACGCGGGTGGTGCTGTGGGTTAAACCACAGAGCCTAGGACTTGCCGATCAGAAGGTCAGTGGTTCAAATCCCCGCGACAGAGTGAGCTCCCATTACTCGGTCCCTGCTCCTGCCAACCTAGCAGTTTGAAGGCACGTCAAAGTGCAAGTGGATAAATAGGTACCACTCCGACGGGAAGGTAAACGGCATTTCCGTGCACTGCTCTGGTTTCACCAGAAGCGGCTCAGTCATGCTGGCCACATGACCCGGAAAAACTGTCTGCAGACAAACGTCAGCTCCCTCGGCCAGTAAAGTGAGATGAGCTCTGCAACCTCAGAGTCGTTCGCACCTGCACCTAACTGTTAGGGGTCCTTTACCTTTAACTATGCTGGAATAAAGATAACACGGAGTCTTGTGGTCATTCACTCTGTCCTTCCCTCTCCTTTTTTGGTTTGCTTGCAAGAAGAGGAACATTTAACCACGGTTTACCACTCCATCTGAACCCTAAACTGCAGTTAAGCTTAACCGTGTTTGGTTGAAACAAGCCATTTTCGTAGCTGAAGCATTCAATTGGCTTGTTTCAACTCATTACAGTTAAGACAAGACCACAGTTTGTTTGGATTTGAGGCAGACATGAAGTTTAACTGCTGTTTATCTAAAATAGAAGCGAATCATCTCAGTGCTTCTTTCTGGCCAGAGGAGAGGGGAATGTGCAAACCCAAAGTTTGCATAGGAACATTCTCATAGTAAGAAGTCACAGATGATCTTTTTATTTGAATTTGGGGGGAGGGGGGTGATGAAATGGAATGAGCCATATTGCCAAGCATTACAGTGGTACCTCAGGTTAAGAACTTAATTCGTTCCGGAGGTCCGTTCTTAACCTGAAACTGTTCTTAACCTGAAGCACCACTTTAGCTAATGGGGCCTCCTGCTGCTGCCGCACTGCCGGAGCCCAATTTTTGTTCTCAACCTGAAGCAAAGTTTTTAACCTGAAGCACTATTTCTGGGTTAGCAGAGTATGTAACCTGAAGCGTCTGTAACCTGAGGTACCACTGTACAGGTTTTCCCAAACCTTAATGATTCTAATTAAATTGCAGAGATTGTTAAGTACATGGGTATCACGAGCATTAAATTAACTTTTCTGGATGCTATCAAATGGAAATCATATTTTTTAACCCCTGCCCCCCAAATGAGAAAGAATATCATATCCTGAATTCTTGAGTTTAAAGATGTTAAACTGCAATAAATTGCCAAAGTGATTTTTCTCTAGGTTTTTTTTCTTTTAAAGTCAGCATTGGCAAACTCAGGAACTGAAAGGACATTTGATCTTGATTGCTATTGCTCTACGATTTCTTAATTGAATTTCTTTTATCTCTGTCCTTAGCACCGAAATCTTGCTAGTTTGCTGCAAGACAACGTGATGGATGGCCATATTACTCACATGTGAATTTGGACTGTAGGTGATGATTTTTCTCTTTGAAAGCGATGACACTGGTGAAATTAAAAACGTGTGTGTGTGTTTTGGAGAAGGAACGAAAAGCGCTGGGAGAAAAATGAATAAGTATGTGCTGACCTAGAGAGCCACAAAAACACAGACCTTCAGCATAAGGCTCGTTTTCTCATATTCTGTTTGTTTGTTTTTAATAATATATACACCCCAACTCTTACACGGGAAGACACCCGAAGACACCAAAACCTGCATTCCTGTACCCGTGAAAATCTACGAAAGCAAATATATATATATATATATATATATATATATATATATATATATATATATAAATCAATCTGCATGTGGCAGTTTGAATGCTCAAGGAGTTGCTACCTTTGATCATGAATGGTCTGGAGAGATCTGTTGAACGTGGCTAGAATCTTTTCTATTAGGAATTGTAGGTGCTGATGTTCCAAAGGAGCAGAAAAGACCTTTTATGTACAACAGCCGCACAAATGTTATTAGCTGAGAGATGGAAAGAAGACAAAGTTCCTACCGGAGAAGAATGGCAAATTAAACTGTTGGATTGTGCCAAAATGGCAAAACTGACCGGAAAGCTCAGGAACCAAGATGACCAAAACTTTAGCAAAGAGTGGGAAAAATTTATAAATTATCTTGGAGACCACTGTAAGCAGATGAAAACATTGGCAGGATTGCAATAACACATGTAATGTAGCAAATACTATGGAAATAATGGAGTGACATAAAATATGGACTACTGAATAATCTACAGTTGAAAAGGTTGACAATGGAAGGGAAGGTGGGAAGTCCAGAGATTCAGAGGAATCTTTTAACTATGATGTGGTGTAATTATAATATGTAAAACCAAATAAAAATTATTTCAAGAAAAGAAAAGGATGAAGGGATGTTTAAGACAGTATGACTGCCAGTGTATTTGCCGCAATAATGTTGGTGAAGGAACTACACCAGGTGAGTTTAGTGCCAAACAAAAAGAACAACAACGAACTGTGTTCCTTAACTGAAATGGTCAGAGTTATTTCTAAAGCATGATGTTATCGTTATGGGTGCATTTTCATGACACGCGTCGTAAATCCGGAGAATAATTTGACACTGTCTGTCTGATGGGTTTGTATTGAGCTTGAATGCGCTGAAGATGTGGGAGAAACGATCGATATTTATGATCTAAATAGGAGCCGTATTTTATGCGGAATATATTTCCTTTGGAGCCGCAGTGAGGGAGGAGAGATGCGGCCGAAGTACCTTTGCACAGTTTGATGTGTGGGGGGGGGGGGGGGCAATAGGAACGGAGATTGCAATAGGACGGGTTTCATCATAAACAAAACCCCACATTTAGATGCATCTAAGTGTGTAAAAAGCAGCAACACTAAAACAACAGCAACAATGTGTTGAATTAACACTTGGTCACATGCCATCATATCTGTGGCAATGGTACAGTCAGGTAATTTTCGACTCTGGACTTAACAGTCTTACAGACACCTCTGTTTGGTTGGTAATGAATGTGTGTTACTTTGCTTAGGCTAAATTCACATGATACCTTTAAAGCTAGGGTTGCCCGTACATGACAGTGGTACCTCAGGTTACAGACGCTTCAGGTTACAGGCTCCGCTAACCCAGAAATAGTAGCTCAGGTTAAGAACTTTGCTTCAGGATGAGTACAGAAATCGTGTGCTGGCAGCACGGCAGCAGCAGGAGGCCCATTAGCTAAAGTGGTACTTCAGGTTAAGAACAGTTTGGGGTAACTGTGCCCCTGAAGGACCAGGTGCACAGCCTGAGAGTCATTTTGGAATCACAGCTGTCTATGGAGGCACAGGTCAATTCTGTGTCCAGGGTAGCTGTCTACCAGCTCCATCTGCTCCGCAGGCTGAGACCCCACCTTCCCGCAGACTGTCTTGCCAGAGTGGTGCATGCTCTAGTTATCTCCCACTTGGACTACTGCAACACACTCTATGTGGAGCTACCTTTGAAGGTGACCCGGAAACTACAACTAATCCAGAATGCGGCAGCTAGACTGGTGACTGGGAGTGGCCACCGAGACCATATCACACCGGTCCTGAAAGACCTACACTGGATCCCAGTACGTTTCTAAGCACAATTCAAAGTGTTGGTTCTGACCTTTAAAGCCCTAAACAGCCTCGGTCCAGTATACCTGAAGGAGCGTCTCCACCCCCATCATTCAGCCCAGACACTGAGGTCCAGCGCCAAGGGCCTTCTGGTGGTTCCCTCCCTGCGATAAGTGAGGTTACAAGGAACTAGGCAGAGGGCCTTCTCGGTAGTGGTGCCCGCTCTGTGGAACGCCCTCCCATCAGATGTCCAGGAAATAAACAACTATCTGACTTTTAGAAGACATCTGAAGGCAGCCCTGTTTAGGGATGTTTTTAATGTTTGGTGTTTTATTGTGTTTTTAATATTCTGTTGGGATCTGTCCAGAGTGGCTACGGAAACCCAGCCAGATGGGCGGGGTATAAAACAACAACAACAACAACAACAACAACTCCTGACCTTTCTGTAAACCCGGGGGCTTCTCCAAGCTCTGATGAACTGGAACAGATCTGTTCTGTTGCACTTCCCACACCATGGACTATCAAAAATGTGCAAGCAGCAAAACACAAACAAAATTGTTTTCTCCATGTCGCTATAGACTTTTTTTGAAAAGGAGGTTTACGACAGTCTGGAGAAAAGCCCCCAGTCAAAATGGCAGTGAGACCCCACACTCCAAGGGTAGCTTGTCGCTCAGAGGCATCTGCCGCCACAGGGGGTAAACCAATGAGGCCTCCATGGGGCGGCCGCTGCATCCGCACAGGCCCAGAGACATCTTTTTGCACGCTTCTCTTTGTCACTTGAAACAAAGAGTTTGTGACAAGTGCAAATTAATATTAAACAACCTGCGCACACATGCTCTGTTCTCCCTCGGGGACGGAAATAAGTGCACATGACAGATGTTGGTCACATCGTTGAATTCTCTTCAGGAAGGCAACGTGGCATTGTGTTTGGCTTCCAATTCTTCACCCATCAAGGTTGTCACATTAGGCATTCTTCTACTTTGGTTAGGCAAAACAAACACCCAGAAGCAGAGATTAATGTGCCGTGTTGCCCTGAACTGTGTCTGCGTTATTTTCCGGTGCTCTTGTTTATATGACTGTATGACTCTCTCTCTCTCTCTCTCACACACACACACACAAAATTTTGTGTCTCCTTTGCCGTATCAAGGCACTAATTTTAGTCCTGTATTCTGTGCTTTCCTGAGTCTAAACTATTTTGCTAGGCAGGTGTGGTGGATGGAGCCAATTTTTGCTTTGTGCTTAATAAGCAATGCTGGGCTTTTCTAACAACATTTGGCTGTTTCTAAGACATATGAGATGAACAAGACCGAACAAGACCCCATTTATGTGAAATCCAAAAAGGCTATTAGCTATTGTGCTATTAGCAATTGATGTATTTATTTATAGTCGCTTAGGCTGTCAGCCAGCGACACTAGTTTACTGCGTGGCCACAACTGTGCCACAAATTGTAGCATTCTGCTCTGGCTATGGCATATTTTTCTTTTAAAAATATTTTATTTAGTTTTATAAAATAAAATTTACATACAAAATCATGAATAATAATAAAAATAAGCAAACAAAGATTCGACCGAATCTCTGGACTTACTCCCACCTCTCCATGGCTTCCGTCACTAATCCTTTCCCACTGAATATTTTAAGTCAATCCAATTTTTAAATGTCCCATGTATCCGTAGTTCTTGTTACATTACAAGTGTTATTCAAATCCTGCTAAAGAGCTCAGCTGTTTACAGTGGTCTCCAAGGTAAGTTATGGCATATTTTTCTTTCCATGTAGATCCAGAGAGTTCCAGGTTTTATAACAGCAAATTTCTAACCACCATGGCTACAGTTTTTGGAGAGGGCACATCAGTGCCGTTGCGTCCTTTGCCAGCACCTGGGGCACACGAGCATGTATGCGTACTGGGTGGGACCAAAGGCGAGGCTCAGAGGCTGAACATACCCCACCATGCCAACCCTTGCCGCCACTGCCACCGGGTGTCTGGGACTGGGCAGAGGAGGAATGGTGGAGACCGCCTCCCCAGCCTGACCCTTCCAGAGAAGAAGAAGACAGTTCAGAATTACAACAGGGGTTTGTGGGAGGTCACAGCTCAGAGGCGGATGAGGGGGAAAGCTGGGAATTAATGGGAGAGGAGGAGGAGGAAGAAGCACTAGGGGAGAGACAGCTGACGGACTCAGTGTCTTTAGAAAGCATTCCAGACCCCTCTTCTCCCAGAACCCGGCAGGCCTTGAAAGTAGGAGAGCAAAGAGCTCAAAGGCAAAAGGCCCTTCCCAGCACCCGTAGCGATGACTCATGATAAAGTGGGGGAGATGGAGGGGGTGGGGTTTCAACTCGGAGGAACACCATTACTCCAAGAGGCTACATTTCTTAGCCTCTCTCTCTGAGTATTGAATAAAAAGCATTGGTAAGAATATCTCCTGCCAACCTAGCAGTTCGAAAGCACGTCAAAGTGCAAGTAGATAAATAGGTGCCGCTCTGGCAGGAAGGTAAACAGCCTTTCCGTGCGCTGCTCTGGTTTTCCAGAAGAAGCTTAGTCATGCTGGCCACATGACCCAGAAGCTGTACGCCGGCTCCCTCGGCCAATAAAGCGAGATGAGCGCCACAACCCCAGAGTCGGTCACAACTGAACCTAATGCTTTTTATTTATGTACTTAAACATTGATTTGGCAGGGTTTGTTTGTTTGTTTGTTTTGGTAATGCAGTGGTACCTTGGTTTTAGAACAGCTTAGTTTACGAACAACTTGGAAACAGAATGCTGCAATCCTGGAAGTAGGTGTTCCGGTTTGTGAACTTTGCCTTGGAATAAGAACATGTTCCGCTTCCTGTTTTCCTGTTGAGTGTGTTCCATTTCTAAATTGAGTCCACCGCTGCTAATCAGAGGCTTCCTTTGGAGTCCGTTAGCAATCACAGATCTGGCCAAGGGAAAGTCCCGTGATTGCAGTGTGATCTTTTCCACTGATTACTTCAGCTCTGTTTAGTCATTTCCACACGAGGAGGTTGTTGCATTCTGCAGCCTCACCCAAAGCATTGCCAACTTTTAAAGAGACATCTGAATGTCATGATGTCCTCACAGTAGGGAAATCCTGAGAGTATGACTGATGTCTCTCTGGAAAGCAGCGTACTGAAGAAGTCTAGATGTTCCGCACATAACTTCACAGAACTTAATCTTTTCGGTGAAGAGTTGGAAAAGTGCTCTCATAATACATATCTTTTCTTTTCTTTTAGTGTGCAAATATATAATATATAAATACAACATTTGCCTGATGCTACTAGTTTTAGGGGGGACACTTTTCTATTGAAGTAAGGAGTAATTAACTATGATCTCACCTGGCTGATGAAATTGCCCCTATTCAGGGATAGGGAACCTCAGGTGCAGGGGCCAAATGAGTGTCAGGAGCTCGTCCTACTCTTGAGTAGGACCCTGGAAGAGACACATACCCGACTGGCATGTTCTCTCCCTCCTGGTTGATCGTTTGGTAGCTTCAAAAGCTTTCTTCTGCCCGAACATCACAGCGATCGATGCCAATAGACACTTAGGGATCCGCAGAGTCTTCGCAGCTTGCGTAACAGACCTCAGCAACTCAGCATTTTGGCTAATCTATTTTATTTACATATAAACACACGCAGAGCACTGCAACATGGCTCCCTCTCTCTCTAGCATCAGACAGCAAAGAGACAGAACAAAGGACAATAGTCCCACTTCATGGAACACAGTAACACAAACATCCTGTCTCCGTCACTTCCCACTCTGTGGTGTCAAAACATACACCATCATGTGATAGACAAATATCCCATGACTGCAATCATGGAGCAGGAATTCTAACAATGAGGACCCCATTCTCTCTAACTATGCCTCAGGTCTCTCCCCTCTTGAACCACACCCTTCAGAAACCCTGCAATACAGCCTCCTTGAGTTTTCTTGCCTTGCTGAAACGTGTCCTGGGATTTTGATAAAACTTCCTGCTTGCCTTGACAGAGAATGAAGAGAGATGGGCGGGTGTGAGTTTAGAAGCTATCCTACCATACACAGATAAATTTCACACTCATTGCTGCGCCCATTTTTGCCTCGGGCCCCGCCCACCAATGACATGTGATCCACAGGAGGCCGCATGCTGAAAAATGTTCCCTCAAAGTTTGGAAAGAAGTGCTTTAAAGAGCTTTAAGAAGCAATGGTCTGGAGGGCGCCTTAGCAGAGAATACAACAGACTGTAAGAAATATGTGTACTTAATTAGATGCAAAAAGAGAAAATCAATGATGTGCACAAGGTTAGGTCAATGGTAGGGTGTCAAGAAGTGATCCTTTAAGGCTTCCTAATCCAAATTTTTCAAGAAACCATCACTGGATTTTGAAAACAAAATCTGAAAGAGGCAGTAAAACCTCTGGAGAGCCATATTCTGCAAAGTGTTAATGTTTAAAAAATGGATGCATCTTTCTCAAAGAAGAATAACAAATGATAGCTTGTGAGAGAAACAAAATACCGTATTTTTCGCTCTATAACACGCACCCAACCATAACACGCACATAGTTTTTAGAGGAGGAAAATCCGTAGGCATGCCACCCGTAGGCATTCCCTCCATAACATGCACAGACATTTCCCCTTACTTTTTAGGAGGAAAAAAGTGAGTGTTATGGTGCAAAAAATACGGTATTTTATAAAGAGAAGTGCATCAGTGGAGAGTTTTGAAAGATACAATGATGAGTGGAATTTACTGGGGGGGGGGGTGTTGTCTGCAATATTTGACCTACAACTGCATTTGTAGCATTGGGAAGTAGCTCGATTTGTTTCCAGCTTGACTCACTATTCAGGACCAAAGAGATCTGTTAAAAACCAAGTTTTGTTTCTCCTCATTCTGTTTAATGGGGAATCTGAAAATGACTGTAACTCCCCCCCCCCTTTTTACAGAAGTGAATGAAATTTGCAGACATAGGAGCCAGTACAGTTTAAATTAAGGAATGCCCAGCACACCTTTATTTTTTAACACAAAAGAGAACAAAACAAAAAGTAACTTGTTTTCTGACGTAACTGAATGCAATTTACAGACTAGATCACTGTCTGAAGAGATGAAGCCTGCCAAATTGCAGAAAGACCACTGTGGGTCTCCTGTTGCTTTTGGGGTGGGAATAACAGGAACCCTGGAGGTGCAATATGGTTAGGGGGGGGAGCATGGATCCCCAGGAAAAACTTGGGTGAGGGAATGCCACCTTCCAAACAAGAACCTTGTCAGTGGACCCACCACCAATATTATGGGATTCATCTTCTTCTTCCTGGGAGAGAGAAGAAGAGAAGAAGAGTTTGGATTTGATACCCCACTTTGTCACTACCCTAAGGAGTCTCAAAGCAGCTAACATTCTCCTTTCCCTTCCTCCCCCACAACAAACACTCTGTGAGGTGAGTGGGGCCGAGAGACTTCAGAGAAGTGTGAGCAGCCCAAGGTCACCCAGCAGCTGCATGTGGAGGAGCGGGGAAGCGAACCCGGTTCACCAGATTACGAGACTATCGCTCTTCACCACTATACCACAATGGAGAGAGAGATCTCTCCATTGATTAAGACAGGGGAGGGTTGTTGTTGGTGGGAAATATGGATCCCAAGGAAAGACTGGAAGAAATTTCGCCCACCTAGCAAGGACCCTGTTGCACCAAGTGTTGTCAGTTGAAGCAAGAATTAACTTTCCAAACTCCCAAGTGCAAAAAAAAACCTCCTTCCCATGCAAGAACAACCTTTACACTACAGGGCCTAAATAGCCAGGTAGACAGTTGACATATAGAAAGTCAGAGAATAAGCCGCCCTGCAAAGGTGGCCTTCCACTTTTCCCACTGCCATTGCAAAAGAACATGGCCAACTTGCTTCTTAAGCTGTGGATGCTACTGGCATTTTAAAATTTCTTCAGTTCTGAGAACATGACCGCTAATCCCTTACAATGTGCAAAGGCAGCAGCTGCCATATTCTAAACTGCAGGGAATTTTAAGTACATCCTCAGCTCTGGGAAGCCTTTGGATCATTTGACCCCAGGGTGTCTGACTTAGCATAACTGTTACTCTGGTCTCAGAGTATGATGGGCCTTTTCTAATTATTGTCATCGTAATAGCTCACAAAAAGGGCTAAGTGAGAAGGAAAGAGTTAATGAAATGCTCTTGCCTTATTCTAAAAAAACCCCCCAAAATCCCAACTTGTTCCATGGCTTTTAGAGGCTAGAGGAGTTTAATTCAACCTCTGTTTCACTTTTAAAACTTCCTGGCTTTTCTTTAACAAATCACAAGTTTCTCTCCTTCCGGAAAGGCTTTGCCTTTGTTTCCGAGACCTGCATTTGTCCGACTCCTAATTAGCAGGCAACACCAACATCTTTTCTCCTGGAATGGTTGGGCTGCTTTGAGATCCAAACACAAAACCGGAAACAATTTGGCAAAAGCTCGGTGTAAACAACTGAAGAGTATAGAGAAGCTTCTTTAAGCAAATTGCGTGTGTGTGAGAGTGTGAGAGAGAAATGCCGTCTCTCATAAAAACTACCCCAGCACCTAATAGGAGGAATGAATCACAATGACTGAATCATGAATAGTTACATTCAAATAAGTATATGGCTAGTGTTGAAAGGGCTATTTTGTTGTTTTAAATCATCTATATTCAGGTTTGTTTGTTTTCATATCCAGGTTCAAAAGCATTATTTGAAGATTATTGTGTGTTCATATATCCCAGTGAATGGCGCAGGCTTGAAGTCTGAGTGACTGAAAGAACAAACCATTATGCAGTACTCTCTCTCTGAATATTCCAACTTTAAAGACTATCAAACAAAATTCTTGCGCAGGCTGATGCGCAGCTCATTGTTAGTCAATTGTCCCAGTAGCAGGAGTTATTGTAGACCTTAGAACAACACAACTAATTTCAAAATTTATTGGAAAAAATATCAGCCCATTCATACTTCAGCCCACCTATAAATCACTTCCTGTGTCAAAAACAACAACAACACCCTAAATAAATTTTGTGATGTTGCTGCATGGCCAAATCTGATTGCCCATTCAGAGCAAGGGAAGAAAGCAGGGCCTTTGCTCTGAATTACCTGTCTGATATCTTCACATTTCCAATCCAATGATATCCTAAATGGTATCATAATTAAAACATGGGGCTGAAACAATGGCAGACTGGGTAGTAACCAACACTTGAACAGGGACAGAGGTGAACAGAGAGGCAGAGTTTGTGGGTATTTTGGCACCTAGGGATACCATTTTCATGTTGGCAAATGTTTTCTTGCAGCGCAATACCATTTTCATGCTGTCACTCATATAAAAGTAATATGAAAACACTTTCTGTGGGGTTTGGCCTATGCTGTATGTGCACATATATAATGCACATCAATCTCTGACTTTTGTCTTCTGGGTTTCTGGGGTTTTTCTTGTTGTTATTCTGTCTCTCACAGCTACAATAAACCTACCATTAAAATTATGGACTGGTCATTTCTTCATCAGAGGGCAAATGGGCAAATTTAGCAGCGGATCAAATACTTTCCCCCCTCACTATATGAAATATACTCAGAGTGGATTTCATGCTCTTTATTCAGCTCATGGTGATGAGGAGGAATGGAAGTTCCCCCAGAATGTCTGCTTTATATACATTATTTACACAATGGGCCCCACGTGATTGGCTAATTCTGGGATTCACTTGTAGGCCAATCAGGTTGCGGATTCACTTCCACCTGGAGTTGGATTGGGCAGCTCCTGTGGACCAATCAGACTGCTGCATTCTGGACCCTATTGTTCTAGGACCAATCAGACTGCTGCAATCTGAATCCTCTTGTTCTAGGACCAATCAGACTGCTGCCTTTTGGATCCTATTCAACTCAGTACATAACACTATATAGCATTAGGAACTTGGAGGTACAGAGGTTTGTAAGTGCCGGGCATATTGAGTCAATGCATTTGCAATTCACAAGTGAACTGGTGCTAGTCAAAAGTGACAGAATAGACAATGCCTTGTCACAAAGAGTGGTTCTGTTTTCCTTAGCTTCATGGCAGGGGCATGGTTAAGATCGAATAAGTCACATCGGTCCCAACAAAGCTGACTAGTTTATTTATGTATGCAACAGCAGCTAGAACTTTATATGCACAGAAGAGGAGAGAGAAAGGATTACCAATTCTAAGGAGGAATGGGTTATGAAACTGATAGAATATGCTGAAATGGCAAAATTAACTGCCAAATTAAGAAGACATGATGACAATGTGTTTAAGGAGGAATGGAGACCACTGATGGATTACCTATCACCAATACATGAAGACACGGGCAGGATTTGAAATATAAGCAGTGGATTACTGAAAGATTTAACAATAGTGTGGTTTAGATAATAAAAACATATGTGTCATAAAACAGCTAATAAAAAAGAGTAAAAAAACCCCCAAACATTGGGAAAGGAGAGGTGGGAAGTTCAGAAGAAACTTTGCATGTTAAAAAGATGTATATGATGACAAATGCTTTGAAATATCATTGGAGACATAATAAAAATGATATTAAAAAAAGAGAGATGGAATAAGTCACTTCTTTGTTTTGGTTAAGAAAAAGAGTCGCCAGGCAGATCTGGAGAGGGCAAATTCAGTGAACAATCTGGAATGGTGGGAGAGGTAAAGGTAAAAGGTAAAGGACCCCTGGATGGTTAAGTCCCATCAAAGGCAACTATGGGGTGGCGGCGCTCATCTCACTTTCAGGCTAAGGAAACCGGTGTTTGTCCGCAGACAGCTTTCCAGGTCATGTGGCCAGCAGGACAAAACAGCTTCTGGTGCAACGGAACACCGTGACAGAAACCAGAGTGCATGGAAACGTCATTTACCTTCCTGCCGCAGCGGTACCTATTTATCTTACTTCCACTGGTGTGCTTTCGAACTGCCAGGTCGGTAGGAGCTGGGACAGAGCAACGGCAGCTCACTCAATCATGGGGATCTGAACCGCCGACTTTCTGATCGGCAAGCCCAAGAGGCTCAGTGGTTTAGACCACAGCACCACCCGCATCCCAACGGTGGGAGAATACCAACAGGAAATGGGCAGGATTCATTAGGGATCCTAACAACGAGTGTGGTAGGTGTTTCAGGACCCTGGACAGGGCCCTGGGAGCAGGAAGCTTCTTCCAACAAGCCCTGATGAGCCCTTTTATGGTCTTTGAGCCCGACTACTTCTCTCAGGCTCCACCCTCTTGTTTGATTGTGGGTTTTTTTTATTAAAGATTGTCTTGTTTTACAGAAGTATGTGTAATGTCTCTCGTATTTTTTCCATGTAACATTTTACAAATCAGTTTCATCTGTTGAGACATTAGGAAGAAAAGGGGGAGGGGGGAGATGGGTGGGGTCGGGTGGCAATGTTTCTATTTTGCCTAATGTATGTATGTATGTAGGGTTTGGTGTCAGTGTTACTTGTGCCAGTTCTCTGCTGTTCACTTGTGTTCCTTTGGTGGTGAGAGAGGTTGGGGTTGGCCTAGGGTGTGGTTGTTTGTTTGTGATTGGCTGTGGTGATCTTTGTTTTCGTGTGTGAGTGGGGTGGGTGGGTGTTTTGGATCAGGTTAGCCATATTGATTTATATGCTGTTGGTGGATTATTGTCATTGTCTTGTTGGGCTGTGTACGTGATAAAGGGGAGCCATACCGGGGTAAAGGCGTCTTCTTCTGTTTGTCCCCATGTCAGTTTCAGTTTATTGGTTAATTTTTCGGGGGGAGTGCCCCAAAATCCAACTATTCTGGACAACAGCCATACGAGAAATATGTAAAATAACTAAGCAAGTATTAGACATCACCCCAGAATTGTCCCTACTAAACATCGTCCACGACTACAATGCTCATTTACACCACAAAGCACTCATAACCCACCTACTTTCAGCAGCTCCACCCTCTTGTTGTGGGCTGCGGAGTCTTAAAGAAGCAGCCCTCTGGCAGCAAGCCTAGCTGGGCACCCTGCCTGTGTTGGCAGCTGAGCTCAATGGAGTGTGAGACTCTTGGAGGTGACAATGCCAGCACATTGTCAGGGTTTTCAGTCTCTGTGAGTCCTGACTCAGGGGGACTCTTGGGCATGTGGTGTCCAGGGCTCAGTGCCTCTTCAGCCAGTGCAGATCAACAGAGCACTACCCATTTCATGGTTAAATAAGAAGAAAATCCGTTGTATTATTTACTGTGTTCAAACCACAGTAAATTGTATTGGGGGGGGGGATTTCAGTCCTCTGTTTCTATGGCATTGTTGGCTTGGGTAGGAGATGAAGAGGTATGACCTACTAGACAAAGGAAGCTTTGATTGCTGTTTGGCTAACGTGGACGAAAATTAACATTCAGGACAATAAATTCTTTGTTCGGATAAATCTTTGAAATTTTTGGATGGAGACAGGTTATAACATGTCCTGGGCAAGTGCGGCACTGAACTGCTGTGAGCTACAATTTACAATTTGTATAGTCAACTGTTTTGGAACAGAGAAGCAGAAGCAATTTACTTTTCTATTGTGAGGTTTCCTTGAGGGCCAGATTAGATGTTTATATAAAAAAGAACAACTTGGAGATATTCCTGTCTGTGCCTCTTTAATCTCTGTGATGTCTAATAGAAACTAGGTGTGATATGATGCCATCACACTCTGCGTCTCCCCACAAATCTTATACCACTGAGAGAACATATAGTGAAATAACATTGCATCACACATTATTTGAGTATAGAGTATATACAAGTATAGAGAAAGATCATTATAGATCTCAAAGTCTTAGGGTTATATACAATGCTTTGCACTTGAGCAATGAAACTTTATTTCCTCCCCCCATGTGCCTCCTCAAATCTGCTCCAGAGGGTTGGGGTTTGGGTGGGGAAGAGAGGGGGAAATTCCTAATAATAATAATAATAATAATAATAATAATAATAATAATAATAATAATATGCTGCCCATCTGGCTGGTGCAACACAGGTGGCTCCCACCAGAATAATAAAAACACAATCATACATCAAACATTAAAAACTTCCCTATAAAGGGCTGTCTGCAGATGTCTTCCAAAAGTCAGATAGTTGTTTATTTCCTTGACATATGATGGGAGGGTGTTCCACAGGGCGGGTGCCACTACCGAGAAGGCCCTCTGCCTGGTTCCCTGTAGCCTCACTTCTTACAGTGAGAGAAGGCCCAGAAGGCCCTCAGAGCTAGACCTCAGGGTCCGGGCAGAACGATGGTGGTGGAGATGCTCCTTCAGTTATACAGAGCCAAAGCCATTCAGGACACCAGCACTTGGTATTGTGCTCCTTTCTGTACTCATGGAAACTATGTGTTTTATAACCCTATTTTACTTAACTCAGAAAAAGAATGCCTGAAATGGGCTATAGGCAGCAGCTGAAGGGTGCAGAACCTTTTCCACGCAAGGATCAAAATCCCTCATGTGCTAACTTTTTTGAGGGGGAGACGAGGCATGACAGTGATGGGTGAGGCCAATGGCAAGGAGTGAGAGGGGTCTAGTGGGAGGAGCCACAGGCTGCATTGGACATTTGCTCACATAGATACAGAATGGCGGTGTGAAAATGAATGAAATGACAATAAATAATAAGGTGCCAATTGTGATTATAATGAATGAATAACTTAACAAATGAGTTTTGAAATAATGACAACAAACGGAATAATGAGACATTTTTATTTCTCGCACATCCATCATATTTATTTAACAGTATTTCTGTGTTGCAAATGCAACACTACGGGATAGAACCTAGTAAGAATGGTAATTCCATAAAACAGTACAAGGGAGAGGTGGCCAACTGTTAAAAAAAGGGGGGGAATAATAAAGTGAGAGAAACCAGGCAAAGGGCCTTCTCGGTAGTGGCGCCCTCCCTGTGGAACACCCTCCTATCAGATGTCAAGGAAATAAACAACTATCTGACTTTTAGAAGACATCTGAAGGCAGCCATGTATTGGGAAATTTTAAATGTCTAATGTTTTACATTTTTTTATGTGTTGTAAGCTGCCGAAAGTGGTTGGGGAAACCCAGCCAGATGGGCGGGGTATAAATAATAAAATCATTATCATTAATATTATTATTATTAACAAAATTGACAGATTCCAGCCCTTTCTGGGGATGCCAGGGATTGAACTTCTGTGTTCTAACTCTGACCAAGTCTTTCTTCCTTGCCCCTTGTCCCTTGTGGCTGCTGCTACGCTGCCACTTTTCCTTGTCTGTTGACCCTGCTGGACTTCACTTGTTTCTGGCATGTTTCTGACCTCCTGGCTTTTGACTCCAATGGGATTCCGATCCCCCATCTTTAAGCCAGCTGCCACATTCTGTCATTTTATTCCTCAATAAGTATCTAGTTGGACCTGTTGGGTCAGCGATCGTATTGTAGAAGGAATGGCAAGTTTCTTTGCGGGGTTTCTTTTTTAGGTACTACATGTTTCATGATTTTATATTTGTTGTTTCCACTGGAAAACTACTCCCACCGGGCAGATACGTAATCATTGTTTTAAAATAGCACCTGTCACTTTTATTGCAACTATATTTCCTTTCCTTGGTTGGCTTTGACTGTTTTACTGACTTCTGGAATTGGATGCCAAGAATTATTTGTCAGAAATTGTTCCTGAAAGAGCGCTCCGGGTTGCATTAAAATCATGGATAGCTTGAACGCGCCGTTTCTCAAACTTCTGCCGTCCATTGCTTGCTTTTCTCTGAAGTAAGGAGGTCCGTTTTGTGGGAATGTTAAGGACAGTAGGAAAGGATATATTGAATAAGTATTATCCTTCCTTCACTCACGCTAGTAAGTGATGGAGCAGGGCAAATTCCCCTCAATATAGCTGGATATATAGTTTGCAGTTTCATTTGAATCTCTTAGTTAAGATTATTTCCTGGTGTCCCCTTTAATCCCTCTTAAAGGAATAAAGACAAACCTAGACAAACCTAGACAGCATCTTAAAAAGTAGAAACATCACCTTGCCAACAAAGGTCCGTATAGTAAAAGCTATGGTTTTCCCAGTAGTGATGTATGGAAGTGAGAGCTGGACCATAAAGAAGGCTGATCGCCGAAGAATTGATGCTTTTGAATTATGGTGCTGGAGGAGACTCTTGAGAGTCCCATGGAATGCAAGAAGGTCAAACCTCTCCATTCTGAAGGAAATCAGCCCTGAGTGCTCACTGGAAGGACAGATCCTGAAGCTGAGGCTCCAATACTTTCGCCACCTCATGAGAAGAGAAGACTCCCTGGAAAAGACCCTGATGTTGGGAAAGATGGAGGGCACAAGGAGAAGGGGAGGACAGAGGACGAGATGGTTGGACAGTGTTCTCGAAGCTACCAGCATGAGTTTGACCAAACTGCGGGAGGCAGTGGAAGACAGGAGTGCCTGGCGTGCTCTGGTCCATGGGGTCACGTAGAGTCAGAAATGACTCAATGACTAAACAACAACAAGAAGGCCGGTAAAGAAACTAGATTAAAAAAACTGACAAGAAAAATTATCTGAAACCTGGCGTGCTCTGGTCCATGGGGTCATGAAGAGTCGGACACGACTAAATGACTAAACAACAACAACAAAGGAATAAAGACATGAGAGTCTTTCTGAGTAAAGTAACAAATGTTTACTCACATTTCAGTTCACAATATGATCCCTGAAAGGCAGGCTTTACTTGGTAGTTACATAAGCAACTACTCATATGGAGACTGAACTCATGTGCTGCTGGCCGAGAGCCAGCAGACAGCAAAATTGCATTAAGATATCAAAATGGCTGCAGGAGAGCAGCATGGCAGCAAAAAAGAGAACAAGACAAGACAAAACTGCAAGCGAGAAAATGGCTGCATCACTTGGCTCTTTTATACAGTCAGTCAGGGCCACGTCCATCTCCCAGGTAACATACAGGGAGAGGAAGTTCCAGACCAGTGGAACAGGAAGTTACACTGTCTGGACATCCCCCTGTTTGTGCCCACTCTAGGGAAATAAGGAATGTTGCATTTGACTGCACTGATGGATTGCACCCCATACGTTTCACTCTTACAACTTGAATGTGTTTATTTTGCCAGAGAGCCATTATTTATTTATCTTATTCTTTAAAATCTTCTTTCAAGATGTGTTGGGAGGTATTAAATATGCCTGTAACCCAAGTCAGAAACAGAGCACCTCTGCAACGACCGAGCAAAAGGCCATCGCAGTAAACCATAGAGACACGGCAGGTGCCTCTCTGAAGTTAGCTCATTTTAGACCCTGCGTGAGGAATCTTCGATACCCCAGGTGTTGCTAAACTGTAACTCCCATCATCCCTAAGCATTATCCACAAAATGAATGTTTGTACAAGGGTGAAGTCTTCTAGAAGAGCTTATGGTACCTACAGAGGAGATTGGTAGACCTACGCATATGAAAACCCTTTCGAATAGATTGACAGTCTAATATATGACCTTCATCTCAAGACCAAAAGGAGCCTAAAGTTTTGCAAAAACAGCTCTCTGCATTGATGTTTATTGGCACAGGTAGTTTGATCCATGCGAGATGTCCCCCACCCTTTATATTGTCATACAACAGACTGTTCAATAACTCTAATTTGGTCATTAAATTCTTGCCATCGTTGCCCTTTTCTAATGATTCTGACAAAATGCTGTCTGCAATCAGCAGGGCTCGGTCGTTGTGGGAATAATTTGAATAAATAATCAAGTCTGCAGCTCATCCATCACTTTGAATGATTTCTCTGCTCCCCGTTCCCCTTGTCATGGCACTTGGCAGGTCACTTGGTATATAAAAAATGCAAACGGCGGTCGGAGGCAGCCCAAAGTTGCTGAAATGGCCAAGTGAACCGTATGCCTTGGCGCAGTCTACTAGGCTTCACTTAGCAGTTCACCACTTGCAATGGTCTAGGCCTGCAGTCTCTGCATCCAACTGATTTTTAAGTGGGAACATCAAACAGGCAAAGGCCTCACTAGTGTCTCGGTCATTTTGCTTCATGTTCAAGGGAATTATAAGCCACAAGGAACAATCCAGAGTGACCTAAGTGGACTGTTTTGGGAGGCAGGTGGCGCTGTGGGTTGAACCACAGAGCCTAGAACTTGCCAATCAGAAGGTCAGCAGTTCGAATCCCCACAACGGGGTGAGCTCCCGTTGCTCGGTCCCAGCTCCTGCCAACCTAGCAGTTAAAAAGCACGTCAAAGTGCAAGTAGATAAATAGGTACCACTCTGGCAGGAAGGCAAACGGTGTTTCCGTGCGCTGCTCTGGTTCGCCAGAAGCGGCTTAGTTATGCTGGCCACATGACCTGGATGCTGTATGCTGGCTCCCTCAGCCAATAAAGTGAGATGAGCAACCCCAGAGTCGGCCACGACTGGACCTAATGGTCAGGGGTCCCTTTACTTTATATCAATGTTTGGCAATAGAACTCCTCAGATGGGGCACTGTCTTGGTTGTACAAGGGAATGGGCTTTTAGTCTTTCAGCTCCAGCCCTCTGGAATCTATTGAAATTGATTCACCAACTGAATCAATTAAAATAGGCAAGAACTTAGCTATTGGAGACTGGTCCATTAGGACAAATGGGACCCTGCTCTACTCACCTCAATCTGCCCTCAGTCAGTCCCTCACCTGACTGCATTTTTCATACAACTAGGGGGTTTCTTACAACTAGGGAGTGGCCCTGACCATCAGCTTTCTCCTCCTTAGTCTCAGTTGCCCTTGTAGGGAGAGAGAATGGGGACAAAATTAGAATGAGTTGGCTCTGCCTGTCACTGGGCTCTCTTATCCTTGACCCTTCTGATCCCAATGTGCACTGGTCACTTCTGCATCGAGCGTCTTGATATTTAGATGACCACTGAAGACATTTTTGTTTAGGAAGTCTTTTCTTGAAATTTGATGCAGACGTTTGATTGAACCATAACTGCGCAGTCATAGAAATGGTTTTAGGACCTGTAAAAGGGTAAAAGAGTACTGGGAAATGATTTATAATGAATTGAAAAAATGTTTAAAAGTACTTTTTAAAAAAAAACAAAACAAAACCAGAATCCTTTTTGTTGGGGATAATTCAGATGGAAATTCCTAGGTGTCAAAAAAAGGCTATTTATGTGTGCCACTACTGCGGCCCATGTTTTGTTAGCTTAAAAATGGAAAACGAACAAGGTCCCAATTAAAAAGGAATGGCAACTTAAACTGATGGAAAATGCGCAGCTTGCGGACCTAACATATAGAATAAGAGAACAAGCAGAACATACGTTTAAAGAAGATTTATTGAATATATGGGGGGGGGGGACTGTGTACACTTGAAAAGGTTGGCAGCATTAAGATAAATTCAACAGTGTAAACAAGTTTTGACAGATGCAATAATGGAATACTGAATGGTTTACTTTATGTAAAATATGCTGGGATTTACGATATGCAAATTGAACCATGGAAAGAGAAGAAGGGAAGTCATTGACATTTTAAGGTTGCTTAATGAATATTTTAAATTGTAAAATAGAAAATGTAATAAAAATTATACACACAAAAACAAGAAGAAATGGTTTTATCAGGTGTTATCAAAAGCTACCCATACTCAGAGTAGACTCACTGAAGTTCACGGATGTGGATTTCAGAACTTGTTATGGCACACAAATAACAGCTTCAATGCAGGGTGTCCAGATTCACGGAAACGATCTTGGCCTGAACATAGAATCATAGAGTTGGAATAGACCACAAGGGCCATTGAGTCCAACCCACTGCCAAGCAGGAAACAATAAACTATGCTTCTTGAGACCAAGAATGGACATGTCCTGATAGCGTCGCCATATTCTCATGAGCAAAAAAGAGGAAGCATTAGCCGACTTTTACTTTTAACTATGGATCGCTATGACTACACTACCCATGAAAAAGAGTCACGTGTCCTGGAAAAGGAGGACATATGACAACACTAGTTCTCTCTTAGGTATACTTATGCAACACTGCATAATTAAATTATGCAGAATTATGCAGAATTAAGATTGCCGGAAGAAATATCTACAACCTCAAATATGCAGATGACACAACCTTGATGGCAGAAAGTGAGGAGGAATTAAAGAACCTTTTAATGAGGGTGAAAGAGGAGAGCGCAAAATATGGTCTGAAGCTCAACATCAAAAAAACGAAGATCATGGCCACTGGTCCCATCACCTCCTGGCAAATAAAAGGGGAAGAAATGGAGGCAGTGAGAGATTTAACTTTCTTGGGCTCCATAATCACTGCAGATGGTGACAGCAGTCACAAAATTAAAAGATGCCTTCTTCTTGGGAGAAAGGCGATGGCAAACCTAGACAGCATCTTAAAAAGCAGAGACATCACCTTTCCAACAAAGGTCCGTATAGTTAAAGCCATGGTTTTCCCGGTAGTGATGTATGGAAGTGAGAGCTGGACCATAAAGAAGGCTGATTGCCGAAGAATTGATGCTTTTGAATTATGGTGCTGGAGGAGACTCTTGAGAGTCCCATGGACTGCAAGAAGATCAAACCGATCCATTCTTAAGGAAATCAGCCCTGAGTGCTCACTGGAAGGACAGATCGTGAAGCTGAGACTCCAAGATTTTGGCCACCTCATGAGAAGAGAAGACTCCTTGGAAAAGACCCTGATGTTAGGAAAGATTGAGGGCACAAGGAGAAGGGGACAACAGAGGACGAGATGGTTGGACAGTGTTCTCGAAGCTACCAGCATGAGTTTGACTAAACTGCGGGAGGCAGTGGAAGACAGGAGTGCCTGGAGTGCTCTTGTCCATGGGGTCACGAAGAGTCGGACACGACTAAACAGCTAAACAACAACAACAACAACAACAAATGCAACACTGCTGAGATTTGTTAATCCTCCGTTTCCTGTGATGTCCAAACCAAGGAACAGTGGTTTAATCTCCAGTTATGAATGAGGAGATCAAACCACAGTTTGGATTGTAGTTGGAGATTAAACCATAGCTTCCCGGTTCGGATGCAGTGGAAAAATTGTGACTTATTATTTCATGCGAGTGAAGAGAGGAGGGATGGGAAGAGACAGCACATGGAATCATTATTTATTCTTGGTCCTATAAACTGCAGTTTGTTAGATCAAGATCATAACAGCTGAATTCAGCTGGTGAGTAACCATCAATGAATGCCAAGCTGGTTGTGTAGCTTTTGCTTTAATCAACTTAGGCCTTGAGTCAAGCCAAAATGCATTTCTGTGCCAGTACATCAAAGAGTATTTTCTCTCTGTGATTCTAATTGAAGCAGAAGCAATATAATAAAGATTTGAACTATTAATCCAGAAGGTATTGAAGCCTCTTGTCAAACCAGTGTGTAATTTGCTAGGAGACACACATACTTGTTTAGCCTTTGTTAGGAGACAGTGATGTATTTCAAATCTCAGCGTATCAAAAATGCCAATACCTGAAATAGGTGTATTATTCAATGTAATGTTCTACAAATTGATAACATACAACCCAGCAAATGATTTAAAATACCTGTGCTGCCAAGCCTCTCAAGACTTCTTTTGGCAGGTGTTTTACAATGAATTGCCATAAAATAATAAAAAAGACAGAAAATGCTATTTCCTTAGAGGCTGTAAGTTCATAAAAAAACAAACTAATAAGCCAGCAAGGTATGAAGTATATCACAGAATGGCTGATAGCTACAGATGGAAAATCATCATAAAAATGACATACTTTTTTGTTTGCTCAATATTTCACTTTACGTTTCATTGCTATTAAATAATTCCCAGCTTAATTTTCCTACTGTCCTAAACCCAGACACGGGCAGGAGGGAAATGATTCCCACATTTATTGCATTTCTCTGCTTACACCCTTAAACAAAACTTTCAGCCACTTTCCTGGAAATATTCCCTGTTTTGTTTGCCTTGCAGGACATGGGAACCCAATAGACATATTTCAGGCACTTGGAGCCGAATCTATTTTTGTGGCAGTGTAGCTCATAAAACTTGCTAATTTTAGCACACTAAGCAATGGAACAGCATGCAGAGAAACCCAAAATGGCATAACTCCATGCAATGATGGATTTCCATGCAAACGTACTAGATTTCACCATATTGAACTAGTTCAACCCAACTGGCTATGGCCAATTTTGCAAATTGGGGCTGCAATCCTGCATATACTTATTTGTGAGTATTTTCAACTCATTGGACCTCTGAGTAAACACGCTGAGTAAACATTGGATGTTCAGAGAGCACAACTAAATAAAACTACAAAATCTTGCATCCTAGTTGTTACAAAAGTTGGGTACCACCCATACTCTCTGCCAAGTGGCAGCAAGATTCATTGGGGTCCCAGGCACTCACCCAGGGCCCGTGTTCCTTTGGAGAAGTGAGACATGGCAGAGACTGTCGTAGCTTTAAGAAATATAGTTTACTCACCTATTTACACCTTCAGTCTGCATGGAGGGAGCCCAGGTTTTACAGCATGGTCATTTCAAGAGGAGCTTGTCTCCCACAGCATCGCAGCCATGGAGTCCAAGGCATATCTCCCAGCCTGCCTTCAGCCAGCCTGCCCAAGATGGACCCCAGTCTTTTCTCTCCCTTCTTCCCAGAATACTTTGCTGAAAAAACAAACCAGCAACACCTCTGTTCCGGTCAAACATACACACTATCGCCTTGGCAACCGCTGTCTCCCCAGGCCAAGGGATTCCTTCCTGGTAGCCCCATCAATCCCTTTTGTCATGTTAACAGATTTGCTCTTTGCTAGGCCAGCCAGGCTGCTTTACACAAGCCTGCCCAGGGATTCCTTGTTTGGCACAGTTCTTCAGCATGTACTTCCATCAATGGCCCAGTTAATCAAAACCCTACCATTTATTAATTTCTAGGGTTGGGGTCCTTCCCCAATCTATAACAAAATTTTGGGAGGGGGGATTCTGTGGATGTTTTTGTTACGAGCGTCCTACTCTCGTGTAGGACCCTGGTAGAGACACATGCCCGACTGGCAAGTTCTCTCCCTCCTGGTTGATTGTTCGGGAGCTTCGAAAGCTTTCTTCTGCCTGAACATCACAGTGACTAATGCCAAAAGGCATTAGCACACTTAGGGATCCACAGAGGATCCGCAGTTTGCGTAACAGAACCAATAGCACAGCATTTAGGCTAATCTACGTTTATTTACATATAATAACACCCGGAGCATTCTGCCTTAGCTCCTTGCTCTTTCACATCAGACAGCGAAGAGAAAGAACAAAGGACAATAGTCCCACTTCACGGAACACAGTAACACAAACGTCCTGTCTCCGTCACTTCCCACTCTGTGGAATGAAAACATACACCGCCACGTGATAGACAACTATGTCAACTCACAACTTAACAAATCCCATGACTAGAGACACGGGGAAGGCATCTCCAACAGTTTTGTGTTTCTTTTCACTTTTGGTGGGGTGGGATGTTTTGAGGAAAATCGAAACCTTCGTCCATGTGAATCAAATGGGATGGAGTGTGGCTAACAGCTCTATAGAGCTGTGCCACTTCATAATTATCGGGCGGTGGGTTTCTGAACTCTTTCACTGCAGTAGATTACTGCAATGCATTATACGAAGGGGTGCCTCTGAAGATGGTTCGGAAATTTCGGTTGATGCAGAATTCAGCGGCTAGGTTGCAAGATGGTTTGAGCATATTACACCGATGGTCTGACTGCACTGGCTACCAATTAGTTTAAGGGCCCAATTCAAAGTGCTGGTTTTAACCTATAAAGCCTTATATGGCTCAGGACTGCAATACCTAAAGGACTGCCTCTTTCCATATGAACCTACCTGGACCCTGAGATCACCTTCTGAGTCCCTTCTTCGTGTGCCCCCTCCTTGAGAGGTCCGGAGGGTGGCAACATGAGAACGAGGCCTTCTCTGCAGTGGCTCCCCGTCCGTGGAATGTTCTCACCAAGGAAGTTCGCCTGGCGCCTTCATTATACACCTTTAGGCGCCAGGCAAAAACCTTCCTTTTCAACCAGGCCTTTGGTTGATCCAAATTACATCTTACACCCTTTTATTTTTATTTCTTAAATTTATTATTATTATTATTATTATTATTATTATTATTATTATTATTATTAGGTATTTTGTCATTTTATATCTTGATTTTATTCTGTGAACCGCCCTGAGACCCTTGGGTATAGGGCGGTATATAAATTCAATAAATAAAATAAAAATAAAATAGAGCAATCATCTAAAGCAGGGGTCAGCAACCTTTTTCAGCCACGGGCCGGTCCACCGTCCCTCGGACCTTGTGGGGGGCCAGACTATATTTGGGGGGGGGAATGAACGAATTCCTATGCCCCACAAATAACCCAGAGATGCATTTTAAATAAAAGCACACATTCTACTCATGTAAAAACATGCTGATTCCCGGACTGCCCGCCAGCCGGATTGAGAAGGCGATTGGGCCACATCCGGCCCCCGGGCTGTAGGTTGCCTACCCCTGATCTAAGGGCCCAACCGTCATGAAAAAAGTGTGCCTGTTCACACAGAATTATTCAATAATAATAATACAATAATTTATTATTTATACCCTGCCCATCTGGCTGGACTTACCCAGCCACTCTGGGCAGCTTCCAACCAAATATTAAAAGACAGTAATCTATCAAACATTAAAAGCTTCCCTAAGCTGTGTTGGACTTGTATTCTGAAAAAGGTGTTGACTAACTCTCGGAAAGGCTTTGAGCTGGTGTGACGTTAGCAATGAGTCACCTGCTGCAGGATCCAGCACATTTGAGTCACCCTCCCTCTTTGTCCAGCTACCCAGGCTAATAGCGACAGATGTGATTTTTCCTGCTTTGATCACAATGAAATGTTCCGGTGAGCCCAAGTCTTTTGAATGTCAGACATTTGAGACTAATATATGGTCTTTGTTTGACAACGCTTGGGCTGATCCTCATCCCGTTGAATGGAAAATAATGACGCAGACAATATTTATGAGATGTGGTAGCATTTATTGGCCTCTTCCGTGATAAAAGAGCATTAGTTTAGCCTGACAATACTTGCGTAGTTATTATATAGATCCCCCCACCCCCAAATAAATAGTAATAGGATATCTGATTCTTTCAGGTGATCATCTGGATTGATTGACCAAAGATATAAATATTGACTGAGGTAATGCTTGAGGTCGATATCACCTTGAAGAGCAACAAATCTCGATCTCCAATGATAGACAGTCGATTCAATGCAGAAACCTATATGAGCGAAAGGTTACTATTGTTGGCTAGTTACGTATGTGAAGGCTGAGCTACTGAAAGCATGTTGCTCCCCCCACTTATTGTTTAGGTGAAAACGCAAAATGGAAAGTAGTTATGGGAACTTGGTCACAAAGATGAGAAGCAGGGGTGGATTCAGGAAGAGAGCACATGTTACAGATGTTTGAAACAGCGAGCTTTTGAGTGCACCAGGCAAGAGTATCCACAGCAACAATATATCATCATCATACAAGTCAATGGGGTGACCACACTTGCAGTTCTAGTAAATGCACCTCAAAAGTGTAGTTTCAGAGCTGCGAAAGAAGCTGAAAAAGACTCCCAGAATGAAGGAGCAGGTTCATAGCTTGGGAGTACTCCTGGATCCTCAAGGTTCAGGTGGCCTCAGTGGCCCAGAGTGCCTTCCATCAGCTTTGACTGGTGGCCCAGCTACGCCCCTATCTGAACAGGGATAGCCTAACTACTGTTGTCTATGCTCTGGTAACCTCAAGCTTAGATTGGTGCAATGCGTCATACGCAGGGCTGCCTCTGAAGACGTTTCAGAAACTTCAGCTGGTGCAGAATTCAGCAGCCAGGTTGCAAGACAGTTTGAGCATATTACACCGATCCTGGTCCGACTGCACAGGCTACCAATTAATTTCCGGGCCCAATTCAAAGTGCTGGTTTTGACCTATAAAGCCTTAAGTGGCTCAGGACCGCAATACCTCAAGGACCGCCTCTTTGCATATAAACCTACCCGGACTCTGAGATCATCTTCTGAGGCCCTTTTTTGTGTGCCTCCTCCCCGAGAGGTCCGGAGGGTGGCAACATAAGAACGGGGCCTTCTCTGCAGTGGCTCCCTGTCTGTGGAATGCTCTCCTCAGGGAAGTTCCCCTGGCACCTTTATTATACACCTTTAGACGCCAGGCAAAACGTTCCTTTTTAACCAGGCCTTTGGTTGATCTTATTGACACCCCCCCCATGGGCTAGCTAGTCCCGCCCCCGCAGCGCTCCGGGTGCCGGAGCAGGTAGCTCTGCCCTGACAGTGCCGATCCTGAATGTATTGGATTTGAGACCATTATGCTCATTTGCCTTCAGTAGCAGTAAAGCTCTGCTGGATGAAATACCAATTGCCTCTGGTCTATTTTTTGGGAACTCTGCAACGTATTTAAGTTTTTACTCTGCTAACTATACGTTGGAATCTGCTCTGAATCAATACTGAGTAGAATTTCATGACATAATCTCCTCGTCCCACCTTGCTATTATTAATATTATTATTAGTTCCTTCCTCCTGCTCGACCATAGCTGTCAACTTACAGATTTGAAAATAAGGAACCAGCAGCCTCGAAAATAAGGGATCAGCAGCCAAAATAAGGGATTTTCCAAGCACAGGTATGTTCAGCTTCTGAGCCCCTCCAAGCCAAAGGCAGAAAGCCCAGCCAGCAGCCAAACGAAGCCTCAAGCGGTGGTTCCCACAGCGCAGCAACCCGGCAAAGGGGATGCAGCAAGGAAAACCACCGTCACCTCTCCGCTGGGAAGCGCTGAGCAAAGGCGAGTCCCCAAGCAACGCAGCCGATTTGATCAGCACAAGGCATGCAAGCCCCACCCCCCAGTCGCTCTTAGACTCCTTATTGGGTGAGCAACTCAGCCAAGCAACCTAGTTGGAGCCTCCCTCCTCCCTGGCCAGCAGGGAGGGAGGGAGAGGAGCTGCTTCCTTTGAAACCCAGGAAATTTAAGGGACATCATCAATAAGGGACACGGCGCTGGGATAAGGGAGTTTCCCACCAAATAAGGCACGGTTGACAGCTATGTGCTTGACACAACCATCGATGAACGAGGAGGCCACAGCCTTGCATCTGGTCCCGCCCAACAGAGCATGGCGGAACGAAATCCGCCGAGATGGTCATGGCAGCGCAAGCTGTTCTTAGCCACTCAGCACTACCTGCAGACAAAGACCGTTTCGCTTTGACTGCCACTCGGCAGGACTGAAGTTGGAAGTCACATGTAAATAGATGGGCTGGAAATGGATTCATTAATTTTTCATTAGACTCAATCTCAAAATTACCCAAAGATTTTACAAGGACTTTTCAAACTCTCATTTGGCCCTTGGCTTTTAAACAAAATGAAAGCTATTGATTGATGTTCTGGCCGGGATGCAAATGTACCCATCAGCCCTGAATCAGTTTTATTGGTAGAGATGCACTTTCGGATGGCTGATGAAGGAAGCTACTAAAACAGAAGGCTGACTAAAGCTCCGTTGTAAGGTTAATTCTGTGTTAATTGGAGCAAGCAAACAAGAATTTTGAGACGTGTGTATTTTTTTTTTTAAATTCTTTTTATTAATTTCCTTTTATGCACACAAGAAGAAAAAATAAAGACATTCAACAAAATATCCCATCACTTAAGTTCAACGAAAAAAAGAAAAGAGAGAAAGAAAAAAAAGAAAAAAAGAAAAATTACAGAAAACTACTACATACAACAGACAACGTAAAAACTGTCGACTTCCTTCCCTACTGATTTCGGGTTCTTACTTTCAATAGTTTCCTTTTTACTGCTGGTATTTATTCTTGGTTTGCAGCATCAGAAATTTTAAATCAAACCTGCTGTATTTGGTAAGTTTTTAAAGTTACCTTCAAAATAAGCTATAAATTTATTCCAATCCTCTTTTAACTTTGTATTTTTGTGATTTCTAATTTTTTGTGTCAGTCTTGCCATTTCAATAAAATCATATAATTTTAGTTGCCAGTCCCTCACCGTTGGAAGATTTGTACTTTTCCAATTTTGGGCGATTAACATTCTGGCTGCTGCGGTTGAATATTGAAATAGGATTTTATCTTTTTCTTGAATCTCTTTCCCCACCATCCCTAATAGAAAGGCCTCTGGATTTTTGGGAAATGTGTATCTAAATATCTTTTTTAACTCATTATATATCTGGTCCCAAAATTTTTTAATCTCTTCACATGTCCACCACATATGTATAAAGTTACCTTCTTTTGCTCTGCATTTCCAGCAAGCCTTGTCTGCGGTTTTGTACATTCTACTCAATTTTTCTGGTGTAAGGTACCATCTGTAAATCATCTTTTCTAAGTTTTCCCTAATTGCCGCACTCGCCGTGAATTTTAGTCCCTCACTCCACAATTTTGACCATTTTTCATATTCTATATTATGTCCCAGGTCTTTCGCCCACTTAACCATAACTTCTTTGATTTTATCATCTTTAGTCTCCCATTCCAGTAGTATGTTGTACATCTTAGATAGTATCTTCGATTTACTTTCAATTACTTCAGTCTGAAATTTGGACTTCTTTTCATTCATTCCTATTTTCTTGTCTTCTGACCATTTTGCATTTATTTGGTGATACTGTAGCCATCCCGACAACTTCTCCTTTAGTTCTTCATAAGGTCTTAATTTCCAGCTATCCTGAGAACTTACTAATAAATCTTCATATGTCAATTTTTGCTCTTCCATATTTATTTTCTTTATTGATAAGATGTTTGTTGGGGATAGCCACCAGGGGGTTCTCCATTCCAACAGTTTCTTATTTCTTTCCCAGACTTCATATAGCGGGCCTCTAATAATGTGGCTGGAAAAACTTTTGTGTATTTTTTCTTTCTTAGACCAGAGGTAGGCGTGCCAACTGAGTCTGTTATCAGCCCCTTCCAGGTCTAATAAGTCTGTATCGTCTAGGGTTATCCAATCTTTAACCCAGCAGAGACACGCCGCTTCGTAATATACTTTTAGATCCGGTACTGCCAGTCCTCCTCTCTCCTTTCGATCAGTTAGTAATTTGAATCTGATCCTTGGCCTTCTTCCCTGCCATATGAATCTTGTAAGAGTCTTCTGCCAGTCCTTAAAAATTTTAAGCCCTCTGATAATAGGTATGTTTTGGAATAAGAACAGCATCCTAGGGAGTATGTTCATTTTTATTGCTTCCATCCTACCCAGCCATGAAAGATTCACCCTGTTCCAAACGTCCAAATCTTTTTTCACTTTGTTCCATGTTGGCGTATAGTTGTCTTCAATTAAATTTATGTTTTTGGGTGTGAGCCAAATTCCTAAATACTTTATTTTTTTGGCCACTTTAATTCCATATTGTTTCTCTAGTTTTTCCTTCGCATCGTTTCTCAGGTTCTTAATTAACATTTTTGTTTTAGTCTTATTCAGCTTGAAACCCGATAGTTTGCCGTATTCCTCCATAATTTCCAATACTTTGCCCACGTTTTCTTGCGGTTCTTCTAAAGATACCATCAAGTCGTCCGCATAGGCTTTTAATTTATACTCTTTAAATCCTATTTTAATCCCTTTTATCTCTGTTTTGGACCTTATTTTGTTCGCCAGGACTTCCAATGCCAAAATAAACAGGAGCGGGGAGAGGGGACATCCCTGCCTTGTTCCTTTCTCTATTTTGAATTTATTCGTAATATTGTTATTTATTATCAATTTAGCATGTTGGTTTAGATATATTGCCTGTATTCCTTTCAAGAATTCCCCTTCAATCCCTGCCTTTTCCATTGCTTTTAATAGAAACCGCCAGGAGACGTTATCGAACGCCTTTTCTGCGTCTACAAATATCAGGGATGCCGGAATGTTATTATTAATTTCCAAGTATTCAATTAGATTTATGACGTGCCTCACATTATCTTTCAGAAATCTGTTTGGGAGGAAACCCGCTTGGTCTTTGTGAATTAGCCTTGTTAAACATTTCTTCAATCTGTTCGCCATAATGTCTGCATATATTTTATAGTCGTTATTTAATAATGATATTGGCCTATAATTCTTCATATTCAATTTGTCCGTATCTGGCTTAGGGATTAGTGTTATGAAGGCTTCCCTCCACGTCTCGGGTATTTTCCCTCCTCTTAAAATGTTGTTCATGGTGTCACAGAGTGCTTGTGTTAATTGGTCTCCCAAAACTTTGTAATATTTGGCCGATAATCCGTCCGGTCCTGGTGCCTTTCCCAATTTTATTTTCTTTATCGCGTTTTCAATCTCCTCCATACTTATAGGCCTATTTAGATGGGTTCTTTCTTCTTCTGTGACCGTTTTCCCTGAGCCATTCTCTAGATATTTTTCTATTTGTGCTGGATCTTCTTCTCCTTTCTTATATAATTCCTCATAAAAATTGAGAAATTTTTTTTGTATTTTTTCTGGATCAACTATTAATTCTTCTTCTACCATTATTTTATTTATAACGTTTTGCTTCTGTCTTTTTCTCAGTTGCCAAGCTAGGAGTTTTCCCGTTTTATTCGCCGATTCGAAATATCTCTGCTTCATTAGCTTAATTTTCCATTCTATTTCCTGGTTCGTTAATATTGAGTATTGTCTTTGTAGTATTTTTATTGCTTGTAGACTTTGTTCGTCCTTTGGATGCTCTATTAACTTCTTCTCGCACTCCCTTAATTGTTTAAGTATTTCATCCATTTTTTGCTGCCTTATTTTTTTCTTGTGGTTACTTTGCTGGATAAAGAAACCTCTTAGGACCGCCTTACTAGCGTCCCAGACTGTTTCTATGTTTGTTCCTGTGTTGAGGTTCAAGTCCCAATACTCTTTTAGTGTAGCTTTGGCTTTTTCGATCACCTCATCATTGTCCAACAGATAGTCGTTCAACCTCCATCTGAAGCCTCCATTTACTTTTCCTTTTAATTCCAGAGTTATTGAGTTATGGTCGGAGAGGGTTCTTGGTTGGATTTCGCATTTTTCTACTCTTAGGGTGATTTCTCTTGAGGTCCAAATTTGGTCTATTCTTCCCCAGCTTTTATGTACTTCTGAGAAAAAGGTGAACTGTTTTTCTGTTGGGTGCTTGTGTCTCCATACATCCGTTAGGTCCATGTTTTCCTCCAAATCTTGGAATGATTCCGGTAGTTTTCCTTGTTTCCGTTTTCTCTTATCTGTTTGTCTATCCATTTCTAGTGTCGGCACTGCATTGAAATCTCCCACTAAGATCATCTTATTGTTTCCTAGTTCTAATAACACCTGTTCCAATTTTTTATAGAACTCTGACCTGTTTGAGTTTGGGGCATATATGTTTACCACGTCGATTTTTTCTCCTTGAAAACTTATTTGAACCCCCAATATTCTTCCTTCTTCATCCTTGTAGGTCAGTTTGGGTTCCCATTTTTCCTTAACATAAGTTACCACTCCCCTTTTTTTCTCTTTCCCGGAGTTTATAAACTCTATTCCTAGGCTCTTATTTACTAAAACATGTTTATGCTTTTTGACTACATGAGTCTCTTGTATACAGATGACATCCAATTTTTTCTTCTTCAACACATTTGCAACTTTATTCCTTTTTGTTTTTTCATTCAATCCATTTACATTCCATGTTAAGATTTTAAGATTCATTATTACTTTTACCTATTAAGAAGTCAGTAATTTGTCGGTTTAGGTTTTAAGTTTTAACTGATTTGAGTTCGGGTGTTTTGATTCTCTGCTTCCTCCTGTTCCTCCCCTGTCTCTTCTTCCTTCGCCTCTTCCTCTTCGTCCTCCCTCCCACCCTCTCCCGCCCCTCCCTCCTCCCCCCTCTCTCCTCCCGCTCCCCCCTCCCCTCCCTCTCACAGCCCCCCCCGTATCTCTCCAACAACCCCCCAAGTTCTTTTTCATATCTGCGAAGGAATTTACTGACTTCCTGAATCTCTGTTATCTTGAATCTTTTCCCTTTATAAAAGAATGAGATCCCTTCAGGGAATTCCCATCTATGTTGTATGCCATTCTTTCTCAAAGTGTTAACTAACTGTTTGTAGCCCTCTCTCTTGCGGAGGAGCCTAATTGGTATTTCTTTAAAAATAATAATTGGTTTCCCGTCGATCACTAATTTCCTCTGATAGCTTTCTCTCAAAATTATGTTTCTCATCTCTATCGATCTGAAGATCACTAAGCAATCTCCTGGAGTCCTTTTCTGTTTGTTTTGCTTCAATCTTATTTTTATTCTAAAGGCATTTTCTATGGTTTGAACAACTTCTTCTTCTCTCAATGCTAGCCACCTCGCCAATTCTTTTGTCATTTTTCCTTTTATATCTTCGTCCCTTGCTTCCCCTATTCCTCTAAATTTCAAATTTAGCTGCTTTTGCTTCATTTCCATCATGGCTAAATTATCTAGCACTTGATCTTGGCTTCTGTTTAATTCTTCAAAGTTCTCCTTAATTTTTTCTACTTCTCTTCTCTGATCTTTCATATCTTTCTGCATTTTCCTATTTGAGTCTTCTATGGATTTTGTTCTGACTGTTAGGTCTTTAATTTTGTTTGACAGTTCCCCTACCACAACTTCTATTTTTTTATCAAAAGATTCCTGCATCTCTCCTAATTTTTTCTCCATGTGGGTTTCGTTCTGTCTGAATTCCTCTTTGATTTTCAACCATAAAGCATCTAGATCCCTTATTTCCTCTTGCCTTGAGATTTTCCTCTCCACTGGTGTTCCCACCGACTTTTTCCCGTCTCTCCCCGCCATCCACCCAGTCTATTCCGTCCCTCCTCCCCAATCTTTAAACATAAACCGTTTAATGTTTCTTTCTGCTGACCCCCAAGGGGTGCACAATCTAGAAAGGGGCGCGCAATCTAGAAGAGGTTTCCGTTGGCCTGCTTCTTGAACAGGTCAAAACATTAAAGTTCAATAAACAGAGGGAAAAGGGAAAGGGGGGAAAGTTAAAAGAGGGAAAGAAGAGAAATGGAAGAGAAACTAGAATAGGGAGGGAGACAAGAAAGGGAAAATAGGAAATACAGTAATAGTAGGGGACGTTTTAAGTTTCTTTCTTCTAATTTGACTTCAGCCACTTGTTTGACCCAATCCAAAATTCTAGTTTTAACGGCAGTCCAAAGTTCAAACTTTGTTCCGGTTGACGTCTCCGTGAGGGCAGTCAGGACTACAAATCATGGGTGGTGGGCGGGAGAAGTGGGAGGGAGGGGGGCAAACGCGGGAGATGGGAAGGGGGGAGAAGAGGGGGGCAAAGGGGTAGAACAATGCTTGGGGACCTATAGATTTCCCGGTCCTTCTACAATACTTAGATGTCCTGGAGGAAGAGGGAGAGGGAAGGTGGCTGGATTTCACTCCCAAATTTCAGCTGGAGTGAGATGAGGGACGGAGCTTCTCCGTCCTCAGAAAGAGGGTATTCTCCAAATTAAACAAAAACCAAAGGACGTCACGACTCTCGTATATCTGGTTGACGTTAAGTCCTGGGCGATGGTTAAGTCCGTTGAAAGCCGGCCGAATTTCCACACCAAATTTCACAATTTCGGCTTGGTTGCGATCCAATCGGGGAAGGGGCTGGCGTACGTGCTCAAGCTCACATAGTGCTTTTCTCCCCCGTTCAGCAAGTAACGGGAGCTGCGGAGGCCAGCAGGGGCCGAGAAAGTGCGGAGAGAGAGCAAAAAGGGGGGGGGCGGAAGCTCAAAAGCCGGCGAAAGTTGTTCTGTTTAAGCACCACTGTTAAGAACCAGCGGGGCTGTTAAGAATATGAGGGGGGGCGAGGTTCGTCTCCTCCGTGTCCCGAAACTTAGCTCTTCTCTCCCCCTCCTGCCCCCTCCGTCACCGCCTCCGGTTATCGCCTCCTTTCAGTCTTCTTGACGCTCCCTTTAATTTCTCCCTCCACTGCTGTAGCGATCAGTTATTTCAAAGTCTAATCAGTTAATACAAAGTCTCTAAAGTCTCTTTTCTGTGTGAACACTATCTATTTTGGATACTTTTGCCCCGTGAAACTCCCAACGGGGACTTTCTCTTCTTCGTTTCTACAGCAGGTAAGTGAAAGATTCTTTGTTTCACACTCCCGATTAGCGTCTCAGCGCCATCTTAACTCCGAAATGCAGATCGGGCTCCTTAGTTTAATCAAATTAAATCCAACACGTCTTGGGCTCTATTCTTCAAATTTTCAACTCTGACATTTGTTAAACAGCCCCAAAGGCGGTTGTTCTTAAAGTTACGGAGATTTGTCGCCACTTTCAGCTGGGGCTCGAGGCATTACTGCACAGGGTTCGCAGGGCTTACCATAGTGCGTCTCTCGGTCCGTCCCTCCTGAGTCAACCCAAAAAAGAGAAGGCTTCAAGGGGTTTCGGGTCCCTCCGACGCCGTCGGTTGCGTTTCCCTCAAGGGGGCCCCCCTTGAGGTTTCGGGGGGTCGCAGTGCCTTTGCGTTGCCCCCCAGAACCCTATGCAGTTCGGAAAAGGCTGTTCAGCAACTTCTCCGCGCACCCATGCTGCAGGCGATCCAAACCGGAAGTCCGAAACACACTACCATTTTGAGACGTGTGTAAAGCACTTGGCATATTCACTTGGACATAAATAGCACTGACTTACTTATATATTTATTTAAAATGCCCTCCCCTTTATAGGATAAAGGGGCTTACAACCCCCTCTCCCCCAAAATACTTAAATCCAGTGATTTTTTTTGGGGGGGGGAATGCAGGGATACGCACAGCCCTAAACATTTTGTGAATCTTTGTATTTTTCTCCATTTACTGTACAGTGGTACCTCAGGTTACATATGCTTCAGGTTACATACACTTCAGGTTACAGACTCCGCTAACCCAGAAATAGTGCTTCAGGTTAAGAACTTTGCTTCAGGATGAGAACAGAAATCATGCTCCGGCGGCGCGGCAGCAGCAGGAGGCCCCATTAGCTGAAGTGGTGCTTCAGGTTAAAAACAGTTTCAAGGTAAGAACGGACCTCCGGAACGAATTAAGTACATAACCCGAGGTACCGCTGTATTTATTCTTCCCGATTTGAACTATAAAATGGTGATTTTCTTGAGTCAAAATGAGAGTACCCCTAAACATTTCTTTTTTTTAGAAAAATAAGCACTGCATAAATCAAAATTATAAGTTAACCTTGCAACAAAGCAGTTAATTTTGCAGAAATAAAAGCAAAGAGTAGGCATGAAAGCAAGTTTGAAACTTTAACTTTGTGATCCTGCAGAGATGACCTCTTAACTGAGGATACATTTGCTTGCGTAAAACTTACATGGTTCGGTTCTATTTGGTCTTTGTTCAGCGTTTATTCTGATTTGCTTGCAGACGGGTTAGACGACAATTAGTGTTCATCCAAGCTGGACCATAAAGAAGGCTGATTGCCGAAGAATTGATGCTTTTGAATTATGGTGCTGGAGGAGACTCTTGAGAGTCCCATGGACTGCAAGAAGATCAAACCGATCCATTCTGAAGGAAATCAGCCCTGAGTGCTCACTGGAAGGACAGATCCTGAAGCTGAGGCTCCAATACTTTGGCCACCTCATGAGAAGAGAAGACTCCCTGGAAAAGACCCTGATGTTGGGAAAGATGGAGGACACAAGGAGAAGGGGACGACAGAGGACGAGATGGTTGGACAGTGTTCTCGAAGCTACCAGCATGAGTTTAACTGAACTGCGGGAGGCAGTGGAAGACAGGAGTGCCTGGCGTGCTCTGGTCCATGGGGTCACGAAGAGTCGGACATGACTAAACGACTAAACAACAATAACAACAAGTGTTCATCCTGATTTGTTTGTAGGGTATTTACACTATTATTACCACCATTTTCCATTTATATTCCACTCTTCCTGCCAAAGTAGCCCAAGTGTGGCAAGCACATCAATAATATCCCCCCCTCCCCAGCATTCTAAAAACATTTTGAAAACATCTGAAAGCAGGAACACAATCTCTCAGCCACTAAATGCCTGGGTAAACAGGGATGTTTTTAAGTTCCTCCTGGAAGTCAACAATGAAGGAGAGAGATGCATCCCATCGAGAAGGACATTTCGCAGACAGAGAAACATCATTGTACAAACCCTTCTCATTGATCATTTCTTCAGTTTCCACTTTCCCATTCATTTCCATGCTACTTTCCTAATGGCAAATATATATATATATATTTAATCTGCTTTTATTACACAAACATACATTTTTCCAGTATGTGCTTCAGTCTCTCGTGAAAACTGCTAGCAAACTGCTAGCTAAGAGCTCCGTGTGATACAAAAACCTTAAAAGAGAGTGGATCAACTACCGTAAATCTCTGGGGTTGGGGCGCTCATCTCGCTTTATTGGCCAGAGGAGCTTCCAGGTCATGTGGCCAGGTCATGTGGCCAGCATGACTAAGCCGCTTCTGGTGAACCAGAGCAGCGCACAGAAATGCCGTTTACCTTCCCGCCGTAGCGGTACCTTTTTATCTTCCTCCACTTTGACATGCTTTTGAACTGCTAGATTGGCAGGAGCAGGGACTGAGCAACGAGAGCTCCCCCCCCCCCCCCGGTCACAGGGATTTGAACCGCTGACCTTCTGATCGGCAAGTCCTAGGCTCTGTGGTTTAACCCACAGCGCCACCCACGTCCCTGTAGCTTAGTGTATCATGGATCATGGAATTGTAGAGTTGGAAGGGACCCCCAGGGTCATTTTAGTCCAAGCCCCTGCAATGCAACATGGGGCTCAAACCCACAACCCTGAGATTAAGAGTCTCATGCTCTACCAACTGAGCCAAGTGTAGATAGGGTCAAATAATAAAATAAATAAAATAGCCAGAAATAAAATAAAATAGATAAATAAAATAGCCAGAAATGTGTTTATTATTGCATCTATTAGCTTACAAACATGAGCTGCAACCTCTCTAGGAAAAAGGACAGTACTATCCAGAAGTGTAGAGCCTCTTATTTACGATGGACTGCATTTAGATCTATTGATCTTGCTCAGGTAGACTAGAAGCAATTAGGTTTGTTATTGCTCTATATACTGCAGGCCTATGAGGCTGTCCTTGTTTCCCCACAAGTCAGTATAGGAAAAGCAGAACATTAGTGCGCACGAGGGGAAGCAAACAGTGGCTAATGTGGAGAGATAATGGAACCACTCACATTTTCGGGACTTGGATAGGTGACATAAATAAACAAGACAAAACTTGAACATGTTCAATATATTTTTGCTCTTAAAAAACATGATTTAGGTCAGAATAACATGTTGAGAGCAGAACTGGCTCGCCCTGGAGTGGGCTGGAAGAGAACCACAATACAGTGGTACCTCGGGTTACATATGCTTCAGGTTACATACACTTCAGGTTACAGACTCCGCTAACCCAGAAATAGTACCTCAGGTTAAGAACTTTGCTTCAGGATGAGAACAGAAATCGTGCTCCGGCGGCGCGGTGGCAGCAGGAGACCCCATTAGCTAAAGTGGTGCTTCAGGTTAAGAACAGTTTCAGGTTAAGTACAGACCTCCGGAACGAATTAAGTACTTAACCCGAGGTACCACTGTAGCTTCCTGACTGGTATGTTACTACAGTGGACGCTCGGGTTGTGAACGTAATCCGTGCTGGATGCACATTCGCAACCTGCAGCGTTCACAACCTGCTTCTGTACGTCTGTGCACACAAGGATTGCGATTCGGCGCTTCTGCGCAAAGCGCAATTTAGCGCTTCTGCACATGCGTGACCGCCGTAACCCGTTCCGGTACTTCCAGGTTTCGGCTGTCCATAACCTGAAAAAACACAACCTGAAGCGTCTGTAACCCGAGGGATGACTGTACCACTTGTCATGAGGGAGGCTGGGAAGGGAAATTTGGCAGGGAGGTTAGCATGGCTTGGTTCTCCTACCAGTGTTACTGCTGATGGTAAGAGCATTAAGCAGATGCAGTCGTATGAAGTGATATCGCCAAAGCTTGCAATTCCTGGGTGTCTCAGAATCCGCAGTGCCCTGGATGCAGGGACGGAGCAAGCCGATTGGGTGCCTGGGGCAGTGCTCATGCCCTGGCCGTGGGGGTGGGGCCAGCTGCCTGTGGGGCGGGGCCAGCTGGGGTAGGGCGCTCTGTGGGGCCTCCGAGGAGTCTGCCTGCCTCCTCCCACTCAGCCACCCTACAGTTAGGGGGCGGCGGTTGCAGACCATTTGGGGCAGCGCAGAGCCTGTGGGGGCCCAAGCCACCGCGTCACTCCCAGTGAGTGCCGCCCAGCATTTTGCCACCACCCTCAGTAGTGACACCTGGAGGGGCTCGCCCCCATTGCCTTTCTCCATCCCTGCCTTGATGTTCTTGAAATTTAGGTTGATTTTTTTCCCTTCTGGATTCCAAACCTGCGACACACATAAATGCACGTCTGCAATTCAGAATCATCTCTCTCTGTGTGTAGTGAATAAATTACTTGGTAAGAACTTTATGTTGGTTTATCTGCTTCTTGGCTACCCCCGTGGGAGGGATTGGAGACAAAGGAATGTAGTCTATCTTGGATAATGGTGTTGTTCCGAGTAAAGTCCAACCCAATCTTTCTCTCCCATTCTATGTCACCCCTGCGTTGGCCAATCTGAGCTTTCTGCTTCTGAGCTTTATGTTCCACCACTCTCAATGACCACCTGCTCCTGGAGCCAGTGTGGTGTAGTGGTTAGGAGTGGTGGACTTGTGATCTGGTGTACCAGGTTCGCATCTCCGCTCCTCCACCTGCAGCTGCTGGGTGACCTTGGGCCAGTCACACTTCTCTGAAGTCTTTCAGCCCCAGTCACCTCACAGAGTGTTTGTTGTGGGGGAGGAAGGGAAAGGAGAATGTTAGCCGCTTTGAGACTCCTTTGGGTAGTGATAAAGCGGGATATCAAATCCAAACTCTTCTTCTTCTTCTTCTTCTTCCTGAGAGAGGGGAGGTCAGGAATGCTTTCCAAAGACACTGAATCTGCCAGCTGTCTCTCTCCTGGTACTTCTTCTTCTTCCCACTGCTCCTCTTTTAATATTTCCCTTTTAAAAAAAATAAAATTATCAACAATTTCTACATATCAAAATATCAAAACATATCATATTCATTATTTCCCCCCAAGGAGGGCATCAAGCCCTCCCTCCCAAGACTTCCCTCAGCTCCTCTCTCTGATTTTTCAACACATATTATTCTCTGCATACTGTGAAATTGTATAAATCCTTATGTTATCTGTCTGCTATGTTAACAATCAATAAATTTGTGTACCGTATGTTTATTCAAAACCTGCCAAGGAGTCCAGTTCATTTTGTTGTCTTTTTAAGTAAGTTGTAAAAAGTTCCCATTCTTCTTTGAAGTCATAGTTGTCCTTATCTCGCAGTTTATATGTTAGTTTAGCCAGCTCTGCATAGTTCATCAATTTCTCTTGCCACTGTTCTTTTGTCGGGGTTTCCTCATTCTTCCATCCTTGTGCTATCAAGACTCTTGCTGCAAGTGTTGCATACATAAATAAATTCTTTATTGTCCTTGGCAGGTCTTGTCCTACAATCCCTAACAGAAATGCTTCTGGGGTTTTTTTTAACAAATGTCATTTTAAACATTTTCTTCAATTCGTTATATATCATTTCCCAATTTTTTTAAATTGCTCTACATTCCCACCACATATGATAAAAAGTCCCTTCCTTTTCTTTACATTTCCAACATATGTTTGACTCGGTTTTATACATTTTTGCTATCTGTACTGGTGTTATGTACCACCTATACATCATTTTTATATAATTTTCTTACAAAAGAGCACAATCTGTAAATTTTAAATCTGTTTTCCACAGTTTTTCCCAGTCCTCAGATTGTATATTATGTTGTAAATCTACACTGTCCTCCTGTTCTCAGGAAGGTTCAGGAGAAGGGGGGGTCCCCATCATTCCTGCTCAGTCTTGCCTCTGACATCCAGTGATCCAATTGTGCAGCTGTACTGAGGCAGGGGGATGCGGGTGGTGCTGTGGGTTAAACCACAGAGCCTAGGACTTGCCGATCAGAAGGTTGGCGGTTTGAATCCCTGTGACGGGGTGAGCTCTTGTTGTTAGGTCCTAGCTACTGCCAACCTAGCAGTTCGAAAGCACATCAAAATGCAAGTAGATAAATTGGCGGGAAGGTAAACGGTGTTTCCGTGCGCTGCTCTGGTTCGCCAGAAGTGGCTTAGTCATGCTGGCCACATGACCTGGAAGCTGAACGCCGGCTCCCTTGGCCAATAAAGCAAGATGAGCGCCGCAACCCCAGAGTTGGTCACTACTTGGCCTAATGGTCGGGGTCCCTTTATCTTTACCCTTACTGAGGCAGCAGCAGGTGTTGAAATTTTGCACCCCTAACAATTTTGCACCCTGTACCTCCCCGCTACGCCACTGAGCAGGTGTTCCACCCCTGGTCTGCGGCCTTTCTCAACCTTTGCCTGATTATATCCCAGTGTCCAGACTGGATATTTCTTTCAGAACCTTCCAGCAATTGATATAAGGAAACATAGCTACCAAAAAATAATTTTTAAAAATGGGCGCATTTTCCTATCCCACAGTTGTCTAAAAACAAGTTAACTTATTCCTTGAGACCATCTGCCACATTTTTATCATCCACTCGTCCGAACTAGGAAGCAAGCTGTTCTCCCAATATTTTGCCAATAATAATCTAGCTGTCAATAACAAGATGTCAATTATTACATGTTATTTCCTTTATAGGATGCTTTATATATTACCCAACAGAATTACCGGCGGACTGGATGTGGTCTCGTTCCAAACGACTTCTCTGATAATTCCTAAAATACACTCCCAATACATTTTCACTCCAGTACGTGAAATAAGTTGCCGCTCAGAAATCTCCAGCCGTGTGGAGTTCAGATGTCATCTATTTTATTTCAACTGGCAGGTGTGTCGTACAAATAAAACAAAAAAAGGCAGGTGTTTTCTTTCAGCAAGACATTAAAACTGATAATTATATCCATCCCTTCCTATGCACATGACTAATTCCCAGACTTCTGTCCTATAATTTAGCATTTCATATTTCTTACCTCTCTTTTTATCGGGCTTGCATGCATTTCAGAGAATGGACTCTTATAACGCTTTGTGCTTACTGACATACTGTTCAAGAGCCCCATATACTGTAAATTTTGCTGTTAGGGCAAAAGTCTTCACTGCTGCCCCTTCCCTGATTTTGAGCTTAAGGGACAAATTTTATACAATAAATTCCATGTCACAATTCACAGATGCGAAAGACTTGCTTATCCCAGTCTTATCAACAGATAACCACACTTTCCATCTTGACCTCACCAATTATTACCTAAGTGGCTTCTGCAAAGCAGCTGCCTATTAAACATACATTGAAGCTCATATTGCCAACAGTATTATTTTGAATATCATTGCCCTTCAACTCTCATCTCATTATTTTCTCCTTTACATACCCGCAGACTAAGAGCTCACAAGCAAGGGGGCTTCACTCTGTGAAAACTTCTGCCATTATAAATTTGTTCGTTTCAAACGTGCCGTCGTTTTTACATGGGATTCGAAATTCTAGCCTCACCGAATTTATTGTAACCAGGGATGAAACCAAGTTCAGAGTCCTTCTACGCTAAAATCCACTCCAGGTTTGCCAAAGAGTTTGCCATTTCAACGGCGTAAATTTGGAATAAAAGGAAAGTCATTTAATTGCTTCTGTTGCGTGTTGAAGCCCCAAGCCACCCCCATGAGAATAAAGACACACGGACACAGAATTTTAGGTTAATGTTAATGGGCAAAATTTAGGCCACAACTTTAGTGTTTATAGAATGTGAGCGGTACAGTGGTACCTCGGGTTAAGAACTTAATTCGTTCTGGAGGTCCGTTCTTAACCTAAAACTGTTCTTAACCTAAAGCACCACTTTAGCTAATGGGGCCTCCCGCTACTGCCACGCCACCATCGCTCAATTTCTGTTCTCTTCCTGAAGCAAAGTTCTTTCTGGATTAGCAGAGTCTGTAACCTGAAGCGTCTGTAACCCGTGGTACCACTGTATTGGCTTAGGCATTGGCATCAACAGACTATATATGACTCGTGCCCGCCTTGCAGGGAGTCTGGTAAGGCTAAACCACCAGTAGGGGGAGCCACAATGATGTGGATTGACTCAAGCACCACCTGGGTTCCTGCTGGGGTCGTGGCATGTCTCTAGTCCCCCCCCCCCCCAGATTTCAGACAAGATCCACACACCCGGATTCCTTTAATGGAATACCCTTAAGCGTGGAGGGGCAGGTGATGGCTACACCTCTGATCCCCCACACATCGCTATTCCAATGCCTACCCGCCAAACCTTACAAAGTTGTGATGATTGCTATGAAGTAGGCGAAAACCAAGTGGCTGGTGCCACTTTGCCAAGTGGAAAAAGTCCTACCAGGCCCCTCAACGGTGACCGAAGTCCATAGCAAGGCCAGTGACGCAACCTGGAAAAAGGGTGGGAGGGCGGGGGATCTGCGGCGCGAGGCTGAAAAGGGGCAATTCAGCGTTGTGCTGTGGTTTAAATTGCCCCGGCCACGCCCCCAGCTGCCTGCTTGGCTAACTGGCGTGGCCGGCCTCCCCAGCGTAAGGCGGGACACAGTCCCACCCCACCCCCCACGCTGAGGGGGGAGGCTTGGCGGCTCACCTGCAACACGCCCCCACAAAGAGGTGGAGCTGATTTTTTTTTTACACTATTGGGGGTCAAAAATTTCAATCGGAGCAGTCTCTTTGAATTCCACACTACTAAGGTAAAGGTAAAGGTACCCCTGCCCATACGGGCCAGTCTTGACAGACTCTAGGGTTGTGCGCTCATCTTACTCTAAGGCCGGGAGCCAGCGCTGTCCGCAGACACTTCCGGGTCACGTGGCCAGCGTGACAAAGCTACTCTGGCAAGCCAGAGCCGCACACGGAAACGCCGTTTACCTTCCCGCCAGTAAGCGGTCCCTATTTATCTACTTGCACCCGGGGGTGCTTTCGAACTGCTAGGTTGGCAGGCGCTGGGACCGAGCAATGGGAGCGCACCCCGCCGCAGGGATTCGAACCGCCGACCATACGATCGGCAAGTCCTAGGCGCTGAGGTTTTACCCACAGCGCCACCCGCGTCCCTCCTAGGGTTTTACCCACAGTGTGAGGTTTTACCCACAGCGCCACCCACACTACTAGGGTTGACATATTTGAAAAAGTAAAAACCAGGACATGTTTTTTTTAAAGGAAAACCCAAAAGTTGTTGAGCTAGGCTAGAGTGATGCAGCAGTGATGTGTTATTTTAAAAAAGGTGATGATAAACATGCATGCTTTTGATTTGGCAGAAGAGGTAAAGACACAGCACTCTTAGAAAAAGGATCATGGTACCAAAAAAATATTTTATTCACTTTGGGAGGTAGGCAATAAAATTGGTTGCTCACCAGAGTGTCAGCCGCTTTAACCAGAAATTAAAGATGCTGTGTTGTTTTTGTTGTTGCTGTTGCTGTTGTTTTGTTTTGTTTTGTTTTGTTTTGTTTTGATAAAAAAATCTCTATTCCTTAATGTTTTCTTGATCCAGCAAAGCTAATTCAGAACTATCACAGCACTGAGGAGGAAAACAGGTGTCTAAACAGGTAATTTGTTTTTTCCTAAAGCCAAATTGTTAGGTCATGCAACTTCTCCTCTTTCAAGCAGCTTAGGGCAATTTGCTACAGAAACCTCTCCCTTTTCGGTGTGTGTGTGTGCTAGCATACAAGCAGACAAACTTACCAAGATGATTTCTAAGCACTTCACAAAGGCACGTGCCCCAGAGGAAGCAAAGAAAAAAGAAAAGTTGGGAAAAGCAACAGCAAACCTGCTCGTTCTCCAATTTCAAAATTAATGTTAGAAATTCTTCAAGAGGGGTGTAGGGGGAAGGCAAACCAGAAAGGGAGAAATTTGCTTTTCTCGCTTCCTGTTAATATCAGACTATAGCCTCATGTTGTGTCCTTCCCTTATTTTGCCAGAAAACAGAGCAGGAAATTGTTTATTGGGGTGTCCGTCCGTCCCCCCCGCAGTAGGGGATATTTTGAGTGGAAAACACCTGACTTTCCCGCTCTGCAATCCAATCATAACAATTATGATCTCCCAAGAAGGTCATTTATTTGCTCGCATTCCACCTGTTGCGGAGTGTGAGCCTATGAGAAACGGCTCTTTGAAATCAATACTGCTGGCGATGGTGCTCCAAAATATTTATTTCTCTCTAGTGATCCATTGAAGGTGTCAGCTCTAGGGAGGATGCCAAAAAAGAAGGGGGGGAGCCCCCACCCTCGAGCAGCCGATAGCAGCTTTTGCCATTGCTAAAGAGAAAAGCAAGGATTTGTGGGGGGGTTTCTTGACACAATAGACTTAATTTCTTGTTTGAAGATGCTCTGCCTTCAGTGAGGTCTGCCTAACAGTGTCTTTGGAATATAAATGATTCGGGAGGATATAAAGATAGCAGCAGCAATGTGGCGTTGGGCTGCGTCTAGACACTATGCATCATCAAATTTGCAAAGATCACACAATGGGCCAGGCCGATTCTGTATCGCGAGGGAGGAAAGAGAGAACTCAAGGGGGGAAACAGTCCGGGTAATTTTCCTAACTCAATTACTCCCAGGGGGAAAACACCCCTCTTCAATAATTAAGAAGCATTGAATTAAATTTCAGGGGAGTATATTTTCTCTGCTTACCAAATTCCAGAAGAATTGGGAGGAACCGAGCTTACCTTTTCTTTTCCTCGGGGGTAACGTAAAATAAAATTGGTGCATGTGTATTTGCTCACATGTCATGTTGGCAACTATGCCAAGAAGTGGTGTGCTGTCAACCTGCCAGTCATCTGAACAGGGCAGTAATATGACACTCCGCAGAGAGCTCCCATGTGAGAAAATTCCTACAGAGCTACTGGGAGACAAACAAGGGTTTCTTCTTGATTTTAAATAGCAGAGGGTACCTTCTGGAGTTGTAGGACTGGGCGCTGTGGTGGAGGAAAGAGCTGTAGCTCGTTGGTAGTTGAATGTGTTGCCTGCAGACAATCACAGGTTCAATGTTTGGCATCTCTAGGTGGGAATGACTCCAGACTGAATCTCTGGGGAGCCTTTGCTGCTGAATGTAGACATAATTGAGCAAGATGGACCAATGGTTTGACTCAGGGTAAGGCAGGATCCATGGGACACGGGTGGCGCTGTGGGTTAAACCGCAGAGCCTAGGACTTGCTGATCAGAGGTCGGAGGTTCGAATCCCCGCGATAGGGTGAGCTCCTGTTGCTCGGTCCCTGCTCCTGCCCACCTAGCAGTTCAAAAGCACGTCAAAGTGCAAGTAGATAAATAGGTACTGCTCCGGCGGGAAGGTAAACGGCATTTCCGTGCGCTGCTCTGGTTTGCCAGAAGTGGCTTAGTCATGCTGGCCACATGACCCGGAAGCTGTACGCCGGCTCCCTCGGCCAATAAAGCGAGATGAGCGCCGCAACCCCAGAGTCGGCCACGACTGGACCTAATGGTCAGGGGTTCCTTTACCTTTACGTTTAAGGCAGGATCCAATATTCCATTCCTACCTGGTAGCAATTGTCACAACTTTGTGTGAGGTTAGGCATTGGGTAAGCCTTTGTTTGGGTGGAGAGGAGGTTGTAGCCTTTGCCTGCCCCTCCTGAGTAAGGGTGTCCTATTAAAGCAGTTTTTCTCAACCTGTGGGTCCCCAGATGTTGTTGAACTACAACTCCCATCACCCCTAGCCAGCAAGGCCAGAGCTCAGGGATGATGGGAGTTGTAGTCCAACAACATCTGGGGACCCACAGGTTGAGAACTGCTGTGTTAAAGGGATCCGGGGTATGGATTCTGTCTGATGCCCGGACGTGGGCTGGGGCCATGTCACAACCCCGACAGGGATCCCCTGGGGTGCCCCATTTGATGTAAGTCATAGGGCTCCCCCTATTGGTAGTTTAGTCTTAGATGGACTCCCTGCAGACAGGCAGGAGCCAAGATGTAGCCTGGCTTCACCCCAATGCCTAAGTCAAACCACTCACACCTGTAACCAATAAAGCTATGGCCTATTTGAACCCATAAACCAAAATACTTGTGTCTGTGTGTTTATTGTTCACCACGGGGGCCTTGGCACACAATAGGTGGCACTAAAACCAATGACTAATTCTAGTTTTGTCTCCATCCTTCTCTCTACTGAGTTATGCAGGGATGGTAGAAGAGGAAGAATTGTCACCCCCGGAAATGGACGCATGTTGACTTCACAACAAGTTGAGCTACTGGTTTGAAGAGGCCCAGGAGCCTGCATGGAGTAGTGGAATTGGGGAGACACCACCTTGCTCTGGGCATTTGGCTGGTCCTGAGACGACACCTCTTGTTGCATGTGCAATTTTGGCTCCCAGTCCTACGGTTTCAGTGCTTATCTTTCTCATGGTAATGAGACGTTGCCCCATTGCCTTTAGCCATCCTGCCTGGAGCTCCCGTCCTTGTTCTTCCCAGCGCATAGCCACTCCTGAACTTCAGCATTTTCTCCTCTTCTCTATTGCTTGGCTCCTGACTGTCAGTTCATTGAACCTTTTGTTCAGTTGCCTTCCCTTGGAGCTACCTGCCTCGACCTCCTGGTTCTCAGCCTCCTCCATAAAGCTTTAATCCCAGCCAAACTGACAACATATCTTTCCTTCAAAGAAACTGATCATCATGCATCCAGAAAGCCTGTTCCCTGAATCGCTGGAATGTGTGCCAAGAGGATTCTATGCCATCACACCCGCTCAGCCAATCGGTGTCAAAGTCTTCAGCACCGCGAGCACAATACCTGATAGAGTCGGTGTAATTATACATGAAAGAATGTAACTCTCCTGCATGTGTGACATATGCGAGGAACTAATTTAATTTTCTAATGAAATCTCTGCTAGGATTGTACATGTCTGCAGTTTTTGCATGAGCAACATGTAATCATTTGAAAATAATTTTTTCCTCTGGTTTCAGGTTTCTAATTACAAGGCTCAGCTGCTTGATGATCTGCTTATGTCTTTGGAAAGTACATTGCCTTGCCAGGCTATCATTTACCCTAATTTGGGAGCAAGGACGTGGTAGCATAAGGACGAAACTCTCCCTTGTCTCTTAAATGGAATGTTTATGAATCAATCAAGAAGTATTTTCAATCTGTTCAAATTGGAGTTCCAGGCTAACTTCCTGGACCTAATTTAAGTTGGAGATGGGGTTGAAGGAGAGACAAACAACTAAACTCTTGTGATTCTTCTTTCCTTAAGAAAAAGTGCAGGAGGCCAGGAAACAGGGAATTACCTTCACATGTGGTGGAGGTGTAAATATGTACAATTTTTCTGGCAAAGGGTGTTTAAGGAGATAACAGAAATCACTGGGTAAAAGCTGACAGAAAGTCCAGAGGTAGCATTATTATCAATTTACAGTGGGGTGGAAGGTTCACAGGCTATGAAAGACTTGCTCACAAATTTATTGACAGCTGCACAAATTATTATAACCAGAATGTGGAAGGGGCAAGCAGAATATAAAATGGAAGAGTGGTATTAAGTGGTGTTGGATATAGCTATTAATGATAAATTAACATGTGCCATTAAGGTAAGATGGGGAATATGCAAGAGGAATGATTTTGAGAAGATATGGAGGGTGTTTGTAGAATTTGTACTGTTAAAATGGAAAGGGGTCAAACCATTGCAAGAGGTGTTGAAATTTTGGAAGGTTGGATAGTTACAATGGAATGGTCTTGGTGGTGGGGTGCACATTTTTATTCTTATTTATTTATTAGTATTACTTTGTCACAAAAAAGTGCATATTACTTTGTCCAGCAAGGAAGCTATACATCTCCAACTATGCAAAGCTGAACTTAATAAATAACAATAACAATAATAATAATTTATTATTTATACCCCGCCCATCTGGCTGGGTTTCCCCAGCCACTCTGGGCGGCTTCCAACAGAACACTAAAATACAATAACCTATTAAACATTAAAAGCTTCCCTAAACAGGGCTGCCTTCAGATGTCTTCTAAAAGTTTGGTGGTTATTTTTCTCTTTGACATCTGGTGGGAGGGCGTTCCACAGGGCGGGTGCCACTACCATGGAGGCCCTCTGCATGGTTCCACTGCTAAGGCATGTGGAAGGGGTCACATTCTTATTTGGAGTGACTACTTATCTCCAATGGGATGCGGGTGGCGCTGTGGGTTAAACCACAGAGCCTAGGGCTTGCTGATCAGAATGTCGTTGGTTCGAATCCCTGCGACGGGGTGAGCTCCCGTTGCTCGGTCCCTGCTCCTGCCAACCTAGCAGTTTGAAAGCATGTCAAAGTGCAAGTAGATAAATAGGTACCACTCTGGCGGGAAGGTAAACGGCGTTTCCGTGCGCTGCTCTGGTTCGCCAGAAGCGGCTTAGCCATGCTGGCCACATGACCCGGAAGCTGTACGCCGGCTCCCTCGGCCAATAAAGCGAGATGAGCGCTGCAACCCCAGAGTTGGCCACGACTGGACCTAATGGTCAGGGGTCCCTTTACCTTTACCTTTAATTATCTCCAAGATGCACAACTGGACCTGGTTATTAGTTTTATCACTCTGATTTCTCCCCCATCCCCCACCCTCTCCAAAGATTTGAGTGTGAGAAAATGAAGGACATTCAGGGACAGAGTTGTGAAATTTGTGGATATGCCTGAAAGTGTTATTTTTTAAAAAAAAAACAATAACTAAGGAGTGCAATTATATGAAAGTAGGGGCACTTTCTAAGCTTCTGTTGGACTGGTATTGCTAGATGTCGGAAGAAGGACACTGGAAGTTCCTTGGGGGATGCTTATGTCTGTGTTCTGAAAATACAAGGCTTCCAAAGAGAGGCTAATGGCAATGATCGTGCTTCAGGTCAACTTGCATCCTGGTTGGCAAAGGACAGATCTATAAGGCCTGCTCCCATTTACTTTCTACAGTGCTACATAGTTCGTAGCAGCCATTGCTCACCTGGCTTCCTAATGCTGGTTGCTGAGATGGAGAAGGGGAGGAAGCTTGGTGAGGTGTGTGCAAGGCAGTGGGAGCATCAGGTGGGCACGTTAACTTCCAACAACTCCTGCAGTCAAGTTAGTGCCAAATGTATTGCTCTTCTTTCCTTTGGACCACATCAGTGAGCCTTGTCGTCTGGGCAGTCCAGGACCTCCATACACGCTGCCTAGGCTCGCGCCCCAGGGAGTTACTGGTTTCTACAGCCACAGCAGGCGCTGTGATTCTCCAGTGGTTTGGCTTCACCTCCGGAGGTGCATTCTGTTAACTCCTAAGACAGATGGATGCCAGGGCAGCTGTCCACCAGCTCCATCTGGTATGCAGGCTGAGACCCTTCCTGCCCGCAGACCGTCTTGCCAGAGTGGTACATACTCTGGTTATCTCCTGCTTGGACTACTGCCATGCACTCTACGTGGGGCTACCTTTGAAGGTGACCCAGAAACTACAACTCATCCAGAATGCAGCAGCTAGACTGGTGACTGGGAGTGGCCACCAAGACCACATAACACTGGTCTTGAAAGACCGACATTGGCTCCCAGTATGTTTCCGAGCACAATTCAAAGTGCTGGTGTTGACCTTTAAAGCCCTAAACGGCCTCGGCCCAGTATACCTGAAGGAGTGTCTCCACCTCCATCGTTCTGCCCAGACACTGAGGTCCAGCTCCGAGGGCCTTCTGGCGGTTCCCTCCCTGCGAGAAGTGAGGATACAGGGAACCAGGCAGAGGGCCTTCTCGGTAGTGGTGCCCACCCTGTGGAACGCCCTCCCATCAGATGTCAAGGAAATCAACAACTACCAGACTTTTAGAAGACATCTGAGACATCTGAAGGCAGCCCTGCATTGGTAATTTTCTAACATCTAATGTTTTTACAATTTTTTATGTGCTGTAAGGTGCCCAGAGTGGCTAGGGAAGCCCAGCCAGATGGGCAGAGTATAAATAAATTATTATTATTATTATTATTATTATTATTATTATTATTATTATGTCAACAACTTGGGGGGGGATGCAGAATGTCCCAGGTTCATTTCCTGGCATCTGAAAGAAGGGCTGGGAATGTCCTCTGTCTCAGAAACTGCTGCCAGCACCTTGATCTTTATCACGGAAGAGTTTCAAATAAAAACCTCCCTATCAGCAAGCTTGCCTTTCATTTGGACTTGGCATTCGTAACATGCAAACTTTCTCCCTTCTCCTAATAGAGACAGCCCCTCAAGTGTGCCTTTAACTTGTTCTATAATTGGCATGCAAAAAAGGCACAGGAGCAAAAAAAAAAAAAAAAAAAAGGAAAAAAAGGGGGGAACTCATTGATCTGAGACTTGGTTAAATTAAGAGGTGCCATCAGTTTGCCCTGATTTAACTAGATCCATTGGAAAATCAATTAATTTTATTTGATCAGGGTAATTTTAATGCGGACAAGTGCTGAATAAGGATTTATGGATGATGTGTCTAGTTTGACAGGAATTTAGGAATCCGCTATCAATTGCCAGCATTGATCTGGGATTATGTAGCCTCGAAGCTTTGGAGGCGGTGGGAAATTTTGAAACTAAGCAGTCATTTTACGGCACAGTTGCTGGGCACAGTCCACAAGGCTGCTCTCTGTGGCCTTCTCAAACTCTGTGGCCTTCTCAAACTTCTCTGCAACCTGTGCAGATATTAATGCAATCATCCTGTATGATAACTTTCACAAACTTGAATAATAAAATCATAGAATTATAGGGTTGAAAGAGACCACAAGGGTCATCTGTTCTAATCCCTTGCTTTGCAGGAATCTTTTGCCCAATGTGGTACTTGAACCCACGAGATTAAGGGTCTCACACTGAGCTATCCGAGGTTCAAGTTCACTGCTTTGGACTACAACTTCCATCAGCCAACCCAGCTCTGCTGACTGGGGTTGATGGGAGTTGTAGTCCGAGACAGCTAGAGAGGACCAAGAACCTTAGGAGCTGTAGTTCCAAAACAACCGGCTGGGGCTGATAAGAGTTGTTATCCAAAATGACTGGGGGGGGCACCTGGATGGTGTCAGCTGCCCCTGAAAGCAGAGATTTTTGGAATATTTGGAATATAGTTTATGATAAGATGAAAAAAAATGTTCAAATTAACATTTTTAAAGAAACCAGAACCCTTTCTGTTAGAATAAAAAAATTCCTTCCAGTAGCACCTTAAAGACCAACTAAGTTAGTTCTTGGTATGAGCTTTCGTGTGCATGCACACTTCTTCAGATACGATTCTTCTTCAGATTGGTATCTGAAGAAGTGTGCATGTACACGAAAGCTCATACCAAGAACTAACTTAGTTGGTCTTTAAGGTGCTACTGGAAGGATTTTTTTTATTTTGACTATGGCAGACCAACACGGCTACCTATCTGGAACCTTTCTGTTAGGAATCTTAGGCAGAGACATTCCGAAAAATATAAGAGAAATATTTTTATATGCGACAGCGGCTGCCCGTCTATCAATAGCATCTAATTGGAAAGGGGGAAAGATACCAATGCTAACAGAATGGCAAAATAAATTATTAGACTACGTGAAAATGGCTGAACTAACAAATAGGTTAAGAGGTAACACCAAACAATTATTTTCTCAAAAATGGGAAATGTTTAAGAGATACTTACAAAAAAAATAACAGCGACATATTATCTATGGTAGTGTTTGAATGACCCTTGTATACATAAAATATTAAGAAATAAAGGAAAATCGGTACGCTAGGTTGTAAGAAAGTATTAGAAAGTATATTAAATGTAAGGTAATAATTAGAAGTACATTCAAAATCACAAATGCCAACTATAAGGGGAAATGATGGGAAGTCTATATTTATTTTACTTCAGTTTGTTGTTTTTTATTTTATGTACCATTATATGATTTTAGCTTAGCTGATATCTAAGTGGAATTAGAAGGTCAAATTAACATTCTAAGTTAAACTAATTTAAGAAATATATATATAAGGTAAAGGTAAAGGTACCCCTGCCCGTACGGGCCAGTCTTGACAGACTCTAGGGTTGTGCGCCCATCTCACTTAAGAGGCCGGGGGCCAGCGCTGTCCACAGACACTTCCGGGTCACGTGGCCAGCGTGACAAAGCTGCATCTGGCGAGCCAGCGCAGCACACGGAAACACCGTTTACCTTCCCGCCAGTAAGCGGTCCCTATTTATCTACTTGCACCCGGGGGTGCTTTCGAACTGCTAGGTTGGCAGGCGCTGGGACCAAGCAACGGGAGCGCACCCTGCCGCGGGGATTCGAACCGCCGACCTTTCAATCGGCAAGCCCTAGGCACTGAGGCTTTTACCCACAGCGCCACCCGCGTCCATATATATATATATATATATATATATATATATATATATATATATACACATATATATATATATATATATAGTATAGTATAGTATGTGTATGTGTGAAGTTAAATCTGTAATGACATTAATGAATTTCAGTAAAGAATTTTTTCATCCAAAGAAAAAAGAAAAAGAAAGAAAGCCGAGATGGGGAAGAGATTTGTTTCGGCTTGCACTGAAATGCGAGCTTGCCATTTGTACTTCCCGATACAACATGAAATTTGTACTTCTCTGAATTTGGCAGTGCTGGTCTCCAGCCAAGCAATGGGTGCAAAAACGCACATAGAAATGCACATATTAATAATAATAATAATAATAATAATAATAATAATAATTTATTATTTGTACCCCGCCCATCTGGCTGGGTTTCCCCAGCCACTCTGGGCGGCTTCCATAGAAACCAAAAAACACTAAAATATCATACATTAAAAACTTCCCTGAACAGGGCTGCCTTAAGATGTCTTCTGAATGTCAGGTAGTTGTTTATCGTTTTGACATCTGACGGGAGGGCGTTCCACAGGGTGGGTCCACTACCAAGAAGGCCCTCTGCCTGGTTCCCTGTGGCTTTGCTTCTCGCAATGAGGGAACCGCCAGAAGGCCCTTGGAGCCGAACCTCAATGTCCGGGTAGAGCGATGGGGGTGGAGACGCTCCTTCAGGTATACAGGACCGAGGCCGTTTAGGGCTTTAAAGGTCAGCACCAACACTTTGAATTGTGCTTGGAAACGTATTGGGAGCCAATGTAGGTCTTTCAATACCAGTGTTATGTGGTCTCGGCGGCTGCCCCCAGTCACCAGTCTAGCTGCCGCATTCTGGATTAGTTGTAGTTTCCAGGTCACCTTCAAAAGTATCCCCACGTAGAGCGCATTGCAGTAGTCCAAGCGGGAGATAACCAGAGCATGCACCACTCTGGCGAGACAGTCCGCAGGCAAAATATTAGTGAAAGGAAAGCACAAAACAGCATCTTCGGGGGAGTTGCTTTACGATAATGTGCATTTTGAGAATTGCATAGGAAATGTGTAGATTGGGAGAAAAGGCACACTAAAATGTTGATACATTTCCACGAGGATTTCCCCCCAAAAAAATAAAAATGGAAAACTGACGTGGAAATATGGAGAACTGACTGGAAAAATGAAAAATTGACTGATTTGGCCATCCCACTGAAAGCAATCTCTACTGAACTCAGCGGGACATTCTTCTAAGTTGATAGGCCCAGGACTGTGTTGTTAGTCACTGAAGCTTTGCCACTGATTTTATCTATATGCCAGCAAACTTATCAGATTCAGTACCACTAAAAAGTGGCCAGCCCTAATCCAAATGCAAAGGAGTACAGTGGTACCTCGGTTCTCAAACGCCTTGGTACTCAAATGCCTTGGTTCTCAAATGCCCCAAACCCGGAAGTAAGTGTTCCGGTTTTTGAACGTTTTTCAGAAGCCGAACGTCCGATGCAGCTGTCGGCTATTGTTTCCGGGGCGCCTGCACCAAACAGAACCGGCCCCTTGGTTTTTTATTTCAGAAGTCAAACGGACTTCCAGAACAGATTAAGTTTGGTGCTTTTGTTTTTGCTATTTATTTTGCATTTTTGTTTTTGAAGCTTTTTCAGTTAATTTGTTTTTGTGACTGTGTGGAACCCAGTTCAGCTACTGATTGTTTGATTGATTATGTGACTGCAGAAATGGATAAAAGCCCCCCCATCCAAACAATGACTACCATCAGTGCAGGTAAGGAAATAATACTAATTTTAATTTTTATCATCTACATCTTATTTATTTTATAGTATAGTACATTGATTACTGCTTCCATTTTATGGATCAATGGTCTCTGTTTTAGGGGTTGTTTTTAAAAGTCTGGAATGGATTAATCCGTTTTGCATTACATTCTATGGGAAAACACGCCTTGGTTTTGGAACGCTTTTGATTTGGAACAGACTTCCGGAATGGATTAACTTTGAGAACCAAGGTACCACTGTATGGTAGAATTTTTCTCAGTTGCATCCAAAATTCCCTCTTCTACACTATTAAAATACAGGAACATTACCTTCTCCCTGCTCCTAAGGCTGGATAATAAATACTATAACTCAAATAAAACACATTTGCTTTTGTTTTCTTAAAAAAAGTGGGTGGGGGAAATCCCGAGCTACTTCCAGGAACCCGGAAATATTTCCATTACTGGTTGTGATGGTATTGTTACCCAGCTGATCAGAATAATACTGAGCACCGTGCAGCTCAAGTGAAGCATATCTCATTCAACTTAAGCCGAAGACGTAAGCAGGGAGGCAACTCTGAACTCCTGTTGAATTCAGACGCACTGAAACATGTGCTCACCGCAAGGTTTCTAGGTCAAATATTCCAGGGTGACGAATGTCTGTGGGTGACCGCACACATTACCGTAACTGGAACGTCTGCTACGAAGCTAACTCATTCGTCAAATTCCTTTTTGCAAACATGATGTACTGATTGTGGAAAGGCAGACAGGCTCTTTGTTTTTGAACTCAGGACAGAAATGTTGCAGGTAAATAGATGTCGTCTACTCAGTTTCCGCCGTGCCCTGGGAGAAGTTAAAAAAGAAAATTGCAGCATTGTTGTCTATCATTTATTTATAATGGAATTCTTTCCTACCTGGTGGAACATTTCAGAAGCCGACCTGCGCTGCTTTTTCCATTCTTAAAGACACCTGTCTACAGGTGTCTGCAAAACAACCATGGCTCTCAAAGACAATGTGCTTCGGTTGGACCAACAGAGGGCGCTAAACTACCATGTGGAAGGCAGTTTAGTTGCTTCGTTACGGCATTATTTTGTCAAAGTAAACATTATTATTATTTAAACGCACTAGGAAGAAGAAGAATGAAGAGACATGGCTTTGGAGATGTATTTGTTGCAAGGGGAGATGGGGACGACAAAACCCTGTGCTTGACAGCTTTTCGTAGTGGAAGCAAAAGTTTGTCCCAGTGAATAGCTCAGTCGGTTAGAGCATGGTGCGGACAACGCCAAGGTTGCAGGTTCGAATCCTGTATGAGACAGCTGCGTTGCGGGGAGTTGATCATCAGGGTCTGTTCCAATTCTGCAATTCTCTGATCCTAAAGACTGAAATTGACTATATTGAAGCTGTTAAACTGACTGGTGGCAACTGTCGAAGCCAACAGTGCTTGGACAGATTAGACAAATGTGAAAAGCCAAAGCAAAATCCGGTAAGACCGACATAGGTGGGAGTGATTCCAATGTAAAACCCACATTTCAATAGGAACAGCACAGGGGGCTGTGAGGTCCTAGCAAAATTGGTTGGATGGCAGAGCTTTTCCATTCGGGTTGCTGTTCCTTTCCCTGAACCGGCTCTGGTGCCCTTTAAAGCAGTTTAGCAGGTGATGCTCAAATGATATAAGCCTTAGCTGCTAAATTGCTAAGTGTCAGGATGCTGTGGAAGGTGCCGGACCAGGTTGCTCAGCAAAAACCAAACAAATGTGGGGAAAAAGAGAGAGAGACTGGAATAGGATTGGCCAGTAAGAGGTTTCACCTGCTAAATCCCATCAGGCACAAAGCTTCTTGAACTGGCACAATAGTCATAATAATAATAATAATAATAATAATAATAATAATAATAATAATTTGTTATTTATACCCTGCCCATCTGGCTGGGTTTCCCCAGCCACTCTGGGCGGCTCCCAACAGAATATTAAAAACATGATAAAACACCAAACATTAAAAAGTTCCCTAAACAGGGCTGCCTTCAGATGCCTTCTAAAAGTCAGATAGTTGTTTATTTCCTTGACATCTGATGGGAGGGCATTCCACAGGGCAGGTGCCACTACCAAGAAGGCCCTCAGCCTGGTTCCCTGTAACCTCACTTCTTGCATTGAAGGAACTGCCAGAAGGCCCTCGGTGCTGGACCTCAGTGTCCAGGTAGAACGATGGGGGTGGAGATGCTCCTTCAGGTATATTGGGCCGAGGCCGTTGAGGCCTTTAAAGGTCAGTGCCAACACAAAATGCTGGGGTGTGGAAGGCACCCCGCTTGTCTTTCCTTCTGAGATCCAGGGGGGTTGCCTTTTGAAGGAGGACACAACTGTGTATGCCACACAGCCTACACTGTGTCCCCTTATCAAGGTTCTCCCTCTCTGGTGAAGTGCAGGATACTGTCCCGTGTTTCAGCCAGATTTAAACGGCGGGGAAGCAATCTTCACTGCTCGATCACCTGGTTCTCAGTCTCCATGGGCAAATAAATAAATAAAAAGTTAAAGGACCCCTGGACGGTTAAGTCCAGTCAAAGGCGGCTATGGGATGCAGCGCTCATCTCGCTTTCAGACCGAGGGAGCCGGCGTTTGTCCACAGACAGCTTTCCGGGTCATGTGGCCAGCATGACTAAACCACTTCTGGGACAACAGGACACCGTGACAGAAGTCAGAGTACATGGAAACACTGTTTACCTTCCCGCTGGAACGGTACCTATTTACCTACTTGCGCTGGTGTGCTTTCGAACTGCTAGGTTGGCAGGAGCTGGGACAGAGCAACGGGAGCTCACCCCGTCGCGGGGATTCGAACCACCGACCTTCTGACCGGCTAGCCCAAGTGCCTCAGTGGTTTAGACCACAGCGCCACCTGCGTCCCTCTTTTCCGTGGGCAACTGGTGATGCACTCACAAGACGTCCCCGTCCTTTCCCACTTAACAGATTTGGGAATTGGAGAAGACTGTGTTGAGAAGGGATGCTCAAGGTATGAAAGTGGGAGAGATGCGGCTGTTACAGTATGCGCTTCGAGGTAGATTTGTGTGTGCCAACTTAGCCGCCATGTAATTTAACACTGACCTAGAAAAGCTTGATGCACATATATAATGACGTTGGCTTTCCACTGAGCACAACCAGGAGGGAAAATCAACCTCCACAGTGAAACTGCTTGGAGGGGATTTCTGCTTATCTCCCTCATCTACCACACCTTTCCTTACCAGCTACATTACAGGAGTAGTCTTTGTTACAGGTAGGTAGCCGTGTCGGTCTGCCGTAGTCGAAGCAAAATAAAAAAATTCCTTCCAGTATCACCTTAGAGACCAACTAAGTTTGTCATTGGTACGAGCTTTCGTGTGTTTTTGACATCTTCATTCTCATACCTTTAGCTGACCGGGGAAAACTGCATACAGAAAACTAAAAAAGAGAGAGTAGATGCCCATTTAAGTTAGTTCCTGATATTCAGCTATTTTTGAAGGGTTAAAATGGTTGGCATCCAATGTGTTTCGAGTCTTGCTCCGTAAATTGAGCTGGAAGATGACAACTTTCCCTTCCAAGAGCAAACGGGACAAGGGATTATTTCAGGATTTGAATTGGGGCAGGGCTGCTAAGGCAATCGAGACAGGATTTGCTCTGTCAAAATAAAGCCCTCCTTTCCTTGTAAACCAGCAGTACAAAACTTGTCGGGCCATTTAGTTTTGTAAGAAATAAAAGAAAGAACTCCAGTGTTTCAAAGCCTCATAAAGGTATCAACAGTTCTGCTGGATTAGCACTAATAATTCCAACTGAGGGCTATTATATGAGGGCATCGAAGGGTTTCCAAGACTTTTAAGTGCTTAAAGGTAAAGGGGACCCCTGACCATTAGGTCCAGTCGTGACCGACTCAGGTTGTGGGACTCATAGAATCATAGAATCATAGAATCATAGAGTTGGAAGAGACCACAAGGGCCATCGAGTCCAACCCCCTGCCAAGCAGGAAACACCATCAGAGCACTCCTGACATATGGTTGTCAAGCCTCTGCTTAAAGACCTCCAAAGTAGGAGACTCCACCACACGCCTTGGCAGCAAATTCCACTGTCGAACAGCTCTTACTGTCAGGAAGTTCTTCCGAATGTTTAGGTGGAATCTTCTTTCTTGTAGTTTGGATCCATTGCTCCGTGTCCGCTTCTCTGGAGCAGCAGAAAACAACCTTTCTCCCTCCTCTATGTGACATCCTTTTATATATTTGAACATGGCTATCATATCACCCCTTAACCTCCTCTTCTCCAGGCTAAACATGCCCAGCTCCCTTAGCCGTTCCTCATAAGGCATCGTTTCCAGGCCTTTGACCATTTTGGTTGCCCTCCTCTGGACACGTTCCAGTTTGTCAGTGTCCTTCTTGAATTGTGGTGCCCAGAACTGGACACAGTACTCCAGGTGTGGTCTGACCAGAGCAGAATACAGTGGCTTCATCTCGCTTTATTGGCCGAGGGAGCCGGCGTACAGCTTCCGGGTCATGTGGCCAGCATGACTAAGCCACTTCTGGCGAACCAGAGCAGCACACAGAAACACCGTTTACCTTCCCACTGGAGTGGTACCTATTTATCTACTTGCACTTTGACATGCTTTCGAACTGTTAGGTTGGCAGGAGCAGGGACCGAGCAACGGGAGCTCACCCCGTTGCGGGGATTCGAACCGCCAACCTTCTGATCAGCAAGTCCTAGGCTCTGTGGTTTAACCCACAGCGCCACCACCAATATGAGCATCTCTTCAGGAGCACTGCAAATGTACAGGAAAAGCACATGCTACCTGTCTTCTCTCTCTCTCCCCACCCAGATAGATAAACAAACTTTGGAAAGCTTGCATGACAAGGAAGCGTTTTAGGGAAACTTCTCCCTGTCGTGCAAGGTGGTTGTTTGAAAAAGGGAAAGCATTTATAAACGTTTGTAGCCAACTAACTGGAATAGCCCCTCTGAAATTGGCAAATTTCAACACATTGACCGAAATTACTGGGCGACTTGAAACCTCCAGACACACTGCCCAGAGAGGTCTCTTCGCGGCTGGTACCCTAGAGGTTTGAGGGTCGGCCGGTCCGAAGGCCTCAGCGAAAGGCACCTACCAACCCTTGAGGGGCCATGTGGCGTTTGCCCTCCTAGGTGACATCATGCTGGGTCATAAGGAAAGGGTTAAATGAGTGTGAAGCGATTGGCAAGTGGGAACCCAAGGGGAGGAGTTGGAGTTAAAGAGTTGTGAAGAAGTCAGTCGGGTGTTAGAGAAGAGAGAGGGAGGATAAGTCTGTGCGTTGGGATAGTTTGATGTGAGAGAGTGAGAGAATCTGTTAAGAGGAGTCAGATAGACAGTTGGGATAATCAGTTAGAAGTTATTAGGAAGGTATAGGCCAGTAAAGGTCCATATAGTAAAAGCTATGGTTTTCCCAGTAGTGATGTATGGAAGTGAGAGCTGGACCATAAAGAAGGGTGATCGCCGAAGAATTGATGCTTTTGAATTATGGTGCTGGAGAAGACTCTTGAGAGTCCCATGGACTGCAAGAAGATCAAACCTCTCCATTCTGAAGGAAATCAGCCCTGAGTGCTCACTGGAAGGACAGATCGTGAAGCTGAGGCTCCAATACTTTGGCCACCTCATGAGAAGAGAAGACTCCCTGGAAAAGACCCTGATGTTGGGAAAGATGGAGGGCACAAGGAGAAGGGGATGACAGAGGACGAGATGGTTGGATAGTGTTCTCGAAGCTACCAGCATGAGTTTGACCAAACTGCGGGAGGCAGTGGAAGACAGAAGTGCCTGGCGTGTTCTGGTCCATGGGGTCACAAAGAGTCGGACACGACTAAACGACTAAACAACAACAAGAAGGCCGGTAAAGAAACTAGATTAAGAAACTGACAAGAAAAATTATCTGAAACCATAAATTTGTCAATGCTTATAAAATAAACTTGTTTATTTGGTTTAATGTTAACAACTGTCTGGACTCCGTGTGTACCCGAGAGAAATGGATTGGTGGCAGCGGGGAAGCAATCACAGTGGCGGCACAGGGATCAATAGACGGTCAAACATCCGGGGACCCTGTGTGATCGCCACCAGCCAGTGTCAAGGAACTCTTTCTCTGTGCATTTTTGAGCGCACACCCCCCCAAAGCATCTGTGTTTGCAAAAAGTACTGACAAACCCATCCTCTCGCTGTTTGTGTGGGAAGTTTTTAAGGCCCCTGCTTTTCCTTTGTGGGAGCAAGGTGGGGCAAATACCACCAGCTGTCTTGACTCTGTGTAAAGCTAGATTCTCTGTAGGATCAAGAGTGGGAACAACTTATGGGATTTAACCAAGTGGCCATGGTTAGGACCATGGGCTACCAAGTCTCCCACTAGGGAGAACTATGGCAACCTGTTGCATTGGAGAAGTATTTATGCGCAGCTCAGGGAGTGTGTATTGATTTCAGGTGACATCACACTTGTTGTGAAGGCAGAGGCACACGAGGATCTCATGCCGTTGCTCGAAATCATGCGAGGATAAAGTAATCTGGCCTGCAGTGCTGGCGGCAGCCATTGTGAAACAGTAACATCAGGCCAAGCTATTTGCTTGCGGCCATTGTGAGGTGGCCTGTAGCCCAGTTCCCTCTAGGAGATATGGCAAACTTTTCTGGCCCTCCAGATGTTGTTAAACTACAGCTCCCAACACCCCAGGCTCTTGGCCCTGCTTGCTAAGGCTGATGGGAGTTGTAGTTCAGCAGGGACCGTAGATAGCTCAGTTGGTAGAGCATGAGACTCAATCTCAGGGTCATTGGGCAAGATTCCTACATAACCCTAGTGGTCCCTTCTAATTCTGCTATTCTATTATTCTAGGAGATGGAGGGGCAAAGGTTTCCTTGCAGTCTCTTTACAATTATTCTATCAAGAACCACCAGTATCTGGACAGCTGAGTTCAAAAGGAAGAAGCCACACAGGTTATCTACAAAAAAGTTTAATTGAAATACCTGTATAAAAAAATATGATCTCCATACATTTCACACTGTTAAACAGAAGAGAGAGAGAAAATTCATATCCAAGCTGCATAAATGCAACCAGATCACAGAACACACGGCTATTAAAATAAATTAAGGTTTATGACTCTGCCACGCTTCCTTCCAGAGCCAATGCACAAAGACTGTATAATGTCAATAATTTAAAACCCTTCCAAACAGCATTACTTTACAGTTCTGGTATGTAAATAATACCAGACAAAAAGGCATACTGACTAACTTTTAAAGTCACTCTAGTTCCCTTAAATTAGACTTTGTACAATTTTCCATCTTCCAACCCGAAATGAAAAAACAACAAAAAACCCAAAAAACAGGTATGGTCAGACTTTTTAATTCTTCTTCTTCTTCTTCTTGAAACAAAAAAACAAACAAACAAAAAATGGAGAAAGAGACAAGAGAGGAATGCAAAAAACTAGTTGTGGACCAACCACTCCTGTCACAGGAGCAAGAGAGATAAAAAGCACAGTGTTGGAATAATTCTACACAAATAAATTAGCTAAAATAAATATAGTCACAGATTGGGACTGTGAGAGGTTTTCTAAACTCCAGACAATAAATAAAACCGTATAATACATGGGGAGGAGGAACAAAAATTTACAGAAACACATTATACAGGTATGGGGAAAAAAAACACACACAAAGTCCTTGAATATTGCATTGATTGTGCATTTAACATGCCCATACATACATTTTTTATTTTTTTAAGACTTGCAGGTTGGGGGGGAGTTGAGAAGGGGCCTTTTTGTGTGTGTCTGTGTGCCCAGTGGAAGAGATGATGAAATGAAGTTTTGAGTGAGTGTTCCTGATAAAACAGATGAACATGTGCAGCCTACTGGAAACAGAGTGGGGAGCAGCAGAGGTCGTCTTGGAGGGGGGAGTTGGGGGAGTGGGGAAAAGTGTGGGGTGCGGGAGGGGGGGACAGGGGACCGGGAAGGAGTGAAATGTCTGTGTTCAAGTATTCCATCGCCAGAGGACGGGACTACTTCATTCAATCACTGAACATGTTTTCCCAGGGCATCATAGAAGTTGCTCTCCGCAAGCACCTTTTGCAGCGGGGCTCGAGGGAACACGATCCTATCATGCGCGGGGTCCTCTTTGGACATACACAGCTCAAAAAAAGAAAGTCCCACTGAAGCAGCTTTCAAAAAGGCACTCAAAAAAGCAAATAAAATCTAGTCCAGGCTCTATGAGAGCAAAAAGGTTTTCACCGTGTTATTTTGAAAGAGGTCACTGCTTTTGCCTTAAGGAAAAAAAATAAAAAGAGGGCAGTCTTTGACTAAGTACTGGCCCCGCAAACTCCCAAACAACAGCGTTTCCAAAGGAAATCTCTCGTTCCAAAGCAGAAACCGGCAAAAAAGGGGGGGAAATAAAAAAACCAAGTCCCTCCGACAAAGATTCAGACTACAGGATAATGAATGCAATTTTTTTCCCCCTAGCCCCTCCTACATATGGCAGCAGCAGTAGCAGCACTCTGGACTCCTCCCCTCCCGCCCCGCCCCTCTCGTGGCTCCGCCCCTCCCGCAGCAAGGTCCTCGGCAATTTCACAGGCTCTCGTTGCTGGAACTTGTGCTGGAAACATCCGTGTCAATGGTCCGTAGCCGGATGTCGCAATCCTCTGACTTGGTGACGTCCGACTTGTGCATCCAGGGGTGGTCAAAGATCTGGTCGAGGGTCGGCCGGTCCGAAGGCCTCAGCGAAAGGCACCATTTGATCAGCTGTTGGCATTCTGAAACGCAAAAAGGGAAGGCGAATGAGGAGGAGAAAGGGGTTAAGGTCTCATACGGTTGTTTTCAGATTACAAAAAGGCCAAGAATTGGCAACGGCCTATGGGAGAGGGGGCCACCCCTTCCATGCCTTTTAGGGGCCCCATGACAACGGATCAAAACAATAGCGATTTGATCTCGGTTGACAATGCGATCAATGGTCAACGTCTGTTTTGGCTAGTGATAAAATTGGCTAGTTAAAACGGTTTGCCGGTAAAACTAAAAACGTATTGGGAGATAATTTTGTGATTTCGACTGCCGGGGCGGGGGGGGGGGGGGTTGCGTTCCTCCGACACCTCACTTACCAGGCGAAATTCTTCTCCTGAAGTATAGCCTTCCCCTCAAGATTTCTTCGTCTTGCTCGAAGGGGATGTCGCCGCAGACCATATCGTATAGGAGGACGCCCAAAGACCACACAGTGGCGGATCTCCCATGGTACCGGTGGTACCGGATCCATTCCGGAGGGCTGTATACTCGTGTCCCTGCGATAAAAGACGGCGAGGTTTGTTTTACGTTGGCTGAACTTTCCGTCAAGATCAAGCAACAACCTGGCCGCATGTGTGTATATTTTTAAAAGCGAGCCCCGTTTTTGTTTTTAAAAATCCACACCACGCACGCCACACGTAGGCTGGAAAATTCTAGAGCTTATATCATGCCTAGTATTAGGTCACATTTTAATCTGGCCCCCGAGGTGGTTCTATTCCCTCACAGCGGATAGCGCAGATCTCCATCAGCTGACTGTTTACTAACATAAAGCTCGCTTTCCCAGAGCACGTGGCGTCTGCTGCACCGCACCAAAAATAGACACAAAGGACAAAGGGAGAGAAGGGGAGGGAAGGGAAACAGAGGGGGGAAAAGGTGAAACTCGGGTCTCGCTTGCTATATATAGCTAATCGGCTTTGATCGGTTCCGAAAGCCCGTTCAAACCAGCCACTTTCCTTGTGAAAATAAATCAATGAGGATAATTCTTTTTTTTGAGGAGCAGAGAAATCTGCCTCTCTGCGTAAGAGGTTGCTAGCAACTGCCCTCCCTCTGCACCGAGCTGTTACTTGGATACCAAATAAAAAAAAAAACCTCCATTCGTGATGCTGAAGGTCACATGGCCACGAGGCTCCGGTTTCACAACAAACAGATGCTAAATGCTGCAGCTGACTAGAGAGAGAGGTGGGCAGGGAAGGAGCCCCCTTTCGCCCCAGGGAGGAAGGGGAAAAAACAAAACCCCTTTCCCCACCCATAAGGGAAAAACAGCAACAGTAAGTTTGAGAAGCCCGGTCTCCTTTTAACGTGAAAGAAGGGAGGGATAACTCCCTCTCTCCTCAAATCTGCAATGCAGGGTTTTTCTAAAGCATCGTCTGGGAAAGAGGAATGGGGAAGGGTGGGTGGGTTTGGAAGGGGGGGGGATATAAACCCAAGAGGGTCACAGATGGAAAGGTTGGCAGAGGCAACGCCTGAGTCAACCGTAAACACGCCTCCCTCTAGGAAAATGCCTTTTTTATCCTTCCGAAGGCAGGGGAGGGAAAAATATAATTATATATAAAGTGCTGCGTCACAGCCTGGAATCGCTTCTCTTCCTACGCAACTCGACGCCCCCCCACAAGCCGCCACTGGTGCGAAGGATTTAATTGCCAGATCTGTTACTGGCTGCTACAGCAGAAATATCTCGTTGGTGGTAGGTGGCAAAAATGTGACTAAGAGAGAGGAGGGAGAGAGAGAGAAATTGAGAGAGAGGTTCTGGGTGGGAGGGGGAGCCTACCATCGAAATCCGTGTAGACGGTGTCCTTGAGGAGGGCTCCGGAGCCAAAATCGATGAGCTTCAGCTCCCCTGTCCTCAGATCCACCAGGAGGTTCTCATCCTTGATGTCTCTGTGGACCACGCCGCAGCTGTAGCAATGGCGAACCGCTTCCAGGACCTGTCGAAAGAAGCCCCTGGCCGTCTCCTCGTCCAGGGCTCCCTTCTCGGTGATGAAGTCAAAGAGGTCCTTCACCAATTCGGGCCGTTCCATGATGATCAAGTAGCCGTCGGGCCGCTCGTACCAGTCCAGTAGCTTGATGACCCCGCGGAACCCGGACCCCACTTTCTTGAGCAGAACGATCTCTAAGGGTACCATAACTCCACCCTGAAAGCAGCGGCAGGAGGAGGGAAGAGGGAGAGAGGGGAAAAAAAGGAAGACATGATGAAGCTTTCGGAATATCAAGAAGGGGAGGCGGGGAAGGAAGGGAAACCCCCCCTTTCTTGGCCATCTGAAAAAACCAATCGCGGGGCTTCGTGCAAATGGAAACTCCAGCAGAGCAGGGAGGCTGGAGTAAAGGGGAAGCCCAAAGACTGCTCTCTCTCCTGCCGCAGTCAAAGGGGGAGGGCGGGAGGAGGAGAAACCCCGCCAAATCTTCCCCCCTCCCCGGAAAAAACGTAAACAATAACAGAGGCCGGAGATGGTGGCGGCAGCAGCCTGGAGGGAGGGGAAAGGGGACCCCCACAAAACAATAGCTAGCCCTCCATGATAAATGCAGTTGAGGGGGGGGCAGAGGGGGGGGGAAGCAGAGCAAGGGATAGCACAAGGGGTTTTTTGCGATTCGGGATACTTACAATCGTGCCCCATTCCGTCACCCTCTCCCTCACGACGTGTTTGACGGCAACCTGGGGGCGAGGAGAAAAAGAGGGGGTTAGGGGCGCAACCGGGTGGCACGGGGACATCGCCTCGCTCTGGGAGGGGCCGTGACCGGGATTTCCAGCCACGCACGGTGGGAGGGGGGCTGCGGGGGTGGAAGCAGCAACAAAAGCCTCGTGGTCGGGAGTCTCGTCTTACCGGCAAGCCATCGGAGATGCGATTCCCGGCATAGACGGTGCCAAATCCCCCGCTGCCCAAGACGGAGCCCACTTGATAGATCTTATCGAACGGCTCCTTCTCCACTTTCACTAAGAGGCGGGAAGGAAACAAGAAGGGGGGTTAGAAAGGGAGCGACAACGTCTAGATGTATCACCGAGCGCACCTTAGGGAGAAGGGGAGCCGTCTCACTCCAGGGAGAAAACACACACACACACAACACACCGAAACCGTCCTCGAAACAAGAGCCACCCACGAAAAGGTCGCAAGTAGAAATCACCCAAACCACAAACTCCAGCAGGGAGGAAAGCCAGTTGCAAACAAGCCCATCTGACGTGGGGAAGGGGTTTTCACGTGTCCTTCGCCTCTCGCATTCTCGGGAGGAATTCTCCCCAAACGCCACCGCTCCCAGCCATGTTGATAGGTAAGGATGCCCCCAACCCAATCCCCCGACGTGGGGTGGGGTGAAATAAAAGCCACATAAAACCCAACCGCGAGAACTGGGTTATCCGGGATCGGGTGTGTTTCTACACCCGCAAAACAGCTGAAAATCTAGCCCCACTGCCGAGATCCTGGTCAGAAAAGCTGCCGCAGCCCCAGCGACGCAGAAGGCTTACAGAGCACATACATCTCTCTCTCTCTTCCCGCGCAGAAGAAAAAATAAAACCGACCCCCCCCCCCGGGAAAAAGGGAGAGAAGCAAATGTCACGGGTTGTTTACCTGGTTGGAGGATCTTGACCGGTAAGTGGTCCATGCTGGTTGGGTTGCAGAGATGAGCGAGGGATCCGAACTTGGAGAGTAACATCTTCCAAAAAAAGGGGGGAACGGCTTGAAGGGTGGGGTAGGGGCAGGAAAAAAAGGGGGGAACCACCACCGCGATGCGGAGATCCGACGCCCCCCGCTCCCCTCGAGGTTGTCAAAAGTCAATGGGCAGAAAACGGAGAAGGGGGGAGGACGATGAACAACACCCCCTTCCCCCCAAAAAACAGCTGATGAGCGCAGTTGAGAAAGGCCAGCGACGGAGGCTCTCCCAAGACGGAGATCGCGACTTGTAAGCAGCTGTCGAGGGTGGTGGGGGATCTTGCAGATCTCTTTTCCCCCCCCTCTCTGATGGAAGAAAACACCCTCTCCAAAAATATATTGGTTCCCGGAGACGAGCAGAGAATCCCAGACGAAAACAGAGGAGGAGAAAAGGAACAAAAAAACCCTATATATGCATATATTTATTATAAATATAGAAGGAAAAACAATGATCTCTGTTTGCTTGGTCCAGGAGCCACGAATTGTTGTTGGTTTTTTGGGGGTGGGGGAAAAAAAGGATCCCACGCGAGACGAAAATCCACTCGGCTGGAGCCCGCGCGGCTCCGAAGTCAATCCAGCGCCGCAAGGGAGGCGCGCAGCCCAGAAGCAGAAGCAGCAGCAGCAACAGCGACTCAGCCTCTTCCCGGCAGCGCTCGTCTGTTCTGAACCCTTCGCTCCGCGGCGCCGCCTCTTCTTAACTCTCGATATTTCGCTGCGCACCCGCACATTACGGTAATATCCCTCCGCGGGGGAACTGGCTGGCGGTAGGGACGCGCGGTGTCCTCCCCCGCCCCCACCCTCTAACCCCAGATTTCCGCCGCTAGGAGTAGATCCGAGAGGTGGGGCGGGGGTTGCGGCTGACTTCTCTCCCTCTTTTTTCCTCGGCGAGCTGGGGCCGCTGCGGCTTTCGGGGCGGCCGCCGCCCCCGGTGCTCCCCGGGACTATTTGCTGATAGTAAGAGAGACGCGGAAAGTTACACCGTCTGAAAAATTCTCATCACCGGAGGCGGGGCGAGGGCGAGAAAAAGGGAAGGTTCTCATCTCATCTGCATGCGCTGGAGCGCGGCGCCCAATGAGAAGGGCGGCTTTTCTCGCCGCAGCCAGTGGAGGGGAGCCGGATTTGCATATGCATGAGCGGGAAGAGAGCGGCTTACGAGCGCAAGGGCGGGAATTCCTCGGCGCGCCTTTTCTCGGGCGGCGATGGGGAAGGTCATTCTCCGCGGGTTAGAGACGCTGCGTCTGCAGCGGGGTGGGGTGGGTGGGGGCAGGCGGGCATGGGGGGGGGGCGACAGGCAGCCGCCATCATCACCAGGCTGGGATAACGCGCAGTGGGCTGGGTCCTTTGCATTATTATTATTATTATTATTATTATTATTATTATTATTATTATTACTATTATTATTATTAGTGCTGCTTTGTGCATTGCAATTTGCAACCCCAACTTCCACCCCTCCTCCCCCCAAAAGCAACCCGCGCCATTTAGCAGCTCCCTTCCGCGGATCGCGAGCCTTGCTGCCGCAGCACTTGACTCCTGCCAGGCTACAGTCGCACCTTAGATAGAGATGCATTGCACTCGGAGCGCGCATCTCCCCGCCTAGGAAACTTGCAGCCAGGCGCATCGTGGTGCGATGCCCAAAGCGCCGGGAATGTTATTGCCCGCGCACATGGGCGCGCTGTTTTGCAACCCGTAAGCAATGTTGTGATTTAAGGCTCGAGACGTTGGGGGGGGGGGGAGAGAAATCTGCATCGTGGGGCGGCCGTGCTATTTCTCCAGGGCGGTGCATCTCTCAGTTTGCCCCCGTTCTATTCAGAGGAAACCCCCCCCCCATGTGCGAAGATTTGCAACATGTGCCAAAATGGATGCAACCTTGTTTGAGAGCTTTTTAAAAAAGGCTCTTGTGCATTGATAGCTGCACTGCTCATTGCCAGCACCGTATTAAATTCTGCAGATTATATCTGCGCTTGCATTTTTACACGGGGGGGGGGAGAGCGCCTGGCACGTTCCCTCCCCGAGCAGATTTGGGACCGAAATATACCAACTGTTTCAAAAGCACGGTTATTTTGCCTGGCAGCGCCCGCCGCTGAAACTGTACCCGGAGCCACCCACCCACAAAGAGTCTCAGAGATAGCCAGCAACATGCACGCGCCGCAGCGTCTCACGTTTGAATTCTTGCTTGTCCTTAATAGGCGTCTCATTGACGTCTGGGGCAGAGCCCGTGCACTTTCCTTCCTCTTCCGCAGGGGGCGCCAAGGCTACGAGGAAAGGCTCGTCCGCCTCCCGACGGGCCAAAGGAAAGCCACATGGCTGCGTATTATATATCTTGAGCTGCCAAGGCTCACGCGTTTGGAAAAGCAGTTTACACATTCCGGTTTAATTTCTAAAGCACTGGGGACAAAAGTCGGGGGGAAACCCTTCAGTTTTTATGCAGAATGCTTCTGCAGCCTGCTTCAGCAAGACATTTGAAGAGCTGGACTGGCAGAACCCAGTAGTTCCCTTGCAAAGAAGAGGAAGGAGTCTTAAGGGATGGTTATTTTGTTATATTAAGTACAGTCATACCTCGGGTTACAAACGCTTCAGGTTGCGCGTTTTCAGGTTGCACACTGCGCTGAAACCCGGAAGTACCAGAACAGGTTACTTCCGGGTTTCAGCGATTGCGCAAAACACTAAATTGCGCTTTGCACAGAAGGGCCGAGTCACAACCTGCGTAAGCGCAGACGTGGCGCTGCGGGTTGCGAACGCTGCGGGTTACGAACGTGCCTCGCCCATGGATCATGTCCTCAACCCAAGTGTCCACTGTATAGAATGTGGGGCCCTACTGAAGTAAGGACCTTAAGTAAGAAGCTGGTTTTGCAGGTATACATTGCAGTTTATGGGATAGTAGCAGCTAAGCTACATTGCACCTAGGTTTTTGATGGGAAATTTTAAAAAAACGAAACAAAAGCCCTAAGAAATAATTGTATGTTAAACCACTTTGTCATGGTGCGATGCCCAAGCGCCAGGAATGTATTGCCCGTGCACATCCACACGCTGTTTATCAACCCGTATGCAATGTTGTGATTTAAGGCTTGAGAGGTTGGCGGGGGGAGAGAGAGAAGTCTGCACTGTGGGGCGGATGGGCTATTTCTCCAGGGCGGCGCATCTCTCCTTTCAGTTTGCCCTGGTTCCATTCAGAACTATCCACAGACAGCTTTCTGGGTCATGTGGCCAGCATGACTATACCGCTTCTGGTGCAACGGAACACCATGACGGAAACCAGAGCGCACGGACGCCGTTTACCTTCCTGTCGCAGTGGTACCTATTTATCTACTTGCACTGGTGTGCTTTTGAACTGCTAGGTTGGCAGGAGCTGGGACCGAGCAACGGGAGCTCACCCCGTCGCGGGGATTTGAGCTGCTGACCTTCTGATTGGCAAGCCCAAGAGGCTCAGTGGTTTAGACCACAGCGCCACCTGTGTCCCTTTTCATTCTCTATGTCCCCAAACAAGAGACAATTGGTGGCATTAGTATATTTTTGTGTGCCGTATGGCTCCATATGGATTAAGGTTATTCTTCCCAGTGAATTCCCAAACTTGCTGGTAGCATTAGCTAGCAGCATTTTATACAATGCTGATAGCATTGTATCAAATTTAAACCAGCCAAATCATATAGCAGATGGGGCGTCCTCGGCTGCAGCCATGGCAGAGCAGCCACCCCAAAGGCCCGGGTGAAGAGGCACGACTTCAGCTGATGTAAAACCCATGCGCCGATTGTGCCATCTGTCATAAGCAAGCTTGCATGAAGCCATGTGCTCAGTTAGCTCCAGGCAAGCAAACAGAAAAGTTATTGTAAACTGAGTGGAAAAAACAAAAAAGTTCCCCTCCCCCATACCTTCCAGGTTGCTAGATGTGCCTTTATATTGTTGTTCGTGGTCAGTGGGGTAGTAAAAGTGCTTTTATGGGCTAGTGTGTTTTTAAAAAAGCATTATTTGCAACGCTGGATATCACAACAACAGGGACATTCCGTAGTACATTCTATGCCCTTTTTATAATGTGTTGTGTGTGTGTGTGTGCTTATTGGGTTGTTTTTGTTTTGATTGCGTATTTCGTGTTTGCGATTTTATCCTGCGAACCTCCTGAGACCTGTGGGTATAGGGTGGTATAACAATAATAATAATAATAATAATAATAATAATAATAATAATAATGGCAAAGCTAAAGAAACAGAAATATGGATTGGTTGAGAGCCAAATGGGTATGAAGCTAATCTCATCATTAGAAAACTTGACTGTATTTTTAATAATAATAATTAATATGCACATGAGAGGGGAATTAGACTGCTGCAGCATGCAGAGGGAAATACGGGGTTAAATCTCTTCTCTATGTTCTCTGAAGAATGCCATCACCATCGTAGCTTGTTGGATCAGATCAGTGGTCCATCTAGGCCAGCTTCCTTTTCTCACAATGGCCAACCAGGTGCGGGATGTGATCACGAAAGCACTTTCCCCATCTGCGGTTTGCAGCAACTGGTTTCTAGAAGCAAACTGCCTCTGGACAGCAGATACTGTGCCTAGCCATCAGGGTTTGTTGCAGCTGGTAGAATTTTCCTCCCATGAATCTGTCTTCTCCTCCAGACCATCCCTGCCTCTCAAAAGATTGCTGCCGGCATTTCCTTTCTAAAAGTGCAGGTAAAGGGACCACTGACCATTAGGTCCAGTCACGGACGACTCTGGGGTTGCGGTGGTCATCTTGCTTATTAGCCGAGGGAGCCGGCGTACAGTTTTCCGGGTTATGGGGCCAGCATGACTAAGCCGCTACTGGCGAACCAGAGCAGCGCACGGAAATGCCGTTTACCTTCCCGCCAGAGCAGTACCTATTTATCTATTTGCACTTTGACGTGCTTTCGAACTGCTAGGTTGGCAGGAGCAGGGACCGAGCAACGGGAGCTCACCCCGTCGCGGGGATTTGAACCACCGACCTTCTGATTGGCAAGTCCTAGGCTCTGTGGTTTAACCCACAGCGCCACCCGCGTCCCTTAAAAGTGCAGACAGTGTTTCAAACGATAAGTTTAGGGTGGCATCCGATTTGCCAAGGATCCCGAGGAGAGAAAGACAAGACTCTGTGCCCTCTTGAGAAAGAACGAGCGGAGCTAGGACTCATTTGCGCACACACAGGTTTTAACGTAGGAATCTGAGCCAAGTGGAGAAAAGAGCGACGGAATCATCTTGGACTGTGACCCGGGGTTGTTGCGACCGAAAGACAATGTACTTGTTCCTTGCTAGTAGCTGAGCGCAAATGATTAACCGGCGAAACTGGGAACGGACTTTGCCAGTGGTGCAGAGGCAAATGCCATAGTCAACCCTCATGACTTAATACTAATTTTGCTCTTGATAACGAACCATATCAGAATTGGGCACACAGTACACCTTGATAATGTGGTCTTTGATAACAGGCACCATCAAATTACCTAAAGAATATAACTAAGGGTTTGGGAGCCCTATAGTAGGAATCTGTTTTCTTTAGTGGATGCCGAACCTTCCGATCGAATTGGCACACACTGAAAAAACACAAAGACTGTACCCAGTGCTGTTTTTCTAGAGAAAGAGATGCCGGAATCCACCTTGAACACCTCCCTTGTACTCTTACAATGACGCCCACCTGAGAGGTGCATGAACAGTTCCGGCGAGTTCCGACTGAAAAAAATGCCATACCAAATTGCATATTTGTGCAGTTGGAAAAACCAGTGTTCGTCCTACTTGGAACAGACCTGTTAAGTTCAACGGACCTGTGTCTATTGATGTGTGACTCTACTCTGAGCAGTACTCGCATTGGATAGTGTGGATGTGACTGGGGTTGTAGTCTAAAGCACCGAGCCTCTTGGGCTTGCCGATCAGAAGGTCGGCGGTTCGAATCCGCGCAATGGGGTGAGCTCCCGTTGCTCTGTCCCAGCTCCTGCCAACCTAGCAGTTCAAAAGCACACCAGTGCAAGTAGATAAACAGGTACCCCTGCGGCGGGAAGGTAAGTGGCATTTCCATGCTCTCTGACTTCTGTCACAGTGTCCGGTTGCGCCAAAAGTTGTTTAGTCATGCTGGCCACATGACCCGGCAAGCTGTCTGTGGACAAACGCCAGCTCCCTCGGCCTGAAAGCGAGATGACCCCATAGCCGCCTTTGGCTGGACTTAACCATCCAGGGGTCCTTTACCTTACCTTCACATTGAATAGTGAAAGTATATAACACCCATTTTCCCCGTCTACAGAATGCTCAGTGCATAGCACAACATTAGGGTTGCCTTATTTTAAAAAGTGAGAATCCAGATGCAAAAGTTGTGGACCTTTTTTTTGCAAAATCTCCAAAAGAAATTTTGACATTTTTGAGGTGTTTTTAGTGGAAATTCGCCCCCCACCCCCAAGCCCCAATGGGTTGCCATACTCCCAGTTTCCCCCGGACTCTTTTACCGGTTTTCGGAAATTCTGCCTAGACGCTATTTCCGACGGATGAATCCTGGGCAGCCCTGCACAACACTGCTCTCTTCACAAAGAGATAAAGTGATGCTTCTTAGGACTATTCTTCTGCAAACGGAAGGTTGATATTGATGGAAGGTGAGTAGAGACGAAATCTTCAGGAAGCTATTTTTAAAAGTTTGAGACCTTCTGTTCTGCGTGCAACCCCGGAGTCCTGATCTAGTTTTACAAACCTTATTGTAGATTGCTTTTAAAGGAAAGTGTATGAAACAGTCATGTTCTGCTTGATGATCTGATTGCAGGTCACCTGAGCGTGTTTCAACCTTATGCCACCTTTCCTTTAGATGGCATGGCCGGTTGTTGCTTAATGTTTTATCCATAGATAACTAAGGTATGCTGCCTTTGCACACAAGCAACGCATGACATCTACTTACATAACTTTCCGTGGTGGTTTTATTTACTGCTCGTGACATGGCTTGCAGCTTCATTTTATAATATCTGTGCTTGTTTCACAACCACGGTTGAAACTGCCTTCTTTATACTGCATTCCTCGTGGCATTGATATCTAGAGAAGAAGCTGGGCACATGGCTGGATAAGCATTCGGGAAGCTGTAGCATGTGCCACAGCCTTTATTTTTCTAAATAAGCTTTATGTAAAACTTTCCCCAAACTAGTCAGTTCCTCAGACCACATGCTAGGGCTACAACCACATGCACACTTAGTTGAGATTAAGGCTGCAGTTTGATACCCACTTCCCTGGGTGTAAACAGCTACCACAGTGATTCAGAGGCACAGAACCTGCGACTGGATGCCTGATTCCATCTGCAATCCTCTTACCTGGGAGTAAGCCCCACTGAATTCAATGGGGTTTCCTTCTGAATAGGACTGCAGCTTGGAGAGGAGTAAAACAAAGAAAAGAATGCAACGTCTTTTCAAATGATGTAGATAAGCATCAGGAAATGGGACAAAATAACCCCCCCCCCGAAAGATGATTTGTTTATTTGTTTGTTTGTCTCTTACCTGCCCTAAGGCCCCAAGGTAGGTTACAACATTATAAACACAACATTATAAAACAACTTAGAACAAGTTAACCATTCTAAAAATGAGATTTATTTGTTTTCTTTATTTTCTTTAAAAAATGTTGATTTCCCAAAGTATATACAGTGGTGCCTCGGGTTACATATGCTTCAGGTTACATACGCTTTAGGTTACATACGCTTCAGGTTACAGACTCCGCTAACCCAGAAATAGTACCTCGGGTTCAGAACTTTGCTTCAGGATGAGAACAGAAATCGTGCTCCGGCGGCACAGCGGCAGAGGGAGGCCCCATTAGCTAAAGTGGTGCTTCAGGTTAAGAACAGTTTCAGGTTAAGAACGGACCTCCGGAACAAATTAAGTTCTTAACCCGAGGTACCACTATATTTATACATACACACACACACACACACACACACACACACACACAAATAAATAAACACACACACACACACACACACACACACACACACACACACACTAGCCATGAAATATAGGCATTTGTAAGCAAGCAATCAGAAGATGACAGACACAAGAAAACAAGATTTTGTGGCAGAGGGAGGAGTGTTGCAGGAGGTACCTAGGAGAGGAATGGAAGACATACTTGCAGATGACTTAAGGATACAAGGCAAACAAACAAAGGAAGGCATTAGAAACACATAATGGCATGGAATATAAATAGAATGGGAGTTTGGGGCCAGGGTTAAGTGGTAGATGAAATGTCAGGGGAACAATGCCTAACTATGAAGGATAAACAGATCACCTGGGGTGGATGGAATGACAGCTCTTGGACAAATGGTGCCATTTCTGCCCTGCAAAATCCAGTTGGTTTTACACCAGTTTTGCTGCCGTGGTTTCCCTTAAAGATTGGACATTGGCCAGGCAGCTGAGAAGAAGAAGAAGAAGAAGAGGAGGAGGAGGAGGAGTTTGGATTTGATATCCCGCTTTATCACTATCTGAAGGAGTCTCAAAGCGGCTAACATTCTCCTTTCCCTTCCTCCCCCACAACAAACACTCTGTGAGGTGAGTGGGGCTGAGAGACTTCAGAGAAGGTCGCCCAGCAGCTGCATGTGGAGGAGCGGAGACGTGAACCCGGTTCCCCGGATTATGAATCTGCCGCTCTTAACCACTACACCACACTGGCTCATCAACTAGAGCGTCTTCGTCCCCGTTCACACTTCCCTGGGCAGAAGGAATGGCTGTCCAACCAAATACGCAGTGAGGATTTAGCTGTGGCTGCAGCACTGTGGGGCAGGAGAAGATGGGCCAAGGGAAACAGCATCTCACTGTGGCCTCGCTGGGCTGTTCCAGAGATCTTCCCTGACGGAGAGACCCGAGAGACGCTACTCTTGGAAGAGACGTATCCTGTGACACTGGGTGTTAACCAAAAGGTTGGTGGATCGAGCCCATGGAGCAACAGGATTCCTGCACTGCAGGGCGTTGGAGCAAATGACCCTCAGGCTGCCTTCTATCTCTACGATTCTGCAATTCTATCTAGCATCTGAATCGGGGCATCGAAACCTGGCAGCTCTCGGACAGTGAACTAGCCTTCTACAGGCTTGTTGCCAAAGAGATGACACCCAAGGGAGTTGCCCCTTCAGGAATCCTGTGGTTAAGGGCACTACCCAATTTAATTTTGATTTTTTACTAGCAGGAGGACGGATGTTAGGGTGCACGTGTTTTTTAACACCGGCTGAAAAACCAGTGCAGTCAAATTGTAGGAGAGGAGGAAGTCGCCAGATGCCTTCAGAGTGAGAGCATGGACCTGGCGGAAGACTGGAATGGCCTTCCCTGGATGTGAGACAGGATGTTTTCTTGTGTGGCAGCAACTGGGTCATGCATTTTTAAGAAAACCACTGGTTCTCATGTTTGTCAGATACCTTTTGGGATAATTAGCTGCAGATTTTATCAGGATGTGTTAGTGTTCTGTCACTGTGTATATAGTTTTTACAGTGGGGTGTATTGTTTTACTGTTTACATCAGAGGTGAGGTACCTCAGGCTTGGGAGCCCAAGGTGAATTTTCTGTTGCACCACCAGGACTCTCCCCAGACCTTCCACCCCCAAGCAACATGCTTCTTAGAAGAAGGTAAAGGACCCCTGGACGGTTAAGTCCAGTCCAAGGCGATTATGGGGTGTGAAGCCAGTGTTTGTACACAGACAGCTTTCTGGGTCATGTGGCCAGCATGACTAAACCGCTTCTGGTGCATTGGAACACCGTGGCGGAAGTCAGAGCACATGGAAACACCATTTACCTTCCCTATTTATTTACTTGCACTGATGTGCTTTCAAGCTGCTAGGTTGGCAGAAGCTGGGACAGAACCGCCAACCTTCTGATCAGCAAGCCCAAGAGGCTCAGTGGTTTAGACCACAGTGCCACCCGCTTCCTCAGAAGAGAAGGAGTTGCAGCCCTTGGGTTTAGAAAGGTTTCCCACTCCTGTTATAGAATATAGCCTATTGCACAAAGGTGAGAGTCACATCCATTGCTCTTTCCACTTTTGTGTCTGGCCCTACTCATCACTAATATGTGACTTCTGGAAGGCTGCTCATGAGGGAATGTGGGCTTCAAGTTGCAAAGGCCACCCCACAATGTGTTTGGTGGGAAATGTTTGCGGAGGGAGGAACACCCCCATTTCAGTGATCATCGGTAGGGAGAGACAAGGCCTTGGGGAGGGAATAAGCATTGTGGAAGGTGAGGGCAGGACTCTTACCCCTTGTTCTACTCCAGGCTTCCTCAGCCTCTGCCCTCCAGGTGTTTTTGGCCTACAACTCCCATGATCCCTAGCTAGCAGGACCAGTGGTCAGGGATGATGGGAATTGTCTGGAGGGCCAAGGTTGAGGAAGCCTGTTCTACACTGTCATCCTTCTTGGTTGCTCATCTGCTGTGTCCACCGGTCCATACATGCTGCTGACCATGGCTAGTCTGGTAAGTCATAAGACCCCACTCATCCATACTCTGATTGTGAATGGGAGTGCAGGTATTGTGTGTATTTTGGAGACTGGGGGGGGGGCAAGCTTGGGAGGCCAAGGTGTGCCTGCCCAGATTCTCTGAGCATCATCATCACAGGCTGCAGAGATTGGGGTGGTTCACAAGAATTACTAATGAAAGAAGAATGGAGGATGAAATTGATGGACTATGCAGAATTAGATAAACTAACAGGAAGGATTCGAAACCTGCGGGATCAGAGATTCTTAGAGGAGTGGAGTAAATATATGAACTATTTGAAAAGTAATTGTGATGAACAGATCACGCTAGTAGGACTGCAAGATGTTTTGTAAGGTGGGTTATTTGAAACATTACAAGAAAGACTATGAAAAGAATTATTAGTTAAGAACAATTAAACGCAATATGGAAATTAAGAAATGCAGAATAAGTGATAAAGAACGGAAGATCATCAGAGGTGTTGACGGAAGTCTAAAACATTGTATAAGACGAGAAGATATGTTGTATGACTGTTGGAACTGATATGTTAAAAAATCAATAAAAAATGTATTTTGAAAAAGAGAGAGATTGGGGTGGTTCACAGGACTTCCAGCTCCACCACTAGGAAACATTTAGAGCTGACTATGAGGGACTGCACCTGTCAAGGAGACAGTAAAATTGGTTTGGTGCTGCCCTGCCAATCCTCTGAGCACGTGGAGGTGGTGCCAGGCATGATGTTCAAGGAATACAGGTGTGATTTTTAGTATCCATGATGATGTTCCTTAGTTGCGCCTTCATGTACAGTATCCAGTGTTTTTTTCTGGGGGGTACGCATACCACTAAACATTTTGTGAATATAACAGAAGAAACTATTATTATTTTTTAAAGTTTCTTCTCTAGCACGGTGTATCATCAATTCCATTGCTACCCCCCATGGAAACGGTGTTTCCTGAGTCCTAGACGGAAGCAAGCGTTTAATGTGTGAAGTAGGAGTTGGAATCTAGCACGGTGATTGGTCAGTATTTATTTATTTTCCCCGATTCGAACTATTAAATGGTGATTTTCTGGAGTCAAAATGAGAGTACCCCTAAACTTTTTTTAAAAAAGAAAAAAAGCACTGTCAGTATCATATTGCCACTGGTCTGGCACAAGAAGGCAGCTCCTAAATTTGATATTTCAGATGGTGGGAAAAGACGGTGTGGAAATAAGGGGGATGGGTATCACCCAGTTGCCATGGTCAGGTCACTTCCTGGTGAAATCTGGACTCCCCCTGTGTCATTCGTTTGGTCCTGTCCTCCACACCAGGTGACTAATGGAATCCAAAGGATTCCTGAGTACTCTTGGTCCCCCCCCCCCCATGCATAGAGCAGATGATGCTCTCCTCTCACTGGGAAGCGGCGAGACATGTCAAGCTCTTGTCCTGAATGCCCTCTCCAGCCTGTTTTGCACCTCGGCATACCATGGGACTAACTGTGATGAAACAGATTTGAAGGCGACGCGGGTGGCGCTGTGGTCTAAACCACAGAGCCTAGGGCTTGCCGATCAGAAGGTCGGTGGTTTGAATCCCCGCGACTGGGTGAGCTCCCGTCGTTCGGTCCCAGCTCCTGCCCACCTAGCAGTTCGAAAGCACGTCAAAGTGCAAGTAGATAAATAGGTACCGCTCCAGCGGGAAGGTAAACGTGCGCTGCTCTGGTTCACCAGAAGCGGCTTAGTCATGCTGGCCACATGACCCGGAAGCTGTCTGCGGACAAACGCCGGCTCCCTTGGCTTATAGAGCAAGATGAGCGCCGCAACCCCAGAGTCGTTTGTGACTGGACCTAACGGTCAGGGGTACCTTTACCTTTACCTAGAGTGCAATTGGCGAAAGATGCACGGCAAAACCAACCAAACCTGAGTGAGAGCCCATAATCGTGTCTACTCCATGGCAGTGAGGTCAGTTTTCTGACTCCATCACATCCTCAAGTCGCCATCTGGGGGTGCTCCTGGCTTCATCAGACATTAGAGACCCAGGTTGTTAGAGACGCAGGTGGTTACCTTCCCCTGGTAAGATACCTATGGCTCTTTTGGGACCTTAGGATAACCTAACTACTCTTTGGAGGACTGAGGGCCTCTTACAGATACCATCTCATTAGAAGATCTGTCCATGCAATGTAGGAAAAGGGTCTTTGGTATGGCAGCACCTGACCCCTCCTGGATCTCCCCCCCCCCCGTTACAAATCAGACAGGTGCCATCTCTATTATCTTTTTGGCGTTGTGACCTTGCTCTTTCAGTAAGATTCTTATCCCAGTCTGTATCTGATTGGACCTGAAATACGTTCTAATGGCTGCTGTTTTCATTGTGACATTGCTCTGGGGCATTTTATGGGACACGATTCATAAACGAAATAGATAAATAACAGCCATTATTGCCACCAGGTTTGGGAGACCTCACGTGCATCTGGAAAAACAGGGATATCGGCTGCATTCCAGAAATCCCTTTTTAGGGCGTGGGTAGATTTTGTTGACATGCCTGATGCTCCACTGCGATAGCTCATTCATGCTCACCACTTAATGAATTAAAATCTCTGTGTGTGGCAGGGAGTCCAAAAATGTGTGCGTATAGGCGAAACTTGAATGTCGTCCCTTGGATCAGATAAGAGTGACAGGAGGGCGTTTTCTCCTAGGCATCCCTTTGCTGTGGCTTTTCGCTTAACTATTGTTCAAATAAAAATGTGTGGCTCCACCCTTTTCCTTACCTTACTCAGCAAGGGCATAAGATTCTCCCAATTCGTTTCTTACAAGGGCGGACATGTAAGTTCGGTATCAGGTTTTTGTCCCCCTAATGCTTTTATAAACAGCACTTTGTGGGGAAGCATTAAGGAGTACCAATGCCCGAGGTTGCCAAAATATTACTCACAGGGCTGAATTTTCCCTTGGGATCTTTACCGCCACCCCTTCCCTCTTTGGAGACCAGATTTTTGACATTTCTTTCTTCCAGCTCAGTCCCTTTCAGACTTCAGCAGCCCGCAGCACTGAAATAATACCCAAAAAAGAAGTTTCAACAATATACACGCTTGAATCTGTGAAACATGAGTACAGTGGTGCCTTGGTTTAAGAACAGCTTAGTTTATGAACAACTTGGATTAAGAACGCTGCAAACCCGGAAGTAGGTGTTTTGGTTTGTGAACTTTGCCTTGGAAGCAGAACATGTTCCACTTCCTGTTGAGTGAAAATTAAGTCCCCTGCTGCTTTGGGAAAGCACTCCTTGGTTTAAGAATGCTTTGGTTTAAGAACGGACTTCCGGAACAGATTAAGTTTGTAAACCAAGGTACCACTGTATTCTAAAATAAGAAACACTCACCCAGAAATGCTGGTGTCTTCCTAAATAGGATTTACCTCTGTGTAAAAATGCGTGATTGCACTGCTTGCTGATGGTCTCTCAAGGTGCTCAACTCTGGCAGCTTATTCGTGCTTTTTGTTTCGTTATGTAGAATTTAATTGAGACTAGTTCAATACAGCAAGGTGCTTTTCTCTGAAAAGTTTGATAAGCTCCTGGAAGAAGAAGAAGAAAAAGAGATCCCTTAAAGTAGAATAGAAGGGAGGCCCATAGAGAAGGCATTGCTAAAAGAAAGGCAGGCTGGAGGGTACAGACTTTCAGATGTTCCAGATTGGGGATACACAGAGCTTTAAAGGTCAAAATCGGAACTGTGAAGCTGGGTTTAGAAACAGACACCATTTGAAATACTGTAAATGGGAGTGATATCTCTGTGGCTTATATCATCGCGGCCAAATCTTCAGTGTCCAGAAAAGGGCTCAGATGTCATACCAGTTATAGCAGGAGGAAAGTGCTTCAAGCCAGATATAATCATTCTCCTTCATGGCCTGCATCAAAGAAGCAATATTTGGGAAGGCTTTCTCCATTGCTACCGTGGACTGGAGAGGGCTAAAGCAAAAGACCGGACTTTATTTGATAATCTCACATAACATGGTAAATAGACTTTCACCGATGATGGAATGGTCTCCCTCAGGAGGTTGTGGACTCTCCTTGGAGGTTAATAATAATAATAATAATAATAATAATAATAATAATAATAATAGTACTCTTTTTCTTGAAAAAGAGGTGGCTAGTCTCACCTTGAGCACCTCCTTCGTTCTCGGAGAACGGCAATGGCACCTACCTGAGATATTATGGAAATAAGTTCCAGCTGGAAAAAAAGCCCTAGCAAAAACAACAACTTGTTTATTTATTTATTCATTTATTTATTTTTAAATAATATTTATTAAAGTTTCACAAACAATAAAAAGTTTCAAAATTTAAGCATAAGAAAGACTACAAAAATGAAAAAAATACAAAGACAAAACACATAAGAAATACACAATAAAAACCAATTAACAAAGGAAGAAAAAAGAAAGAAAAAACACCAAAAAGCAAAACAGAAAACAGATTAGTATTTTCATATCTTGTACTTCATTCCCTAGTTTCTTGACCTCCTCACACCTCCCTTTTTGTATTCCAGTTCAGATATTTAATTCAGCAAGTCCTTACCCTCTAGCATTTATCCTTACTCAAGATGTTAGCCTATTATACATATAGTTTTTCCAATTGTCAATCCCTATTTACATATTCTTAAAAGTCTTTTTACCAATACCCCTTATTTTCCATCAGACATCGTTTTAACATTCCTTAATTTTACAGTATTTCTGCAAGTAGTCTTTAAATTTCTTCCAATCTTCTTCCACCAACTCTTCTCCCTGGTCACGGATTCTGCCAGTCATTTCTGCCAATTCCATATAGTCAACAACTTCTTATTTCTATGCTGCCCATGTGACAGGGTTCCCCCAGCTGCTCTGGGCGGCTTCCAACAAATCAAAACACAGTATGACATCAAACACTAAAAACTTCCTGATACAGGGCTGCCTTCAGATATCTTCTAAACGTCAGATAGTTATTTACAGTCATACCTCATGTTACGTCCGCTTCAGGTTAACGTTCTTTCAGGTTACGTCCCGCGGCGACACGGAAGTACCGGAAAGGGTTACTTCCGGGTTTTGCCACTCGCACATGCGCACAAGCGCAAAATGACGTCATGCGCAGAAGCGCCGGATCGCAAGCCGTGTGTGCACCGCTGCGCCGCTGCGGGTTGTGCTCTTTTCATGTTGCGAACGGGCCTCCTGAATGGATCCCGTTCGCAGCCAGAGGTACCACTGTAATTCCTTGACATCTGACAGGTGGGTGTTCTGCAGGGCAGGTGTGACTACTGAGAAGGCAGAGGTTGGACGGCCATCTCTCATGGATGCTTTAGCAGAGATTTCTGCATTGCAGGGGGTTGGAATAGATTGCTCTTGGGGTCCCTTCCAAGCCTGCAGTTCTGTGAGTCTATGATCTAAAGAAGAGGTCAGCAACATTTTTCAGCCATGGGCTGGTCCATCGTCCCTCAGACCTTGTGAGGGGCCGAACTATATTTTTTGGGGGGGGAAATGAACGAATTCCTATGCCCCACAAATAACCCAGCGATTCATTTTAAATTAAAGCACACATTCTACTCATGTAAAAACACACTGATTCCTGGACCATCCGTGGGCCGGATTGAGGAGGCGATTGGGCCACATCCAGCCCCCGGGCCTTATGTTGCCTACCCCTGATCCAAAGCATGTATATGCTGTAAATCTCTCTTACTGTATGTGCATAATAAAACATTTTGAAAAATGCGCAGACAACGTTTTTGTGATTGGCTGAAGAGAGCTTTTATCCAAAGTGGAATAACTGCCAGAGAGAGAGAGAAATAATCAGAGATCCTGTAATTTTTAGAGAGTGTAGTGACACTGAGCAAAAAAATAGAATTTGTTTATTTTTTAATTTCTTCTAAATCGACACCAATGGCTTTAGCGGGAATCAGGGACTGTTTGTGCAGCTCGCCTGCTTTGTTCACCTTTTTATGCTGAGGATTACAAGATCCTCCAAGGACCTTTCAACCGACTGCTCTTTCTGGTGGAGCCCGGCGCCCTGTGATCCCTGGAGGTGGCACAACTCCCGAACAACAAACATGAAAAGGAAAGCAGGTACACTGGATTTTTGGCAATGGGTTTATCAGCAAGGTCAGGGAGGAGCCCTCTTCGTGATGACTCACAATAAATCATTAGGGCTGGGCAAGCCTTGTGTTCGCTGAGGTTTCTTTTGTGAAACTTATAAAACGTTCATTTTCGCTTTCGCAGGCTTTGCAAAACTCAGAAGCGTTTCTCCCCCCCCCCCCTAATTATATTTTCAAGCTGTTTGGGTTTTCTATGTTTCGTTTTTAAGGTAGAGAGAAATCTCTGCTCACATCAAAATAATATCCCATTCCTAAGTGCACCAGTTACAGATAGGTAGCCGTGTTGGTCTGCCATAGTCAAAAATAAAAAAAAAATCCTTCCAGTATCTGAAGAAGTGTATCCTTACAGTGTATCTGAAGAAGTGTGCATGCACACGAAAGCTCATACCAAGAACTAACTTAGTTGGCCTTTAAGGTGCTACTGGAAGGAATTTTTTTATTTTTGACTAAGTGCACCAGCGTTGAAATCAAAGGGAATTACAGTGGTACCTCAGGTTACAGACGCTTCAGGTTACGCGTTTTCGGGTTGCGCACTGTGCCGAACCAAGAAGTACCAGAACGGGTTACTTCTGGGTTTCGACGCTTGTGCATGCTCAGAAACACTAAATCGTACTTTGTGCATGTGCAGAAGCACTGAATCGTGACCCGCACACAGTGGTGTAGCGTGGGTTGTCAGCACCCGGGGCAAGGCAAGTAATTTGCGCCCCCTAACCCGTGGATTTGCGCACCCTAACCCTAACCCCCAGATGTTGTGCCCGGTGCGGCCGCCCCCCCTGCACCCCCCCATGCTACGCCACTGCCCGCACATGCACAGATGCGGCACTGTAGGTTGCGAACGCTGTGGGTTGCGAACGTGCCTCCCGCACGGATCAAGTTCACAATCCGAGGTTCCACTGTACCGCACATTTCTGTGTATAAGACTAGGGTTTTTTTTTACTTTAAAATAAGGTCAAAAATCTTGGGGCGTCTTATACACAGATAGTGCATATGCCCATTTTCTAACTTTGGAGTCCCCCAAAGTACGGGGCGTCTTATACATGGGGGCGTCTTATACACGGAAAAATAAGGTACTTCCCAATTTACACTTAAGCACATAGTGTGGATTTTTAGTTTCAGCCCTAAAAATCCAACATTGTGATCCAATGGTGTAATGCTTCCTTCAGACCCTCCAAGTGACCCTGTTTTCAAGGGGAAAGTCCCGGATTTACAGAACCCATCCCAGTTTCTGATTTGATCCCAGAATGCCCCCTTTTTCCTTAGGATGTCCCTATTTCCATCAGAGAAACGTTGGAAGGTATGTAGTTGTCCGACCCCCCTGAGCCGAGGAGATAAGTAACTATACAACCTTTAGAAGACACTGAAGGCAGCCCTGTATAGGGAAGTCTTAAAATGTTTAATGTTTTTATATATGTTGGAAGCCACCCAGAGTAGCTGGGGCAACCCAATCAGATGTGTGGGATATAAATAATAAAATCATTATTATTACGATTATTATTGTTGTTGTTGACAGCATAATCAGGAAGCAGTAGGGGCACACAGGATTTATTTATTTTTAAAATTTATGTTTTTCAGAGTTCTACATTTCACTAATTTTACAATCATTTTAACATTTCCAAATTTGACTTCCTTCCCCCTCTTTCTGCAGTTCCTTAAATTTATTTTTAATATTTTCTGCATATCCAAGTTAACTTAATTTGCTCATTTATTCATCTACTTTAAATATGTACTCTTATAAAACTGCAGGTTATTACAACAGTCCTGTCAATGTTCTCACCTGTTTACAATATATCTGTAAATATTCAATAAACCATTTCCAATCTTTTATAAAAAAAATTGTTGTCTTGATTTCTTATTCTCCTGGGAAGTTTCTTCATTTCTGCATATTCCATAATTTTTTGTATCCATTCTTCCTTTGCTGGGACTTCTGCTTCTTTCCACTTTGGGGAAAGTACAGTGGTGCCTCGCAAGACGAAAAGAATCCGTTCTGTGATTCTCTTCGTCTAGCGGTTTTTTCGTCTTGCGAAGCAAGCCCATTGACGGATTAGCGGATTAGCGCTATTAGCGGCTTTTAGCGGCTTTTAGCGGCTTATCTGCTTATTGGATCAGATGATAAGCGGCTTAGCGGCTTAGAAAAAGGGGAGGAAAAGGAAAAAAACCCTGCAGGAACTCGCAAGACATTTTCGTCTTGCGAAGTAGGCCCATAGGAGATTCGTTTTGTGAAGCACCTCCAAAACGGAAAACTCTTTCGTCTAGCGAGTTTTCCGTCTTGCGAGGCATTCGTCTTGCGGGGCACCACTGTAACATTCTTGCCGCTGTAGTACCATAGCATAGGTGAAGCGTTTTCCATAATTGTATTTCCATACTAGAATAGGCTTAACCCGTTGAACTTCTGTCTGCCATTCAGCTGATAAAGGCACAAGAAGTGTGCAGTCACCCAGCGCCAACCCTAAAGCCCAGTCTAGGCTGCAATTCTCCACCCTCCTATTTGGGAAGAAGCACCATTAAAACGAGAGAGACTTCTGAGCAATCTGTTCAGAGTGTAAGTTTTTGGTGCTTGTTGTTAGCTCCTGTGTAGCAGGAGACATGGTTAAATCTTTTTGCAAACTCTTCATATTTTGCATTTCCCTTTGGGGTGGGTGAGAGAGATTCTTGAACAGCCACAAATGCTTAGGCTGGATCTAGACCATGGGTAGGCAAACTAAGGCCCAGGGGCCGGATCTGGCCCAATCGCCTTCTCAATCCGGCCCGCAGACGGTCTGGGAATCAGCATGTTTTTACGTGAGTAGAATGTGTCCTTTTATTTAAAATGCATCTCTGGGTTATTTATGGGGCATAGGAATTCGTTCTTTTTTCTTTCTTTCTAAAATATAGTCCGGCCCCCCACAACGTCTGAGGGACAGTGGACCGGCCCCCTGCTGTAAAAGTTTGCTGACCCCTGATCTAGACACATCAAAAAAGCGATTCCGTTAAATGCATTGTAAACTTCATACAGGGAAATCCCGTTGGCGAAAGACGGGACTCCACAGCGCCATCTGGTTTTGCGGTGTTATAAAGCAAAGCGCTTTCTCTTTACGAATTTAGCTGGGTCCTTTTTGGGTACAGCGGTACCTCGGTTTTCGAACGTAACCCGTTCCAGAAGACCGTTCGAATTCCGAAACGTTCAAAAACCGAGGCGCCCTTTGAATTTAATAGAGAAAATTGAGAAAAATAACATATACCCTCAGCGGAAGCCGTTTCACTTCTGAAGCATTTACTTTCGGGTTTACAACGTTCGAGTTCTGAAATGTTCGTCAATGGAGACGTTGAAAAACCAAGGTACCACTCTAGTAGTAATCTTTGGAGAAATAAACATTTAGAGAGTACCTCATCTCAGACAAACCTGCCACAGGAAAGATAGCATCTGGTCGCTAGGAAAAAAGGAAGGTCAAACTACAGAGATTCGAAGAACCAGGAGAATGAAAAAAAAAATGCACCAAAAAGCAGGGGGACACAGCAGTTTTAGGGAGCCCTGGTGTTACAAAAACTCACTCTTTTTTAAAAAAATATATATTCAAAAGTTACAATACAATACATTTTCAATCAACATATCCCCTCCACAGACACCTCTGCAATGATGAACTCACTCCTCAATCGCAGCTATGAGTTCACCTATTGACTAGAAACACAGAAAGGTTATCCTAGAATCATAGAATCAAAGAATAGAATCATAGAATCATAGAGTTGGAATAGACCACAAGGGCCATCGAGTCCAACCCCCTGCCAAGCAGGAAACACCATCAGAGCACTCCTGACATATGGTTGTCAAGCCTCTGCTTAAAGACCTCCAAAGTAGGAGACTCCACCACACTCCTTGGCAGCAAATTCCACTGTCAAACAGCTCTTACTGTCAGGAAGTTCTTCCGAATGTTTAGGTGGAATCTTCTTTCTTGTAGTTTGGATCCATTGCTCCGTGTCCGCTTCTCTGGAGCAGCAGAAAACAACCTTTCTCCCTCCTCTATGTGATATCCTTTTATATATTTGAACATATATAGAAGTTGGAAGGGACCCTAAGGATCCTCTAGTCCAGGCTTTCTCAACCTGTGGGTCCCCAGATGTTGTTGGACTACAATTCCCATCACCCCTAGCTAGCAAGGCCAGAGCTCAGGGATGATGGGAATTGTAGTCCAATAACATCTGCGGATTCACAGGTTGAGAACTGCTGCTCTATTCAAACCCCCGCAAAGCAGGAATACCCAGCTGTCCCATACAGGCAGGGGCGTCTTTAGCATATGCGCCTCCAGGGTGCAAAGATCAGCCCAGCACCCCCAAATTTAGTTTAGCTGCCCCCAATTCTTTTTTTTGGGGGGGGGTGAACTCAAAGTTGTTGAGCTTTCTTTGGAAGGGGGGAAGCCCAAGTTGTTGACCTTTTTTGGGGGGGAGGAAATTCACTCACCTGTGACGATGATGCAGCGGAAATAACTGCTTTTGTTTCCTGACTTGTCGGGAATATTTGACGCTATGGAGTAACAAAGCGACAGGGGGGGCGGTTCAGGGATTTTTGCTCCATTGCTTTTCACTGCCGCTGATCGCGAGGGATTGGTATACAGTAGGTATACATTTGGTGCCCCCCAGAATTTGGCGCCCAGGTGCCTTGAACCCCTTGCACCCCTGGGTAAAGACGGCCCTGCGTACGGGAATCGAACCTGCAACTTTGGTGTTATCTGTACCATGCTCTAACCAACTGAGCTAGGCTGGCTCATCTCACAGAAGTCACAAATGTAGACTGCTACTTTATTTCTCGAGTATTGACACCCATATGGTGGTGCCTACGCTGCGGGACGTGGGTGGCGCTGTGGGTTAAACCACAGGACTTGCCGATCAGAAGGTTGGCGGTTTGAATCCCCGCGACGGGGTGAGCTCCCGTTGCTCTGTCCCTGCTCCTACCCACCTAGCAGTTCGAAAGCACATCAAAGTGCAAGTAGATAAATAGGTACCGCTCTGGCGGGAAGGTAAACGGCGTTTCTGTGCGCTGCTCTGGTTCGCCAGAAGCGGATTAGACATGCTGGCCACATGATCCGGAAGTTGTACGCCGGCTCCCTCGGCCAATAAAGCAAGATGAGCGCCGCAACCCCAGAGTCAGTCACGACTGGACCTAATGGTCAGGGGTCCCTTTACCTTTAACTATGCTGCCTTATTATTTCCAGGATTTGCATTCGATCCTCTCTGCCGCTCTGGAACAGAGGCTCAGAATTATGCCATATTCTGAAAGTACCCGCCACTGTGGCTTAAACCAGATTGAAGAACCGGTTTATCATATAATGCCCTTCGTATCGTACACTGAGAGACAAACACTTTGGGGCAAACACTTTAGGTGGAGAGGTCTGAAGACAAGATAAATAAACGATGGTGAAGACTGCACATTTTCTATCCGTAGTAACTGATGAGAAGACAAAATTCTTAAGAGAGAACGCTGTGTCTCATCAGGGAGATTCAGAATTTTAAGTGTGTTTTGTGCTTCTGTTTATTTAGGTTTGGATGATTTTGTTCAGATTTGCATAGATCCCTTTTATCTCCTTCCATTTCATTTTTAATATTCGTTAAAAGAGGGACTTTCTAAAAAGGGAACATGTTGCGATGTGCCAGGGAAATTCAGCACTTTAAAGTTTGTTGATGTTGCATTTTCTTCCAATCTTAAGTTAACCTCCTTTGATGTTGCTTTCATACTGTTAAACTCTAGCGATGCTCTGATGACCAACCACAAAAAAAAATTAATCTGAATCTCTGTTTATCATGAAATAAATCTACCCGGATATTTTCATAATCTCCAAGTGTCCTGATTTTCCAGAGACAGTCCCGGAATTACAAAAGCCATCCTGGCTTCTGATTTGATCCTGGAACGCCCCAATTTCCCTCGCCATCACAGCCGAGGCTGAGCTCAGGGAGAAGAATGAGCCAGTGTTTGTGCCAAGTGGCGGCTGCTGCGAGGGAGCATCCTGGTACCTCTCTGTGGCCTCTCCTCCCTTAGGCAGCTTGCAGTGGTAGCTGCAAAGTGGGTGAGGAGGATGGGAGAGGATGCAGATGCCGAGACCCACTGTGACTTGCCAAATCGGGGGGGGGGGCGGCAGGGAGAGGGCAGGGCTGCCCTGGGTGGGAAGAAAGGGGGAGTGGAGCAGAGCACAAGGAGTCTTGATTTTTATTTTATTTTTTTAAAATGCTTTTGCAAATCCATGTCTAATCTTTTCCCTTTCTAAAAAAAATTCATTGTTGTGTTTTTTCTTTTTGCAAATTTGCTACTGAATAAAATAAATTCAGGATTAAAGAGTTTCCTTCCTTCCTTCCTTCCTTCCTTCCTTCCTTCCTTCCTTCCTTCCTTCCTTCCTTCCCTTCTTAAAATAATTTTTATGAAAGATTATCATAAACTGCAAAAGAACATGCAGTGTCTTTCTCTCTTTTAAAATTCAGATTATAAAGTCTTTTGGTTACGCTCAATGTAAGACAATATGGTATCCAGAGTTAGGGGCAGAGAGTACAGGTGGGTGATAAATTTAACACGGTTTTCTCGGGATGGTGGAAGGCACAGGAAATGTGAGACATGTCCCTATTTTCATCTGAGGAATGTTGGAGGGTATGATATTTGTACCCAAGAAATGGTATGTGTGTGTGACTTAGGTGGAATCTACACACATATAAGAAAACGCTGTGAAAATGCTTTTTAAAAAAGTTTTGAAAAATACATTGAATTTTGCATAGCTCACTGTTGCCAGCTAGTGTCGCATTTGTATATTGCGCTTTACAACACATCCAAACCGTTTTATTTGCAGCTGTGTAGATGAGTCCTGAGTTAACCACACCCAATCCTTGGGGGGAAAACATTGCCTGCTGTGGCCATAGTTCACTTCCACCTGCTTGTTTAGCTGAGCAAGTCAATGTCCAGTTCTTTATTGGCTTGTAAGTTATCTTGTGTCCGTTCTCCCCAGTTATTCCACTACTGAAGACAAACCAACAGTGCACCCTTCCTTCAACTGTTTCTTGTTTTCCAGTTATAACTAGGTAACTGGGATGTAAATTAGATTTCACCAGCCAGTTACATGGTGCTAGGATGGATCTCTGCATGAATGTCCCAGCCTGAGAGTTGGCATAGGACTGAATCAATTTACAGTGGTACCTCGGGTTACACACGCTTCAGGTTACATACACTTCAGGTTACAGACTCCGCTAACCCAGAAATATTACCTCGGGCTAAGAACTTTGCTTCAGGATGAGAACAGAAATCGTGCAGCAGTGGCGCAGCGGCAGCAGGAGGCCCCATTAGCTAAAGTGGTGCTTCAGGTTAAGAACAGTTTCAGGTTAAGAACGGACCTGTGGAACGAATTAAGTACTTAACTCGAGGTACCACTGTATAAGATTATCATGGAAGTGTTAACATATTTGCACACATATAGATAATGCAAGCATCAATAACACGATGGCATAAAAAGGCTTTCAGAATTATTCTGCAGTGAAATTGGGGGGGAAATGAGTGAAAGGTATCTGGAATAATATTCTAAACTGGCCATTGGACAATCTTGAGGTTATCTTGGAGAGTTCGAATCTTTTTTTATATGTACAATTTATTTTTGCATTTTCAATTTCACATGCAATAAGCATAAGAAAAATAAACAAACACAATAAAAACATGAAATCCCATTTGACTTCCTTCCCCCACCCCTTTGTGGATCCTCATATAATGATTTTCCCTCTGGATGTCTTCCATAACTATATTGTTCTAAACCCTTTGCCAATTCATAGTTCAAAATTTTACTACAAGTTTTCTGCCAAACCTACCAATGAATGTAATTGTTTACAAAAAAAATTCAAATAAGATATCAACTTTCCCCATTCTTTATTAAAACCTGCCTCTTCCTGGTTTCTAATTCTTCCAGCTAGTTTGGCCATTTCAGCATAGTTCATCAATTTTATCTGCCACTCTTCCTTGGTCAAAATTGTGCCCTCTTTTCATCTCTGGGCTAGCAGAATCCAAACAGCTGCGGTCGTGTACATAAATAGTGCAAGGCATATAGGTTGCGATTTCTACATTACATTATCGATGGATAAAAAAATCATTCATTAGCAGCAGCATGGTAGTTAATCCTGCAAAATAAACCTGCTAACTAAGTCATGTTCACTATAAAAGCAGTTAGGCGTCAGGTACATAACTTCTTTAAAATGAGTTAATTCATTTTGTGATCTGTTATTAAACTTTCATCTATTTAGAACACAATATTTAGCTCAAGATAGGGACTAATTTGCACAGTGTTAACCCGGAGCGTAATAGCTTTGCCCCAAATAAATCTCATTTAATGAACTGTGATCTGAACAGCTGTATCTTATAAACAAGCATTTTGCTTTGTTAATTTGTTTATTTATTTTCTTTCTTAGATCCCTACCACATTTGAATAACAGCGTTTGCGATGCTATGAAATAGAAGCGGGCGACTGTCAAGAAAGCAAATGGCACGTATGAGGGTTTAACATTCAGACATAAGAATATCGTTTCTTCTTGAATGTTACTGATAAAACATTGTTATTATGCCCCCGGAGAACAGAGTAAAAATCTGTTATGGAAAAATGACAGGACAGAAAAGTTAACAGGTTTCACAAATCAGAAATCATCTCATGCCTTTGCACGCTGCAGTTTGCCAATCAATGCCATTGATCCATTGCACTGGAAATATTACTTCCTGTCGTATATCCCATTGCAATCTCATAGATCAACAAGCACCTCCGTCACAATATCATGTCTCCAATCCAGCGATCTCTTCACGGTAGAGAAGCTCCGATGTGTACAGTTTCTGAATTTATGCTCCAAAGACACACATGTCTTGCGACCACCTTGATAAATAGGGAAATTCATTCAGCAGGAACACTTCATATTTAAACTTGTGTACTGCTAGGATTTTAGATCAGGGTGTATCCATGCAGCATGTTTAGGGCTGTTACGGAGAAGCGTTTTGCTTTGCTGCCCCATAAAAGTGGAATTATTCCTCGCTGGAGTCCATGCCAGAAGCACATTCTTCTCTTTGATGCAGAGGTGCCCAGTTCCACCCAACATCGAGGGGACTTGTCGCATGTGTATGATGTCACACGTGTGACACATGCGTGTGACTCACATGAATCGGGGAGAGGCTGTGAGGATGGGCAGGGCCTTCCACCACTGCATGGAGGTTCGGCGGAGCCCAGCCCCTCAAAATTGAGAGGGGGAGCTCAGCCTCATCCACCCATACCTCAGGGGCTCTGAGGTGTCCTCATCCCCACAGAGTGCTTGTGCCTCAAAGGATTCTGGGCATTGCCATTTGCTTCTCACAGAGTTACCGTTCCCAGCAACCCTTAACAAATTATTTGGGGTGGGGAATGCACTTTGGGTGTGCTCTAAAGGTGTACTACCGACCTTACTGTATGCTTGTGAAATGTGGACCACTTATAAACGTCATCTCCAACTTCTTGAAAGATTCCATCAACAGTGTCTCCCAAAAAATTTTACACATCACTTGGGAAGACAGGTGAACTGATGCCAGTGTACTGGAAGAAGCAAAGATCACCAGTGTCAAAGCCAATGATTCTTCAACATCAACTTCGTTGGACTGGTCATGTTGTGGAGATGCCTGATTATCGTCTTCCAAAGCAACTACTCTACTCCAAACTTGAAAATGGAAAGCGTAATGGCGGTGGTCAACAAAAGAGGTTTAAAGACTCTCTCAAGGCAAATCTTAAAAAATGAAGTATAAACACCGAACACTGGGAAACACTGGCCTGTGAGCGCTCTAATTGGAGAACAGCCTTTACCAAAGGTGTCATGGGCTTTGAAGATAGTACATAAGGGAGAAATGTGCTAAGAGGAAGGCATTCATGGCAAACCCTCACCATGATCAACTTCCACCTGGAAACCTATGTCCCCACTGTGGAAGGACGTGTGGAACCAGAATTGGCCTCCACAGTCACTTAAGGACACACTGTTAAGATCGTGTTCATTGAAGCCAATCTTACTCGGCTATGAGTGATTGAAGAAGAAGAAGAGGAGGAGGAGGAGGAGGAAGAAGTGTACACAGACTCTGACTTGTCGTAGGGGCATTAGCAGGGTGAATTGGTGGCTGGGAATGCATTGATTCTAGCTAAGGAAAGGGGTTTGCCCACATCCACACATCAGTTGCCGTTCCACATTGCACTCATGGAAGCTGACTTCAGAAATGCTCAGTTTCCGCACACGAGGATTGGTGGATGTGGCAAAGCCATTAATCTATTATTAAAGTTTGCGAGGGATTTTCTTCCCCGCTCCCAGCCATCGGAGACAGCAGTTTGGAATGCTTCTTGGGCCATTATCCTGACTCAAACGTACAAATGAATGTAGATATCGCCTAAAGTGGATATTTAAAGCAACTGGAATATTAAAGCAACTCCAAATTATACTGTGCGTTGCCAAGATGTAGAAAAGAATCGTCTCAGAAGCCTTCGGTGCAATTACGATCATAAATTAGGTATGTAAAATATGCATTGTTGCATTTCTGCACTGTCTGCCTGTTTCTTCGCGAGAGGATTTCTCAATGGAGATAATGGCTTTTGCAAGACATTGAGATGGGTAGCAGAAATGTTTACCTTTGAACACAGAGCCTACTAGGGTGCTGGGGCTTTTAAATAAGCTTCCCCCCCAATAGATTTTATTAAGTTTTAACATTTTTAACATATACAGTCAAAACACAATTTTGTCTTTTATTTTTGTTGACTTCCCACCCTTTCCCCCATGGAGTTGTTTTTAATCCCCTTCTGCGGCACCCTGTCTATCAAATCATACCCACAATATTATAATCAATTACTTCTATTGCTCATAGCTATAACAACAACAACAACAACAACAACAACAACAACAACAACAACAATTTATTATTTATTATTTATTATTTATACCCCGCCCATCTGGCTGGGTTTCCCCTGCCACTCTGGGCGGCTTCCACAGAGACCAAAAATAAACTAAAATGTCACACATTAAAAACTTTCCTGAAGAGGGCTGCCTTAAGATGTCTTCTGAATGTCAGGTAGTTGTTTATCTCTTTGACATCTGAAGGTAGGGCGTTCCACAGGGCGGGCACCACTACTGAGAAGGCCCTCTGCCTGGTTCACGAGTTCATCATATTATAATATTTCTTGAAATAGTCCAAAAAAGGCACCCATCATTTGATTCTCTTAGTTTTGCTGTTCATTTTGCTCACTCTGAATAGTTCATTACTGCACTTATTAAAAACTTACAGTTGTACCACAGGTTACATACACTTCAGGTTACATACACTTCAGGTTACAGACTCCGCTAACCCAGAAATAGTGCTTCAGGTTAAGAACTTTGCTTCAGGATAAGAACAGAAATTGTCCTCCTGCGGCGCGGCAGCAGCAGGAGGTCCCATTAGCTAAAGTGGTGCTTTAGGTTAAGAACAGTTTCAGGTTAAGTACGGACCTCCAGAACAAATTAAGTACTTAACCTGAAGTACCACTGTATTTAAAGAAGAATCAATAAGTGGTTTTTTAAAAAAACCTCTTATTTGATTTTCCAGAATATAAACATACGACAAAACCAATTTCACATCCAAATACCGAGATTACTCTGAATCTCCTGACTTCCTCCCATCCCTTCCATGGGCCCTATTGATCCTATATTCAACTGCATATCAATACTTCTCCAATTTTTTTAAAATCTTTCTAAGTTATCCATACATTCTGTTACATTACAAGTGTGTTTAAAATCCTGCCAATGTTTTAACCTGCAAGAATCGATAAGTTTTTAACAGCATCTTTGGATGTAGCAAAAGCCTTTCATTACTGTGATGTCATTGCAAAAAATAGGCATTGTTGTAGCAGGGCCACCAGCTGAGATGTTTATTGCAGGCGAGAGGGCAAACTGTTCTTTCCTGAGCAGTTTCCCACAAGCAGCGCTTCTGAAGGCGAGCCAGTGCTTCAAGTTTTGACTTGTAGTTTCACTGGTTTGCAAACTATTTCATACTGAAACTATGCGAGTTACTCAACTCCCAGAGCCAGATTGCGATCTGAGTTTTGCCGGTGCAAACCCGTGGTTCTGTCCATCGGCAGAAAAGGGCCCAGTGCCTGGGCTGCACTTCTGTGAATCACGACTCAACCGTACCCAACCTCTTTGTGAGGGCGACGGAGTGGAGGGGCGATTAGATCGATCAAATCAGAAAAGGAGGGGAAAAAAGACAACAAAGCGATGTTCATAATTATAACACATCAAGCACCTTTAATTCTGGCTTTAAAGACCCGGCTTCTAGTAAAGCAATTACGTAATTACAGAAGCCTATATTATAAATATATATCTAGGGTAGGTGTTAGCAGTGGGAAGACCTGTGAGCATTTTTACAGCTGGGTGGAGTGCGGGAGCGTGGTCAAAGCTGCAGGGTTGAGAGAAGGAAAGAATGTGTTGTGATTGTCAAAATGCCTGCCTCCTCTGATCTGTCCTTCGGTGACATCAGAAGAGATTTATGAATGGAGAATGAGAGGCACGAAGTTTGCAAGCCTGCAATGAACTGGGTTAACTGTATCATTTGCAACAAGGTTTTGCACTTGTTGGAGCCAAATGCACACTCCTGCCAGGAATGTGAGATGTTTTTGCGTGTCGAGGTCCCCAAGCCACCCCAAATTAACTCACACTTCACACAGAAATTTTTGTTTAAGGTTTTTGGCAGAATTTTGGCCACAACTTTATTTAAATACACAAACGTGAGTGGTTGCTTAGGCATTGGTTACGACTATCTGTCCATGCCCCAGGGACAGAACTGACTTCTGGATTCCAGAGGAAGCCAGTCAGGGAAAACAATATTGGGCAACAGACCCTCACCTCTCCCTGCATGCTCCCAGGGGCCCAAACCCAATGCCAGGGATTTGGACAAAGGCATGGCAAGCTCCCGGATTCCTTTAACAGAATTCACTTGCAGCACCAGCATTGGAGGGGTAGGCACTTACCCCTCCACCAACCAATTTTTTAACCAATACCTAACCGCAAACCTTAAAAGTTGTGACGATTTGCTACGCAGTTGGCAAAAACCAAATGGCTCCAGCCAATCAGCCAAATGAACAAAATTTCTACCAGGCCCCTGCCCCAAAAGCAGGCGACCCCATGACAGGCATAGCAAGGTCAAACGAAATAACCCTCATTTCAGGGAGGCTGGGCGGGTGATCCCTTGTACATAGCAAAAGATAAAGTCCAAAGCTGCGTGACCTGTATTTAAAAGCTTTGTGCCCCACCCCCAAATTGGCAACATGAAAATCTCCCCAGAAACTCAACTGCCCAATGACTGCCTGTGGCCATCCAAACAGATCTACCCAGCAACAGTGGGGTGGCCTGCTAGGCCTGCTGTTAGGGAGAACACATTTTGCTATCTTTCAAATATCCATTGCGGTGGATCGATGTGCTCGGCAACCAAGTTCCGTCCGACGTCAGGGAGGTCAGAACTCACACCGGACTTTGTGAACCACCCTGTAGGATGTGCAAACTATGAATTGCATAATCGCTGTCGCAGCTAAAAGTTTGCCACAAGCACCCTACTCTCCACAACCCAGCTATGTCAGAGAATCACATAGGATGTCAATTAAAAGCCAGCCTACAAGTCAGTTGAGGTGCTGTTTATCTGTGATAGTATGGTTTGGTAAAACAGCTAGCATCATGTGATAGCTGCAGTTGCCCTGTGACTAATCTTTGTGTGTACATGCCCAAGGAATTACAGATAAGACAGGATATGGAATAAGGGACCTTGGCCCAGTATACCGGAAGGAGCATCTCAACCCCCATCATTCAGCCTGGACACTGAGGTGCAAATCCAAGATCCTATTGTGGATCTCCAGACCTGAAGACTGCGTTCTCATTGCCTACTGGGGACGGCGTCAACATTTCCCTCATAATGATTTTAATTCTTAAGTTGAGTGGAGGTATACATTATACCAAGGCAGGGATCCTTCACCAACGGAAAACTGTTTTGGACAACATCCTTAAGATAACCCCATCACTTGCGCTCTGAATAGGGTAGTAAATCCTGTACCCACTAAACCCATCACTATGTTGTTCAGCAGAATGTAAAAGGTAAAGGACCCCTGGATGATTAAGTCCAATCAAAGACAACTGTGGGATGTGGTGCTCATCTCGCTTTCAGGCTGAGGGAGCTGGCATTTGTCCACAGACAGTTTTCTGGGTCATGTGGCCAGCATGACTAAACCGCTTCTGGCGCAACGGAACACTGTGATGGAAACCAGAGTGCACAGAAACACCGTTTACCTTCCCACCGCAGTGGTACCTATTTATCCACTTGCAAAGGTGTGCTTTCGAACTGCTAGGTTGGCAGGAGCTGGGACAGAGCAATGAGAGTTCACTCCATCATGGGGATTTGAACCACCAACCTTCTGATCGGCAAGCCCGAGAGGCTCAGTGGTTTAGATCACACCGCCACCCACATCCCATCAGACTGTACATTAGCCCATTAAGCTCCCTATTACCAGTTCTTTCCTCCACTCAAGCTTAGCCAATTGTGTCACCAAAGCCAAAAATTGAGTGCCGGTGAAAATAGACATTTTCCACAGTCATGTGAGCATAAACTCACACTTTAAGGTTTGGCTGTGATTCAGTTGGGTTCTTTAATTCAACCCGAACCTCTGGGGTAGCACGGGGAACTAAAAGACTGCCAGATATCACAACGGTACTTCATTGTGAAATGCTTTATCATATAGTGCAAACATTGTCAAGCCTCTGTTGTGTCATTCCAAAATCATTACAGAATTCTGTTTTGATAAAATGTACCGGCGTTCTTTTTTCATTGTATAGGATCTGCATGTATTAAAGAAAAGCTCTGGCACATTTCCTTGTGTTCAGACAGCTGAGATGCTTGTCCTCTGAAAAACCAATTGACATGGAAAATAATACTTACATGACATATCAAACATTTATAAGGCACTACTCAGACATTAATTTATTATCCCCATGTAGTGAATTGTTGATATCATTATCCTCATTTTCCAGGCGAGGAAATGAAAGAAGAAAGACCTGAGTGACTTGCCACTAGCTATCTGGTGAGTCAGTGGCAAGGCAGAGAGCTAAGGATCAAAGACTTGAGTCTGTTTTGCCTAGCTAAGAAGAGCCTGAGGATTTTTAAATAATGTTTAAAAATCTCTACCAAGCCATGAACTAGTGGCTGAGTATGAAGTTCATGTGGTGGAAGGGTTTTCTTGGACTACAGGAGATTATAGGTACAGGAGATTATAGGTACAGATTATAGGTAAAGCTATGGTTTTCCCAGTAGTGATGTATGGAAGTGAGAACTGGACCATAAAGAAGGCTGATCGCCGAAGAATTTTGAATTATGGTGCTGGAGGAGACTCTTGAGAGTCCCATGGACTGCAAGAAGATCAAACCTCTCCATCCTGAAGGAAATCAGCCCTGAGTGCTCACTGGAAGGACAGATCCTGAAGCTGAGACTCCAATAGTTTGGCCACTTCATGAGAAGAGAAGACTCCCTGGAAAGACCCTGATGTTGAGAAAGATGGAGGGCACAAGGAGAAGGGGACAACGGAGGACGAGATGGTTGGACAGTGTTCTCGAAGCTACCAGCATGAGTTTGACCAAACTGCGGGAGGCAGTGGAAGACAGGAGTGCCTGGCGTGCTCTGGTCCATGGGGTCACGAAGAGTCGGACACGACTAAACAAAAACAACAACAACATCAATATAATGGGTATAAACTATAATGGTACCTTCGTTCTCAAACGGCTTAGTTGTCGAACAAATCGGCTCCCGACTGCTTCAAACCTGGAAGCAAGTGTTCCGGTTTGTGAATGTTTTTCGGAAGCAAAATGTCCGACGCGGCTTCTGCTTGAGGGCAGGAAGCTCCTGCAGCCAGTTGGAAGCCACGTCTTGGTTTTCGAATGGTTTTGGGAGTCGAGCAGACTCCCAGAACAGATTAAGTTTGAGATCCAAAGTACCACTGTATTTGTACATCTGGGATGCAGAGCAAAGCAGAGATGTGAGACTCCATATCCAAACTTCAAGCTTGTCTCTCCACCAATGAGTTTTTATTTATCCTCTGGTCATTCTCACATACCCAAAGTTAGCACAATCAGAATGGTGTTTATTTACTTTGCTACCTAGGGCCAACTTATCTCTTATGCCAACCTAGTGAATATGAAACACTGCCCCCGCAAAACTTGTATTCATATCTCTGACAACTGTTTCCTCCTAACCTTGCATAATGATTAACCAGGTCTCAGAATATGTAAGATATCTCCTATATGGCTTCTCCCCTGCTTCTTTCTTGTATGTTTGACTGACAGCGTAGTTGTTGGAAGGCATGGTGTCTATTTTGCTGATTCTCATTTTTAAGTTTTGTAATTTTGGAATATTTTGTAGCGAAAAATAAATCCTCATAAAAATTTTCTGGCAGTCCATCTCTCTCTCTCTCTCTCTCTCTCTCTCTCTCTCTCTCTCTCTCTCTGTGTGTGTGTGTGTTATTCTGCCATTACAACTTAATGGCAAACCATTTACAGATATTCCACAACCTGCACTACGTAAACCAGAAACGGTGACGGTCGTATATGACCAGATGAGATCCACCATACAAATTAAGCTGAGCAAAAATAAGGATCAATGAAATATTCTCAGAGTCTTGTAGTGATTTCATGCTCTTTATTGCAGCTTGTAAAACAGTGATTCAATTGCCCCCCCCCAAACGTCAGGCTTTTATATACATTATTTACACAATGAGTCCCGTCTGATTGGCTGATTTTGCCCTCCTGGGGCCTGATTGGTCTTTTCCTGCAAGCCAATCAGTTGTTGCATTCTAGGAACCTACTTGCCTATAGTTCTAGGATCCAAGCTTAGTGCATAACAATCAACAAAAGTGGAAACTCTACAAATGTCAATGATATACAACACTGCACGAAAGATAAAGTACGCTGGAGTGCAAACATTGCACAAGTAGCCGGCAAATTTTGCTTTGAACAGTTTGGGCTTAGATAGTGCAACTGCTGCAGCCGTTCTGTCTGCCTTACCTTCTAGGAGAGTCAATTGTTCTCAGGTGTCAGCAGGTTTGCTCAGGTGTCCATACGTAGGTTAAAAAGGTAGGTAAAGGACCCCTGGATGGTTAAGTCCAGTCAAAGGTTGGGGTTGTGGCGCTCATCTCGCTTTCAGGCCGAGGGAGCCGGCGTTTGTCCACAGACAGCTTTCCGGGTCATGGGGCCAGCAGGACTAAACCACTTCTGGCGCAACGGAACGCTGTGATGGAAACCAGAACACACGGAAACACCATTTACCTTCCCGCCACAGCGGTAACTATTTATCTACTTGCACTGGTGTGCTTTCAAACTGCTAGGTTGGCAGGAGCTGGGTCAGAGCAAAGGGAGCTCACTCTGTTGTGGGGATTTGAACTGCCAACCTTCTGATCGGCAAGCCCAAAAGGCTCCTTGCAGACCCTCCAAGTGTCCCTATTTTAGAAGGACAGTCCCAAATTTACAGTACCCCCCCCCCCCGGTTTTTTATTTGATCCCAGAATGCCCCGCTTTTCCTTTGGACATCCCTATTTTCACTGGAGAAATAATACAGTGGTACCTCGGGTTACATACGCTTCAGGTTACATACACTTCAGGTTACATACGCTTCAGGTTACAGACTCCACTAACCCAGAAATAGTGCTTCAGGTTAAGAACTTTGCTTCAGGATGAGAACAGAAATTGTGCTTTGGCGGTGCGGCAGCAGCAGGAGGCCCCATTAGCTAAAGTGGTGCTTCAGGTTAAGAACAGTTTCAGGTTAAGAACAGACCTCCGGAACGAATTAAGTATTTAACCCGAGGTATCACTGTAATTTTATTATTATTATTCATCACAGAAATAGTAAGAATTTTATTATTTATACCCCACCCCAAATACTCTGGGAGTGGCTTTCAACATATATAAAATAAAACATTAAAAAATCTCTATAGAGGGCTACCTTCAGATGTCTTCTAAAGGTTGTATAGTTACTTATCTCCTTGGCTTGAGGGTCATATAACTCCATACCCTCCAACATTTCTCTGATGAAAATAGGGACGTCCATGGATGAGTTTAAATGCAGTAGATCAGGCAATGCAAGCTAATTGTGAATAATTATGTCTGTTCATTTGCAAACCATAAAGCAAGTTTCTAATTCATTAAATATCTACTGTTTCACTGACTAATCAATTGATTATGAAAAGTTCGTACAGAACATTAGCCTTCTTCCTGTTTATATAGTTCGCTGTTATATAACTTTCATATATATTTGAATACAGCAGCGCTTATCAAGATTAAGGACCTGATTTGAGCCTGTAATTACAAGGACAATTCAAGGAATTTGTCCTTCACCTGTTGTTCGGGGGCGGGGGGAATGCTGTCAAATGTATGGACTTTGATAAGCTTCAAAACAGCCCCTGGTATTGCAACTGATAAGCTCTGTCCATTTTACTCCCACAATCCTAAGCACGTTCAGTTCCAAACTGGCAACCACGGCTTGTGTTCTTTTCAAAAATATATTTATGAACATTTAAAAACTGTTCAAATGTCTAAACACAATTCAAACCTTTCAAACCAACCTAAAAAACAGATGTAACCAAATCATGTGCCTGGATAGGACTGATGATATTACTTGGTTGGCTGTCTTTCAGTCATAATAATAGTAAATTTCAACAGAACCTTTCCCCAAGTAAGCATGCTTAGAATTGTAACCTACAAATATTTCCATATGATAATGAAAACAGATCACATGCTACAGATCACAAACCCAAAGATCAGAACTCATTTCCTGGGTTTGCAGGTAAGGTTATAAACTTTCTAAAATTTCTGTACAGTACAGTATAACTTATCACTATTTTTAAAAAATTCTTCTTCTTTAAATACAAGAAACCTGTGAAGTATCAGTGAAAGCAAAGTGTTCCAAACCCCCCCCCCCCATTTGATTATTTTTAAAAAATTGAGACAAATTACAGACCGTCTCTAATCAAAATGTTGTTGAAAATGAAAGTGAGAACAATGTCACCAAGCCACATGGCAGCATTTTGTTCTAAGCTAAATGTAGCTCTGCCACCAGAGATTGTACTGTTCTCTGAACAGCATCTAAATGATGCTCTTGGATACTGCAGTCTGCCAAAGCTTATCTGGGCTTTTTTATTTGGAAGGACCGCATGGCATTTCTGCTTCCTCTTGCCAGAGCATGATTCTTCTTGTGATCACCAACGTCTCCTTCGAGGAGCTCAAAAACCAGAAAGCCTCACAACACTGTAACCAGACCCTCCAATTGTCCCTATTTTCCAGGGACAGTCCCGGATTTACACAAGGGACACGGGTGGCACTGTGGTCTAAACCACTGAGCCTCTTGGGCTTGCCTATCGGGAGGTCAGCAGTTCGAATCCCCGCGATGGGGTGAGCTCCCGTTGCTCTGTCCTGGCTCCTGCCAACCTAGCAGTTCGAAAGCACACCAGCGCAAGTAGATAAATAGGTACCGCTGCGGTGGGAAGGTAAACGGTGTTTCCCTGCGCTCTGCTTAGGGCTGTAGCTTAGGGCACCAATAGCTATAGCTTAGGGCACCAATCTCTTGGGGGCCCCCCAAAAAATTAAAGAGTAAAAAAAACTGGATGCACATGAGTTCCATTGCACCAGAAGCGGTTTAGTCCTGCTGGCCACATGACCCAGAAAGTTGCCTATGGACGAACACTGGCTCCCTTGGCCTGAAAGCGAGATGAGCACCTCAACCCCATAGTCTCCTTTGACTGGCCTTAATCCATCCAGGGGTCCTTTACCTTTACTTTTTTTAGTTTTACCTTTACATAAGCGGTCCTAGTTTCTGATTCGATCCCAGAATGTCCTGCTTTTCCTTAGGACATCCCTATTTTCACTGGAGAAACGTTGGAGGGTATGGAGTTGTGCGACCCCATATAAGTAACTACTCAACCTTTCAAAGACATCTGAAGGCAGCCCTGTATGGGAAAGTTTTTTTTAAAAAAAAAAAGTTTAATGTTTTATTATGTTTTTATACATGTTGGAAGTTGCCCAGAGTGGCTGGGGCAATCCAGTCATATGGGCAGGCTATGAATAACAATAAAATTATTATAATTCCAATTCCAATTGGATGTCCCTGTTTTTATTGGAGAAATATTGGAGGGTATGTTCAACTGGTTGGCTTTCATTCGGATGTAAATCTACCTAAGTCACACTTCCCTCCACCTAAGCTATAGCTTAGGGCACCAATCTCTTGGGGGCCCAAAAAAAAATTTAAGGGAGGAAAAAACTAGATGCACATTTCCAAAATATAAGATAAAAAACGAATTACTTTGATAATGACAGCTCCCCGCTTAAAATGGGGGGCACCCTTTGCGTGGACGCGCGCAGCCCTGGATCTGGAGCGGCCCCATCAGCATAGGCTTGGCTTTGCCTTCCCTCAGGTGGGATACCTGGAGGTCTCCGCCTACCTCAGTCAGTTGTCCAATCCCACCTGGGGGAAGCGTTGCCAAGGAGACCAGGCCAGGTAGGGGGAGGGACTACCTGCCCACACAATAGAGAGAGGATCTTACCTGGGAATCCTCACTTGGCTCCAGAGCTTCTCCCACCCTACCCACCCTCAGTTAATGTCTTCCTTTGCAGGTTAACTTTTCTTCATAGGTTTTGGAGGTTAACTTTTCTTCACAGGTATGCGGGCGCTGCTACGTTAAGGTCGCTGTTAAAGGGCCGGAAAGGAATTTCCCTGCATTGGCAGGTTTCGCCTTTCCCGTAGCAAAACGTCACAACTTTGGCGGTATCAGGCCTTGGGCGGAATCCTTTAGTCCATCTTCCTCTTTGCGGCGGCGATACCAGGGTTCCCCTTTAAAGGGGTTTCTGAAGGGAGGCTTTGACCGTACGCCGAAAGGTCGTCATTGCTCTCCCCTGCGGCGGCGGCGTAACGGGGGCGGCTATCTCTGCTTGAACATATGTTCTCCAGAGCCGGCCCATCCCCCCCCCACACTGGATAACCCTGAAGCTCCCTAGGTCCCCGGCTGGGGACTGGAGAGGGAGAACGCCCAATGCCTGAGCCAAGGTCTACCCACATTTGAAATTTAATAAAGTTGTGGCCAATTTAATCCCATAGCACGTTGTCTTGAGTCGTTATTTCACATGACGGGGGGGGGGGACCGCTCGGGATCTGGGGACTCCGCCTGTCCATGCAAAATACATATTTTGTTATGTGCAAATGGCTTTAGATACCTATTAGGTCCATAAATTACCATATAGCATATATTCAACACAAAAAAACAGTGACAATTTGTTGTTGACAAAGGACAGCTGGACATATAAAAGGCCCCATTACCTTCAGTAGCTTAGGGCCTCATCAAACCTAAATCCAGCCCTGGGTATAGCTCATGAAATATTTTGTTGAGAAACAGTTCCTTACAGTAAGGTGCAGAGATCGCCAGGTAGTTTAGCAAAGGTTCACAAAACAGAACAAGAGATAGGAGAGAGATTTATAAATTGTCAGATCAGGCTTGAGAATTCAAAGCTACCTTCAGAATAATTCTTTTTTTTATTCACTCTTGGGTGTCACTAGCAGAAGATTGAAAGCCAAATGGTCTGCTTTGTTGCAATTCCTTCTCTGCGGGAAAGTCTTCACATTACGTGTCTGTGTGTGTGTGTGTGTGTGCATTGAGAGTCCAGTCCCCAGATTTCCTCTCTCTCCCTTCCCCCACCCAATAATTTGAGCCCCGGTGTCCAACCAGCAGGGAGAAACTTATTTAAAGTGCTTGCGAGGAGCAACAGCTATTTCCTCTTTCAGTTTTCCTGCGGCGAAACATTGCAGCAGACCTGCCGATCTTCTGTAGTCCATTACCGACACAATGGATGAGCAGTGGTTTGGTCATGAATCATACGGGGAGCTAATATCAATCCCCGCTGCGTTTTATGTAGCTCAGACCTACGTTCACCAAGACTGGTGAGGTCCATTCACAAGTGCAGGAATAATGTTCTACTTCAAATGTTTAGGGATGGGACACTTAGTTTGGTATTCTTCACAGACTGGATTGGACGGTGTCATAGCTGTTTGTTTGTTTGTTAGTTTTTTTAATAAACATAAGCTACTTTTCAGCTGGGAGGGATGCGGGCGGCGCTGTGGGTTAAACCACAGAGCCTAGGACTTGCCCATCAGAAGGTCGGCGGTTCAAATCCCCATGACGGGGTGAGCTCCCGTTGCTCGGTCCCTGCTCCTGCCAACCTAGCAGTTTGAAATCACATCAAAGTGCAAGTAGATAAATAGGTACCGCTCCGACAAGAAGGTAAACAGCGTTTCCATGTGCTGTTCTGGTTCGTCAGAAGCGGCTTAGTCATGCTGGCCACATGACCCAGAAGCTGTACGCCGGCTCCCTTGGCCAATAAAGCAAGATGAGCGCCGCAACCCCAGAGTCGGCCACGACTGGACCTAATGGTCAGAGGTCCCTTTACCTTTACCTTACTTTTCAGCCATCGCACAACTTTGGGTAATTATCCTTGCCGACTTTCTTAAGAAAACACTTCAGCTGGCATTTTAAGCAACATGCTGAGCCTTGAATTGTTTTTTTAAAAAAAAATGGTGTCGAAGGAAACTTTGCTTAAACACAAGGAGAAAAAGAATGTGTTAATGGATCTTCCACCATCTCCATCTCTGCCCAAAGAATGTGGTGCTTGCATGATTTGAGAATATTGTATGATGAACACTGCAGAAGTGATTAGTTCAATTTCTCCATTCAGATAAATCCCAGGAGAACAAAGAAAAACCTTGCTACTGCACATTAAATAACAGGAAACATACGGCTCAGGAAATGTTAACATGTTTGGATAAGCCACCCTCTCCCTCTTCTAAGGACTAATAATGGAAAATGATTGGGGTCAAAGGCATTCCCATTTTGTCTGCTGGTGTGTTTATTTTGCCTAAAAACATAATGGACCAAAAATCTTGCTATCATTAAGCCCTCAACTGTGCAGGCGAAGTACTTTATAGCAAGCAGAAGAATTGAACATAACACATACGTTTCCCTCCATTCAAATGGTGCCTGAAACACGAGGCAAACATCACAGACTGATGCTGCCTGGTGCAAGGAATGCACATAGCATTTCAAGTTGCTTTATACTAGGCATTTGAGTAATGAAATTGTGAAAGATGTTGCTTTTTTTACATTCATAATTATAGAGGAGAACAGATGGTGAAGAGGTAGTTCAAAGTAATAGAGATCAATTAAGTTAAACGATCGTGCTGCCAGCCATCCTTGAAACGGAGGTGAGCTGATTTTCTGTGGTTCTTAGGTAGAAAATAATAAGCCGAAAGTATGTGGCCTGCTGTATAGTTCTTTCAAAACATCCTTTAAGTGCCGATACAATTTGCAAGCAGAGTTGGTGTTTGAAAAGATAACAAGATATTCAGCCATCAGGCACGCTTTCATTTCAGTGCAGTGGTACCTCTAGTTCCGTTCTTAACCTGAAACTAGGTCCGTTCTTAACCTGAAACTATTCTTAACTAGAGGCACGCTTTCGCTAATGGGGCCTCTTGCTGCCACTGTGCCGCCGGCACACGATTTCCGTTCTCATCCTGGGGCAAAGTTCTCAACTCGAGGTAACTCTTCCAGGTTAGCAGAGTTTATAACCTGAAGCGTTTGTAGTCTGAGACGTTTGTAACTCGAGGAACCACTGTATTGTTAAAAGGGATGGTCTAGAATTTGGGCCAGTGGGCATATGTGGAATTTTTCAAAATGGCTGCTGTGGAGACCTTGCATACTTCAAAATGGATACCGGGGAGGGCATAGGTAACAGGAAATGGATATTTCCTAAGACTGTTCACACGTCTTACTGGCACCTGTGACCCTGCATTGGCATACCTTTCAACAATTTCCCAATGAAATTAGGGACGTCCTATTATATTATTATTATTAATCCCCATTCCATATGTCTGGGTTGCCCCAGCCACTCTGGGCGGCTTCTAGTACATATAAAATCATGATAAAACATTAAACTTTTTTAAGGGCGGCTTTCAGGTGTCTTCTAAAAGTTGCATCTCCTTGGCTCGGGTGGGGGGGGGATCAGATTGATGATATTCTCACCCCCTTCCATTGCAAGAATCTCCTGATCTGATGTTGCGTGTCGAGGTCCCCAGGTCCACCCCAATAACTCGCACATCACACAGAAGTTTTTGTTTAAGATTTTTGGCATAATTTTGGCCACAACTTTATTAAAATACAAATTTGTGAGTGGTTGCATAGGCATTGGTTGCGACTATCTGCCCCCCCCATGGGGGACAGACTGACATTCCGCACACCTGCGAAAGTCAGAATGGGGGAATACACTTGGGGGTTACGTGGAGCATGGAACCTGCCCTCACCCCAAATGCAACCAGGAGCTCATTGCTATGGCCCGAGCCTCCTTGACAGAGTGGACAAGCAATAGTTAGCCCCCAATTCCTTTAACGGAATCCCTTGCAGCAGCAGCATTAGAGGGGCAGGCACAGCTAATCCATGCCCCTCAACCAACCAAACCATAAACCAATGCCTAACCGCGAACCTTACAAGTTGTGACGATTTGCTATGCAGTAGACAAAAACCAAATGCCCCCAGCCAATCAGCCAGATGGACAAAATTCCTACCAGGCCCCTGCCCCAAGAGCAGGCGACCCCATGACAGGCATAGCAAGGTCAAAGTGAACAACCCTATTCTAGGGAGGGAGGGACGGGAAATCCGATGCATGGGCGAAAAGAGGAAGCCCTAGCCTCGTGCAAGGAGTTTTACTATTTCTGGCTGTCAATCAAAAAATGGCAACATTAACTTCTTCCCAACAACAAGGGAAGCCCCAATCGTATCAGTGGCCAACGATCAATTAGCCCACCCCCCAACTTTGGAGTGTCCTGGCGGCCCCCACCACAACACGTGCTCCCCATGAAGGAGAACACGCTTTTTGAGAAAGGAGGGGGCGGAAACTGCTCTTCTCTTCTTCCCCTCCTGACTGACTGCCTGACTGTGTGGAGAGAGTCTTATCTATGTAGTGACTAGATGGCTGAGTGGGAACTGTAACACTCATGCAAGCCAGTAGTTCTTTAGTTTGTAGTAGCTATTAGAAATAAAAGGAGTTATGCTTCACAGCTAGCTTCCGCGTTATTTATACTCTGTTGAGTCTGGGGCTCACAATGCACAGTTGTGGGTCCAGTGCACTGGGACCTGCTTTCCAGGATTGGAAGGTCTTTGAAAGTGCTGTAGTCGCCTAGCCCAGTCGGGGCAGAACCAGTTATTGAGCCCAGTCGCTGACATCCGTTGAAAGGCGTACTGACACGGATAACTTCAAACCCTCCAATATTTCTCCAGTGAAAATTGGGATGGCCTAAAGAAAAGCGGGACATTACAGGATCAAATCAGAAACTGGGACGGCTTCTGTAATTCTGGGATTGGAAAAGAGGGACACTTAGAGGGTCTGAGAGTGCTTTACAGAAAATGAAATGCCCCTTGATCCTCGTAGGAAATGACAGGTCTGAGCATCTTCAGAACCATGAGCTTTGCTGCTGGATCATTAGACTGCCTATCTAACAGACTCCCTGGAAAAGTGGAAAGACCCACTTGGAGCGTCTACGTTGGTGGCCCGTCATCTGGGGAAGGAGGGTGTATCAGAGAAATATTATCTAGCCTATGGATGATGTACCTGAGAGCACTTGTGGACGAGATCTGGGCTTGCAATGAACCATGAGGGGAGATTTGGAGCTGAGCACTTCCCTTAAGCCACAGGATGCATGAGAGGAAGCAGAGATTAAGCCTTATAAGTGGCAGCCCAAGAAGAACTATGCTAGCGGCAAACTGCAGGGCGGGCGGGCAGAGAGAATAACACTTGCTGTGCGTGTTGAAAGGAGCAGCATGCAGCTTTTCACAAGCCAAGGCAACTCTGCAAGATGCAGGCCGACAGTGTCATGTTCTGATCTATTCTCCCTTCTCAAAAACCAAGTCTTGTGCACTGGAAAAATATAACCTCTGCACAAGCAGGCTTGTGGCCAGTGATCATTGTCTCAGAGAGATGGCTGCTATCCTCCCACTGCCCTCCGGGTAGGCGTCTGTGCTTTGAAAAGATGTCAAAAAATATAAGCTCAACCAGTTCAACATTCTAGTACAGTCATACCTCTTGTTACGTTTGCTTCAGGTTAAATCTTTTCAGGTTGCGTCCCATGGCGACCCAGAAGTACCGGAAAGGGTTACGTCCGAGTTTCGCCGCTCGCACATGCGCAGACATTCAAAACAACATCACGCGCATGCGCAGAAGCGGTGAATCACGACCTACGCATGCGCAGACACACAGACGTGGGGTGCATTCTGCTCATGTTGCGAATGTGGCTCCGGAACGGATCCTGTTCGCAACCAGAGGTACCACTGTATATAGGGAGAATGGCGATGGGTGAAAACTGTCATTGTTGAATTTTCACGTGGCATGACATCCATTAAAGCATGGAAACAGGATTTAGAAGGGGGCTAGGCAGTCTGCTACTGAAAGGTGAACGAATCTGCATTGATTTAATTCAGGGGTGCTCCAAGCTGCAGGCCTCCCCATTTGTTTTCCTTCAAACCATGCCGTCCTGCCCCACACCTGCCATATGTGGTGCGAGGTATGGGCAGTGATATTTTTCTAGAAAAAGAGGTATGGGAACTGAAGCTACCCTTCAAATTTGCACATTCCCAAATTTTGTGATGTGGTTCTCTGACAAAAAATGAGCACAAAAAGAGTGTACATTAGGGGAAAGGGTGCATGAAAAGGCTTATACCCATTAAAAATAATATATTGGGAACAATTGCTTGCAAAATTGCATACATTAGGAAAGTTGTGTAAAAAAATGTGTGCATTTGATGAATCACATGTCTATCGGTTTTCATGTGGACTCCTTTTTTATGAGGAAATGGGGCAAACTGATGGGGGAATTGAGAAACTGAAAGAAACAAGAAATGCAGGTTTGTCCAATCTGGCTTCCAATATTGTTTGAAGTGGTTTTAATAGTTTTAACTGGGTTGGAGAACTTGTGGACCTTCATTTGTTGTTGGGCTCCAACACTCATCAGCTCTGCCCATCATGGCCAATGATGGAGGTGATGGGAGCCATTGTCTAACTACACCTGGAGGGTGACAGATGTCCCATTTTTGCTTTGCAGGCGCTGTGGGTTAAACCACAGAGCCTAGGACTTGCCGATCAGAAGGTTGGCGCTTCGAATCCCTGCAACAGCGTGAGCTCCTGTTGCTCGGTCCCTGCTCCTGCCCACCTAGCAGTTTGAAAGCACGTCAAAGTGCAAGTAGATAAATAGGTACCGCTCCGGCGGGAAGGTAAACAGCGTTTCCGTGTGCTGCTCTGGTTCACCAGAAGCGGCTTAGTCCTGCTGGCCACATGACCTAGAAGCTGTACGCCGGCTCCCTCGGCCAATAAAGAAAGATGAGCACCACAACCCCAGAGTCGGCCACGACTGGACCTAATGGTCAGGGGTCCCTTTACCTTTACCTATTGCTATTTTCCAGAAAATTGCGGATGCAGCTGGCTCTCTTTGTCAGTTGTGCAAGAGGCAATCTGTTTCCTAAATGATGGGGAGAAACCCTTGTTGGTTGTGTCACAAAGCTCTTTGCCCAGATGTTGGGAGCCATTGATGAAATGGATCTTAGTGGGAGGCGCAAAGGTCATTTTCCACAAGTGCCTCCCACCCCGGAACATGGGCAAACATTTCCTTGCAACTCAAAATATTGTTTCCCAAACCAACTGATGGCTTCTCCAGTAGAAAGAAGTAACTCAAACCCCCCTTGCCTTATCATTTATTGCAAAGCTACAACGGATTTTCATAAACGGGTATGATGATAAATGACTTCTGAAACTTACAGGCACACACAGATTTGATAAATGTACCAAGTTATGACAATCTCTTCTTTCCCCATTAAATAGGAATAGATAGAAGGATGATATTTGATTTTTTGCTTCTAAGACCAAGGTCCCCGGCAATCAAAGATGTAGAATGGAAGTTTAAATTTTGTTCTCTCTCTCTTTTTTTTTGAGTCAGATTAAATATGTTTCCAGTGAATCCTGAATATTTTTCATTAGTATAAACGTTTCTAGTATGTTGTTATAGCGCATTTCTCCCTGTTGTCCAGAGTTTGAGCGTCTTCAAAGTCCATGACGCCTTTGGTGAAGGCTGTTCTCCAATTGGAGCGCTTGCAGGTCAGTGTTTCCCAGTTGCCGGTGTTTATACTGCATTTATTAAAGATCTGCTTTGAGAGAGTCTATAAACCTCTTTTGTTGACCACCGGCATTACGCTTTCCATTTTTAATCCCGTAACTGTTCCTATCTATGGCTAGATAGCAGCTTAGGAATGTAGAAAGTTATCTTTTGTTAAGAAACAACATTGGTCCATCTGGCTCCATCAGTTTGGTCTCTGCCCTCCAGATATTTTCGACTCCCACTCCACCAGAGCCAATAGTCAGAAATGATGGGATTGATTTGGGAAGAATGGTGTTGTAAGAAAGAGAAGATGCAAAGGAATCTTAAAGTGATCATTCTACTGCATGGACTCACCGCTGCATTTCGCTTTGCAGTTTACTCAGAGTCTAGGAACATGACACTTCCAGACTACTGTTGCATAGGAGGAGAGGAACTTGTTTAACTTCATTTCATGCGTACAGCCATGACTGGAATGGTAAAGGGAAAGGCACTTGAATTATGGGGTGAAAGGTTGTGAAAGGTCAGAACTCCTTTAATAAACTTTACAAGTTCACAAGGTCAATCCCTGGTTTCCCCGAGTTTTAGCCAAACCCTGGTTCCCCTCTAAAAACAGTGAGGCTGTCACAAAGCTAAGGTAGCCTCCTCTACCTCTCTTCTTCTTCTTCTTCTTCTTCTTCTTCTTCTTCTTCTTCTTCTTCTTCTTCTTCTTCTTCCACATTTATTCAAAAGTTACAATACAGCTTTGCCCAAAGCTGTATTTGTCCAATCGACTCCTCAATCCCTCATCACTGTCATGTTCATTCACCAAATACCCTCAATAGGAACCCAACAGCCAATCTGATCTACTAGACATTTTCAATTAACATACAGTGGTACCTCGGGTTACATACACTTCAGGTTACAGACACTTCAGGTTACAGACTCCGCTAACCCAGAAATAGTACCTCAGGTTAAGAACTTTGCTTCAGGATGAGAACAGAAATCGTGTGGCGGCAGTGGGAGGCCCCGTTAGCTAAAGTGGTACCTCAGGTTAAGAACAGTTTCAGGCTAAGAACGGACCTCCGGGACGAATTAAGTTCTTAACCTGAGGTACCACTGTATCACCTCCACAGACACCTCTGTGATGATGGTGGCATGAAAATATCCTGTTCTTCTTCGATAAAAGAGGGAAAAAAGAGAAAAAAATGAGACACCTCATACCTGTAAGTTGATCGCTGAAAGGGAAGCTGCCAATGCTAAGGGGAAATGGTTTGAGTTTGTCTCTGCAGTTATTTGGGAAGATATAGTAGTCCTGGGGTCAGTTATTTCACTTTGATCACCTAGTATACTCCGTGATCACCTTACTTGCATGCTGTGGTGATTGGTTTCCGAAAGGAGGGCAATAGTCACCGCATTGTTCTTTGCAACCGGGAGAAGAGACATCTTGTGTCTTGCCAAGATCTTGCAAACTTTCCTATGCTTCTGAAATATACTCAGAGTCGCAAAGTGATTTCATGCTCTTTATTCAGCTCATAGTGGTGAGGAGGAATGAATGAATGTCCCCTCACAGTATTTGCTTTATATACATTATTTACACAATGGGCTGCACATGATTGGCTAATTCCGGAATTCTACTGTAAGCCAATCAGGTTGTGGATTCACTTCTATCTGGAGCAGGATTGGGTGGTTCCTGCCAACCAATCATACTGCTGCATTGTTCTAGGACCAATCAGACTGCTGCATTCTGAATCCTATTGTTCTAGGACCAATCAGACTGCTGCAGTTTGGATCCTATTCAACTCAGTACATAACAGCTTCCAAGGTTGGTATTAGTAGCATACGTAATCGTATAGCATACGCAACAAATCGTATAGCATACGTAACAAATCATCAGTAAAACAATCACAAATAAAACAATTACCATCTATGTAACACGATTAACAGAAGAACTAAAAAATAAGCTAAACATCACAGTTAAACCAAAAATCATATTATAGGATTCACAAAGTACGACAGCATTCTCATCGATAAAACAATATTCACAACATTAACAAAATAGCAACAAAACAAACAAACAAAATCCTGTTGAATTTGCTTATCTTGCTGCATTCTTTGAGAAGAAAATTTGCCAATTCTGTACCCCTAGAAAACAACAGGATTTAATTTTTGTAGTCCCACTAGGTCCTTGAATCGATAACTGATGCTATGGAGGATCATGTATTAGAGGGCAATTGCTTTATGACCCAGTTGCCATCCATAGCAAAGCTTCGTGCAATATATAATATATTTGAAAACGTTGTGTGTGTTCTGCAAGCAGAGGTGCACATTTCTGGTTGCTGCTCTGAATGCATACCCTCCCCAAATCTAAGTGTGAAGAAAAAACCAAACTCCCACAGATCAACATTCCAACCCCCTTGGAATGCACTGGAATGCTGCTGGCTTGCGGGTGGAATGCTTGCCATTATTGTGAGCAGACCGGATGCCCAAAGTTTAAATAATTTTGTTGAAGAACTGACCCACTTTGAGATTCCTTCAGTAGTCTGTGGAGCCTGGGCTACAAGTGTACCAAATTACAGCTTTTTGAGGTAGACATTTGGGGGTTAACACTATGTCCTCTCCAGCTTTCGGGAGAAGCAAAAATATATCACCTGTTTGGTGATTAGGGTGAGGTCAGCTTCCACCAAGCTAAGAAGGTGAGCACTTGAAAATAATAGCAAGGGGAACAAAAGCTAGAAAGGTACTGGTTGGTGTCCACCAGAGGATCTCAGGAAGAGTTGTAATCCAATGGTAGAGCATCTGATTGGCATGCAGAAGGCATCAGACTCAATCCCTGGTACAGATGGGCGGGGAAGATAATAATAATAATAATAATAATAATAATAATAATAATAATAATAATAATGTTGTTTAGTCGTTTCTGACTCTTCACGACCCCATGGACCAGAGCACGCCAGGCACTTCTGTCTTCCACTGCCTCCCACAGTTAAGTCAAACTCATGTTTGTAGCTTCGAGAACACTGTCCAACCATCTTGTCCTCTGTCGTCCCCTTCTCCTTGTGCCCTCCATCTTTTCCAACATCAGGGTCTTTTCCAGGGAGTCTTCTCTTCTCATGAGGTGGCCAAAGTATTGGAGCCTCAGCTTCACAATCTGTCCTTCCAGTGAGCACTCAGGGCTGATTTCCTTCAGAATGGAGAGGTTTGATCTTCTTGCAGTCCATGGGACTCTCAAGAGTCTCCTCCAGCACCAGAATTCAAAAGCATCAATTCTTTGGCGATTAGCCTTCTTTATGGTCCAGCACTCACTTCCATACATCACTACTGGGAAAATAACAACAACAACAACAACCCCTCTACAAACATATCAGGAAGAATTCTCAATAAACAGGTTGACAGGAACCTCAATCTCAACCCCAAATCTCCAGCCTCCTAAAACAGCTCTGTAGGGCCAAAAAAAGAGACTGTGTTCCAAGCACAAATATGAGAGAGACAGAGAGACAGAGGGTGGGGGGGGGAGAGAGAGATATCAGGTTTAGAATACCTGCAAATGTATCAAAAACAAAAGTATGATTATTACACATATCTGAGGAATTCCTGAGCCTTCAGTGGAATGAAAGACGAAAACGATCCGCCCCTTTGGGCTGACTTGAATTGAGCTTTGGTGATCACCACCATGCTTTCATCAACACCCTTAGCAACACCCCAATGTGAAGATTTAGAATCTCACTCTTCTCTTCAGCTTACAGATGAAACCTGGCAGCTCTGAGGGTGTAATTAGAAGAGCAAGGTTGAAAGCCAAGAGTATGAAAGCCAAGAGTCAGCATTTAGGAGAGAGGAGCTGGCAGAAAAAGCTCACTTCTGCCAGGAGAAAATGCTGTATTTAGAGGAGAGCGGAGCTACTCTGCCAAAAGCTGGTGGCACTTCCATCATTCTGTGTTGGGATTGTTTATGACATAGTAAATACTCTGTGTGGGATGTCATGTGGCAAATGAGCCATAAGCCCTGAGAAACTGCACAGTTTGCAAACTTGAAAGCTTTCTTTGTAACGTGCTGGGACCTTGAACCAGGGACTCTGTTGCACAATCAGGGCAGAAGGAATGTACACACTGATGTCTTTCTGCTTTGCAGCAGGATCAGGTGACCTAAGGAACCAATAAAATACCAGCTGCTCTTTAAATAACTTTATATAACTAATGCCTCTGGCACCAACTCTATAGGGCCGAAGTGTCTCCAGCCCTCCCTATATCTGTGGGAAGGGGTCCGATTAAAGTGCAGAAACCAAAATGCTTTTTTACAAAGCTATTGCACTACCAACCTCCAACTCCTCAAAAGATTCCGCCAATGGTGTCTCCAAATTTTTTTACACATCACTTGGGAAGATAGGCAAACTAATGCCAGTATAGTGGAAGAAGCAAAGATTACCAGTGTCGAAGCAATGATTCTTCAACATCAACTTTATTGGACTGGTCATGTTATGCAGATGCCTGATGATCAGCTTCCAAAGCAACTACTCCATTCTGAACTTAAAAGTGGAAAGCGTAATGGTGGCGATCAACAAAAGAGGTTTAAAGACCACCTCAAGGCAAAACTAAACTAAAAATAAAATAACGTAGTATAAACACTGACATCTGAGAAACACTGGCCTGCGAGTGCTCCAATTGGAGAACAGCCTTCACCAGAGGTGTCATGGACTTTGAAGACATTCAAACTCAAGACGAAAGGGAGAAACATGCTAAGAGGAAGGCACGCTTGGCAAACCTTCACCGTGATCAGCTCCTGCCCAGAAATCTATGTCCCCACTGTGGAAGGACGTGTGGATCCAGAATTGGCCTCCACAATCATTTATGGACTCATTGTTAAGACCGTGTTCATGGAAGACAATCTTACTCAGCTACGAGTGATTGCCGAAGAAGGAGGAGGAGGAGGAGGAGGAGGGAGCAGAGGGAGCCATCATGGAGCTGAGTGCAGCAAGGTTTCAGTTGTCAGTTCTTCCTGAACATGAGTGAGGAGGAGCTGCCAGTCATTAAAGTTGCTCTGTGCTAGGGTCTATGCTTGGCCTCCTTCTGATGATGCAACATTGCATGCATGTTGTGGACATGATGTCACATGTGTGTGCTGGCCCCCCTCAGATCTTAGGCAGAAGTCAATGCCTCTGCTCCTGCCTGTTTTTTTGCCTGTGAGGCTGAGCAAGGCTCTAGCTCCATACAGGGTGAGGATCTACAGGTACGTACGGCTGAAAAAGCCCTGGCTCTGGTTGAGGCCAGCCTAACCTCCCTGTGGCCCAGGATCTCCAATATGTTTTTATTTGAGGACCATAAGGTCCTCCGTGGGACATACCAGGAGAGGGGGTCCTGTAGGTATGAGGGTCCTAGGACATAGATTCAGGCAGGCTAAAGAAAATATTATATCACACAATATGTAAGGTATTTGCACAAAGAGTGGTGATGACCTCTAATTATGAAGGCTATAAAAAAGGATGGTCATCCAATCTCTGCTTAAAAACCTCCAAGGAAGGAGAGTCCACAACCTCCCAAGGGAGACCATTCCACTGTCGAACAACTCTTCCTGTCAGAAAGTTCTTCCTGGTGTTTAGTTGGAATCTCCTTCTTGTAACCTGAAGCCATTGGTTTGAGTCCTACCCTGCAAAGCAGGAGAAAACAAGCTTGCTCCCTCTTCCATGTGACAGCCCTTGAGATATTTGAAGATGGCGATCATATCTCTTCTTTTCCAGGCTAAACATACCCAGCTCCTCCAACCTTTCCTCATAAGGCTTGGTTCCCACACCCTTGATCATCTTGGTTGCCCTCTTCTGTACACGTTCCAGCTTGTCAACATCAACATATATGATGGATGTTTGGTGTAGGGTAGATGGTCATGGCTCAGCTGAAGTGGACTCATGAGCCAATTGGGAAGACCATTTGGCAAGTCTGATTAGGTCCATAGGCCAGAGTATTTCTTCCCCAGTCCGCACTGATTAACAGTAGCTCTCCAGGGTTTCAGAAGGGGGTCTTTCCCAGCCCTACGTGGAGAACTGACCCTAGGATCTTCTGCATCCAATGCAAACTATGGACCTCTTCTCCTTGATGTTCTACTTGTAGGCCTTCCAGAAGGAAGCTAGTTGGCCCCTGTGAGAAATGGACTGTGGAACTAAATGAACCATTGGCCCGATCCACTTGGCTTCCTCATGTTCTTCTGACTGTTCTTCAGAAGATGCACAGACACACAGAATGTCATCAGAATGCATGGATGATATCGTAAGAAGCTTCCACTCGTAATAAAAAGCTGATAAAGTCGTAAACACCGATAGAACATGCAGAAGCTCCCCTCCCCTCTTTTTTAATACAAGGAATTTTATAGCAACAGTAAAGATTTAATGGTTAAGTTTTTCCACACACACACACACATATGGATAAAAACATATCACGGTGAGAATAAATTAAGTGATTCATATAAGAGCATTTCCATCTTTGACATATTTTTCTCAAAGTGAGAAGACGCCAGAACACATTACTCACCTGTTCATGTAATTATGAAGCTTGAAATATATAGCTGGTGTCAAAGGATGGATTAAATTTTACTTATAGACTAATCATGTTTCTCCTGTATGTCTTCAAAAGGTTTCATTTCGAGAATTATTATTTTCATGCTGTTATGTAATTGCAATTTGAGGCAAAAGTTGATTGGTTTTACAGAAGTATATTTTATATAAATCCCATACTTAAATTCTTCTAAACCTACTCAGGTTCAAGGTGGGAGGGAAATGTCTGCTCTTGCGAAAGATCACACTTTCATTCCACTTCAAGGAGGTCCTGTAAACTCAATTAGCCTCACTTAAGACCTTGGTTAATTCAGATGTATGCGATGTTTAGAACATACAAAGTTGCCTTTCCCCCAGTCGTACCATTTGTTCATTCTAGCTCAGTTTATTTTGACTATCAGGGCTCCGACATGGTTCATAGAATCATAGAATCATAGAGTTGGAATAGACCACAAGGGCCATCGAGTCCAACCCCCTGCCAAGCAGGAAACACCATCAGAGCACTCCTGGCATATGGTCGTCAAGCCTCTGCTTAAAGACCTCCAAAGAAGGAGACTCCACCACACTCCTGGGCAGCAAATTCCACTGTTGAACAGCTCTTACTGTCAGGAAGTTCTTCCTAATGTTTAGGTGGAATCTTCTTTCTTGTAGTTTGGATCCATTGCTCCGTGTCCGCTTCTCTGGAGCAGCAGAAAACAACCTTTCTCCCTCCTCTATGTGACATCCTTTTATATATTTGAACATGGCTATCATATCACCCCTTAACCTCCTCTTCTCCAGGCTAAACATGCCCAGCTCCCTTAGCCGTTCCTCATAAGGCATCGTTTCCAGGCCTTTGACCATTTTGGTTGCCCTCCTCTGGACATGTTCCAGTTTGTCAGTGTCCTTCTTGAACTGTGGTTCGAGGTTCAGGCCTTTCCCAACAGTCAGTCCTTGATTCTTTTCAGCTGAAGATGGCAGGTGTTGAGAGCATGGTAAATAATATGCTCTGCCACTGAGTCATGTTCTGTCCCCAGTGTTGATGGAATGTAGCTGGAATCGCACAATGGCATGTTACCGGTGATGGCCATTTTGCGTGCGAGTTCCATTCCTGGCATAAGTGAGCCCTGCCCCATTATGCCTTGTTACACCCCCTCCATTACCATTCTGCCCCCATTATTCCCTCTTCCGGGTCCAAAAGGACCCACACATCGGCAATCACACATAATTTGGACATGCCTAAAATGGTCGCCGCCTGTAGTTTGGATGAATAGCTAGAAGGTCTTGTCTTGTGTATTCTACATGTGCCAAGACACATGCAGCAACTCCTGTTGGATGTGCCTCACACAGAGAATGTTTCTTTTTAACTGGTATGTATGTGCATACATGGGACACGGGTGGCGCTGTGGGTTTAACCACAGAGCCTAGGACTTGCTGATCAGAAGGTTGGCGGTTCGAACCCCCTCGACAGGGTGAGCTCCCGTTGCTCAGTCCCAGCTCCTGCCAACCTAGCAGTTCGAAAGCACCTCAAAGTGCAAGTAGATAAATAGGTACCATTCCATTGGGAAGGTAAACGGCATTTCTGTGCACTGCTCTGGTTCACCAGAAGTGGCTTAGTCATGCTGGCCATATGACCCAGAAAGCTGTACGTCGGCTCCCTCGGCCAATAAAGCGAGATGAGCACCGCATCCCCAGAGTTGGCCACGACTGGACCTAATGGTCCCTTTACCTTTAATGCACCACAAATGTGGCATCCGAAGTGGGCCACAGGACATACGCTTTTTCAAATGTTCCCTCTCCAGGTGGATTTAAGGCTGTTGCTAAGCACTTCTGCCAAGATATTTGGTCGTCACCTTTGATGAAAAATGGGACAAGGTGAGATGTCAACAAACTGGGAGACATATAACGTCTTTTGTTCAAAGGGCCTGGAGAACATCATGAACCTTACATTCGGTAAGTGTGTGTGGCGCCTTGAAGACTAAGACGTTTATTGTAACATAAGCTTCGTAGGCCAACCCACTTTGTCAGATGCACAAAATATTATCTTCAGTTGCCGGATGCTGTATAGAGATTGAAGTGGGACGTTTTTTTCAGGGGGAACTTGCCGGAGCTCAGTTCAGAAAGCAGCAAAGGAACATTCTGTAGTAAGTGGATAGAGAAGAAGAAGAATATCCAACAAAAAGCTGCTGAGCTGGAATTCATATTTTGAATTTGACACCATTAGACCCGGGCTAAATGGAAGCTGGGACTGGTTCAGTTGTCCCTCATGTGATGCTCATTGTTCATCTTGTTTAGCTAATCATTATCACTTGGAAGTGGGTCATAGAGCCAGTGTGATGTAGTGGTTAAGAGCGGTAGTCACGTAATCTGGGAAACCGGGTTCGCTTCCCCGCTCCTCCACATGCAGCTGCTGGGTGACCTTGGGCCAGTCACACTTCTTTGAAGTCTCTCAGCCCCACTCACCTCACAAAATGTTTGTTGTGGGGGAGGAAGGGAAAGGAGAATGTTAGCCGCTTTGAGACTCCTGAAGGGGAGTGAAAGGCGGGATATCAAATCCAAACTCCTCCTCCTCCTCCTCCTCCTCTTCTTCTTCTTCTTCTTCTTCTTCTTCTTCTTCTTCTTCTTCTTCTTCTTCTAGCAACTCTGACGAGGTCTTCTGCCCATTTGCAATATATCTGACTCTACAAAGTAATGTGAATTCAAGACACACCTATATCTTGCATTTCAAGCACATAAAGCTTGCATTGATGGGTGGCGTGGTTCATTCCTATGTGTAGCTGCATGCATGCATTAGCACATACACACAGCCTGCCAACTGTAGACAACTCTTTATCCATCTGTCTTTAAGATGTTGGGTTCTTGGGCCACATTCACACCATACATTCACAGGACCCTGATGCCACTTCAAACCATCATGGCTTCTTCACCCAAAGAATTCTGGGAGATGCCATTCCCAGAGTGGTTTGACAATCAAGGAACGGGGAACTGTAATTCTGTGAAACAAATAGGGGTCTCCAGTGCTTTTTTTCTGGGGGGGACGGGGACGACGGGGACGACGCGGGGGTACACATGCCCCTAAACATTTTGTGAATCTAAGTTTGGCCTCATTCAGGGACAGTATTTCAGTATCAATTTCAATTGAATTTCAATATTTCAATTTCAATATGAGTAGGAAAATTAGAGTACCCCTAAACTTTCTTTTTAGAAAAAAAGCACTGGCTTCCTAACAACTCCCTGCACCCTTAACAAATTGCATTTGCAGAATTATTATGCGAGGGGAAAGCGAAAACTGTTTAAAGAGTGATCATAGTGCTTTAAATGTATGTTGTGAATGTGGCTTCACCCTGCAATCCAATTAATGCCAACTCAGAAGTTGATCCTATTGAACTCAGTGGGACTTACTCCCAGGTAAGTATTGCAGCAAAAAAGAAAAAGACAAAAGTGTGTCTACGTTTCTGGATTTTATTTAGCAGATGCCCATTCTCCAATATTCCTGCATCAAAGCCATGACCCCACAGCTCTTGCTTACAAGATATGTCTTGATTCATTCCATCTTTTCAAGCAGGGTGCTTCTCCCCACATCCTCTGAAGCTTGCAGAAACAGTTGTCAGGCCAGTGCATGATGTGGGATTAACGCTATGCCTTGCAACTTAGCATCCTCCATTCTGCGTGGTCCTGTCTGCCATTCCTGGAGACCTGATCGATTGCAAGCTGCCTTTCGGAAGCCAGAATACAGGAAGCTTCCGTGAAGGCATGCCTGAAGTGCAAGAGAACAGCTCCCTAATCTTTCGGCTAAGCAGGAATCGCCGAGGGCTAACCTTCCTATTGTTTGAAGCTGCTGCCGTTAGCTTGACTTGGCAGCCGAAGGTCAGATGCAAACACCAGCGGAATCTGGAACTCACTCAGACTGCTCACGGAGCTGTAATGCTCATTCATGCTGATAGCATAGACCAAGCTGGCAAGGCACATGTCCCAACCCAAGTAGTCAATGCTAGCAGTGTGCAAAAGGACAGATTCACCAACTCAGCTGCTCTGCTGCCAGAGGGTTTCTCTTCTGGTCTGTTGATTTCACTGCTGCACCCTTTTCCCTGTCTCTCCACAATCTATATTGGGCAAACTTTTTAAAAAACAAACAGACATCAACTGCAGAGTACCAAATATTTTATTTTCAATACAGTTGGTGTACGTGTGTGTCTGGGACACTGAGTCAAGGGCTGGGGCCCTTTCACAGGTCAACACAGCTGTCAACTTTTCCCTTTTCTTGCGAGAAATCCTATTTGGAATAAGGGAATTTCCCTTAAAAAAAGGGAAACGTTGGCAGCTATGCGGGGCAACTTGATGCAAACCAATCATTTAACAAAGTCGGTGGCTACAGAAAAGTTCGATTTCTTCCCCTCGTGGAGCTAGGCTCTTCATATTAAAAAAAAGGGGGAAGGTTTTTCAGTTAAGCTAGGTTGCTTATACAAAAGCATTCATCAAATTGCTTGCTACGAGAAGCTTCAATTTTGAGCAGGCGAACTCCATTTCTGCAATCCTGCACACTTCTATCAAACTCATCTCCTCCGACCTCCGGTTCCTAATGTGCCTCAAGCGTGTAAAGCCAGGTCATTAGCAGGAAGGAGAAAGGGAAAGCTTTTCAAATGCGCTCATCTTGTGATACAAAACGTAGCTCGTTTAAAAATTCACTTTTCGGTCATTTTCTTGCCGCTTCTCGGAGGAATATATTGCATCTCTGGGGATAAAATGCTAGTCGTTCTATGAAAATAAGATTTCTATCCCTAAGTGATATCGGAACGAAAAGATTGCACACGGTCTGAGTGGAAGCATAGGTAATTGCAGTGATTATATAGATAATCCAATCTATTAATGTTTAGGACAGTTTGGCTAGGCCCTATTATTTGATAACATGAGTGATAGGGATGTGAATATAACAAAAGCCCTGCGGGGTCACAGACTTGCAATAGACATTGGAAGAGCCCTACTTGACCGATGGTTCAACTAGACCAGCATGCAGCTTCCTACAGCATCTAACCCAGGGGTGACCAACTTGATGTCTTTCAGATGCTGCTAGACTACAACTCCTATCGTGCCCTATCATGGCCATGCTGGCTGGGACTGATGAGAGCTGAAGTCCAACAAAATCAGTACTACATTGGTTTCTCTAACCAGAAGCCTCTGAGATGCTCACAAGCAGGACCTACAGTCCTCTCCAGGTGTTGCTCTCCAATAGCATGGTGTCTCTGGGGACACTTTGGCCCAGTATACCTGAAGGAGCATCTCCACCCCCACCGTACAGCCCTGACACTGAGGTCCAGCTCCAATGGCCTTCTGGCAGTTCCCTCACTGTGAGAAGCGAGGGAACCAGGTGGAGGGCCTTCTCGGTAGTGGTGCCCACCCTGTGGAACACTCCCCCCATCAGATGTCAAGGAAATAAACAACTATCTGACTTTTAGAAGACATCTGAAGGCAGCCCTGTTTAGGGAAGTTTTTTATGTTTGATATTTTATCACATTATTGTTGTTGTTGTTGATGATGATGATATTCTGTTGGGAGCCACCCAGAGTGACTGAGCAGAGAAAACCAAGCCAGATGAATGGGGTATAAATAATAAATTATTACAATTATTATTAGTCATACAGTCACAATGAAGGAATGCGGGTGGCTTGCCAATCGGAAGGTCAGTGGTTCGAATCCATGTGACGGAGTGAGCTCCCGTTGCTCTGTCCCAGCTCAAATCCACGTGACGGAGTGAGCTCCCGTTGCTCCTGCCCACCTAGCAGTTTGAGAGCATGCCAGTGCAAGTAGATAAATAGGTACCACTATGGCAGGAAGGTAATCAGCGTTTCTGTTCGCTCTGGCTTCCATCACAGTGTCCCGTTGCACCAGAAGCGTTTTAGTCATGCTGGCCACATGACCCGGAAAGCTGTCTGTGGACAAACACCAGCTCCCTTGGCCTGAAAGCAAGATGAGTGCCGCAACCCCATAGTCACCTTTGACTGGACTTAACTGACCAGGGGTCCTTTACCTTTTTTTTTTTTTTTACAGTCCTGATGACTAGGAACCATTGATAGATTTACATTCTCTAAAGCCATCCAAACTGCGTCTTCATGATGGACTCGATGGCCCTTGTGGTCTCTTCCAACTCTATGATTCTATGAAAGTTGTTCAGTAAGAAAGGTAAAGGAAATAAGGAGATTTTGCTGACCACCGATTCCAGCAATATGAAAAGAAACAAGCACAAAGATGCATAGCAGCACTGTCAAAAGAGAAGGCATTTACATATGTGTTATGGATTAAATTTCAATTTTTTAGGTTAAAAAAGATCACCCCAGTCAACTGAGTAGTTAACATTTCAGAAGAAAATGAAATGTGCTTTGCATTTTTGAACAACAACTTAGACAGGGTTTCCCAAACTTGGGTCTCCAGCTGCTTTTCAACTACAATTCCCACCATCCTCACTAACCTCTGGTCCTGCTAGCTAGGGATGATGGGAGTTGTAGTCCAAAAACAGCTGGAAACTCAAGTTTGGGAAACCCTGACTTACAGCAAGATCCAGGCCAGAGTTAAAAGCTGATCATATGCTCCAATTTTACCATGGGGCTGTGGTCAAAGAAGCCAGGTCTACTCTTGTGCCTACTCTCAAATTCAGTATGCACTGCCCCTGCCCCCAATATCCCAAATTCAGTTCTTTGTCCTGCTGTCATGCCTTAGTGTTCACATGTGCACTGTCGCAATTAATTCATACATGTGTACCAACAGTAAAAAGGGCACAGCTGATCTATTTTATTTGCAACCAGCCAAGAGCATAAGGTTCTTATTGTGCCTATACAGTGGTATACCTCGAGTTAAGTACTTAATTCGTTCCGGAGGTCCGTTCTTAACCTGAAACTGTTCTTAACCTGAAGCACCACTTTAGCTAATGGGGCTTCCCACTGCCACCACGGATGCCGGAGTACGATTTCTGTTCTCATCCTGAAGCAAAGTTCTTAACCCGAGGTACTATTTCTGGGTTAGCGGAGTCTGTAACCTGAAGCGTATGTAACCTGAAGCGTATGTAACCTGAGGTACCACTGTATACTGTTTGTCAGTTGGCAACCTTAACTGCGAGCAAACGGAGGCATTTCTCAGCCACGTGTAAGTCGAATCAGTATTGTTCTCGTACGTGTTTGCAAGGTCACTCAAGGATAATAATAATAACAAAAAAGCTGCTTACTATGCAGCTTTTGAAACTGGCATTTCTAAACCCACGTGGAACAAATGGAATCTCGTATTTAGCAGGTGTGATTGAAAAACAGGAGAGGAATGATGTTCTTAACCCGATTTGCTCCCTTCTGAAAGGGGTTCTTCAGGCAGGTAAAACGTTGTCTCCTCGCATTTGATAACTGCCCGTCAAGGTCTATTTCTGTTCTCTCAGGTATGAATGATGACAAAAATAGCTTCCTCATCCAGTCGCAACGTTCCGGAATCCATTTAGCAATGACACTGAATGTTTGAGGTTCCATGATGCAAATTTTAAAGGTGTGTGTGTGTGTGTGTGTGTGTGTGTGTGTGTGTGTGTGTCTGTGTGGAGAGAGGATGGATTCTTTCTCACCTTTCATTTGAAAGCTTCACAGATCAGTTGAGCATTTGAGGCGATGGACAACCTCGGATCCTATCAACCTCAGACTGGCGATTACAATATGTTTTTTGGAGTTAAGGCAAGTTGAATGGGAACATGCACAAACACTTTGCACATTCATGTGAGGGAAATCCAAAACAGCAGTTTTCATACTTTATATCCACAAGGCCCACTTGAGAAGGCTGAAAGTTACTGAGGCCCACCAGTCAGAGATCAATCTTGGAGACCAGCCTATGCTACGGGAGGTGGAGTTTGGCATAGTCAGCTGTCAATGTCTGTCATCATTTCCTACCAAGATCGATTCCACCTTCGGAAATGGTTGTGTCTTGCCAGAGTGGTGCATGCTCTAGTTATCTCTCGTTTGGACTACTGCAATGCGCTCTATGTGGGGCAACCTTTGAAGGTGACCCGGAAATCACAACTAATCCAGAATGTGGCAGCTATACTGGTGACTGGGAGCGGCCGCCGAGACCACATAACACCGGTCTTGAAAGACCTACACTGGCTCCCAGTACGTTTCTGAGAACAATTCAAAGTGTTGGTGCTGACCTTTAAAGCCCTAAACAGCCTAAACGGCCTTGGTCCAGTATACCTGAAGGAGAGTCTCCACCCCCATCATTCTGCTCAAACACTGAGGTCCAGCGTCGAGGGCCTTCTGGCGGTTCCCTCGCTGCAAGAAGCCAAGTTACAGGGAACCAGGCAGAGGGCCTTCTCGGTAGTGGCACCCGCCTTGTGGAACGCCCTCCCATCAGATGTCAAAGAGAAAAACAACTACTAGACTTTTAGAAGACATCTGAAGTCAGCCCTGTTTAGGGAAGCTTTTAATGTTTAATAGACTATTGTATTTTAATATTCTGTTGGAAGCCGCCCACAGTGGCTGGGGAAACCCAGTCAGATGGGTGGGGTATAATTATTATTATTATTATTATTATTATTATTATTATTATTATTATTATTATTAATTATTATTCATTTGTGACAGTGTCTTCCTTGTGGCCAAGAGTTACACAGCTCAGATTTCCTATATTACAGACCCTCTGAATGTCCCTATTTTCCAGGGACAGTCCCGGAATTACAGAAGCCATCCCAGTTTCTGATTTGATCCTGGAAGTTCCCGCTTTTGGATGTCCCTATTTTCACCAGAGAAATGTTGGAGGGGAGGGGATTAGACATCCCTCTTTTATTGGAGAAATGATGGAGGGGATAGTACTAGGGTGTCCCTCTTTTCACTCGAGAAATGTTGGAGGGTATGCTATAACTGGCACAGATATTTGCCCTGGAGGTACAGTGGTACCTCGGCTTACAGACACTTCAGGTTACAGACGCTTCAGGTTACAGACTCCGCTAACCTAGAAATAGTACCTCGGGTTAAGAACTTTGCTTCAGGATGAGAACAGGAATCGTGCGGCAGAAGGCCCCATTAGCTAAAGTGGTACCTCAGGTTAAGAACAGTTTCAGGTTAAGAACGGACCTCTGGAACGAATTAAGTTCTTAACCCGAGGTACCACTGTATTGTGATATATTAGAGAGAATTTTCTGATCCAGAGGCCTGATGGCTTCTACTGGGGCCCCAGACTTTGAACGTTATCTATTCTGAGTAAAACTTAGCTGAATACTACCAATAAAAGGTAAGGCCCAAAGCTCATATTTCTCTGATGGAAAGAGTCTTTCTCTAATGAAAGGAATCTCTCTATGAAAGGATGACTTAATCTATCGGAGGCATGGTTCCATACATGGAGAAGCTCTGAGCATCTCAGGCTGCATTCCGATGCAGTAATCTCCATTTGATGACACATATTGGATTGTGTTTTACACCCCTGACCTCAATGAGGAGAGTTGTTCTGCACTCATTTAACAAAGTATTCCAAATACACATCCATTCCGTATTAAGTCTCGTTGTTTTCAAGGATTAGGCCTGGTGCCTTACACTATCCCTCATAGAGTTTTGTTCTCTGTTTTCCAACCTCAAAGAAATTTGTGAGATTCTTATATGGGCAGCAAGCAAGTAGATACTCTGTTGTTACATCACATAGAGTACAGTGGTACCTCGGGTTACAGACGCTTCAGATTACAGCCTCTTCAGGTTACAGACTCCGCTAACCCAGAAATAGTACCTCGGGTTAAGAACTTTGCTTCAGGATGAGAACAGAAATTGTGCTCCAGCAGCGTGGCAGCAGCAGGAGGCCCCATTAGCTAAAGTGGTACCTCAGGTTAAGAACAGTTTCAGGTTAAGAATGGACCTCCGAAACGAATTAAGTTCTTAACCTGAGGTACCACTGTATTTCCCTGTCGACATAATTGTTCTTTCCCAAAGCACATTTTCTAGATTTTGTCCGAACTGCCTGTTAAAATTCCCACAACTTTCCTACAGAGCTGAGTCTGCCTGACTCCCAGGGTAGGCCCCCCCCCGCCTCCTGAAAATTCAACCGAAACTTTCTCTTTTTTAAAAATTTTGCAATACTCATGCCCTCCCCGGTGGAGCCACCCTCTAATTGTATGTAGTAGACATGCCTCTACACACCTTTTTTAATTATCAGGTAAGGAACCCATGCAAAGGGTTGATCGCTAGCCAACTCCTCTGATAGGCTCCTGCACCCTCCAGTTTAGTAGTCATATCATGAAAACACAAAGGGAAATTAGATGACAGAAGGGAGCTTTTATTTTTGGTGGCTAAGAGCACAAGCCTCAAACTGGAAAATCCCCAATTCAAATCTCATCTCAGGTGCAAACTCTGCAGTTGGCCTCAGGCCAAACCACTTGTTCCCATTGGCAACCTGAGGAGAATAATAGTTTCCTAACAGGGCTGTTGCGTCAGGATCTGAGCATTACAGGGCAGTATGCACAGCTGACCCATGTAGGTGAATCGGTGAACTGCAGCTGGCAGCCTCAATATGAGGGAAGAATCTTCCAGCACTGGACCAGGACCGTCCAAAGACATTTGACATGTGAGGTGAACAAGAAAATGGCGCCCTCTCAAACCAGGGAAGAAGGACTGAATGATGATCTACATCAGGAGCAAGTGGAAAATAAAGATCTACATTGGGAATAAGGTGTTGTTGATGGTAAAGTATGCAAACTTTTGAAAACTAAATAAACCCGGGCTGCCATACGTATGGAATTTCCCAGACATAGCCAGGATTCACTCGTCAAAAATGCCATTTGGGCGGTATTTTGAAAGTCAGTTAAAATGCCTGGGAGAACTCATATTGGAAATGTTGATTTTTTTTGGGGGGGGGAGAATTTCCTTTAAAATATCTAAGAAAACTAAACTGAAATTAAAAAATCAAACTAAACTACCGTATTTTTTGCTCTATAAGACGTACCAGACTACAAGACGCACCTAGTTTTTGGAGGAGGAAAACAAGAAAAAAAAATCCTGAATCTCAGAAGCCAGAACATCAAGAGGAATCGCTGCACAGTGAAAGCAGCAATCCCTCTTGCTGTCCTGGCTTCTGGGATAGCTGCGCAGCCTGCATTCGCTCCATAAGACGCACACACATTTCCCCTTACTTTTTAGGAGGGAAAAAGTGAGTCTTATAGAGCAAAAAATACGGTAGCTAAAAAAGAACAACCCAACGCTCAACAACTTTGCCCAAAAATCTCAACCACTTTTGTGTCCGGGTTTTCACTTTTTGAAATATGGCAACCCTAAATAAATATTTCTTTTTTTAAAAAATAAAATAAAATCAAGGCTCAATGTATTTTTTTAAAAAAATCCAAGACATAAACATCAGGGAAGAAAAGGCTTAATTCACCAAAAGCTGCTGAAATTTGAAATGTTATTAGTAATCCCACCCACAACATGATTCAGATCGCTATTTGAAATGCCATGCATCTCCTCAACATTAGGATCCTGAAATGCAATGGGTTTCACAACCAGCTACATATCTTAAAGCTTCGCTTCTTCTCCCCCCCCCCCCAGCTCAACCCACAAGTGAGCGAGAAGATTCTGCCATTCACCAGTCACTCCTCACTTTGAAGGATGGCATTCTGAAAAGGAGACAGCACGTTTTTGTCCGATCCGACTGTGTGTTGTGTCAGGCAGTGGGATGTGATCAGATAGAGAAGAATGCCTGCATTGTCCGGCAAGACAAATGCGACTTCTTGGATGTTATTACTAGCCCCTGAAATTAATGACAATTATTGATTTTGTTCCTTCTGTACTTATTTGCAACAGTTAGAAGTGGATGAAAAATACTGTACAAAATAGGTTTGCTCCCAAAAGTTAGACCATTCCCACCCCATATATATATATATATATATATATATATATATATATATATATATGCTTTCGTAGATTTTCACGGGTACAGGAATGCAGGTTTTGGTGTCTTCGGGTGTCTTCCCGTGTAAGAGTTGGGGTGTCAGCCAGATCTGTGTAGGGATTGCACATAGTGGCACCTCCGGATGCTGCACCCCCCTGCAATCCCTACACAGATCTGGCTGGCACAGGGCACAAAACCACAGCTCGCCCCTATACACGAAGCCAAGCCAGAGCACAACTAAGTGCAGTACAGCCATCTTCTCAGAAAAACTCTTCACAAGCTCAAGAGGTCAAGACACGAAAGCTTTAGCAACTAATCCACACCTAATGACCCACCTAAGTGGTACTCAGAATATCACTCAAGAAATCACTCAAGATATCCCTCAAGTAATTAAGGAACAAAAGAAGAAAAGGCACACTAACCTGGGAACTTCCTCTCTGCCCAGAACGTTGGAGGCTATACACCACACCCCCTCAACAGTATTTATAGGAACTCAAACACTGAGATCCTGCTCTGTTCCAGTAACAAGAAGCCGAAAGCACCAGCCTGAAGATGACGAGTGAGACCTCGTCGAAACGTCGCCTAGACACCCCAACTCTTACACGGGAAGACACCCGAAGACACCAAAACCTGCATATATATATATATATATATATATATATATATATATATATATATGAAATCAGTTTAGACTGTCTGCGGCCCTCATTATCTATATAGAAAGGAACAAGGGTAGAAATCTGTCAGAATTTGCTGCCACCTCCTTGACTCTGGAAAAAACTGACAGCTCAGAAACTGCCTTTCATTGACACACATGCACAAATCTGCTTTTGGACCTGAGAGCACTGGGCAATTATGGAGAGATGGTCCCTTCCCACAGAATCAAGGACAACAGCAGTAAAATGTGTGCAGACTCCCTGATGTCTGATCAGATCCCAGCTTCACAAAGTGGGACAGGGCATCACCCCAGCATCCACCTCTGGTTCAAGCCTTGTACATAGGAGGGAGACCACAACACCTCAAGGACCGCCTATTTCCATATGAAGCTACCCAGACCCTGAGATCATCTCCTGAGGCCCTACTTTGTGTGCCTCCTCCAGGAGAGGTCCGGAGGGTGGCAATACGAGAACGAACCTTCTCTGCAGTGGCTCCCCATCTGCGGAATGCTCTCCCCAGGGAAGTTCACCTGGTGCCTTCATTATACATCTATAGGCACCAGGCAAAAACATTCCTTTTTAACCAGGCCTTTGGTTGATCTGATTTACATCCTGTAAGAGTCAGCGTGGTGTAGTGGTTAAGAGCGGTGGACTCGTAATCTGGTGAACCGGGTTCGCTTCCCCGCTCCTCCACATGCAGCTGCTGGGTGACCTTGGGCTAGTCGCACTTCCCAGCACACATAACAAATTACAGTTCCCAGGATTCTTTTTTGGGGGAAGCGGGGATGTGCTTTCAATGTATGGCATGTATGCAGCCTAAAAAAATAGCAATAGATCCCACTGCAAATGCCTGCTCTGAGCCTCCAGTTTTTTTCCACCCCCATCATTCAACCCGGATACCGAGGTCCAGCTCCGAGAGCCTTCTGGTGGTTCCCTCACTGCAAGAAGTGAGGTTGCAGGGAACCAGGCAGGGGGCCTTCTTGGTAGTGGCACCTGGCCTGTGGAACGCCCTCCCATCAGATGTCAAGGAAATAAACAACTATCTGACTTTTAGAAGACACCCGAAGGCAGCCCTGTATAGAGAAGTTTTTAATGCTTGATGTTTTATTGTGCTTTTAATATTCTGTTGGGAGGCACCCAGAATGGCTGGAGAAACCCAGCCAGATCCAGATGGGCGGGGTATTATTATTAATAATAATAATAATAATAATAATAATAATAATAATAATAATAATAATTATTATTATTATTAAAAACTCAGGCCAGGCAATCTGAGACGGTGACTGGCCCAAGGTCACCCAGCGAGCTACGTGGCTGAGTGGGGATTCAAACCCTGGTCTCCCAGGTCCGAGTCCAACCCTCTAACCATTATGCCACACCAACAATATCATGCTAGGGCAGCATTCCCCAACTTGTGACCCTCCAGAGGGAGTGGCCCTCCCATTGTCTACATGGACAATGTGATGATGGGAGCTGGCAATAGCTGGTTCAGAAGGCTGCCCTATGGTATTGTGGGAAATTAAGAGTGGTCAGATACAGCTGCAGATTATCAGTTATTTTATTGCATTTTTATGCTGCCTTTTCTTCAAAGAGCCTTGCCCAGTTCTCTTCTTCCTCATTCATCCCCTACAACGACCCTACGAAGTAGGTTCGGCTGAGAGGCCAGTGAGTAGGGTTTCCTACAGGGTCCGGCTAACCAACCACTGCACCAAACTGGATGTCCCCATATTCCCCAGCTGTTCTCCAGATGTCGGAAGAAGAGTGTGACTCAGAGACTCCTTGCCCAAGGCTGCCCCTCTAGAGTTGCAATGTCTGGGTGGGTGTTCAATATGTTGCAATGAACGTCCTGAAGCCTCCGGCCACTCCTGGCGAGTTCTGAGATAACGCCGAGGATATTATTTGCGGCTGGTACAGTGCCGAAATGGATCACTGGGACTGGTCTAAAAATTATTGTCAGCAGGAAGAAGATTAATTTCATTTATGCTCTTTGTCATGTCTCGCTGACTTCCTGGCTCATCCCCACCCTCTACCCCAGCCTGTTATCTCCAGTGAACTGCCGCTGTCACTCTCAATTCACTTGCTGCTCAATTAAGTGTTATCTTGGGCATCTATCTATGCATCTTCTCCATATGACATCCAGCCACCTGCCCCTGCTCTCTAAGTCTAGCTGCGATCGTCACGGTTAGGATGCTGAGGAACAGAAAGCATGCAGATAGTTCCATGAACGAATAATATTTCCACCTCAGAGTGTCGTTTATAACCAGAGCTGCTTTAAAAGCTGCCATGTGGTATGGTCTTCAAAAGTTGCCACAATATGTGTTAAACCACAGAGCCTAGGACTTGCCAATCAGAAGGTCAGCGGTTCGAATCCCAGCAACAGGGTGAGTTCCTGTTGTTTGGTCCCTGCTCCTGCCAACCTAGCAGTTCAAAAGCACCTCAAAGTGCAAGTAGATAAATAGGTAGAACTCCAGCGGGAAGGTAAACGGCGTTTCCGTGTGCTGCTCTGGTTTGCCAGAAGTGGCTTAGTCATGCTGGCCACATGACCCGGAAGCTGTATGCCGGCTCACTTGGCCAATAAAGTGAGATGAGCACCGCAACCCCAGAGTCAGTCACGACTGGACCTAATGGTCAGGGGTCCCTTTACCTTTACCTACCTTGGGTTAAGTACTTAATTCGTTCCTGCGGTCCGTTCTTAACCTGAAACTGTTCTTAACCTGAAGCATCACTTTAGCTAATGGGGCCTCCTGCTGTTGCCGCGCTGCTGCTGCAAGATTTCTGTTCTCACCCTGAAGCAAAGTTTTAAACCTGGGGTACTATTTCTGGGTTAGCGGAATCTGTAACCTGAAGCGTATGTAAACTGAAGCGTATATAACACGAGGTACCACAGTAACAATAAAAAATTATAATATAGGAGGTTGCCAATCAGATTGGCAGCACTTTGGGTACTGCTCAGAATTAAGCCCCTGGAGAGATGCCTCACTTCCTATTCAACACAGAGAAGTGGACTGGACTGTTTGAACATCACTTCAGCATTGGCGATGGGATAGAGTCCTCCATTGCATCTGAAGCAGCAAGCTAGTCTAGCGCTCCAGGTCAGATCTTGTGGCAAGCACAGTTCTGTGCACAACACGGGTGGCGCTGTGGTCTAAACCACTGAACCTCTTGGGCTTGCCGATTGGAAGGTTGGTGGTTCGAATCCACACAACGGGGTGAGCTCCCATTGTTCTGTCTCAGCTTAGTAGTTTGAAAGCATGCCAGTGCAAGTAGATAAATAGGTACCATTGTGGCGGGAATGTAAACGGTGTTTCTGTGAGCTCTGGTTTCCGTCATGGTGTCCTGTTGTGCCAGAAGTGGTTTAGTCATGATGGCCCCATGTCTGTGGACAAACGCTGGCTCCCTTGGCCTGAAAGCGAGATGAGCGCCACAACCCCATAGTCACCTTTGACTGGACTTAACTGCCCAGGGGTCCTTTACCTTTACCTTGTCTTCCAGCAGGAGCGACAGTCAGGGAGATACCACTGCGATAGAACTGCCAACCGGGGGCTCAGAATGCTTTCCCTCCATCTTGCAACCAGTCCAGTTAACATCTCAAGCATCTACGCTTCCACTATGTTCTCTAGCATACAACGAAGGATTAGTTCTATAAGGATCTAGAGCAGGGTGTCAGGAGAGTCCCAGAATCAGAACATCTATTCTTGTTGGGAGATTTCAGTGCCAGAGTTGGGTAAGATATGGCAGGAGTGCCAGCTTGGCCCTGTGACTGGGGTGCCTGGGGCCCTTGGTGCCATGCAGCGTGCATGGCCCTGGCATCAAAATTTGTGGGTGCCCAGCCCCTTTAAGGGGGAATTTTGTGCTTGGGCACCCAGGGCCCCAGGAAGTTGGCACCTATGACACATGGGACAATTGCATGGGGCATTTTGGTATTGGCAGGATGAACAAGAACGGACAAAGGCTGCTGTCCCTCAGCAACTGCTGTCTGAGACTGTTGCTTCACTGTGCCTAATGGTGGAACTGGTCCTGTACAATCATACCTTGGTTTTCAAACGGCTTAGTTCACGAACAACTTGGAACTCAAACACCGCAAACCCGGAAGTAGGTGTTCCGGTTTGGAAAGTTTGCCTCAGAAACTGAACGGCCAGTGTGGCTTCCACGGCTTCCAATTGGCTGCAGGATGCTCCTGCAGCCAATCGGAAGCTGCGCCTTGGTTTCCGAATGTTTTGGAAGTCAAACGGACTTCCGGAATGCATTCTGTTTGAAAACCAAGGTACGACTGTATAGCCGTTTGCTGTAACCAGAATGTTTTGTCTCTTTTTCATGAACAAAACATGGGTTTACCCAATTACTCAGTGAAAGAACAGCTGATGTCACCCATTGTTACAACACTTTCTTTTTGGGTGGCCTTTCTGATTTCATTCACTGCCCCAAGGTCCGAGCCTCGTAGCAGGCAATATTCCACTTTCAGTTCTTGATTCATTTTGGAAGATTGTTATTTGCACCGCTGGTGATCCTGAGTAAGAGCATGTTCCATTTAAAAACCTGTATGATGTTCTGGTTTAAGTGTTGGGAACCTGGGAGAACAAGGTTCCAATCTCCACTTAACCAAGGAGCTGACTGGGTAATAATAATAATAATAATAATAATAATAATAATAATAATAATAATTTATTACTTATACCCCGCCCATCTGCCTAGGCCTCCCCAGCCACTCAGGGCAGCTTCCAACAAAATATTAAAAACACAATAAAACATCAAACATTAAAAATTTCCCTAAACGGAGCTCCCTTCAGATAACTGTGAACACCACTTTGAGCTCCTTGGAGGAATGGCAGGATACAAATATAATAACTTTGTACATATGAAAATAAATAAATAAAGACAATCAACTTCTGGTGTGATTGACTAATCATGCATGCTAGTTGCGTCTCGATTCTGCAGACTTCAAGTGATGAACAGATCAATGTGAGCCAAGGCATATTTTAAAAAGTCATAGAATGAGCAATCACACTTTAAATGGGGGTGCCCTTTGCGGGATCACACGCGGTGCTACAGTTCATAAGGAGCTTAATGGCAAACAGGGGCTGGCCTGCCTCTCACTGTTATTATTTGGAGGTTCACACCCAGCCTCAGTAATCAAGTTTCTTGCTGGGAAGCGGGGCCAGTCCCATTTATATATGGGGGTGGAGCCGACAGTAGCCAGGCAGAGATTCACCCTCCCTACCCTCCAATTGTTTAATGTTTTCTTATTTGCAGGTTAACTTTTTCTTCCTGTTTAGCGGGCGCTGCTGTGGTCTTTGACTGGTTGCTGTTGAAGGACCGGGAAGAAATTTTCCTGCTTTGGCAGGTTTTGTTTTCCCCGTAGCAATCTGTCACAACTTTGCCGGTTATGGCCTTGGGTGGAATCCTTTAGTCTTTTCTTCCCTATAATGGGGGGTGGGTGTGAAGTGGTGATCTACCCCCCTGCGGCGGTGATTCCAGGGTCCCCTCTTAAAGGGGTTTTATATATGTGTGTGTGTGTCGCTGGCCATACACTGAAAGGTCATCAGTGAACTATCCTGCATGTGGGGATATGGGCTGGGCTGCCTGCTACACTTACGTCTCGCAGAGCACCCCCATATCCCATTTACCCTGATGTGCCCCAGTTCCCCTGGCTGGGGGGAGGGTGCTGGGAGGGATACACGCCCAAGGCCTAAGCCAAGGTCTTCCTACATTCGGAAGTTTAATAAAGTTGTGGCCTAATTTTTAATTCCATAACACTGTCAGAGTCTTTATTCCTTTCTTATGATCCCTGGGGGCTGGGGCTGTCGCGCCTGGTCACGCAAAGGGGGCAGATCAAAGGTTTAAGAGTTAAGTATGAGGTGTGGAGTATCTTGCGAGGGACTGAAACTTGTAAAAAATAAATAAAAAACCATCAGTTAATCTCAGCCCATCCCTGATTCTAGTTCATCGGCTCCTTCTCCACCGTGCATACTGAACATCAAAGAATACCCTCAAAGTATTGCTGAAAGGTAAATGGAATAAAGATTGAAAACGATAATATTTTTGAAGGGGGAAAAAGTGGCACAGAGCATGAACACAGCATTGCAGATTACACATTCGAGACAGGAGCTGTAAATTAATAATACCACAATGCTTGCTCATTTAACAGATAAGCCTTAGACTGGCAGTTTAATTTGTATGCACAGTGACGACAAGGGCCATTGAGATCAAGGAGGGGTCTCCACTGGGTAGGACTGTGCCAGGGAGATCCTTCAGAGAAGAACTCATATTTCAGGACCTTTTAAATGCACTATTCAATTTTACTTTGACAACCTTTGTTGGTGCCATTCCTGTTGCTAACCACAGAAACCAATCCCCTTTTCTCTCTCTCTTCATCTTGCCGTCGATGGACCATCTTTGTCCTGCAGCTTTCAAACCAACTTACTTTCCTGGAGCTCATCATAAAACGTCTATTCATTTGTTCACCATTTCTTACTTGCCGTCAACAACATCGTTGTTTTGCAAAGGTGGCTTACACCAAAGCAGGGTTTCTTATCCCTATCTCATCCACGGATGAGATACGAGGCTTTCAGGCCTCATGCTGGCTTATAGCTTCCTAAGCTTGTCATCAAACCTCTCCATTCTGAAGGAAATCAGCCCTGAGTGCTCACTGGAAGGACAGATCTTGAAGCTGAGGCTCCAATACTTTGGCTGTTAAGTCGTGGGTTGACATAGCAGCCGGCACAGCGATTTCTTCAAGTAGCTCTTTATTATGGTAAGCTGAAATAGAACTGACTGCGAACAGCTCAGCCGGCCTGTATTTATAGGCAGCTGGCTGTCAACATTGTAACCACAACAGCCCAGAGTTCCCGCCTAAAATAACTGCCGCGGATCTGAGTGAAAACTATCTACAGACCTGAGTGAAAACTATATACAGTATCCCCCTGTTGGCCCAGGGTGAAACTACACTACATAACACCCCTCCCCACCGAGATAAGGCGTTAGTTACAATCGTAATGGTTTCCTTATATACAGCACTATGCGTAATGGTTCAATTAGGCACAAAAGCATATCGGTTACATTTCCCATACTTAGACCAACAGTGATACCTGTCCAACAACATAGTCCTTTAAATAAGTTGGGCGCTTGGAAACTCTGCCAGACCGCCGGGGACTGGTAGCCAAGTCCGGAGGGCCACACAGTTCTCGCTGAGGCTGTGGTGCGACCCTAGGTGGCGTTGGAACCAACTCCCCTGGATCCGCTGCTGTGGGTGGAGCCTCCGCAAGTGGAGTGGTCTGAGTCTGTTCTGAAACGGCTTGGTTCGGCTCCACGCTGGCAGTTTGCGAGGGAGGTGTAGGTGGGGCCTCGCCATCTGTACGTGTCTCTTCTGGAGCCGCAAACGCAGTTGGGGGCACCTCGGTAGTGTCCAAGTCCCCAACCCTGCGCCTAAGCTGGTCTATGTGCCGTCGCCACAAGCGTCCGTCTTCGAGTGCCACCTGGTACGAGCGAGGTCCAGTGACTCCCACTACTGTGGCTGGCACCCAAGGGATGTCCCCCACATAGTTCCGGGCAAAGACCTGGTTTCCTGGGACAAATGACCGTGGTGCGTTGGCACAGCCTGGGGGTTCAGCCACGGCAAAGTCTGGGTGTAGCCGGTCGAGCGGTGACCTGAGGCGGCGGCCCATAAGCAGTTCAGCAGGACTCCTCCCTGTGGCCGCATGAGGGGTGATGTGTTGCACGAACAAGTATTCGGCGACCCGCTCATGCCAGTCTCCCCGGTCCAGGCGCGCCAGTGCCTCTTTTGTCGAGCGCACCATTCTTTCCGCTTGCCCGTTGCTGGATGGATGAAAGGGTGCCGTTAGGGCATGGCGGATGCCCAGTCCCAAAAGACACCGCTCAAACGTGCCTGACGTGAACTGCGGTCCGTTGTCAGAGACAAGGACATCAGGACACCCATGCGTTGCAAACAGGCCTCGCAGCACCCGGATGACAGCTTCGGTAGTGGTGGAGGGCATCAGGGCGACCTCCAGCCATTTGGAATAGGCGTCCACCACTACCATAAAGGTCCGGCCGTGAAAGGGGCCAGCCAGATCGATGTGCACCCTCGACCAGGGTGTCTTTGGCGTCTCCCAGGTGTGTCCCTTAGCTGCCGGTGGTGCAGGCCTCGACTCCTGGCACGCTTGACAGGCGGACACCCAGGCAGTGATGGCATCGTCCATATTAGGCCACCAGACGTAACACCGAGCCAACGCCTTCATTTTGACAATTCCCGGGTGGCCAACGTGCAGAGCCTCCAGGACGCGCTGACGGAGTCCCTGGGGAATCACGACGCGGTCTCCCCACAGCAGGCAGCCACGATGAGCTGAGAGTTCATGTTGTCTGGTTGCGAAGGGCTGGAACTCCGATGCAAAAGGCCCTTGTGGCCACCCCCTCCACACCCAGTTGAGCACCCGGCTGATGGTGCGATCCTGGGCAGATGCGGAGGCCACAGTGGCAGCCGATACAGGCGCTGCCGGAAGATCCTCAATCAGAAGGAGCGATGAAGCTGGAGCCGGGTCTTCCACAAATGCTGGAAGAGGGCAACGGCTGAGGGCGTCGGCATGGCCCATCGATTTCCCCGGGCGATGGATGAGCCGGTAGTGGTAGGCAGCCAGGAAAACAGTCCATCGCAGCATGCGTGGTGAGAGGACCGGTGGAGTTGGACGATCACCGGCGAGGAGGCCCAGGAGTGGCTTGTGGTCAGTGATGAGGTCAAAAGTCCTGCCATAGAGGTATTCATGGAACCTCTTTACTCCAGCCACAAGTGCCAATGCCTCCTTGTCGAGCTGGCTGTAATTCCGTTCCGTCGGAGATAGTGTCCTGGAAAAGTAGGCGAGCGGTGCTTCTCTTCCATCTGGAAAACGGTGACTAAGGACAGCACCGATGCCAAAAGGTGAGGCGTCGCAGGCAAGGACCAGCGGCCTGGATTCACTGTACTGTACCAGCACACTGTCTGAAGAAAGGAGAGCCTTGAAGGCCGCCGTCTCCCGATGACCCCAGGCCCAAGGCGTCCTAGTGCTAAGGAGTCGGTGAAGAGGCTCAGCCACTGTGGCTTTGTGGGGCAGGAACATGTTATAAAAGTTCAGCAGCCCCAGGAATGCCTGCAACTCCGTTTTGTTCTTTGGGGTGGGGGCCTGCTGGATAGCGCGGATCTTGGATGTGGTTGGATGAAGACCGGAGGCATCGATAAGATAGCCCAGGAACTCTACCTGTGGAACGGCGATCTGGCACTTCTCCCTCTTTACCTTGAGCCCGGCCTCCTGGAACCTGGTCAGCACGGCACGGAGGCGCTCGAACAGCTGCTGGTGTGAGTCTGCAGACACCAAGACGTCATCAAAATATGGTACCACGCCCGGAAGCCCTTGCAGGAGACGCTCCATAAGGCTTTGGAAGATGCCAGGAGCCACACTCACCCCGAACTGCAACCGGCGGCAACGGAATGCCCCCCGGTGGGTGACGATCGTCTGGGCTTCAGCAGTGGCATCATCGACTGGCAGTTGTTGATAGGCTTGGGCAAGGTCCAGCTTAGCGAAGACCTTACCCTCACCCAGGGAATGCAGCAGGTGTTGGACAACAGGAACCGGATAAGCGTGCTGCTGAAGTGCCTTGTTGATCGTGCACTTGTAGTCAGCGCAGATTCTCACCGACCCATCTGGCTTGACAGGCGTGACGATGGGGGTTTCCCACTTTGCGTGGTCAACCGGCTCCAAAACTCCTTGGGCGATCAGTTTGTCCAGTTGTTCGTCCACCTTAGCCTTGAGAGCAAAGGGAACCCGGCGTGGCTTTAGCTTGATGGGGGCGACTTGTGGATCAAGGCTAAAGGAGATGGGCGTACCTGTATATTGGCCCAAGGTGCCGTCAAAAACCTCGGCAAAGTCTTTGACCAGACCCTCAGTCTCTGCGTTAGAGATGCAGTTGATGCCGGTGACTTCCAGGCCGAGGGCATCAAACCAGTCTAGCCCTAGGAGGCTTGGCCGCTGACCTTCGACCACCACCAAAAATCCTTGAAGGCGATCCGGAACCGGCCAACGCCTACCACGGGAATGTCGTTTCCCTGGTAGTCTCTCAGGTGTACGCGGTGAGAGTCGAGTTGCCTTTTGGACACTCTGGGTACCAGTCTTTTGATGGTGCTCCATGACACGATGGACAGGGCAGACCCGGTGTCGATCTCCATGTCACATGGAGCTCCTTCAATGAGCACCGTGACGTTCAGCTTGCGTCGCGTAGGCGAGTCGGTTTGGCCAATCGTGGTTCCAGACGGGCAGCGGCAGTTGGTGAGAGCGAAACAACTTCCCTTGGCAGACTGGAGTGAAGACTTGGACTTGCGAGTCGATGAAGGGGGGGTGTCAGACGGAGCCGATCGGCAGACCTTAGCGATGTGGCCCCTTCTGGAACACTTCCTACAGATGGCGTCTCTGAATCGACACTTGGCACGGGAATGGTTGCCTCCGCAGCCAGCACATTCCGGTTGGCCCTTGGACTTCTGTTGGAACTTCCTGCGCTCCCGCTTTGTCTGGTGCACGTCATCGTCTTCACTGGAGGATGCCTCATCATTGCTGGCCTCTTCATGATGCACCGGAACTGGCTCCCTAGCAAGACGCGGGCTGCTGGACTTGCGGATCTCCTGGGCGGAGCGTTCAGCAGCTTCTGAGGCCACAGCCTCCTCAATGGCTTTCTGTAGCGTGAGGTCTGGCTTGGCTAGGAGGCACCGTTGCAGATGGATGTCCCGGACCCCGCAGACGATTCGATCCATCAGGGCATCGTCTAAGTCTCGGAACTCACAGTGCATTGCAGCCTGTCGCAGGGTGGTGGTGTAGTTGTTGATTGACTCCCCCTCTGCCTGGTTCCGGTGGTAGAACGCATGGCGGGCAGCAATCTTGGACGGCTTTGGTGCGTAGTGGTTGCGGAGCTTCTCTTGGATCGTGTCCCATGGTGTTGCCTGGACTGCTTCAGGCGCAACCAACGCTCGGGCCGTCTCAAACACCTCAGGCCCACAGAGGCTGAGGAATAGGCCCCGCTTCCGATCCTTTGAGACTGCTGTCAGCTCGTTGGCTTGGAGGTAGCAGTCGAACCGAGCGAGGTAGGAGTCCCATGATTCAGAGGCTGGCGCAAACGGCGGTAGAGGCACAAGTGAAGCCATGATTCCGATGCCGGCGTGAAGGGCGATGGATGGAACACAGTGCTCTAGCCAGAACAGTCAGCTCTGAATTGGTTCTGCCCAGTGATTTCGCTCAGTGATTTCGCTCTGTGATTCAGCTCAGTGATTCAGCTCAGTTCAGAGGCTGGCCGCATCTGGCTGTGCTCTGATGTCCATCCATCCCATCCTCGTCGCCAGTGTTAAGTCGTGGGTTGACATAGCAGCCGGCACAGCGATTTCTTCAAGTAGCTCTTTATTATGGTAAGCTGAAATAGAACTGACTGCGAACAGCTCAGCCGGCCTGTATTTATAGGCAGCCGGCTGTCAACATTGTAACCACAACAGCCCAGAGTTCCCGCCTAAAATAACTGGCGCGGACCTGAGTGAAAACTATCTACAGACCTGAGTGAAAACTATATACAGTATCCCCCTGTTGGCCCAGGGTGAAACTACACTACATAACATTGGCCACCTCATGAAAAGAGAAGACTCCCTGGAAAAGACCCTGAAGTTGGGAAAGATGGAGGGTACAAGGAGAAGGGGACGACAGAAGACGAGATGGTTGGACAGTGTTCTCGAAGCTATGAACATGAGTTTGACCAAGCTGCGGGAGGCAGTGGAAGACAGGAGTGCCTGGCATGCTCTGTTCCATGGGGTCACGAAGAGTCAGACATGACTAAACGACTAAACGACAACAACAACAAAGCTTGTCATCCCCTATCCTAAGATAAAGGAAATTATTTCCCATAATGAACTGAGAGGCGGTTCTGACATTCCACAATCAAGTCAATAAGAAGTACCCAAGATGTGCCAATGCATAAAAACTTGGGATCCAAGTTAAAGTAAGGGACCCCTGGACGGTTAAATTCAGTCAAAGGCGACTATGGGGTTTCAGTGCTCATCTCACTTTCAGACCGAGGGAGCCGGCGTTTGTCCACAGACAGCTTTCCAGGTCATGTGGCCAGCATGACTAAACCACTTCTGGCAGAACGGGACACCGTGACAGAAACCAGAGCACATGGAAACGCCATTTACCTTCCCGCCGCATCAGTACCTATTTATCTACTTGCACTAGTGTGCTTTCGAACTGCAAGGTTGGCAGGAGCTGGGACAGAGCAACGGGAACTCACCCCGTCATGTGGATTTGAACCACCAACCTTCCGATTGGCAAGCCCAAGATGCTCAGAGGTTTAGACCACAGTGCCACAGCGTCCCTGGGACTGAAGTAGGGATAGACAACATAGGAACTTAGACTAGCCTGCTGCATCAGACTAGTGGTCCATACAGTCCATCATCTTGTTCTTGCAGTGGCCAAAACTGGACATTACTACAAGAGTGCCCTGCCCACCTGAGATTCCCAACAACTGATATTCAGAGGCCCAATCAGGAAGTGGAGAGTTCGACCGAATATTACGAGGCAGCTCTACATATCTGCTGTCTCTGCAGGAGTGTATCCTCCCCCCTTTTTTTGCCAATTCTTTTTACTGATTTTCCATAATTTTGAACAAATGGTCACAAAATTAATACATTTCCTTCTGATACCTCTTGGCTTGAGAAAACAGATCTTGCTTCCTCCCAGACAACATACACACATTCCTCATTAACATGGCCTTGATTTGTAAACATGGGTAGGCAAACCAAGGCCCGGGGGCTGGATCCGGCTCAATCAACTTCTAAATCCGGCCTGCGGATGGTCCGGGAATCAGTGTGTTTTTGCATGAGTAGAATGTGTCCTTTTATTTAAAATGCATCTCTGGGTTATTTGTGGGGCCTGCTTGGTGTTTTTACATGAGTAGAATGTGTGCTTTTATTTAATGCATCTCTGGGTTATTTGTGGGGGCATAGGAATTTGTTCACCCCCCCAAAAAAAATAGTCTGGCCACCCACAAGTTCTGAAGGATAGTGGACCGGCCCCCTGCTGAAAAAGTTTGCTGGCCTTGAACATAGCTGTCTGACATCTGGCCCCAGTATTCAACAACTCAGCCTCACTGGTGTGGCATGCAGAGGGTGAAAATGAAACCCCTAGAAATTCTTTTGTATAAATATATAATATACATTCCTCCCCTCTAACACTGCCAATCTCCCAGTATAACCCACCCTTCACATTTCGCCAAATTTAACCTTCACTTTAACAACAACCAGTTCATTAATAAATAAACACAATCCATATATCTTCCTGCGTATTCTAAAGGGGACTCCCATGCCTTTAAAAGTGTGGTGGTGGGGAATTCAATTGCTCTTTTAATTGCTGAAGTGTTTTATTGCACATTTTAATCATGCTCAGCATTTATATTTTAATATTTTAATGGGATTGTTTTATTGTGCAATTATGGTATGTTTTCAATTATTCAGTATTTTAACAACATTCTCTGTGTTGGATGCAGCTTGGAAGCCGTCTGGGCATTATGTGGTATTATTATTATTATTATTATTATTATTATTATTATTATTATTTGCGTGTTCAGACCCAGAGACCACCCCCTAATTAAAAACACATTTGACTCAAATTTTAGTTTTGGTTTTTGGCAGAATTTAGGCCACAACTTTGTTGATTACAGAAAGTGAGTGTTTGCATAGGCTCTGGTTTGACTAGCTCCCTGCACCCTTGCAGGCAGTGCTGACCGAGGGCACCAGCATAGGTCAGCCTAGGGTGAACACCTGATGTAGGCGAAAAGCTGGGAACAGACTATGTTCACCCCCCAGATGCTCCCCTGGACTCAGGCACGGGCACAACCCCCTTTCGGCGTTTGACCAAACCAAGTTGAGTCCCTGGATTCCTTTAACGGAATACCCTTCACATAGGGGTGGCAAAACCATTCTCCCATCCCTATCTGCAACCTTACAAGTTTTGATGATTTGCTACGTGGCAGGTGAAACCCAAATGGCAACAGCCAATCAGCCAAGTGCCGTGTCCTTGTCCCAACGACAGACGACACACGATAGCATAGCAAGGTCAATCGCAAAATGCCTTAAAAGTAGGGAGAGGTGGGCGGGTGTTCCGATGCACGCACCAAAAGAGGAAGCTCTGGGTCATGTGCATGGGTATATAGGTCCCTCAATCTGTTTAGACTGCACCCCATTGGCCAGATTAAACCCAGCAACGAGGGACCTACCAATTGGGTGTTGTGGCTATCCAGTAGACCCACCCACAACACAAGGGTTCAGTCTCCAGGTCTCACCGCAACATGTGCCCTCTTTTAGGAAGAATACGATTAACCATCTTGCTGAACATCTACCCAACAAGCAAGTTAGTGCTATTTCAATACCTCCCCCCCATGAACGAACACAATGTGTATTCCTGAAGTCCCACTTGACACCATGTTGCACTATGGGCATTTAATTTGTTTGCCTTTTGGGAAACTGATGTCCATATGTAGCAGAGCAAGTACAGCAGAACTGTAGTTAGAAATACCAGTGGATTCTTGAAAATGATAGCATCAAGAGATTAACACTGCTACTGAGCATCGTACTAGGAACTGAAATTATTTCTAGGAAGCAGTCACATGTTAAGTGAAGAGCCAAGTGCACTTAGTTAAAATGCTTACATCCTTTTTGTGTCCAAATGTATTAGGGGAAATGCAAAACATGTCCTAAATAGATATGTCTTAGCTAGCCTTCTTTCTCCAGATCGCTTTTATTAATTTTCCAAATTCTTACAGCAAACCATATTTAATTGAATTTATTACAATGTCTTAAAATCAGGTTTCCTGATTTTAGCTTGGTGGCTCAGAGGCAGAGGCTCTGCCCAGATTCAATTCCCGGCATTTCCAGTTAGGGATGCAGAATAACACTCAACAAACAGGTCAACTAACGAAGGCTTTAGGCTTTATTCTCTCTCTTGTTTAGTTTTAAGGCCAGTTGATTTGCATTGTGTTATACAATGGTGCCTGGATGGAATTTTAAACGACATACTTACTTATTGACACTATGATTGTTTGTCACTGTTCCTAATGCACCTTTTCCCTGGAAAGGTTATATTTATTGCATACCCTCCAACATTTCTCCGACGAAAATAGAGATGTCACCTCCAACATTTCTCCAATGAAAATAGGGAGATTCTGGGTTCAAATCAGAAACTGGAATGGCTTCTCTAAATCCGAGACTGTCGCTGGAAAACAGGGACGCTTGGAGGGCCTGTAATTGTTGTACATCAGTGTGTTGCAAGACACTTTGGGCACTGTTTGTTGAGACGAATGAAGCAATGAACATAGCTATCTTCCAATGGGGTGTTTTTATGAATGAGTCATTGACTCTAAAATATGCGATCAGGAGCATAAGCTAATAATGGTTCAGTGCCTAGGACTTGCCGATCGTCAGGTCGGCAGTTCGAATCCCCACGGTGGGGCACGCTCCCGTTGCTCGGTCCCAGCGCCTGCCAACCTAGCAGTTCGAAAGCACCTCCGGGTGAAAGTAGATAAATAGGGACCGCTTACTAGCGGGAAGGTAAACGGCGTTTCCGTGTGCTGCGCTGGCTCGCCAGATGCAGCTTGTCACGCTGGCCACATGACCCGGAAGTGTCTTCGGACAGCGCTGGCCCCCGGCCTCTTAAGCGAGATGGGCGCGCAACCCCAGAGTCGGACACGACTGGCCCGTACAGGCAGGGATACCTTTACCTTTACCTTTAAGAATCATTAGCACGTCAATCTTTCCAATAACCACTTCCATAGTCAAGGTGTCAACTCAAGCTTCCAATTTTCACCATTGCTTTCATCATTGAGAAAGAACCACTAATGCTGAAGACACTAATTATGGTCTTTGCAGGGGCTGAAATCAACATCTTTCTATTTGTAGACAAATAGGGTAGGTTTCTTGTCTCATCAAAGATCAATCAGATGTGTCGAAAGGAGGGTGGCATCTGATCTGCTACAACAAAAAGGCTGACATGGGTAATTAGGATTATATTTGGCATTTGCAGATGTTCATGATGTTACACGCAACCAGTTCCTTGTATAATGATCGGTACCGTTGGTAAATCTGGGGATGTTGTAAGAAACCTGACAATGCCATGTTGTACGGAGTTTTGCAATCAATGGTTTCTTCATGGCTGAAATCCTTTCTCCAGTCTTTGAGATATTCAAGTTGGTTCCTGACAGTGCCTTTCTGCCCTGATATGACCTCTGAGATCCCAGGTTTAATGTTGGTGCAGTGTGACCCAATTTGTAGACTGTTCTCTGATAATGATCTCCTTATACTGCTGCATTGAGCTTTGGCAGAAATTCAGAGGAACCTTCCGTGAAAACTTCCCTTAGCCCAGATGAATAAGGCCTTTATTAAATATCAACCAATTGCCCATCAGCACAATGGACGGCCTTTTCATTCTCCCATCTACTGTTTCTCCTCTTTAATTTCTGCATTTTATAAGATGGTGCATTGCTCTGGGGAAGAATGCATTTGTTCACAGGGAGCACGTGAGCGGCAAAGTTATTAGCAGCTCTACAGAAAAATATGGAAGCAATTTCAACTCAAACACTTCCTAATGGAGGGTGGGGGGTATTGTTTAGTCCTGAGGGCTGCACTAACTTCTGGGTAGCTTTTGGGGAGGCCGCACACCAGTGGTGGTCAGGGGCAAAGGCAAAAGCAGACAGAGCAATGAATATATGTTTAACATTTCTACACTAGGCTAGTTTCTATGGGTACACGCTCCACTTTACCCTCAGGGATGCGGGTGGCACTGTGATCTAAACCACTGAGCCTCTTGGTCTTGCCAATCAGAAGGTCAACGGTTTGAATCCCTGTGACAGGGTGAGCTCCCGTTGCTCTGTCCCAGCTCCTGCCAACCTAGTAGTTGAAAAGCACCCCAGTGCAAGGTACCGCTGCGGCAGGAAGGTAAACAGTGTTTCTGTGTGCTCTGGTTTCTGTCATTGCACCAGAAGCAATTTAGTCATGCTGGCCACATGACCTGGAAAGGTGTCTGTGGACAAACACTGGCTCCCTCGGCCTGAAAGCGAGATGAGTGCCGCAACCCCATAGTCACCTTTGACAGGACTTAACCGTCTTGGGGTCCTTTACCTTTTTTATCCTCATAGTTCAAAGGCACATTCCAGGCATGGAAAAACACTCAAGGAGGTTGTGATGCAGGGACAATGAGGGTTGTGGTTTGGGAAGTGTCCCAAGGGGTAGATAGAAAACCCTTCCCATGCAGACACAGAAAACCCTTCCATGTTTAGCATGGGACCCATGTGTGGATTATGATGTGATTATCCAGTAGATAAACAATCTTGTCATCTCACTATCACACACATGAATACGGTCAATCACAGCTTCTCATCACATATGTTTCAAACCATATGATTTTTAAAAATATTTTTCTTTTTATTAAAGATTTCTTGGTTTACAAAAATACGTGCATTGTCTCTTTTTTCAAGTTGTGTTTTCTACAAATCAGTTTCATTTGTTGTGAGACATTAGTGTTGCATTACAGTGTTAGGTTAGGAAGAAAAGAGGGGGAAAGAGGGGGAGGGGGAACGGTGGGTGGGGTAGATAAATAGCAATGCTTCTATTCTTCTGTTTAGTGTATGTGTGGGGTTTTGTGTCAGCATCACTTGTGTGGGTCCTCTTACTATTCGCTTGTACTTCCTTGGTGTGAGAGAGGATGGGGGTCAAACCATATGATTTAAACCTCCAAATATGTATTCTCTGGGGGGACAGGACTGCACACTCGCTCCTATGCAGATGTGCAGCTCCTATAGGATTTTTTCTCCCCCTCCTCGTGGGGAATGTATATTGCAGCTCGGAATTTGGGCTGGAAAAGTCATACCGAGACAATCCCACCTGGATTGTTACTTTGCTTTCTGATCTGCAATTAATAAAAGTCAGATCAAAAGCCTGGGATGTGGTATCTTATTTCCATTTGCTTTCCAGATCCTTAGAAATACTAGACAGATGTTTTAATTCACTGCATAAAAGCCTGTGCGAGAGCTGAGTATCGGTGGAGGTTTAAAGAAAGACTGTAGGCACGCAGGGCTGACCTTCTCTTTGAGTTTGCTTTCATGCAGCACGCAGTTGTCATCCCACTAATTTTCCTCAAGCACTCATCTGGCATCCTTTAAATCAAGCCTGCATTTTCAATCCATAACCTTAATATGAATATGTATGTATACTGTGTGCTGCAATCTCACATTTCTGAGACTTCAAAGCATTTCTATAAAGATTACTACATGGCGGGGAAACCCGTCGGAAAGAATGTAGCTATACACCTGCGATCGCTTAGTGCTTTTCATCCTCCTGTTGATTTCGGAGAGTGGCGGTTGCGGAATGTACCATTCATTTCCTAGACACCCTGTCCTTTATGAATCCCGCTAAAATAATTTGTATCCCACCTCTCAAGCTTTAAAAAGAAACACAAACCCACCATTACAGCTTCTATAGCAGGGGCAGGCAACCTATGGCATTCTGAAATAAGTTTCATTTGGTTTTACAAGTATAAAATTATAACAATACAACCATATACAGTGGTACCTCGGGTTACAGACGCTTCAGGTTACAGATGCTTCAGGTTACAGACTCTGCTAACCCAGAAATAGTACCTCTGGTTAAGAACTTCAGGATATGAACAGAAATTGTGCCGCAGCAGCGGGAGGCCCCATTAGTTAAAGTGGTACCTCAGATTAAGAACAGTTTCAGGTTAAGAATGGACCTCCAGAACGAATTAAATTCTTAACCCGAGGTACCACTGTACATCCACATTTAAAGATTCCTGCAAACTTCCCACCTTCCCCTCCGTGGGCCCTATTATTAACCTTTTCTACTGTATATTTTTCAATAATCCATATTTTATATCACTCCATTGTCTCCATAGTACTTGCTACATTGCAAGTGTCATTGAAATTCTGCTAATGTTTCCATCTGCTTACAGCGGTCTCCAAAATAAATTATAATTTCCCCCCATTATTTGTTAAAGTTTTGGTCTTCCTGGTTCTTGTGCTTTCGGGTCAGTTTCGCCATTTTGGTGTCGTCCAACAGTTTAATTTGCCATTCCTCTATGCTCTCTCTCTCTATATATATCTCACAATTTATTAATTTAAAATAAACCTAAAACAACAATATATAAAGAAAAAACAAAACAAAAACCCATAATAATAATAAAAAACCATAATTTTTGCTTGACTTCTCTCCTCTCTCCCTCTTGGTTTCATTGTTTAATGCTTGTTCACTCACGTCCTTTTAGCCTTATAATCTTAATAATCCATTTTTTAGACATTGTTCATCTTAATACAAGTGAGTTATTTAAAGTTATACTAACATAAAATTTTATACAGTCGTATCTCTTGTTACGTCAGTCTCTGGCTGCATTTTTTCAGGATACAAATGAGGTAAACCCGGAAGTGTATACTTTGGGTTTCGCCGCGCACACATGCGCAGAAGTGCTCTATCGCGCTGTGTGCACACACAGAAGCGGCGCTCTAGTTGTGGACTTTTTCGGGTGCGAACGGCACCCCGGAACAGATCGAGTCCATAACTAGAGGTACCACTGTACACAAAGCTTTAAAGAAGAGCATTCAACCTTTACTCTTTTTTTATTATTCAAAGTCCTCTTTCTGTCTTGGGTTCTACGCTAACTTGTTTGTCCTGAATAGTTCAATAGTTTAGTTTACCAATCTTCTTCATCTTCTTTAACAGAGGCTTCTTCTCTCTACTGCATTCTGGATGTGGTTAGACCACAGTTCCTCTCCAGCATGGCCAATAGTGAAGAATGATGGGAGTTGTAGTCTAACAACATCTAGAAGACTACCCTGTTGTATAGCCTGCTACAGTCTATAGACTGCTAAAAACATGCATGTATCCTGTTTGGCGTATTGTACATGCATGCTGCATTTAGGCACATCAGATTATTTTTAAAGACCCTCATAACCAAATTTTGTGCATTCCTCTTGATCATCTGATTGGCAATGATTTCTAAGGATCATCGTTAGGACGCAAGAATGTGGCTGGATGAGGAATTATTGAGGGTTGCCAGGGGAAATGAGAGTAATAAGAAACCTTATGGATTTGATGCATACATTTGTGAGTATGTAACAGAGGTGCTGTTTCTGGAAAACGTGTAGCTTGGCCCTTGGCCATAGTCAGCTGTGAAGATTTCAGAACAGAACTTTGCTATGAATTGCAGATGCTCATAAAAAGGTGAGGCACCGAACACAGAATTTAAACTTCTTGACAATTTCAGGTTTCCATTTTGAAAGAAAAGAAAACAAGTATCTAGTCCTCATGGCTACAAAGATGTGTATTTCCAGAATGCCTGTTGAAATATCAGAAACCAGATGGGTAGCAGAATGGACTGCCTGGGCACATAGGATTTAAATTTGGAGAGCACACAGCCCTGGTTAAAGTGGATCGAAGGTTGAGAAATTATAGATGGCCTACAGGCTGTGCCTCTTGCACAGGTGTGAATGTGGAAACACCTGTTGCGTGGCGAGTCCCCTCCCCCAAATGAAATGAAAACACTGGACATATTATTTAAGGTTAATGGGCATAAAAAGGCCACAACTTTATTGATTACAGGAATTGGAAGGTATTGGCCTTAGGCATTGGCTCCTATCGACTACCCAGCATGGGGACCGGGAAGGGTTATCCACCAGCCGTGGGAGTCCTGCTGAAGTACGCCAACTAGGATCCCACGGGTGTCACCGCTCAGGGGCATGCCAGAGGCCCTCACCTCCCTAGGTTTCGGACAGGGCAACGCTCCCCGGAGTCCTCTACCGGACTACCCTTTTCATTGGGCGAAGGTGATGGCGCTTCTTTGCCCCTTCATTTGCATAACAATTAACCCCTGCCAATGCCTAACCACCAATACAGTGGTGCCTCGCAAGATGAAATTAATCCGTTCCGCGAGCCTCTTCGTCTAGCGGTTTTTTCGTCTTGCGAAGCAACCCTATTAGCGGCTTAGCGCATTAGCGTTATTAGCGGTTTAGCGGCTATTAAAGGCTTAGCGGCTATTAAAGGCTTAGCGGCTATTAAAGGCTTAGCGGATTAGCGGCTAAAAGGCTATTAGCGGCTTAGCGGCTTAGAAAAAGGGGGGGAGCGGAAAAAAATCGGAACACTTGCAAGACATTTTCGTCTTGCAAAGCAAGCCCATAGGGAAAATCATCTTGCGAAGCAGCTCAAAAACGGAAAACCCTTTCGTCTAGCGGGTTTTCCATCTTGCGAGGCATTCGTCTTGCGGGGCACCACTGTACTGAAGAAGTTGTGACGTTTGCTACGAGGTAGGCGAAAAAACCCAAAGGCTGGAAGTGTGCCAAGTTGGAAAAATTCCTACCAGGCCCCTTGCGGCGACCAACCGGAGTCCATAGCAAGGTCAAAGCTAACTAACCTAAAGGGTGGGTGGGATGGGAAAACCGGGGAGCTGGAACGGGGCAAAGAGGGCGGTCCCCGGGCACGCCGGCCTTAAATGGGCTAGGCCACGCCTCCCCTGCCCGCCGATTGGCGGGCCGGGTCGCAGACACGCCCGGGGATTCCCTCTTCTCGCGAGGGCTAAAACCAGCCCCCGCGTGTGTGGGAGGGGGTGGCCCGCAACCCCCCTCCTCTCGAGCTCGGAAGTGGCTTTGTAGAAAACTTGCCGTAAGCATAATGCAAAACTCTTCCACAGGAACAACAGAGTATCCCATAGGCCTTCTAAGGAACAATCGATTTATATGCTTAGAGCAAATATAACTTCTCTATTTCTCCTCATGCGTAATCACAACCCATGTCAGGCTGACCTAGTTTGAAATTTTAAAATATTGACTTATCATGGCTTGTTTCTAACAGAATTTCCTCCTCACATCGGCTTGCTGCATGAGACATTCTAGGCTACTTCTCAGCCAGCCTGCAGCCAATGTCATTCTGACCACCTTGTTTTGTGACTGACCTGGAATGAACTCTGATAAGTTACAGCCATTTCTTTTTAAAAGAATACTGAAGTGATGCATTGTGGGAGTCACACAGGGGAAGCTGGGGTGTAACCTCAGGTAAACTTGACCAAAGTTGTTGCAGTGAAGTTGGACAGCGTCCGGGAGGCAAGGGGATCACTTACTGCAAATCATGCTCCTTTGAAATATTACATCCATATTATACAATAATGTCAAGCGAAGGTTAAGAGGCGCATGATAAACACAACTCCTTATGCCCAGAGGTGGAAAGAAGATAAAGTCGCTACTAGAGAAGAAGGGCAACTGTTGGACTACACCAAAATGGCGAAACCGACCAGAAAGCTCAGGAACCAGGAAGACCAAAACTAATAAAGAATGGGGGAAAAATTATAATTTATCTTGGAGACCACTGTAAGCAGATGGAAACATTAGCAGGATTGCAATAACACTTGTAATGTAGCAAGTACTATGGAGACAATGATGTTATATAAAATATAGATTATTGGAAAAGATGCAGTAGAAAAGGTTTAATAAAAGGAGCCATGGAGGGGAGGTGAGAAGTCCACAGATTTGGAGGAATCTGTAAATGTGGATGTGAATGGTTGTATTGTTATAATTATATACTTGTAAAATCAAATACGACGTGGGTGGCACTGTGGGTTAAACCACAGAGCCTATGACTTGCCAATCAGAAGGTCGGCGGTTCGAATCCCCACAATTGGCTGAGCTCCCCTTACTTAGTCCCAGCTCCTGCCAACCTAGCAGTTTGAAAGCACGTCAAAGTGCAAGTAGATAAATAGGTACCGCTCCAGCGGGAAGGTAAACGGCATTTCCGTGCGCTGCTCTGGTTTGCCAGAAGCGGCTTAGTCATGCTGGCCACATGACCCAGAAGCTGTACGCCGGCTCCCTCGGCCAATAAAGCGAGATGAGCACTGCAACCCCAGAGTCGGTCATGACTGGACCTAATGGTCAGGGGTCCCTTTACCTTTACCTAAAATCAAATAAAATCATTTCAAAAAACAAAACAAAGACACAACCCCTTATAACCACCCCTGCCTTGGAAGGATGCTCAGTGCATTTCCAGTCACTGCCAAATGTTGTCCGAAGAGAAATTTAACGTATTTGTTCCCATGGACACCCATAGCCTGGAAAAGTTTATGTATCTGCAGCATAATCCAGAGAACTGTGTGGACATCCATTAGGGAAGGGGTGGATTTGCTAACCCCTTCTGACCTGCATATTTGGGGGCACACCAAGCCTGATTGCATATGCCTAGCTTCTGCCGGGCCACCTCTTGGCTAAGGGAGGTCCTGCTATCTCACCAGAGGTGGGGGGAATGAATGAATTCCTATGCCCCACAAATAACCCAGAGATGCATTTTAAATAAAAGGACACATTCTACTCATGTAAAAACACGCTGATTCACGGACCATCCGTGGGCCCGCAGAAAGCGACTTCTGCATTTAAATATGTCTTCTAATACAGTGTTTCCCAAACGTTTTTGGGCAACGGCACACCTGCTTACCGGAAAAAAATCTCGCGGCACACCACCATTAAAGCCCCGCCCCGTGACGTCAGCGCGCAGCGTCACGCGGGGGGGGGGACGCACAAAAGTGAACGTTTTTTCCCTTCCCCTTGCCGGGGTGGGAGGAGGCAGCAGAGCGAGGGCAGCTGAGGCGGCGGCGGCGATAGCGGGCGGAGGAGGAGCCGTCGCCGGGAGTTGCTGCTGCTGCTGTTGCTGCTGCTGCCCGGACATGCCGGCCTCCTCCTCCTCCGCTGTCTCGCGCTCCTCCCTTTTGCGCGAGCTGCCCCGCCGCTCGGCACCACCACCGCGGAGCCGCCCCCGGCTCGACGCGGATCCTCGCCGCCGCCGCCGCCGCCTCTCGCCGCCCGACTCGCCCGCCTCCCTCCCACGGCACACCAGCCGGTGTCTCACGGCACAGTAGTGTGCCGCGGCACACCGGTTGGGAAACACTGTTCTAATATTTATTTTGAGAGGACCTCCCCCACCAAATTTCTGATTAATGAAGGGCTGGAATGATGGATAAAAACAGGTGAACATGACGACAATGAAGAAATAGAAGTGCTTCACCAGCCACTAGATTTGAGAGTACCATCAGCTTGCAAAAAGTAGAGTTTTCACTCCTTAAGAGTAATTAGTATTAGAAACTCACCTCTGAGGTGGGGTTTCCGGATCAATAAATTGGAAAGATTTATTTCAGTCACCATAGACAAAGGATGGGAATACAAAGGAGCAGTATATACAGTGGTACCTCAGGTTACATACGCTTCAGGTTACATACGCTTCAGGTTACATACGCTTCAGGTCAGGTTATAGACTCCGCTAACCCAGAAATAGTACCTTGGGTTAAGAACTTTGCTTCGGGATGAGAACAGAAATCGAGATGCAGCGGTGCGGCAGCAGCAGGAGGCCCCATTAGCTAAAGTGGTGCCTCAGATTAAGAACAGTTTCAGGTTAAGAACAGACCTCCGGAACGAATTAAGTTCTTAACCCAAGGTAACACTGTAAGGGGAAAGTAAAATGTGAGATACGTAGAACAATAGAACGAGTGAGAAATGAGCAAAACCTGAGAAACAATAGGAACTAAACGAAATGGCATTACAAAGGGATATAAAGATGGCAGCAATTACACAAGAATAATTAGCGAACAGAAATAATTGGCAAATAAAAACAACCAACTAAAAGTAATAAGTGGCAAATAAAAATAATGAACTAACAGAAATAACGGGCAAATAAAAAATAATTAACTAAACTGCTACTAGCCAATGAAGCATATATATTACTGAGCCTTAAATGGCACCCTCCTAAAACTCCCACCAGTTCAAACTAGTTAAAAGTGTATTAATTTCCCAGCTGCATAGTAATTTAGGCTAATGATTAAAGTGTGTGTGTGTGTGTGTGTGTGTGTGTGTGTGTGTGTGTTGGGGGACTGCAAGCAAGGATCTAAGGAATGGGTTCCTTTGGGTTCAGTGGGGAAACTGGGAAAAACTAATGCAGCATTGTGTGGACAGGATTCACAAAGTTCTAAAGGCAGAAGGTTCACTACCCTGCAGGGCTGTTGCTTCCACTTACCAGGAGGAAAAGGGGTGAGAAGGCATGAAAGATGGGGCCACGTGGATGCAAACAGTCCATTGCTCCTGCCACTGCAGCCGCAATGCCCTGATTGGCCTGCCGCCTTGATCCTTAGCGAACTACTTCTGTCCAAATGTGGCAAGGCTTATGAGGAATGCGGTGCCGAAATCCCAAGGGAGCAGAATGACTATTTATGTGACCATAGCTGTGCGGATGTTATAGGCCCAGCGATGGAAAGGAGATAAAGTCCCTGCCAGAGAAGAATGGCGGATTCCATTCAAAAGTTGATGGATTATGCCAAAATGGCTAAAAATGACTGGAATAATCAGAACCCAGGAAGACCAAAATTTTAATAAGGAATAGATTTTTTTTTTAATAATTTATCTTGAGACTATTGTAAACAGTTAAAATCCTTAGCAGGATTGGAATAACACTTGTAGTTTAATGGTGAATTTTGGACACAATGGAGAGGTAAAAGATTTGGATTATTATAAAAGAGGCAGGAGGACATGATTAACAGTAGGATCCACAAAGGGGAGAAGGGAAGTCCATGAGATTCCTTGGAATGTTGTTTCTATGTTGCATGTTGGATATGTGACTGTAATTTTTTTAATATAAAAAACCACACACACACACACACACACACACACACACACACAGTATATATTCTCTCTTTTTTTTAAATGATATTTATTAAAGTTTCAAAGAAAAGATTACATAAATTATATATATATATATATATATATATATATATATATATATACACACACACACACACACACACACACACACTCTCTATGTGTGTGTGTACACACACACACACACACACACACAGTACATATATACAGTATATATATATAGAATGTGTGTATATATATATACACACACACACACACACACACACACAGAGTATATCTATACTGTGTATATATGAGGTTTAACTGTATTCATCCATCTTTACTTGATAGTGGGATGCGTGTGGCGCTGTGGTTTAACCCACTGAGCCTACGGCTTGCCGATCGGAAGGTCAGCGGTTTGAATCCCTATGACGGGGTGAGCTCCCGTTGCTCTGTCCCTGCCAGCCTAGCAGTTCGAAAGCACGTCAAAGTGCAAGTAGATAACAGTCAGGGGTACCTTTACCTTTTATGATTTAGAAGGTTTGGGTGGTCCAATGGGAGAATAACAGCTCAGGACTGCAAAACTTCAAGGACCGCTTTTCACCATATAAACCATCCCGGACTCTGCATTCATCATTTCTTGTGCCTCTTCCGCATGAAGTCCGGAGGATGGCAACACGAGAACGGGCCTTTTCGGTAGTGGCTCTGCCTTTGTGGAATGCTTTCCCTAGGGAGGTTTGCCTGGCACCTTCATTATATATTTTCAGCACCAGGCAAGAACATTCCTCTTCAATCAGACCTCTGGCTGATTCATACCCTACAGTCTTTTAAATACAGTTGTGCCTCACAAGACGAAAAGAATCCGTTCTGTGATTCTCTTCGTCTAGCGGTTTTTTTTCGTCTTGCGAAGCAAGCCCATTGAAGGATTAGCGGATTAGCGCTATTAGCGGCTTTTAGAGGCTTTTAGAGGCTTTTAGCGGCTTATCTGCTGATCGGATCAGCTGATAAGCAGCTTAGGGGAAAAAACCAGCAGGAACTCGCAAGACATTGTCGTCTTGCGAAGCAAGCCCATAGGAGATTCGTTTTGCAAAGCACCTCCAAAACGGAAAACTCTTTCGTCTAGCGAGTTTTCCGTCTTGCGAGGCATTCGTCTTGCGGGGCACCACTGTATATTTGTGGGAAGGGGGGCTATTGTTTTTGTTGTTTTGGTTTAATTATTTACTTGTGTTTTATCTTGACTTTTATTCTGTCAACCGCTCCGAGATCTTTTGATGAAGGGCGGTATATGAATTTAATAAATAAGCAAATTGAGTACAGTGGTACCTTGGGTTACATACGTTCAGGTTACATACGCTTCAGGTTACAGACTCCGTTAATCCAGAAATAGTGCCTCAGGTTCAGAACTTTGCTTCAGGGCGAGAACAGAAATTGTGCTCCGGCAGTGCGGCAGCAGCAGGAGGCCCCATTAGCTAAAGTGGTGCTTCAGGTTAAGAACAGTTTCAGGTTAGGAAAGGACCTCCGGAACGAATTAAGTACTTAACCTGAGGTACCACTGTATGGGCTCTTTCTACAGCTGGAACTTCCCTGCCCCATCTCAACCCACCAAAAGAACCATTAAAAGAAAACAGGGCTTGCATCAGAGCTGGATAAGTGGATGTGTTTAAAGAGCACATTGAATTTGCCTCAGTCAGTCTCCAAATGGTTTGTTTGTATGTTCAGCCTTGCTTTGCCATAGAGGGTTTCCCCGCACAGACCGAACTTAGGGCCAAGTCGGTGCTCTCCCTCAGGGGAGAGGCAAAGAGCAGAAGAACTTGAAATGCAAAGCTTCTGCCAGGGTGGAGATCTTAAATCAATGGTCGCTTTCAGAAAGGATCGACATTGTTCCATAAAATGCACGCGTGTTATTTGCATGGTTTAGGATTCGGCGACTTTAAGAGGGCAGAAAGTTGGCTTTCTTCCGAGGATTCGGATGGTGGTATTCCCTCCTCGGAACGTGAACCACTTCCAATAATACTAGTTACAGTACAGTAATCATAACATGGAGTTTGGACACAGCGAGTGGGGGATTTATATACTTCATTTTATGAAGTGGTTTGGCTTTCCTCGGCCAATTCTGCAGACTCCTATCGCACAGCCTAACAGTATTCAAATGGCTATTTATATTTGTGTTCATGTCCTAGAGTAACACTGCCAGTACACTACAACCTCTCCATTGTAAATGTTTTCCAGCATGAACAAGCAAAGCTAGTTTCCCAGCCAAGAAACAGACTGGAGCAGGAAGTGATCTCAGCAGGCATATCCTTCACTTCTGGAGTTAATTTTGCTTGAGCCAAAAGTCATACGAGGACACAGGGAACAGCCTAACATTTAAAATGCAAGTCAATAAAATAGGCCGCAGATTAAAAGTATATTGGAGTCCATTAGAATCCCTTCCTCTTTGTTTGTTTTAAATCTTCACTTCTGCAATTAAAGTAGGAACATGCCCTCCCCTCCATGTATGGCAGTATTTGAGTTATCAAGGAGTTAGTCGTGTATATGGACGACGGCTAATGGATTGAGGTTGAATCCTGTTAAGACAGAAGTACTGTTCTTGGGGGACGGGGGCGGGCTGGTGTGGAGGACTCCCTGGTCCTGAATGGGGTAACTGTGCTCATTCAGGAGGCGCAGGTCAGTTCTGTATCCAGGGCAGCTGTCTACCAGCTCCATCTGGTATGCAGGCTGAGACCCTACCTGCCCGCAGACTGTCTCATCAGAGTGGTGCATGCTCTAGTTATCTCCCGCTTGGACTGCTGCAATGTGCTCTACGTGGGGCTCCCTTTGAAGGTGACCCAGAAACTGCAACTAATCCAGAATGTGGCAGCTAGACTGGTGACTGGGGGTGGCTGCCGAGACCACATAACACCGGTCCTGGAAGACCTCTATTGGCTCCTTAACTGTCCTGGGTTTCACTTTCAGGCAGGAGTCCTCCCCAGGTCTTCCTGGAGATGCCAGTTACGTTTCCAAGCACAATTCAAAGTGTTGGTTTTGACCTTTAAAGCCCTAAACGGCCTCGGCCCAGTAAACCTGAAGAAGCATCTCCACTCCCATTGTTCTGCCTGGACACTGAGGTCCAGCACAGAGGGTCTTCTGGCGGTTTCCTCACTGCAGAAATGAGGCTACGGGGAACCAGGCAAAGGGCCTTCTCAGTGGTGGCACCCGCCCTGTGGAACGCCCTCGCATCAGATGTCAAAGAGATAAACAACTACCTGACATTTAGAAGTCATCTGAAGGCAGCCCTGTCCAGGGAAGTTTTTAATGTGTGACATTTTAATGTATTTTTAATATTTTGTTGGAAGCCTCCCAGAGTGGCTGGGGAGGCCCAGCCAGATGGTTGGGGTACAAATAAATTATTATTATTATTATTGTTGTTGTTGTTGTTGTTGTTGTTGTTGTTGTTTTCAGCGACTTAATAGATGCAATGATACGGTGGCACAGTCCTCTCGGAGTGGGGGTGGGACTGCATCAGTATTCACATTGGTAATTTGTATTAAGATGTTCCTACCTGAAAAATGTACATGCCAGGTGAAAAGCCGTTTTCACTCAGTTTTCTTCCTTTTCTTGCAAGAGCTACAGTTTTTGAAATGGCCTGTTTCACAACCAAATGTGAAAATTGAGGTGGTGCAGTCTCTACTCTAAGGACTGTGCCTACTAATTATTGTGCATGCAAATTAGGATTGGCTTTGCTCCTGATGGCTGCAGATACAGCTTATATGTAGTTGAAAGTGTGCCAGCCTCAGCAATATGCACACCTGTCACTAACTGTAACTTCTGGTTCAAGCAAACACCATGTGCAAAATCTGTGTGATGCATGATCTCCTTCTACTCTTTAGAAGGAGAGGCAAAAGAGGAAGGTTCACAGAGATCAGGTGATTCCTGTGCATTTTCCTACGTACATTCACCTGGGTCTCATGTTATTTCTCAAGCACATTGGCAGGCGCATGTGTGATTTCTTAGGCCTAGAGCCGCATCCATGACACAATACCTCTGTCTCTTCCCATATGAACCTACCTGGACCCTGAGATCATCTTTGGAGACCCTCCTTCATGTGCCTCCTCCTCAAGAGGTCTGGAGGGTGGCAACATGAGAACGGGGCCTTCTCTGCAGTGGCTCCCCATCTGTGGAATGCTCTCCTCAGGGAGGTTCGCCTGACACCTTCACTATACACCTTTAGGCACCAGGCAAAAACGTTCCTTTTCAACCAGGCGTTTGCCTGACTTGATCTACATCCTATACCCTGTTTAAAAATGCTGACTCTTTTGGGGTTCTTTTTTTATTGGGTTCCTGGTTTTGTTTTGATTTTATGTATTTTGTATGTATTTTATGGGTTGCAGGTGGCGCTGTGGTGTAAACCACTGAGGGTTGGGTTTGCCAACCGGAAGGCTGGTGGTTCAAATCCCCACAACGGGGTGAGCTCCCGTTGTTCAGTCCCAGCTCCTGCCAACATAGCACTTCGAAAGCACGTCAAAGTGCAAGTAGATAAATAGGTACCGCTGCGGTGGGAAGGTAAACAGCATTTCCATGAGCTGCTCTGGTTTCGCCAGAAGTGGCTTAGTCATGCCAGCCACATGTCTTGGAAAAACTGCCTGCGGAAAAATGTTGGTTCCCTTGGCCTGTAAACCGAGATGAGCGCCGCAACCCCAGAGTCGTTCACGACTAGACTTCACTGTCAGGGGTCCTTTACTTTTTTAAGTACAGTGGTACCTCAGGTTAAGTACTTAATTCGTTCCGGAGGTCCGTTTTTAACCTGAAACTATTCTTAACCTGAAGCACCACTTTAGCTAATGGGGCCTCCTGCTGCTGCTGTGCCTCCGGAGCACGATTTCTGTTCTCATCCTGAAGCAAAGTTCTTAACCCGAGGTACTATTTCTGGGTTAGCGGAGTCTGTAACCTGAAGTGTATGTAACCTGAAGCGTATGTAACCCAAGGTACCACTGTATTTTATATTTTATGTGAACTGTCCTGAGACCTTCGGGTATAGGATGGTATAGAAATGAAATGAAATGAAATATAAATATATAAATAAATAAATAAATAAATCCACCACATCTATGCTATTTTCTGGTACTCTGTGGTGCCACAGCACACCTTTGTTGTATGTCAAGGACTGGCTGGACTATGAAGAGTGGTGGGACACTCTACCTGGAGAAGCCTACCTAGGGAAGCCTCAGAAGAGGAAGGCTGAGAGCCAGGGTGGGTGGAACATGGAGGACAGGTCAGAGGATGAAGGTGGGAGGGGGGGCACAATGGTTGCATGCTGAACAAGCCACAGGCTTGAGTGTGAGAGAGGAAGAAGACACAGAAAGCACTGCAGGAAGCTGAGGAGGAGCTGGGGGCTGAGGCTGCAACAGGAACCTGCTGGTCCTACAATTCAAAGCCCTAAACGGCCTGGGCCCAGAATACCTGAAGGAGCGTCTCTACCGCCATCGTTCTGCCTGGACACTGAGGTCCAGCTCTGAAGGCCTTCTGGTTGTTCTCTCACTGCGAGAAGTGAGGCTACAGAGGCTACTGGTTAGGCAGAGGGCCTTCTCTGCAGTGAAGGACTCAGAGACTTTTGCATGTAGCACAACAACGAGCCCAGAGGTTTTTTTGGGTGGGCTACCCAGCAAAGTTTAAGACTGTGGGGGAAACAGTCAGATGGCGAGGAGACTTAGAGGGAAGTAGGAGGCCCAGACCACCAGTTCTGGCAACTGCTTCACTGGGGCCAGTCTCTGTATTCTGTTTTCTTGAGTAAAGAATCAACTTCACTGCTCATCTCTGATTCTCCAGGCTGACCTGCAGCCCTGACACTGTAGCACAGCAGTTTGGCCATGGGTTCAAATCCCACAGTGCTCTGTGCTTTACAACAGCACCCCATTGTCTTGGAAGAGAAAGAACCACACATATCAGTAACATCTTTGGAAAGCACATTTCAGCTCTTTTCTTATTTGGCAATGTTTCACTATTGATATTCTTCCTAAAACAGGCCCTTAACTGGTTATCGATAACCACAATCTTACTTTTAACTGTAATTTTATTATGCACATTCATTTTTCAAATCTGTTGATTTTCTCTGTAGTTTGATCATTTTATGTCTACTGTTCCAATGACCATTTTTATCACTATTTTAAATGAGTATTTTATACCGTTTCATGCAAACCTCTTGTTTTAAGTTCAATATAAATCTTTTAAAACAACAAATTAATAAACCTTGGGGAACTTACGATATGAAAATTTACGGAATTTCAGCAGCAAGTTATGGGACATGCACTGATTGGAAATGAAGCAGTTATGAGGCATCAGGCATAAGCCTGCATTTTATTAATGTTTGATCAGGACTTGTATATTAGAGAGAGCCTAAAAGATTTTCAAATGTTTCAATGCCAGGCAGAGAAAACCTTGGCCATTCTCCTAAGACAAGGGGCCCCCTTTTTGATTGATAGCAGAAAACAATTCTCGAAGTCATAAAAGCTGAAATTACAGACTAAAAGCAGGACATTGACCCTACATGTTACAGAAGATAACAAAGGCAGAGATAAATATAATTAGGAATGGGCAAATAGTAAAATGATACCATGGGCCTCTCTTAAAACCTTGAGCTGTATTTTCTAAGGCCAGAGGTAAATGGGAGAAAAAACATCTAGCTGGGAAGTCTTTTTAAAGCTGTTTCTTCCTTAAACAGATAATGGGAAAAGCAGCTTGCTAAAGGGGGGGGATGTGAACTGAAGAGCCTTCTTTTGAAACTGTTTTAAACTGAGTCCTTTTCTTTCTTTCTCTCTCTACTTTAAAAAGGCCTTATTCCTTTTAAGAGGCTATCTGTGTTGTGTATTAAATATGTTGGCTTAAATGTAATTATGCAAAGGATTTAACAAATGCTAGAAGAGTTGTATTTATCTTGAAATTAAGTCAGCCACCAGTCCAGCCTCTTGCCAGACAAGAAGACGCCATCAAATGCTGTCCTGATATATTAGCTGCCAGACATTTGTTTAGAAACCTTCAAATGAAGGATATCTTTCAATGTTGATGTGAAACTCAAGATCCTTGACATATGTTTAAGATAAAAATTTAAGATTAACCATTTGTTTTAGAAGGCAATAGGGCAGGGAGGGCAAGAGGTGAGCTGGTAATTAAGATTCCTTGTTGAGACACATGTAAGATATATTACTACTTATTTGTCATTTATAGATGTAACAATATATAGCTGTTTGTGTTCCTTATAAGGACAGAAGGATATGGGTGTATCTTTTTGTGATTGGTTATAGCAATCAGCCAATAGGAAATCCAACCAGGCTGATTGGACAGAGGCAGCCCAAGGAGGAGCAAAGGGGGCTGGATTAAGGGAATATAAGTGCTGGCCATAATGGCAGGAGGCCAGGCCAGAGCTTGGTAACCATATACCACTGTGCCTCTCATTTATTTGTCTGACAAATAAATAATTATTTTAAATTCTCTATTGCTGCGTTGAATATTTCATTCCAGCTAAGCGTTAACCACAAGCAGGGTGCTACATTTTATGGTGCCCTGTGACTCGGATAAGTGGTCTGCTGGAACGCAGCCCCTTCGCTCTACTGAGCAGGGTACAAGAGAGAGGATCTCTAAACTGCTTACCCAAGCGCGCACTGGTAAATTTTTCCAGGGGGAACGCAGAAGTCTCGTCTGTCTGATACCCTGCTCACTGGCGGCGACGGACCGGGGGGAAACGGAACCAACCAGGGGTAAGTGCACAAAGGGATTTTTGGCCCTCCAATTAATTGGGAGGAAGAGAAGTCTTGATCAAACTTCTGCGTCTCAGTAAGTGGGAACTGAGTACGCTAGGTGGTTGGGTATATCAGATGGTGGTCTGGTGGGGGAAAAGGGGAAGTTGGGAGGTAGTGTGTGGTGAAGTATCCAGCGCATTGTATGTGTGAGAAAGTACAGAGCAATCTGTAGCTGACCTGAGTGTGGAGTGGGTAGTACTTCGGTTCCCAGTGAGGCGACTCCATCTGGGCAAGAAACCCCACGAAGCGTGTGTGTGAGTGACTGAGTGGATACTTCACAGGGCCATACAATGGGAGTTGGGGGTTCAAAAGGGGAAAATACACCTCTTGAATGTATGTTAAATAATTTTAAGAAAGCCTTCTCAGGGGCGTATGGAGTCAAAATGACGCCAGAGCGCCTGAGAACGTTATGTGAATTAGAGTGGCCAAAGCAAAATACTGGATGGCCATCTCAGGGAACTTTTGATATAAATTTAGTAAGCAAACTTTGGTCTAACATCGCCAAAGAAATTGGAGGGTGCCCAGAACAATTTTCATATATAGATTCCTGGCTGAGCACATTAAATAAAAATCCTCCATGGATAAGGGAATGCAAAGTCCAACGATGCAAATTATTGGCTGTAAAAGCCGAAGCCAGGAAAGGAATCTTGCCAAATAAACTCAAACCCATTTTTGAGGGACCAGAGGAAGAGCTGCTTCCACCTCCACCCTATGCTCCACATCGAAGGGAGCCTAATCCAAACACTCCACCAGTTGTAACCCCAAGGCAAGAAAGTGGAATGAATAATGGGGCTGGAGTCACAGAACTTGATTCCTTGATAGATTATGATAAATATCTTCAGGAGGCATTGGAGGCCTATAATAAAGCCCAAGCAGAAGTGGTTATTCCATCTGTGAGTCCCAGTAGAACTCCATCTACAGTCTCTTTTAGTGAAACAACTGATTGCCTACCCCAAACTCCTGTACATCCAAGTCCTAGAGAATTATTACAGAAGTTACAGGGAGACCTTAATCGGTCAGCAAGCAATACAGCCAGGCGTATAAAGCTGCTAAAAGAACGCCTTGGGACAAATACCATCCCCTATGATTTGAGGCCCCTAGAGCAAAGCGAAGAGAAAGATCACGTAGTAGCCCCTCTCAGAAGAGTATTTGATGCACTTGAGGAGCCTGTGCTGGTTAACGGGCTACCTGGACCAAGGCCACCTCGAACGTCGACTCTGCAATATATTCCATTCACAACTACGGATCTGATGAATTGGAAAACACACACCCCATCTTTTGCAGAAAAACCTCAGGCTATGATGGACTTGGTGACTTCAATAATAAATACTCATAGTCCTACTTGGACAGATTGCCGCCAGCTCCTGAATACTCTGTTCACCACTGAGGAAAGGAGAGACATAATTGAAAAGGCACAGATATATTTGCGTGAGCAGGCCAGAGTGGGAAATATTTTTAATATTGACCGTCATCTCCAAGACAACTTTCCCTTGGAAGATCCTAATTGGGATCCAAACAATGTAATTCACCTGGCCAGACTTACCACCTACCGCCAGACGCTTGTGCAAGGTATCCGCAGGGCATGCCAGAAGCCCACTAATATGTCTAAAGTCTCAGAAGTAGAACAGAAACCAAATGAGAGTCCAGGAGACTTTTTAGAGAGGCTGCAAGAAGCCTATCGTATATGGACTCCTTTTGACCCTGAAGCCCCTGAAAACAGCAGAATGATTACTGCTACATTTGTGGCCCAGTGCGCTTCTGACATTCGTAAGAAAATTCAGAAATCAGAAGGATGGGAAGGGATGCTGATGAGCCAAATTATGGCCATTGCACGCCGAGTTTATCGGAATAGGGATGAGGCTGAGAAACAAGAGAAGAAGAAGTGGCAGAAGGAAAAGATGGTAATGCTAGCCACAGCAGTAAAGCAAGACTACCGCCCCTTAAATGGAGGAAGAGGGCGGGGAAGGAATCCACCACTGGGAAGGAATCAATGTGCAAATTGCAAGAAGGAGGGTCATTGGAAGCGGGAGTGTCCTGAACCCCTGAGGTTGGAAGAAGTACGCCCAGGCCCAGGCCCAGGCCCAGGCCCAGGCTCCGGCCCAAGAAACCAGGGACGGGGACGGGGAATGATTCGAGATGGAAGATATCAGAGACCTGGACAAGGACGGAGTAGGGACAATGTCATTGGACTGGCAGAGGAGGATTTTACCCAAGACTAGGAAAGACCGGACTCCATAAAGTTAGGCTTCCAGGAGCCCACGGTCACGATCCAATTAGGAAGCCATTTAATAGACTTTATGATTGATACTGGGGCTGAATACTCAGTACTCCCAGAACTATTGCAGAAAAAGGCATCCAAAAGTGTAGTCATTAAAAGTGCCACTGGTCAGTCAGCTAAGAGGTCTTTCCTCCAACCTTTGGAATGCCAGATTGGGGGACATCGTTTAACCCATCAGTTTTTGTATATACCTGAGTGTCCAATACCTCTCTTAGGTAGAGATATGCTGTCCAAATTGCAGGCCCAAATCACCTTCACTCCTCGAGGTCCAGAAATGAAACTGCCATCAAAGGCAGCAGGAATAATTTCCCTCTCAGTACCTAAGGAACAATCATGGCGCCTAATGTCAGCCCTGCAAGTCCAACCTACATTGGATACAGAGTTAAACAAGCTCCTCCGAACTCTACAGGTGCCACCAGGAGTATGGGCCGAAAATAGCCCACCAGGAATGGCCAAGAATATAGCTCCAATTGTAGTAACCTTAAAACCTATGGCTACCCCTGTATCTGTAAAGCAATATCCTTTACCCCGGCGAGCAGCAGAGGGCATCCAGAAACATTTGGACCGCCTATTAAAATATGGTCTGCTTAAGCCCTGCCAATCAGAATGGAACACACCCCTTTTGCCTGTTCGAAAACCTGGGACAGATGAATACAGGCCAGTGCAGGACTTGAGGCTCGTAAACCAGGCTATCGAGACCTTGCACCCAAATGTACCAAACCCATACACCCTGCTGAGTTTGATCCCACCAGAAGCAACATTTTTTACTGTATTGGACTTGAAAGATGCATTCTTCTGTTGCCGGCTGGCACCACAGAGCCAACCTATATTTGCCTTCCAGTGGGAAGACCCTTTAACAGGAACAAAAGGCCAGCTAACTTGGACGAGATTGCCCCAGGGATTCAAAAATTCCCCAACTTTATTTGGCACTGCCTTGGCGAAGGATCTAACAAGTTACCCCTCAATACCTGGAGAAAAGGTGGTTCTGCAATATGTAGATGACCTTATACTAGCAGCAAAGGATTTTGATACCTGTAAAGAAGGTACAGAGGAACTGCTCCACTTGCTCTGGCAAGCTGGCTACCGAGTTTCCCAGAAAAAGGCACAGTTATGTTTAGAAAAGGTCAAATATTTGGGCTTTGACATCTCACACCAACAACGAGCATTGAGGCCAGAGAGGAAAGAAGCTATTTGCCTTATCAAGGAACCTACCACAAGGAAACAACTCAGAGGATTCCTGGGAACAGCAGGGTTTTGTAGACTATGGATACCTGATTTCAGCAGTCTGGCCAAGCCCTTACATGAAAGCACTCGAGGTGCAGAAAAGGACCCATTCGTATGGGGACCTGAGCAGCAACAAGCCTTTTTAGTTATCAAACAACGACTTATGGAGGCCCCAGCCCTTGGACTGCCTAATTCGGAAAAACCCTTTCAGCTGTATGTACATGAACAGAATGGGATTGCAGCGGCAGTCCTGACCCAGAGATTAGGAAGTTGGAACCGTCCAGTAGCTTATTTGTCAAAACAATTGGACTCAGTAGCAAAAGGATGGCCTCCATGCCTAAGGGCAGTAGCGGCCACTGCAAGCCTTGTCAAAGAAGCTGATAAATTTACCTTCGGCCAGACGATGTATGTGAATGTACCTCATGCTGTTCTGACACTCATGGAATATAAGGGTAGTTATTGGCTAACGAACCCAAGGATGGCTAGGTACCAAGGCCTATTGTGTGAAAATCCCAGGATTCATCTACGAGTAGTGAATATGCTCAATCCAGCGACTTTGCTGCCCCTACCAGAGGTAGATGATGAAGAATCACATGATTGTCTCCAAATAATGGATGAAGTTTATTCCAGTAGACCCGATCTGAAAGATGAACCATTGAAAAATCCAGATGTTGTATATTATACTGATGGTAGCAGTTACCTGCATGAAGGTGCCAGACGAGCAGGATATGCTGTGGTCACCAATGAGGAAGTTGTGGAAGCTGAAGCTTTGCCTGCTGGCACCTCAGCACAAAAAGCTGAACTTATAGGTTTAACTAGAGCTCTGCAATTGGCAGCCGGATGTAAGGCAAACATCTATACTGATTCTAAATATGCCTTCTTAACCCTGCATGCACATGGTGCTCTATGGAAAGAAAGAGGTCTAATAGGAGCCCACGGGAAGGCCTTGAAATATGGACCTGAAGTAGAAATCCTGTTAGAAGCAGTATGGGCTCCAGAACAGATTGCTGTAATGCACTGCAAAGGTCATGGACGAGGAAGGGATCCAATAACCAGAGGAAATCATGCTGCTGACAAAGCAGCTCGAGAGGCAGCCCAAAAGCCTGTGGGAGGATTTATAGCAGCCCTCATACCAGAGGTAGCTCCAGAAGAAGTTAAACCTCACTATACCCCAGAAGAGAGGAAGTGGGCTGAACAGGAAGGAGCAGTTGTGAAGGACGGTTGGATGATCCTGCCAGACAATAGGATTTATGTACCTCATCATCTAGCAGGCACAATTGTAAGAAATTATCATGAATCTACTCACCTTGGCGGTACTGCAACCAGAGAAAGTCTCAGTCGGAAGTTGTATATTATTAACCTATCACAATTAGCAACTTGCATTTCACAGAAATGTGTTCTTTGTGCTAAAAACAATCCCAGGCAGGGACCGGTACAACCTCCTGGAATCCAACATGTGGGATATGTCCCCATGGAAAGCCTAATTGTGGACTTCACAGAGCTGGTCCCTTCTAAGGGATTCAAGTATCTCCTTGTGTTTGTAGATACTCTTACCGGATGGGTTGAAGCTTTTCCCACCCGAACTGAAAAGGCACGAGAGGTAACTAAGAGACTCCTCACTGAATTGATCCCGAGGTTTGGATTACCTAGATGCATTGGAAGTGACAATGGGCCAGCGTTCATTGATCAAGTAGTACAAGAAGTATGTCGAGTCCTACAAGTGAAATGGAGACTGCATGCAGCCTATAGGCCTCAGAGTTCAGGGAAAACTGAAAGAATGAATCGGACTCTGAAAACCCAATTGGCAAAATTAACCCAGGAAACGGGATTGGGATGGGTAGATGTGTTACCCATAACACTGTTTCGTGTTCGGTGTGCACCCACAAAAAGACTTAAGTTGTCACCTTTTGAGCTCCTGTATGGGAGACCGCCCTCCTTTGTTCAGGATATTCCAGCTGATCTTAAACAAATAGGAGACCATGTGACACAGGGACAAGTGCAATCTCTCTCCCGTGTTTTTGTTTCTCTTAACAGGTGGGTCCTCGAGCGCACGCCGTGCAGCATTGCCGAGCCGATTCATCAGTTCCAGGCTGGCGATAGCGTATGGGTGAAAGAGTGGAAACGTGATCCACTTGCACCTAAGTGGCGTGGACCTTACACCGTCTTGCTCTCTACTCCAACAGCGGTGAAGGTAGCTGAGGTGACCCCCTGGATTCATCACTCCCGTTTGAAGAAGTCCGAAGGCAGTTGGACGTGCAAAGGTGACCCCTCTAATCCTCTTAAACTGACTCTCTCCAAAAACCCCTGTATCTAGCCCTACCGGGAACGGGCTAGGTCACGGGCAACATTAGACGACCGGCCTGCTGCAGCCACAACCTGGAAGCTGGCTGACCTGCGCACGCCTGAAGCTTGAGGAGCATCTGAACCAGCGATTGTGAAAGGAAAGATTCTCTTATACAATTAATTGATTGCCCACCCCCTTGTGGAACAATTATCAGAGATATTACTCATTGGGGATCCTCGGGATATATGTTTTGGTCTTGGTGGTTCCCCATTTCTGTCACTGGGGGAATTATATTGGGACTAATATTTATTTGCTATCACTATAAGGTAATCTTTTGTGGAAGGAATGCATATGCTAGACATCAACATGATTCTATTATTAATCCTGATCCCTTGGGAAGGGGAAGGGTCCTTGAATCTGGCCAAATTGACTAAATATGGATTCCACCATGACCACAATATGTGGGTAGGTTTAGCTGAAATGGTAGCCAATGTTGCAAATAGGACCAATTGCCTTGTTTGCTCTCTTGGGCCAGATGATTCAGAGGGAGGTATGCCCTTATTACCGATACCATTAGATGCCATTGGTATGGTAAGCGAAATACCACACCAAACAGAAGTACAGAATTTCCCCGGATGGAACTCAACTAAACCATTACGAGTTATACCTGTACAAGGGGAATTCTGTGTACATAAATCATCAGATGCAGCTGATTCTACCATGATAGGCTCTTCTCATTGTCACTATACTTGGGATAATATTAAGAATACCTGGGCACACGATACTACCTATCGAACTCGGGATGCCTTGCCCTGTGCACCTCCTTTTATTCATGCATGGAAAGTGGTATGGAACATAACTGTGACAGAAAAAGGCAATCTAACATACTGCACTGTGAACTCTCTACCTCTTTTGCTATTTCGCCTTCTGTACTCCACGTACCAAAGACCTCAGACCCGATGGTTGTGGTGGATATGTGGAGAATGGGCATACAAGAAACTCCCCTCCAAATGGAGTGGGACTTGTTTCCTGGGATGGGTATTACCACCAATGTGGATTATGCCTACTAATTTGCCCAAGCGTACACGAAGAAACGCTGATATTTCTCATATAGCAGGAGGAAGTACCCAAAGTTGGAGCGGTACTGATGATTGGCCACCAGAGCGCATTATAGCCTATTATGATCCTGCCTCCTGGAATCCTGGTGAGCTCATACAAGGGGCACGGGATCCTATTTATAATCTAAACAGAATAATTCGATTGCAAGCAGTAGTGGAACTTGTAACCAATGCAACGGCCCGGAGTTTGAGACTTATTGCACAACAATTGGATGAAAGTAGAGCCGCCATTTTGCAGCTGAAAATGGGAATGGATTATGTACTTGCCAAGCAGGGAGGCCTATGTGGAGTCTTGAACTTGACAGGGAATGCCTGTTGCTTTAACATTTCAGATAATGGTGAGGCAATCCGTGTGTTGGCCACAAAAATGGAGAATATAGCACATGTCCCAGTACAAACATGGGAAGGATGGGATATGGGATGGCTCACCAATTGGTTACCTAATGTCACAGGACTCAAAGGGATACTATTGTCTTGCTTGTTTTTCTTGACAGTAGTGGTAATGGTTTTATGTATGATGCCATGTATCATTTCATGTTTTAGAAGTACAATTAGCAAGATGGTTTCAAATGAAACTCTACCTCATATCATGGCCCTATACAGAGCTTTACCTCAGGAATATGATGAAGGTCAAGCTATCAAGGACACTTGGGACGAAGGTCCTTGAGCTTGAAAGGGGGGAATGAGGCATCAGGCATAAGCCTGCATTTTATTAATGTTTGATCAGGACTTGTATATTAGAGAGAGCCTAAAAGATTTTCAAATGTTTCAATGCCAGGCAGAGAAAACCTTGGCCATTCTCCTAAGACAAGGGGCCCCCTTTTTGATTGATAGCAGAAAACAATTCTCGAAGTCATAAAAGCTGAAATTACAGACTAAAAGCAGGACATTGACCCTACATGTTACAGAAGATAACAAAGGCAGAGATAAATATAATTAGGAATGGGCAAATAGTAAAATGATACCATGGGCCTCTCTTAAAACCTTGAGCTGTATTTTCTAAGGCCAGAGGTAAATGGGAGAAAAAACATCTAGCTGGGAAGTCTTTTTAAAGCTGTTTCTTCCTTAAACAGATAATGGGAAAAGCAGCTTGCTAAAGGGGGGGGATGTGAACTGAAGAGCCTTCTTTTGAAACTGTTTTAAACTGAGTCCTTTTCTTTCTTTCTCTCTCTACTTTAAAAAGGCCTTATTCCTTTTAAGAGGCTATCTGTGTTGTGTATTAAATATGTTGGCTTAAATGTAATTATGCAAAGGATTTAACAAATGCTAGAAGAGTTGTATTTATCTTGAAATTAAGTCAGCCACCAGTCCAGCCTCTTGCCAGACAAGAAGACGCCATCAAATGCTGTCCTGATATATTAGCTGCCAGACATTTGTTTAGAAACCTTCAAATGAAGGATATCTTTCAATGTTGATGTGAAACTCAAGATCCTTGACATATGTTTAAGATAAAAATTTAAGATTAACCATTTGTTTTAGAAGGCAATAGGGCAGGGAGGGCAAGAGGTGAGCTGGTAATTAAGATTCCTTGTTGAGACACATGTAAGATATATTACTACTTATTTGTCATTTATAGATGTAACAATATATAGCTGTTTGTGTTCCTTATAAGGACAGAAGGATATGGGTGTATCTTTTTGTGATTGGTTATAGCAATCAGCCAATAGGAAATCCAACCAGGCTGATTGGACAGAGGCAGCCCAAGGAGGAGCAAAGGGGGCTGGATTAAGGGAATATAAGTGCTGGCCATAATGGCAGGAGGCCAGGCCAGAGCTTGGTAACCATATACCACTGTGCCTCTCATTTATTTGTCTGACAAATAAATAATTATTTTAAATTCTCTATTGCTGCGTTGAATATTTCATTCCAGCTAAGCGTTAACCACAAGCAGGGTGCTACAGTTAAGCTTATCCCAAAATGTTTGCAGGTACAAATAGCACTGAAAGTGAGATCACGTATAACTACCATGAACCACCATATGTACACAATGAAAAGGATGTCTGGAGAAAAGGGGGGAGGGAGGGAGGGAGGGAGGGAGGAAGGAAGGAAGGAAGGAAGGAAGGAAGGAAGGAAGGAAGGAAGGAAGGAAGGAAGGAAGGAAGGATGTCTGGAGAAAAGGGGGGAGGGAGGAAGGAAGGAAGGAAGGAAGGAAGGAAGGAAGGAAGGAAGGAAGGAAAACTTCTACCTCAAAATAAATAAATAAATCTATTTTCCACCTGAAATAAAAGTGGTGAATATTTGGCACATCCCTACAGTTAAGACACTCCTATCTAGTCAACAAGTTACAAAGAATGTGGAATTCCTTCCTTCCTTTTCCTTATCTCAGGTAAGTTAAGAACTGATATCCGAGTATTTTGCAGATAAAGGTGGCTATCTGATACCTTTCTCCAACCCAGGTTCTTCAAATATATCCGCTTCCCAGCTTCTATTTGGGAAGGAAGGCTGATCCTTCTGTTGTTGCCAAACCATAAGAGAAGCATAATAGATCACCTTTCTTTTAAGAAACTTTTTTTGGCTTGGAGTGGGGTTTCCTCTTCACTAGTATTTCATGAGAACCTCGCAAAAGGTGTAATTTCCATGCATAAAACCCTCCTTGAAATACAGAAATGTCCCACTTCCTTATTGCCTGGTGTGCTTGCAAGTTCAACTCTTTGGTGTGACACGTGAGCCAACATAGCACTAATGTTACTCAAGTCGTTAATTTACCTGAGTAGATTATTTTTTTTTTTTTGTTATAAGCCCTTGATAGGGTCGGCTCATGTTTGCAGAAAACATGGAGATCAAGGGCTTCCCAGGAGATGTTGTGGTTATGTGTGAAAAGTGACACTAGCAAACAAAACAGAATGTTCTTCCAGAGCTAAACTGGCTGTCGGAGACGTTTACAGCTTTTGTGGCTAAGTTTTATAAGATTGTTGCTTCGGAATAATGTAACCTGAATAACGTGCTGTTGTTGTTTTATAGAACCAGAGAGAGGTGGCACTTAGCAGCAGCAGAGCTTCAGAGGTAATATACATGGGTGTGATACCCAACTAAGTCGACTCATTGAAATGGACTGAAGTTACCTCAGCACGTTGATTTCAACTGATCTGTTCTGAGCATGGCCAACACTGGATATTGTGAAAGGGCTGAGTTCATAGAAGGTTGCACATGCTCTCACAACTCATCTCCATTCTCTAAAGCCAGACCCCTAAAGCCCTAAATGGCTTTAAATTACAGTGGTACCTCAGGTTAAGTACTTAATTCGTTCCGGAGGTCCGTTCTTAACCTGAAACTGTTCTTAACCTGAAGCACCACTTTAGCTAATGGGTCCTCCCGCTGCTGCCGAGCCGCTGGGTTAGCGGAGTCTGTAACCTGAAGCATATGTAACCTGAAGCGTATGTAACCCAAGGTACCACTGTACCACTTCATGTAACATACGCTTCGGGTTACAGACTCCACTAACCCAGAAATAGTGTTTCAGGTTAAGAATTTTGCTTCAGGATGAGAACAGAAATTGTGCTCCGGTGGCGTGGCAGCAGCGGGAGGCCCCATTAGCTAAAGTGGTGCTTCAGGTTAAGAACAGTTTCAGGTTAAGAACGGACCTCCGGAACGAATTAAGTACTTAACCTGAGCTACTACTGTACAGGAATCTTGAACATGGCCTGGAAGCATATGGGAAGACTTTTGAGCACCAGAGTTATGTGTTGGCAATCGTCTGTCCCCCATCAACAGCCTTGACACATTATTTGGCTCCAGCTAGAGCGGGATGCGGGTGGCGCTGTGGTCTAAACCACTGAACTTAGGGTTTGCCAATCAGAAGGTTGGTGGTTCGAATCCCTGCAATGGGGTGAACTCCCATTGCTCGGTCCCAGTTCCTGCCAACCTAGCAGTTCGAAAGCATGTCAAAGTGCAAGTAGATAAATAGGTACCGCTCTGACGGGAAGGTAAATGGTGTTTCCATTCGCTGCTCTGTTTTTGCCAGAAGAGGCTTAGTCATGCTGGCCACATGACCCAGACGGTCAAACATTGGCTCCTTTGGCCAGTAAAGCGAGATGAGCACCGCAACCCCAGAGTCGTTGGCGACTGGACTTAACTGTCAGGGGTCCTTTACCTTTACCTTTAGAGCTTTTGGACCATGCTCAAGGAACCCCCTGATAAGCTCTATGGAAAGAAAGAAAGAAACTATTTCCATGCTTTATATCTGTTGTTTTTCAAGCAAGTGAAAATTCTCTGTTGTGTTACAAATTTCACTTTCTTCTGATTTTATAGACTGCTATTAGACCCCAGTTAAGAGCTTCCCTTTTCATCCTAAAAAGCCATCCTAAAAATTTTAGGAGTCTCTTCTCATGGAAATATATTTACATTCTGAATAGTTCTTCCATCTCTACATTTTATTCTGAGATGGGACGGACACAGTGGTACTCTTATTTTAATGTGCAGAAATGAATGTATAGAGAGACATTAAGAGGTACAGTGGTGCCTCGCAAAACGAAATTAATTCGTTCCGCGAGTTTTTTCGTCTAGCAAATTTTTCGTCTTGCGAAGCACGGTGTCGGAAAAGTTTTGGAAAAGCTTCAAAAATCACCAAAAACCTCAAAAAAGGCTACCACACCGCGTTCTATGAGTTGCTCCTCGAAGTCAAGTCGCAACTGTATTAACGGTGTTAAGAAAAAGGAAACAAACTTGCAAGACGTTTTCATCTTGCGAAGCAAGCCCATAGGGAAATTTGTCTTGCGAAGCAGCTCAAAAACCGCAAAACCCTTTCGTCTAGCGAGTTTTTCGTCTCGCAAGGCATTCGTCTTGCGGGGCACCACTGTAATCTGAATTATATTTCCTTCTATTTCCCGGAACCTTTTTGACTCAGATGACACCTTCAATATCACCACAAAAGCCAATGAAATAAAACATCGTTCAGAATATATCGAGCAATAAATACTATGGTTGAATATAGTTAGTCTCTGACTGAAACACAGTTTACATAATTGAGGTGTAAAAATATCCAGAAGCTTTCTTTACAATTTTTCAATGCGAATCTCTCTCACTCTGTGTGTTTTAATGTGTGCAGATTCAATGTACACTTTAAACCTAAATAATGCTGGGAATCCACAGGGGTCTTTCAAAAGACTGCTTCATCTTACAAAAACCGTATGGAAAAATCATTTCGCCGTGATTTGGGCCTTATTCTAATAACTTTCTAAAATGTTGTCTCTCACCTAATGAGCTCTAAAATCCATAATTCATGGCAGCTTAGGCTGACAGCTCATGTATAAACCACAATTTTTCTGAATTGCTAGGAGTGGGGGAAGCTATTTTTTGGGGGGAGGAAGTAAGCTTTTAAAGGTCAGGTAAGCTTTCCTTACATAGGAGTTAAACTGACCTCCATTCACAAAGTTTTATTAGTGAATTCTTTCATCTAATTTAGTTGCTAGATTATTGAATGAACTATTGATAAGAGCCAAAGAAAGAGAATATATGGCCATGTTAAAGCTGGAAAGAAAGCACACATGCATTTGAAAAGGACGTGGCTAATCTAATTCAGGCAATTATTTCTAACATGGTTACTTTAAGACTGACACTGGAAAGAATCACAGATTATAGCAAATTCATTCTGACAGCACCAAGTCTAATAGTTTTACCAACATCATGGTCTTCCTTTAATTTCAGACAGCCAGCTCCTTGCCTGTGGCTGTTGCTAGAAATGTTCAGCCTACGAGTAATCTCACCCAATTGAGGAAGTGGTCAGATGTTAATATTATTTTTTCCACAAAAAGAGAGAGAAATGAATGGCTTGTAGCTTTGATAGTGTCTCTTAATGAACAAGCAAGAGACTAGGCAGTGCTTATGTTGAAGCCAACACTGAGCATCTATGAATTATGCACTGGATATGAAAGCAAGTGTTTAGAGAGAGAGAGAAGAACTTCTTTGGTTTCACATTAGCATACAGCAGTGGCTCTGAAGTGCAGACAGCAATCATATGTTCTCTCAGAACACATTACAAAGGTCAGGCTGCCACCCCACAATTGAATTTGGTGCCTACTCATGCATCAAGCCATCAAACTGGCTCCCTGAATCCATGTCAGGGGGTCTGGCACTCATATCTCTGTCGGCCATGCAAATGCCTCTAATTTGAAGTAACTAGAATTGCAAAACAAAGCGTTCAAGGGCTACTTGCTGATTCAGTAGACGTACTACGGCCATTCTCTGCCCACATTCTGAATTACCTCAGCTGGTTGATTAGATAGAACCGCTCCTGAGGACGTTCCTGGTACATCACAAATACTCATGTAATGGGCAGTGGAATCCAGAATAACTCAATATGCCACTTTTAATGTGGACTAAACCTCTGAGCCTCTTGGGCTTGCCGATCGGAAGGTTGGCGGTTTGAATCTGCTCGACGGTGGTGAGCTCCTGTTGCTCTGTCCCAGCTTCTGCCAACCTAGCAGTTCAAAAGCACACCAGTGCAAGTAGATAAATAGGTATCGCTGCGGTGGGAAGGTAAATGGAGTTTCTGTGCACTCTGACTTCCGTCATGGTCCTCCATGTACCAGTAGCAGTTTAGTCATGCTGGCCAGATGACCTGGAAAGCTGTCTGTGGACAAACGCTGGTTCCCTCGGCCAGAAAAGCGAGATGAGCACCACACCCTATAGTCGCCTTTGACTGGACTCAGCCATCCAGAGGTCCTTTACCTTCTACCTTTTACCTGCATATAAGCCTTCTTTTCCAATTTTACATGGACAGGTTAAGAGGAACAGAAGGAACTGAGACAATGAAGAAGGCAGCAAACTTTCCTAACCTGACAAGTCTTGAACCCGGCAATAGGTTGCATCCCTCAGCTCTCCCTGAGGAGGATTTTCAAGACACTCTTGTCAAGAAATGTCAATGATGATGATGATGATGATGTATTATTTATACCCCACCCATCTGGCTCGGTTTCCCCAGCCACTCTGGGCAGCTCCCAACAGAATTTTAAAAACAAATTAAAACATCAAACATTTAAAACTTCCCTAAACAGGGTTGCCTTCAGATGTCTTCTAAAAGTCAGATAGTTGTTTCTTTCCTTGACATCTGATGGGAGAGCGTTCCACAGGGTGGGTGCCACTACCGAGAAGGCCCTCTGCCTGAGAGGGGCAGGTGACAGTGAGATAGATTTGATGCAAACCCACTTCTGGAATAAATCTAGTGTTCCCCATCTTCCTGCCAATAAGCAACAGGAATTCACTGCCAGGAAAACAGCATAGCAGAGGCCCTCTCGGCAGTGGCTGTTCCCTGTGGAATGCCTTTCCATCAGATGTCAAGGAGATAAAGAACTACACAACTTTTAGAAGACATGTGAAGGCAGCCCTGTATCAGGAAGTTTTTAATGTATGCCATTTTATTATTATTATTATATTTTGCTGGAAGCTGCCCAGAGTGCCTGGGGAAACCCAGCCAGATGGGCAGGGTATAAATAATAAAATTTATTATTATTATTCTGTTAGATGATGCTGAGCTAGATAGGACAGAAACCTGACTAGGTATCAGATTACTTCCTATGTTCCCAAAAATGAGTAAGGGATTACAGTCAATGCACTGGAAAGGAGGATACCTGTATTACTGTCAAACATGGAAACCTTCTAGTAGTCTTTGGAAAAATAGTCATCTATTGTGTTAGAAAACATGGTTATTGTGTTTGTTTTTGGGATAAAGCAAAGCTCATGAAGCTCAGCCTTTATTTACTTCTTTGTTTCTGGTTCTTTAGAGTGCTTTCAGATATATACAGTGGTACCACGGGTTACAGACGCTTCAGGTTATAGACTCCGCTGACCCAGAAA